>NC_141687.1:714863707-715463707 GCF_964263255.1 Lissotriton vulgaris | reverse complement strand
ACACTCTCGGTCACCAAATGGTCTCACACACTCAAGAACTGAACTCTAGGCCAATTGTTTTGTATCAAAAGATATAGTTGTTTTATTTTAGAACCAACAAGGTGTCAAAATATACTTTCTCAGAATAGATTACTTTAGTTAAATAGTTTTCAAATAGGCAATAGACTTTTTGAATGCAATAGTTACAGTTTGTTGCAATAGGCAACACAATTTCAAACACAATGAAACATTGAGCTCAATGGGAATTTTTAGTTAAATGCAATTAGTTACTTTGTAGATTACTTTTCTAACCACAGGACTGGATCCTAGATTCAGTCCCGGGACATGTACTGTAAACAGTTAAGTAAAAGCGTTTTGGTTACAGTAGTGATTTTTATGGAATATTATTGTATTTTAAAAGTTGACACGTAGAAACTTTCCTAGCTGAAATTACCAATGTTATCCTATGGAAGGAAATTCAATTTGCAGGTAAAGTATGTTCATGTTACTTTTGTAGTCCAGTACTGGACTCCTAGGTTCAGCACTGGGGCATCTATCTAAAACAGGTAAGTAATTACGTTTTGGTGGTTGGTTTGATTTTTAAAGAATATTTGTGCTTTGCAAAAATCGACACTTAAAAGAAATTTCACACAAAAACAGTCAATGGTTTCCTATGGAAGAAAATGGTAAGTACGGTAAAAATTACTTTTCAGGGTTGGTGATGGGCTAAAAGATGCAGCACTGAGGTCTGTCCTGATAACAGGGGAGTTAATCGGAATTCGTTGTTCTGCTGATTTTAGATGAATATTTGGGAGTTCCAAAACTCCACACTTAAAAGAATTTGGGAGAGAAACCAGTCAATGTTCACCTATGGAAGGAAAGTGAGTTATCGGCTTTTAGGTAAGTACATGATTGGCAGAGTTAAGGTTCTGGCCATAGACTCAGGGTTCCCCAGGGTCAGGTAGGTACAGTTGGTACACCCTCAGCTGCACAGGGGCAGTCAGGTGCAGAGGTAGTTAGGCCCAATGTTATCCAATGAGAGGAAGGGGGCCTTCGGTTGGTGGCTGCTGGCAAGCAGGCCACCTGGCTGTGGGAGCTGGGCTCCTGGTCACTTGCTCAGGGAAATGAGGAAGTAGGTTAGGACCAAGGTTGCACTGACAGGGGCACTCGGGCGGCTGGGTGCATGGTGATTTTGAGTCGTTGGGCGCTCAATGTTATTCAAAGGAGATCTTGGAAAGTGGAAAAAGGCCGCAGGCTCAGGGACGGAGATTCTTTGGGAGCGACCAACACTTTGAGAGGTAAGTTTGAGTCTTGGAGGATAGGTAGGTACCCAGGAGTTGGGCACAGGAGGCCGTGGGGCGCCAGGTGCAGGGGTGTCTTTTGACGTCGGGAAATCTTACCCTCAGCTGGTCGTGGTTGGAGGGGTCCCTGGTTGTGAGGCGGCAGGCGTAGTCTGACTTGTCGAGGAGGGTCTTTGGGCACTGGACTTCGGGTCCCAGTTGCGGGGGGACGTCCTCCTGGTCTTGGGTCACTCAGGCACAGGCTGGGCTCGGCGGGTAAAGAGTGTTCAGGATTTGCGGTTCCTTGCTGGCACCAGGGGTGTTGCTGTTGGAGCAGAACCACTGCTCATGGGAGTCCCAGTCTTTCAGAGAGTCAAGGCAGGCAGGTCCTCCAGGGTTTTCAAGGTTGCTGCTCGCAGGAGTCGCCAGGATTTAGCAGGAGCAGGGTCAAGGATCGACAGGCCTGTAGGGCTGGGGCCAAGTCAGTTGGTGTCGTCCTTTTGTTAGCAGCTGCACGGCGGGTCTTCTTCTTTTTGATCTTCTTTCTTGTTTTCGAATCGGGATCTAGGGAAGGAAGGTTCAGGGTACCCCTAAATACTAAATTTAGGGGTGTTACAGGTAGGGTGAGGGCAGGGACCAATGGGTCCCTGTCCTGGGGTGGGTGGTGGGTACACCCCCTATCCTGCTCCTCTCCTGTGGGAGGGTAGGGCTCCCCATCCTCAAGATGGCGGTAGCCCAGGGTTGTGCTTCACCTCGCCTCTCCCACCTGAGGGGTGGGGTTGGCACAGGCTGGCACACACCCTTTCCTGGTGTAGGGTTTCCCACCAGTCTTCCCACCAGAGTGGGGGTCAGAACTGGTGGGGGCCAGTTGCTGGGTACAGCAAGTGGCCTGTAGAAGCTCACAAAGGCAGCATGACTTTAAAGCTTCCCCCTGCCCATCCTGGGGGAGGAGACCAAGCACCTCGCCCAGGATGTGCATTGTTGCAGGCCCAGGAGAGCGGGGGGCTCTCCACCCAGGGGTCCAGCAACATGTCGCTGTGTGGCAGCCTAGGCAGCCTCTCAGACAAGACGTGGATTGTAGGTTAGGTTTCAGGGGGCATCTCTAAGATGCCCTCTGTAGTGCATTTTTCATTAAATCCCACACTGGCATCAGTGTGGGTTTAATGTGCTGAGAAGTTTGATATCAAACTTGTCAGTCTTCAGTGTAGCCATTATGGTGCTGGGAGTTCGTAAGGACAACCTCCCAGCACCATATACTCTTAATGGCATCACTGCACTTACAGTGCCCAGGAATGGCCCTTGGTACTGCAGGGGCACAGGGCTCATGCACCTGTGCCCACACCACTGGCATAGGGCACCCAGCTAGAGGGGTGACTGATGTATGCCAGGGCAGTGGGTTTGTGGGCATGGCACACAAGGATGTGTGCCATGTCGACTCTTTGTTTAGTTCTCAACCAGGAACCTCATCCTGCAAAGGCAGTGTATGTGTGTCAAGGTGCAGGGCCCCTAAGGGTGGCAAAATAAGTGCTGCAGCCCTTAGGGGTCTTCTCTGGTCACAATGCCCTGGGTACCTAGGGTACCATTTACCAGGGGCTGACATGTGGCCAGAGGTGCCAATTGGGTTTTAGTTTCAACACAGTTTTTAGGGAAGGAACACTGGCCCTGGGCATCTGATTGGCAGGAGCCAAGGGCACACTCAGTCAAAGCACATCAACAATTCAGCAAAAAGTTTGGCTCTTAATTCGTTTATTCCCTCACTCCTTCCCTAAAAATTAAAACAAAACTTATATAATACTCACCTGAGCCTTTCTTCTGTCCGAGGGAAGCAGTTGGCCAGGAGATTCCTCAAGGGGACTGAATGTGGAGACCCTGTTAAGATATAAAAAAGGAAATCAGGACAAAGCCAAGTGGACATTAAAGACGAATTAACTTCTAACAAAGTCCTAATAAAGTCTGTATGAAGAAGCATCACATACGCGGAAATCATTTCTTTTATCAACTTCTCACATTTTTGTTGGAGAAAGCAAGTATGTAAAACCTTAAATATCACCCAAAACAGAACCTCTGCATACCATCCTCAAACGGATGGTTTATGAGAACGGTATAACGCCACCCTTAAACTTACCCTTAAAAATGCTATCAACAGAAAGGAAGGAATGGGACCTACTACAGTCCCTCTCTCTCTTTGTTATTAATAGCCAGGTCCAGAGAAGCCTAGATTGTTCCCCATTTGAGCTTCTTTACGGGAGACATGCCGAACCCTATTAGAGATGACAAAAGAAGCATAGGAGCAAGAGAAACAGGAGGACACCCAGAACCTACTCGATTATACACAGGTGTTGAGAATACTCCTCCAAAAGCTATGAGACATCGCCCATGCTAATTTAGAGAAGGCCTAAAGAAAACAACAATTAACGTATGGTAAGGGAAAGAAGTGGCGGCAATTGGAAGTCCACAATTGGGTACTTGTTCTCCTACCGTCCTCTATATCCTACAAACAGGCAGAATGGAAGGGTCCTTACGAGATTATTGAGAAGATAGGCCTCACTACCTATTGATTACAGATGTCTTCTAATAAGACCCAAATATACCATATAAATCTCCTCAAAAAGTGGCTAGGACTCCTCCCCAAAACCACACACTTGGTTCTTTCAGAATTGACTCCAACCTCTTCCTCAACAAGACAGTTAAACATAAACGAGAAACTAACACAAGAACAAAGAGCAGCCCTTCATGAACTCCTAGACTCCTTCTCTTCCATTTTTCCTGATCTCCCCGGCAGAACAATACTAGTAGAGCATTCCATTATTACCCCCCAGGAAAAATAATAAAACAGCGTCCATATAGACTCCCAGCAGCCAGAAGAGAGGCTGTTACCGCAGAAATAGAAAAGATACTATAACTAGGGGTCATAAAACCGTCAAACAGTAATTAGTCATCTCCCATTGTCATAGTTCCGAAACCGGATGGGTCAATCTGCTTTTGTATAGATTTCAGAGCGGTTAACGCTATCTCAAAGTTTGATTCATATCCCTTGCCTAGGGTTGATGGGTGAAGCCCAATACATAACCACACTAAATCTAACAAAGGGTTATTGGCAAGTGCCATTAAAACAAGAAGACCAGGAATTCACTGTATTGCCCTTCGGGTTACATGGGGCCCCAGCAATTATTCAAAGACTCATGAACAAGGTCCTTTATGAACATCAAGCCTATTCGCAGCCTATAAAGACGACATCATTGTATTTAGTCCTAACTGGGAACACCACCTTTTTCATTGTGAGAAAGTGTTCCAGGCTCTCAAAACAGCAGGCCTCCATATCAATTCAAAAAATCCAAGATAGGATTCACAAAAGTTAAATACTTGGGCTACCTCTTAGGGGACAGAGTCATTGCACCCCAACAAGAAAAGGTCCCAGCAGTCCTAGACGAACCCTTCCCCACTACCAAAAAAAGTATCAGATCCTTCCTGGGTTTAATAGGTTATTATCGCCGGTTTATACCCAACTATTCTGAAATCGCAGCCCCATTAACCAATCTATTGAGGAAAGAGGTAAAGAATAAAGAACTGATACACCCTTCTCAG
Organism: Lissotriton vulgaris; assembly: GCF_964263255.1. Lineage (NCBI taxonomy): Eukaryota > Metazoa > Chordata > Amphibia > Caudata > Salamandridae > Lissotriton > Lissotriton vulgaris. The sequence continues at coordinate 715,458,863 of NC_141687.1, read as the reverse complement.
ACTGTCAGGAAGGCATTCTATGACCTCAAACAGGCCTTAACTACTAGCCTATACTCATTTCGCCTAACTTCAGGGAACCCTTCAATCTACAAACGGACGCTTCAGAAGCAGGCTTGGGGGTAGTTCTTTCCCAACACACAAAAGAAGGTATAAAACGCCCGTACTCTTTATCGGCCATAAACTGTTTCCAAGAGAGACAAAGTATTCCACAATTGAGAAGGAATGCCTGGGAACAAAATGGGCGATAGACAAACTACGTTACTACTTAGAGGGAACCCATTTTATTCTTTACACAGATCACGCTCCCCTCTTGTGGATGAGTAACAACAAAAATAATAACCCACGCATTCTACTGTGGTTTTTATCATTGCAGCCTTATTCCTTTGAAGTGCGACATCGAAAGGGTACTGAGAATGAGAACATGGATTTCCTTTCCAGCATTCCCCATTTCCCAGAGCGGGAAAAGACTGATCTTGGGGTGTGTCAGGAAACCCCTGACTCCACGGAGGAAATAGAGGAGAATGAATACAGAGACACGATTCCCTCATATTTGTCCCCCCTCCTTTATTTACAACCCCCCTTGACAGTGGCGGCTGGTGACATTTGAAAGTGGTGAGGCGGAAAATTATTGCCGGCCCACATGGCAGCAAGCGAGCGTAGAAAGTGAGCCCGTACAACCTCCGGGGCCTCGGGGGAGAACATATTGAAAAAAGAGTGGACAAATGGTGCATTTTTAAGCAAATTTGAGAAAGCAGGAAGGTTAATAAAGCAATACAATTGAATTATGTCATTTAAGAAATTGCCAATTTTTATGAGCTCTAGAGGACAATCTTTGCCAGAAGCGCCAAGGAATGCCCTACACTTCTACTGTTGCCCGTGTCCAGCGTTACGTAAAAACTCCATAGGTATGAGTGAACCTACAGAAACAATATTTTACTGAGACAGACATATAACTTAGAAAACCAACAGTAATAGCTCACTGTGACCCCACAGCACAAAAATATACCATGTCAGTGTGCAAGCGCTGCAAACGTGTACAGAAACTACCAGCAGTAAAATCATGGGAGAACAGCATAAACAATGCACTGTGAATTCAAGTCACAGAATCAAATTCACACTGTGAAATAACAGCACAGCCTACCCGTAAAGACACATCTCTCTGCACCATCTGAGAAAAGCAAACACGTGGACAGCATAAATACACAAAAGTATATACTGTTAGCAGAGGAAATCACAAATATATAAAACTCTTCCGTTTTTTTTGGTGCATGAAAACATGTACTTAATCATTTCATTTTTCCGTCAGCCCGAATGGAATAGACCTAGACATTTCTATGAGTTTCTTAAAAAGCAAAACAGAGAGGCACACACATTTGACGGAGCAACGACGAAAAAACAACTTGTTGTTACTTCAGAAAAACAGAGAACACAAACAAGACCGGACTTGCTGTAATACATTAGCAAAAAAAAAACACATGGACATCATTATTTTCGGTCTGTAGAACACCGTTTGACACCCCGTCCATGGAAGGCATAATCTATGGAGTCCGCAGCTCGCATCAAGGAAGGCCTGTGTTTGAGGTGCCCCGTGTCAAAGTAGCAACCAGCAGAGTCACTTTATGGTATTAACAAACACCAGCAGGCTGCAGCTCCCTGATCGCTCGCTGCCGTTCATTATGTTAACCTTATCTCACAGATTAATGCATGTCACATTTTAGAATCTCTTTAGGTATTAAATGTGGTTCAATTCGTTCACTGGTAATGATGGTTATTATCAATCAGTCCTGACCCTTCATTTAACAAGTCATTGCATTCAGTGACTTTATGTGCTTTCATGGAACCATTTGGACCAACAGATGACACGTATGATTTATAGAACTCTCGAGACTCCGAAATTCATGCATGGGTAGGCAATCGTGTCCAAGTTGTTTTCTGGCCTACAAATTCCATAGCGCAAAATAAATATTTTAAAAAACACAATGGCCGACTCATCACTGACAGGTGGCCCAAGGAATGGTGAGACAGTTGATATATCTGGCCATGAGATTAGATCATAATCCTTCCGGTCAGGACACAAACGGTGTGTATTGTATATGGAATATTGTAAGCTTATGCCTTAACATTTGCCCCTCGTTGCCATCAGCCATAAAAAACATTGGGAGGCACACGCACAGAAGCATGCACACAATCGCTGTTTGCTTAGACCACTCATCACTCTGTCTGCTACTCAAATGATGTCACCCAAACTTATTTTATTATAAACATGGAAACGTACTTAGTCATTTATAAAATTATGCACGAACGCGGAGACAGACGAAGAACATATCAGTTGCTAAATTTAAAAAAAGATCATTCGTCATTTGAAATGAAAAGCATTTGCTTTTATATCACGTTAGATAGTCTACAATTCATGCTAAAACAATATCTCTTAAAAATGTTTGGCGCGGGAAGCTGACAGGGCGCTGGCAGGCGGCGGACGGAATTCAAGGAGTCTTGCCCTGAGTTGCCAATGCCTTTGCACTTTCTTCTAGGAATACCCGATTGTGTCTAGGAATGAGGGCCAGCAGTGCTGCAGGGGGCCGGGCGCCAACAGCTGCTTCAGGTTACACGGAACCGGGCGGCATGAGGCGTGTTGTGGTTGGGGGTTTACACACAGCTCACTCTGACACGTTTAAAATCCTGGTTTGCCATTTAACCAGTAGCTGCGTGTTCAAAGTTTAAGTCACCCAGTGATGGATTGCTTGGGGCTGCCTCTCGAAAAAAAGTAACATGATCAAAGCGCTGGGATTTCACGAATTTTAGAAAATGTATGCCCGGTTTCACATAGGTTCATCGAAGGGATTTCCGTTTAAACAAGAAGACCACGCTGATTAATCTGGGGCAAGAATTCGCTAGATCCTGTGCATGCAGGCACGCGCGGACCTCCCACCTGAACTAATTCACGCATCATCAGTGCATCTGCGTTACCTCCCGAGTCCCGTTCCTCTTTCTCACGATAGTCAACTGGTGGGGGGGTCGAGGGGGGTGGGGGGCCGGCCGGGGAATTAGAATAAAAGAAGAAAACTTACCTGACCGCCGGGCAGCGCCGCATCTTCTGGGACCTTGGCGCCTTGCTTCACTGGAGCGGAAATCCCGCCCTCCGTCCTCAGCCAATCCTAGCGCAGGAGCAGCGCCAGGATTGACACAGGGCATGGTTGCTTTCTGCCCGCCTGCCCATTAGGAGAGCGAGGTTTCGCTCTTCTAATGGGCATGCACCAGGCACAAGTGCGCATGCGTGGGCAAGGCTGAAAAACGTGCCTCCGGCCCCACTCCTGCGCACCTGTGCTGCTGCCTGCCCCTGACAATTTATTTATTTGTGTAATTTATATAGCGCGCAGCTACCCCAACGGGGTGTCCCGGCGCTTCTGAGTGAAAGCAGAGTGATAGTCCTGGGGGAATTAACAAAAGAGAAAAGTTTTTAGTGCCTTACGAAAGGGTAATTCTTCCTGGATCATCCTAATTGCGATAGGGAGCTTGTTCCAGAGAGTTGTGGCACAGACCTGGAAGGTTTTACCTCCAGAACGTGCTTTCCTGAATCTTGGTATGGAAAGTAGATGTTGGGAGTTGGAACGGAGGTTCCGAGAGTTACAATAAGGACGGATACTAACAGAGAGGTAAGCCGAACCCCTACCCCTAGTTGCTCGATGGGCTAAGGTCATGGCTTTGAATGCAGCTCTTTGATGGATTGGAAGCCAATGTAATGCTCTGCGATGTGGCGAAATATGGGTGCGTAGGGAAACCCCGCAGACCAGCCGAACAGCCGCATTCTGGACTGTCTGGAGCCGATGTAGGAGGCCCGCGGGCAACCCTAAATACAGGCCGTTCACATAGTCCAGGTGAGATGTAATCAATGCCTGGACTATGGTTTTCCTGGTATCACTAGGGAGATAGGTGATGAATTTCCTAATCATCCTGATCTTGGAAAAACAAGCGGCTGAAACGGTCTGTATTTGGTTGCTAAAAGAAAGATTAGAGTCCCACTTGACCCCTAGATTTTTTACAGAGTCCTTAGGGACAGGGGGAAGGCTGAGTTCCTGTGGCCACCAGAGAGTTGAATCAAGAGGGGAGGGTTGATGGAAAAAGAGAACCTCCGTTTTCGCCGCATTCATCCGGAGGCAGTTATGGTCCATCCATTTTGAAATGTCCCGCAGACAATCCTTCAAAGGATCAAAAGTAGTTTGCGTGGCACCCTCATAGGCGAAAAGCAGCTGAATATCATCTGCATAGGAAGTAGCTATGATGCCCGACCTTGCAATGAGTTCAGCCAGAGGAGAAAAATAAACATTGAACAATAGTGGGCTCAAAGCCGAGCCTTGAGGGACACCCCATTGCAGGGTACGGCTAACAGAGGTAAAAGGGTGAGTATAGACTGCCTGGGTGCGATTAGACAAAAAAGAGGTCAGCCACTCCAGGGCCTTCCCCTGAATACCCTTCGACCGAAGACGGTCAATCAAGATGGGGTGAGAGACAGTGTCGAATGCTGCCGACAAGTCGAGCAGCACCAGCACCGCTCTGGAACCCCCATCCAGTTTCCACCGCACAGAGTCGGCCATTTCTATAAGGGCAGACTCAGTGCTGTGGCACTTTCTAAAACCATGTTGGGATTTATGAAGTAGGCCGTGGGTTTCAAGAAAACCTGCCAGTTGTTGCTGCACTAGCTTTTCAAGGACCTTGGCAGGGGCTGGAAGCAGAGAAATGGGTCGATAGTTCACCGGCTCATTAGGATCTGTATTCGCTTTCTTTAAAATCGGGACCAGTAGGGCATGTTTCCAAGACTCCGGGAAAATTCCGGTTTTCAGCGAGTCATTCCAGATGTAGTTGAGGAAGGGATTAAGAAAAGAGGCCAATAATTTATATTGCTTGGCTGGCCAAGGGTCAAGTGGTGAGCCGGAGCGGCATCTAGACAGTTCCATCAGTGAGTGTTCCAGTGAGATTGCCTCAAAGTCTGAAAAGATGGAAGAAGGCTCGATGCAGTCAGGTAAAGGCGTATCACTCCCAAGATCATTATTCTTGGGGAAGGTGTCATAGATCTTCGCGATCTTGTCTTCAAAGAAGTCAGAGAGGCGGGAGCAAAGGGCCTGAGAGACTGGAAGACACTGTTTAAGAGCCAAGGGATCTGTGAAAGTCTTCACTGTGTTAAAAATTTCCCTGGCCGAGCCATGCGCTCTATTAATTTTCTCCTCCAGGTAACATTTTTTATGCTCAATTATTTTCCTACGGTATTCTTTGAGGGCCAGTTTATATTTAAGTTTTGTGTCAATAGAATAGGATGACCTCCACCGGCGCTCCAACAGCTTACAAGAAGATTTATATTTCCGAAGCTCGTCGGAGTACCATGGGGCGGAGGGAGCTGCTCGAAAGGTTTTAATCGGTCGCATAGGAGCGAGCGAGTCAATAGCAGAGGTGACCCAGCAGTTGGGGTTAGTCAGGCGTGAATCTAAATCAGGGGCGTCTTTGGGAGTGGTATTTACAAGATGTAGGGCAACACTGTCAGGGGAGATCTTACTCCAGTTACGTCCTACCGCCTTAGGGGGAATTCTAGGTCTCACATGCTGGCAAAAATGAATAGCAAAAGGGATAAAAAAGTGGTCCGACCAAATCACCGGATAGGGATCCTCAATCAGGATGTTTGAGAAATTCGAGCAAACAAGATCCAGAGTATGACCAGCTTTGTGCGTAGGTTGAGAAACCAGTTGGCTTAATCCAGCATCTTTTAAAGTAGAAAGAAAGTTAAGGCAAAGCTTGTCAGAAGAGTCCTCTGCGTGTAAATTTAGGTCTCCTAGTAAGGTGAAATTGGCATAGCGTAAGCTAGCCTGAAGGACATAGTCCAAAAATGTAGCCAATGTAGCCATTGACAATGCCTGTGAGTCAACATGACACAGGACCGCCCACCCACTTCAGACTCTGAAGAGAGTGGGCGGTCCTGCTGCATCATGCTGACTGACAGGCATTGTCCCGCAGCGTCTTTGAACTTGTTTACTTCAGTTCAGACTCAGAGACGTCATGCCGAGGGAGCTACAGGTGCGGGCGGGGGAGAAATTAAGGAAAACATATTAACAGAAGAATTGAGAGATAGCAGTTTCTTTATTGTCCATCACTTTCCTCTCCCCTCACGTTTTGGCTCATATTTCGTTTATCCCCTCACTCCTTCCCTAAAAATGTAAACAACACTCATACAATACTCACCTGAGCCTTTCTTCTGTCCGAGTGACGCCGTTGGCCAAGAGTTTCCTCAAGGGGACTGAATGTGAAGACCCTGAGAAGATATAAAAAAGGAAACCAGGACAAATCAGAAGTGGACATTAAAGACAAATGAACTTCTAACAAAGTCCTAATAAAGTCTATATTTAGAAGCATCACATACGCGGAAATCATTTCTTATATCAACTTCTCACACTCCTGCTAACAGTGAGCGGGTGCCAGGGAGAGGATATAGAGGGATTTGCTCTGCGTGTGAGAGTGCACGTCGTCAGACACCACTTGTGCGAGCAATCCTTCCAATATGGCCAGGAGCATTCTAGATAGGTGTTTTTTGGAGCGCGCATGTGAGTGCTTGAACAATAATTATTGAGCCATGGTGAAAGATAAAAAGAGGAGGGGGAGAGATTTTAAAAGCTTGTGTTTGGGACGGATCAAAAGGATTGGAAAACAACCTGAATTGCACCTTAAAAATACATCAAATATAAATACAGTAGTGAAGTAAATTAAATGCAAATACAAAAGTGAAATGTCCACAATGACAAAAATTATTAGGAAAACACAAATGTTCTAGGTGGTAACAGATCAAATGAAAGTACAATAGTGGAATGTCCTCATAAACTGTATTTAAATACATTAATGTGTTGACAATACTGGGCCAATACACAAATGAGTTAGTCAGTGACCAAGTCCCAAAGTGGATCTGGAACAGACAGCTATAGAGGCAATATATGGCTAGGAAAACACACATTTTCATGGCCCGTAACGGAAAAGTGGTATGAAATCACTAGCAGGACCATGCAAAGTGAAAGAAAATTGTCTGAATTAAGGCATTACACAACCATTGTTCAGTGTGGCAACTTGCCTTGCTATGTTCTCAAATTCATTCAAACCCCTCAACACTGTATCTAATGTGTGCATGCATTTTCACTCCCTCAGGTTCAACGTGTCTGCAAAATTGCCACCAGTTGGGTTGGCAGTAACTTTCTCAATCACAAACCATCTGAAATGCTCAGTGGGATGTTCAAGGGTGGTAACCAGGGCTGGACAGACCATAGCAGGCACTGGACATTTTCCCGGTGGGCCAGAAGGGTGGGGGCCTGTTGGGGCTGTTTTTGTTCCTGGGGGTCGGTTTTGCAGTAATATCAGCCCACTATAACAAAAGCAGCAGCAGTGTTTTACACCAGCACCACCCCCAACAACCACCCGGGCTGATCCGACTTAATTGCCTAGGCTGCTTTGAGTTGTCAGTCCGGCCGTGGTGGTAAAAAGCTCAACCAGTGGCGCTCCCTGCACCTTGCAGCGTATTCTGCTACAGTGTTGCTGAATGTGTATTCACCCTCTGGCATGTCTGTCCAACAGAAGAGTAGACACATGGATATTTGATTACATAAATCACATCGGAGCTGTTGAAATTAGTGTGGTCATAGCCAAACTTCCCCTTGTCCTGGACATTAAATGTATCCTTTCAGAGGACCACGATTGAGTAGAACATTACCACTATCAGAAGGATATAGACTATTATATTTAAGCCCAGCCCAGACAAGCTTTATGCAGTTGCTTGTATGCACCCAAATTTGCATTTCATTTTGTAGTTGCAAATATTTATCACTTGTCGAATTGCATGGGCACTTTTTTTGTAGTTTTTATCACCCAATGGAGCAACTGCTATCATGTTTTAAATTATGTATATAACTACATGAATACCCAATATATGCAATGTCTTGCAAAGTTTGGACTCTGGTGTTGTATTTCTTTTCCCCTTTTTTGTCCACAGTGTGAGAAGTTGGCCTGGTATATAATGCTCACTAATTTTAGTGATCACTTTGTACCATGCCAAGCAACCCTTATGATGATTGGTTGTAAGTCAACCTTATAGACCAGTTATCCTAGTGGTAACGTGGTCAAAGAAGTCTTAGGCTAAACTCTGAAAGGCATGTGAAGCCAGCTGTATTACCATACACAACCCCCTTGAATACCAAATGAAAGGACACCACACAGATATATATTGAAAATATATATTGATTTACTAACTAAAAGTATCCCCTGGACTCTTTATGAGCACAGAAGCACAAGCGTTAAACACAAGACAGTTTAAAATACACAAAAGTTGCACAATATGGATGAGCCCTAGGGGCCACCTAAACCATATACTAAGAAAGTGGTATAAGAGATACCAATCTGAAAGGAAACAGGCCTAGGGCCCTGGGAATCACTGGAGCTGTTCGGGACTAGCAGTGACTAAGTCGGGAAAGGCGCGCGGGACTCGGATGCAGTGTTTAAAGTGCACGCACTCACCAATGCAAAGTCTATGGTGCGTAAAAAGTACAAAGTTAGTTCGGAACCTTCCGAGTGACCTAGAAAGCGTAAACTTGAGACACAGGCCCTAGAGATGTGTACCAGCGTAGGAACACCGGCGGAGCTGAGTTACCTCACCCACAGGAAGCGGGTGCATAGGGTCGAAGTAGTGTCGGGTTTCGTCACGCTGGTCGATGGTGCTTGGAGCTGAAGATGCTTCAGGCGGCTCGATGTGAAGAGTTCCGGTGGATCCAAGGGTGGATCTGAAGTGGTGAAGACCTGAAAGCAGAGGGGACAATGTTCAAAGTCACTAGCCAGTGACTACCGTGGAACCAGATTGGAACCAGGCAATGTCGGGTGCAAACAGGTGTTGAGGTGTAGCTTCTCTCTGCAGCCACGTGGACACCGGGGGTCGGGGACGTCCAGGAATCGGTCACGAGCTGTCCCACGCAGGCTTCTCGCTGTTGGCGGTGTCGGCAACTTGATCAGAGCAAACAGGCCTTGGCTAATGCAAGCCACGCAGGAATCGAAAAAGGCTTACTTAACACTCGGACCAGCAAGGTCAGAGCGGGGGCTCCTTTCTACAGGAGCTAGGGCAAGTCTGGAGCAACCAGAACCGCAGTGTAGTTCTTCGGTTTCGTCGCCAAGATGGCCGCTGACCACGTGGCTAGTGGCCGGGATGGCACGTCGAGTGGCACAATGCAAAAGGGCCCCACGCAGATCGTGGAGATGCTGGGGGGCTGATCTTCGGTGCAAGGGCTGCTCGGTGGTGGGGGTTCTCAGTCCCCAAAGCACAACGTCGAGGATGCCTCTGGTGCTGCGCAGTCAGCTCTTCGGGTGTCTTCCAAGAAGTCCAGTCCCACGTCTCTCGGTGCCTCCACGGGTCTCTTCTTTGCAGGGACTGTGGATCGGGCTGTGAGAAGTCTGGGAGTCTGGGTCTTGTCAGGCTCTGGGCTCGGGCTCCGGCGGGAGGCGGCGGCAAAGCAGACGTCGATTCGCTGGTTGGTACCCGTGTTCACAGGGTGGCCACTCCTAGGCCACAAGGGAGATTCTCTTCAGTCTTCTGTGCAGCAGAATGTCGAAGTCCAGTCTTCTTTGTTTAAAGTTGATTTCAGGATGATCTGCTGTGCAATGGCACTGCTCCCACTCTTATTCCCAATCTGAGGGGTGGATCACCTACTAGGTCCCTCCTCTGGGTGGGACCAGGAAAGGGGCGGTTACACCCCCTTTCCTTTGTCCAGCTCCTCGCCAGGCCTGGGTCTGGAAAGTCCCAGGACCGGTTTGGACTTGCTTATGCACGGGGACACCTTGTGTGCCCCGGGAATGTCTCAATCTATTCAGCCCTGTCCTACCCAATACACAAAACCCTGTCTGGGGTGGTGCTCGCACCTCCCAAGGCAGGAAACCCTTTGTCCAAGCCTCCCTCGCTGGACGGACTCCCAGCAGCAGGAGGTCAGACTTGCGTCTGTGGTGGCAGCATCCATTTTGTGATGCTGAGGCTCTGGTTAACTTTAACCGGGGTTAAGGCTACACAAATGTCGTGTCCCTCTAGAAGGGTGGAATGCTATCCCCGTCAACAGAACTGTCGAGGGGATAGTATTCCAATTCGTATGACACCTTACTCGACATGTTTTGATAAAGCCAAACCAAAGATAGCATATAACCGCGAGGATTATAATGCATTTAAGAGTATATGGTATGGCAATATCCCGGAACAGCTTAGGGAGTGGTTCCCGACAGCTGCAGACTGGCTCAGCTCATGCTAGAGCACCACCTCACATATTTCCAAGCACTCTGCCTCCAGGATTGATGAGGCCTTCCATAGGAGTGGCTGATGGGAACATATGTGTCCAGTTTAAGGTCAGATATAGGGATACTGTATCTAAGTAAGAGGTGATTACACCAACTTACCCCAGCTGAGTGATCAGCCAGTTGTGTCAAATATGGAGGCCAGGCCAGGGGTGGCACAATACATGCTGCAGCCCCTGGTAGGCCTTGGATGCACCTATGCCCTGGGTACCTAGGGTACACTGTTACAGGGGCCTATAAGGTGAACCAGTATCCAATTCGTAATGCACCTAGAGTGCATTGGAAGTAATTTAGAGAGAGAACTGCAGGCTGTGGGTCTGATTAGCAGGCCCACAGCCAAATTAAGTCATAAACCAGTGAAGCAAAAAGCAAAAATTTGGGGTGACCATAGGATAGCAGACCCTACTCTCCTACACCCCCCCCCCAAACGCAGGGACATTAGACTAACCTTGACCAGTTGTGTCTTCATGTTCTAAGTGGAAGTACCTGGAGAGACCATCTGCGTAGCCATGGTCAGTCCCTGGGCGGTGCTCCACTGTAAAGTCCATCCCCTGTAGGGAAATGGACCACCTGAGTAGTTTGGGGTTTTCGCCCTTCATCTGATTAAGCCATAAGAGGGACTTATGGTCGGTCTGAATCTTGAAGTGAGTGCCAAATAAGTATGGTCTCAACTTCTTCAGGGCCCACACCACAGCAAAGGCCTACCTCTCAATAGCTGACCAACGTTTCTCTCTGGGGGCCAGCCTTCTGCTAATAAAAGCAATGGGCTGGTCCTGGCCATCTACATTAAGCTGTGAAAGCACTGCTCCCACTCCCAACTCAGAAGCATCTGTTTGGACAATGAACTCTCTTGAGTAGTCAGGACTCTTCAGGATAGGTGCAGAGCACATGGCCTTCTTCAGGTCATCAAATGCCTTTTGACAGATTTCTGTCCACTGAACCTTTTTGGGCATCTTCTTAGATGTCAGATCATTAAGAGGAGTCACAATGGACCCATAGTTCTTAACAAACTTCCTGTAGTACCCAGCCAGGCCCAAGAAAGCTCTGACCTGAGTCTGGGTGGTTGGAGAGGACCAGTCCTTTATGGTCTGGATCTTACTCTCCAGTGGTTGAACTTGGCCTCCACCTACAAGGTGGCCCAGGTATACAACCTTGCTCTGCCCTATCTGGCACTTTGTTGCCTTGATAGTGAGGCCTGCCTTCTGCAGAGCCTCAAGCACTTCCTTCAGGTGGACCAGGTGATCCTCCCAGGTGGAGCTAAAGACAGCAATATCATCCAGATATGCTGCGCAAAAGTCATCCAACCCAGTAAGGACTTGATTCACCAACCTTTGGAAGGTGGCAGGTGCATTTTTCAAACCAAAGGGCATCACCACAAATTGATAATGCCCACTAGGGGTAGAAAATTCTGTCTTGGCTTTAGACTCCTCAGCTAACCTGATTTGCCAGTAGCCAGCTGTCAAGTCAAATGTGCTCAAATATTTGGCAGAAGCCAACTTGTCAATGAGCTCATCTGCCCTTGGAATAGGGTGTGCATCTGTCCTGGTGACTGCATTGAGTCCTCTGTAATCCACGCAGAACCTCATCTCTCTCTTGCCATCTTTGGTGTGAGGTTTGGGGACCAGAACCACTGGGCTAGCCCAGGGGCTCTCTGAAGGCTCAATGACACCTACTTCCAGCATCTTTTGCACCTCAGTCTTTATACAGTCCCTGACATGATCAGGTTGCCTGTAAATCTTGCTCTTTACAGGAAGACTGTCACCAGTGTCCACCACATGGGTACACCAGTTAGTCTGACTGGGGGTCAATGAGAACATATGCCTGTATGCCTGCAGAACTTGTCTACTGTCATTTTGCTGATGTTCAGTGAGGCTGCCATCTAAGGCCACACCATCAACTGAGCCATCCTCCGGGTTCTGAGTGAGCAGGTCTGGGAGAGGGTCACTCTCTTCCTCCTGTCCCTCATCTGTAGCCATGAGCAAGCCCATGTCTTCCCTGCTGACATATGCCTTTAGTCTGTTGACATGGAGCACCCTGTGGGGCTCCTGGAGTTCCTAGGTCCACCAAGTAGGTAACCTCTCCCTTCTTCTCCAGAATTGTATGGGGTCCAGACCATTTGTCTTGGAGTGCTGCTGGGGCCACTGGCTCCAACACCCATACCTTCTGTCCAGGCTGAAACTCAACCAGGACAGCCTTTTGGTCATGCCAAGCTTTTTGTAATTCTTGGCTAGCCTCAAGGTTTTTGGATGCCTTTTCCATGTACTCTGCCATCCTGGAGCGGAGACCAAGTACATAGTCCACTATGTCTTGCTTAGGCTTTTTGAGAGGTAACTCCCATCCTTCCTTCACCAGACACAGGGGTCCTCTTACAGGGTGCCCAAACAACAATTCAAAGGGGCTGAAGCCAACCCCCTTTTGAGGGACCTCTCTGTAAGCAAACAAAAGGCAGGGTAGAAGGATGTCCCATCTCCGCCTGAGCTTTTCTGGTAATCCTTTGATCATACCCTTTAGGGTCTTGTTAAATCTTTCAACAAGCCCATTACATTGTGGATGGTAAGGAGTGGTGAACTTGTAGTTGACACCACATTCCTTCCACATAGCTGTCAAATATCCTGACATGAAGTTGGCACCTCTGTCAGATATTACCTCCTTAGGAAACCCCACTCTGGAGAAAACTCCAAGTAAGGCCCTGACCACAACAGGAGCTGTTGTGGTCCTAAGTGGAATTGCCTCTGGGTACCTGGTGGCATGGTCCACCACCACCAGTATGAATCTGTGCCCAGATGCTGTAGGGGGATCCATTGGACCTACAATATCAATCCCCACTCTTTCAAAGGGAACCCCCACCACAGGTAGTGGTATCAGGGGGGCCTTTGTGGCGCTACCTGCTTTACCACTGGCTTGGCAGGTTTCACAGGAGCGACAAAACTCCTTGGTGTCTTCAGACATGTGAGGCCAGTGAAAGTGAGGGACAAGCCTGTCCCAGGTCTTATTCTGGCCTAAGTGTCCTGCTAAAGGAATATCATGGGCCAAGGTGAGAATGAAACCCCTAAATTGCAGAGGTATAACCAACCTCCTAGTTGCACCAGGCTTGGGGTCTCTACCCTCTGTGTAAAGGAGTCCTTTATCCCAATAAACTTTATGGGCACCTTGAGCATTCCCAGCAGCCTCAGCAGCAGCCTGCTGTCTGAGGGGTTCAAGAGAAGGACAGGTTAACTGAGCCTGCCCCAAGTCTGCCCTAGAAGGTCCCCCTGTCCCCAGAAACTCAACCTGGTCAGGTTCAAGTTCTTCAGAGACAGTTCCTTCAGGGGTCTCAAGACCAGCTTCCTGTGAAGCTTGATCCTCACTTGCAGGCAGTTGGGAAGGCACAGCCTTAACCCTCCTGTTCTTCTTCTTGGAAGGTACTTTGTCCATTGTTCCAGGACCCAAGACCTGAGGTTCAGAGAGGCACTTTTTGGCCTGTGACCTGGTAACAGCAAGGACATGTGATGATATCCCTAACATCTCTGCATGAGTCCTGTACTCAACTTCTGACCATAGAGAGTTCTCCAGGTCATTGCCCAACAAACATTCAACTGGGAGATCAGCACTAACCACAACTCTTTTTAGGCAAGTTACCCCTCCCCAGGAAAAGTTAACAAGTGCCACACTATGTGTAGTAGTGACATTGCTGGCATTGGTCACCAGGTAATTATCACCTGGCATGTACTGTCCAGGGTCCACAAAGTTGGGTGTCACCATTGTGACACTGGCACATGTGTCCCTATAAGCTTGAGCCACTTTGTTATTGATCAAATGTGTCTGTCTGTATTTGCCCAGGTTACTGGGACTTATGTCAGGGGTCAAATCTATGTCCCCTTCACAAATCAGAACAGCCTGTGTAAGGGTTCTGACTAGGTCAGAATCTCCTTCAGTTCCCAAGGTGATACCCACTACCCCCTTGGTTTGTGGACCAGCACTGCTAGCTGTACTAGTGGGTGCAGTTGCCTTAGGGGCTGCAGTGCTGGGGGCTCCACCCTTTTTACACTCACTTGTCCAGTGAGAGGTGTTTTTACAAGTTTTACACCAGGGTTTCTTCTGACCTTCTTTCTTCTTTTTCTTGGAAGTTTGGGACCCACCCTCTGTATCAGTTTGGGGCCCTGTTGAAGACTTCTGGTCTTTAGCTTTCTGCTCCCCACCCTTCTGGTCTGTTTTCTTCTGGTCACCACCCAGGTTCTGGTTCTGGTTCTTTTGCTTAACTCTGGTTCTAACCCATTTATCTGCCCTCTTTCCCAATTCTTGGGGAGAGGTCAAATTTGAGTCAACCAAATGTTGATGCAACTGCTGGTTCTGACAATTATTTAAAATTTGTTCTCTCATCAGCAAATTATACAATCCTTCATAGTCTGTAACCTTGCTTCCCAGCAACCATCCCTCCAGAGCCTTAGTGGCACACTCAACAAATTCATACCAGTCCTGAGTCTGTGTCTTCTGGGTATCTCTGAACATTAACCTGTACTGTTCAGTGGTTAAGCCTAACCCATCAATCAGAGCACTCTTCAGGACCAGGTAGTTTCTAGAATCCCCATCACTAACTGTGAGGAGTCTGTCTCGGCCTCTACCTTCAAAGGAGAGCCACAAGATTGCTGCCCACTGCTCCTGAGGGATCTGCTGTACTCTGCAGGCTCTCTCCATTGCAGTTATCCATTTGTGGATATCATCCCCAGCTTTGTAGGGGGGCACAATCTTACTCAGGTTTCTGTTATCAAAAGACCTGTCTTTATCCTTGTGGATATTGCTGCCACCAGTGGGTTCTATTACCCCACTCTCTCTAGGCTGTCTTGCTCTAGCAAGTTTCTCTTGGGCCAGGGCAACCTCTAACTCTTGTCTCTGGATCCTCAATTCAGCCTCTCTCATTTTGGCCTCATGTTCCCTTCTCTGAGGGCTAGACATCTCCCTTCTGGAGTGACCATGAGAACCTCTAGAAGCATGGGAGTTGTTAGAGTCACCTGAGTGAGTCCTTCTCCTCCTAGGCTTCTGGTTAAGTCCACCTGGGGGTCTAAATGGATTGTTTCCAGATTCAGTCTCAAATAGGCTTAAGTTAGTCTGGTTCAGTCTACTGACCAGTACCTGACTATTTCTGTCATCATCAGACTCACTGCTCCCCCCTTCTGTCTCTTCTTCCTCTTCCTCCTCCTCATCTGTCTGAGGAGCTCCAGTGATGGGGGCTTCCTCATCTATCAGGACTATAGGGACAGGGGCTTCTGCAGTGTCATCCTCTGAAGGAGAGCCTCCTTCAGCATTCCCTGTGGGGTCTGCCTTAGAGGTCTTTAGAGTCTCAGACTGGTCTAAGATCTCTCTAAGGTGGTCTGTAGTAGGGGAAGGCCCTGTCTTCAGACCCCTTAAGACACAAAGCTGTCGGAATTCCTTAAAGGAAAAAATAGCAAATTTGGATGGTGCCCTTGGAGGGTCACTCTCAACAGAGACATTCCCAGTGGAACCCTCTGCTCCAGACATTGCTCTAGTGTGGGTGGGTGTGTTGCAATCTACCTACACTGGTGTTTACCTACTAAACCTATCTAGTAGTTGTAGTCAGGGTGTGCTACTCCCTTTCCTCTACAACAACTAAGTTCAGTAGAACTTAAGTATACTAGTCTTGTTTTATATGTACCTAAAAGGTACCTGTATGATCTTTCAAATGATAATCTCAAAGATTGTAATGGTAAAACAACAGCAAGCTCAGATCCCAATCCGCTGCTCACCAATGTGAGAAGTTGGCCTGGTATATAATGCTCACTAATTCTAGTGATCACTTTGTACCATGCCAAGCAACCCTTATGATGATTGGTTGTAAGACAACCTTATAGACCAGTTATCCTAGTGATAACGTGGACAAAGCAGTCTTAGGCTAAACTCTGAAAGGCATGTGAAGCCAGCTGTATTACCATACACAACCCCCTTGAATACCAAATGAAAGGACACCACACAGATATATATTGAAAATATATATTGATTTATTAACTAAAAGTATCCCCTGGACTCTTTATGAGCACAGAAGCACAAGCCTTAAACACAAGACAGTTTAAAATACACAAAAGTTGCACAATATGGATGAGCCCTAGGGGCCACCTAAACCATATACTAAGAAAGTGGTATAAGAGATACCAATCTGAAAGGAAACAGGCCTAGGGCCTTGGGAATCGCTGGAGCTGTTCGGGACTAGCAGTGACTAAGTCGGGAAAGGCCCGCGGGACTCGGGTGCAGTGTTTAAAGTGCACGCACTTACCAATGCAAAGTCTATGGTGCGTAAAAAGTACAAAGTTAGTTAGTTCGGAACCTTCCGAGTGACCTAGAAAGCGGAAACTTGAGACACAGGCCCTAGAGATGTGAACCAGTGTAGGAACACCGGCGGAGCTGAGTTACCTAACCCACAGGAAGCGGGTGCATAGGGTCGAAGTAGTGTCGGGTTTCGCCACGCTGGTCGATGGTGCTTGGAGCTAAAGATGCTGCAGGCGGCTCGATGTGAAGAGTTCCGGTGGATCCAAGGGTGGATCTGAAGTGGTGAAGACCTGAAAGCAGAGAGGACAATGTTCAAAGTCACTAGCCAGTGACTACCTTGGAACCAGATTGGAACCAGGCGATGTCGGGTGCAAACAGGCGTTGAGGTGTAGCTTCTCTCTGCAGCCACGTGGACACCGGGGGTCGAGGACGTCCAGGAGTCGGTCACAAGCTGTCCCACGCTGGCTTCTCGCTGTTGGCGGTGTCGGCAACTTGATCGGAGCAAACAGGCCTTGGCTAATGCAAGCCACACAGGAGCTAGGGCAAGTCTGGAGCAACCAGACCCGCAGTGTAGTTCTTCGGTTTCGTCGCCAAGATGGCCGCTGACCACGTGGCTAGTGGCCGGGATGGCGCGTCGAGTGGCACAATGCAAAAGGGCCCCACGCAGATCGTGGAGATGCTGGGGGGCTGATCTTCGGTGTAAGGGCTGCTCGGTGGTGGGGTTCTCAGTCCCCAAAGCACAACGTCGAGGATGCCTCTGGTGCTGCGCAGTCAGCTCTTCGGGTGTCTTCCAAGAAGTCCAGTCCCACGTCTCTCGGTGCCTCCACGGGTCCCTTCTTTGCAGGGACTGTGGATCGGGCTGTGAGAAGTCTGGGAGTCTGGGTCTTGTCAGGCTCTGGGCTCGGGCTCCGGCGGGAGGCGGCGGCAAAGCAGACGTCGATTCGCTGGTTGGTACCCGTGTTCACAGGGTGGCCACTCCTAGGCCACAAGGGAGATTCTCTTCAGTCTTCTGTGCAGCAGAATGTCGAAGTCCAGTCTTCTTCTTTGTTTAAAGTTGATTTCAGGATGATCTGCTGTGCAATGGCACTGCTCCCACTCTTATTCCCAATCTGAGGGGTGGATCACCTACTAGGTCCCTCCTCTGGGTGGGACCAGGAAGGGGGGCGGTTACACCCCCTTTCCTTTGTCCAGCTCCTCGCCAGGCCTGGGTCTGGAAAGTCCCAGGACCGGTTTGGACTGGCTTATGCACGGGGACACCTTGTGTGCCCCGGGCATGTCTCAATCTATTCAGCCCTGTCCTACCCAATACACAAAACCCTGTCTGGGGTGGTGCTCGCACCTCCCAAGGCAGGAAACTCTTTGTCCAAGCCTCCCTCGCTGGAAGGACTCCCAGCAGCAGGAGGTCAGACTTGTGTCTGTGGTGGCAGCATCCATTTTGTGATGCTGAAGCTCTGGTTAACTTTAACCGGGGTTAAGGCTACACACATGTCGTGTCCCTCTAGAAGGGTGGAATGCTATCCCCGTCGACAGAACTGTCGAGGGGATAGTATTCCAATTCGTATGACACCTTACTCGACATGTTTTGATAAAGCCAAACCAAAGATAGCATATAACCGCGAGGATTATAATGCACTTAAGAGTATATGGTATGGCAATATCCCGGAACAGCTTAGGGAGTGGTTCCCGACAGCTGCAGACAGGCTCAGCTCATGCTAGAGCACCACTGTTAGACCTGTCTGGCTTTTTGGCGTAGTCCCTCCTATTTTTTATTTATTTTGTCCCCTTTTTGCCCCTGATACCCTTAATAATTTTTGTGTCCACTAGTTTTTACAGGTGTTGGCCAAGGGGATAGGTGTTCTTTTGTCCCTCATAGTTTTTCACCTCAGGCCCAGAGGCCTGTTCTGTCAGGAAACTGCTGTAATTCACAAAATGGAGGGCCCGAACTGTTTCCAACTGCCACATCTTAGACAGCCCCATAGGATAACCTTAGGCCTTCCAGAACCTTCTGGACCCTACTGGATTCTGTGGGGGTTGTCTATAAAAGGGCAGAGGTTGGGAAGCCATTTTGTGTTGACCAGAGAGTGGAGGAGTGAGGCAGTGGTGAAAGGAGGAGGACGCACTGGGAGCAGTTAGTTTGTCCCTGTGACAGACAGCCACTACAGGGAGACGTTCCCCCTTCTACCCCTGACCAATCCCTCCCAACCACCTTCTTCTGCTGAAGAGATCAATCTACTTGTGGTGGAGGCCCCCTCTAAACTTGAGCCCCATTGATCCCTGTCGGGACGCTCTTGCTGAAAGACTTCCCTAATTTCCCACTGCCAGTGCTTCACCTACCAGCGTTGTGGAGAAAGCAGCTTTGAGCCCCGTGTTGTGCCCGGTGTTTCCCTCGAAGCTCTGAGGGGAAGACGCGTGACTGCCGAGCCTTGGCGATCTGGGGGAGTGAGCGTTCCGCTCTGGAGAGTGCTTCCGGTGGAGCCAGGTGAGGGGAGAGACTGCGGCATAGGAGCGGTGACAGCGCGGCGCCAAGCGGGAACACTAGTCCCTCGCGCCCGCGCTGCCCAGCTCTGTGGTGGTGGAGGCGGATCCGAGGAGGCGAGGCCCGCGGGAGGCGAGGCCTGCGGGAGGCGTGGCCGAGTGAGGAGTGAGTGTCTCGGAGGCGAGCCGCCTCGGTATACCGGCGCCCTAGGATACAACGCGGGAAGCGTCTAAACGACGCGCAGGCTCAGTGGGAGGCCGGCGGAGTGGACCCGGTGGTAAAGATCCGGCGGGAGGCGGAGCAGCCTTTCGTCAACGGAGCAGGCGGGAAGCGCCCTTGTATCTTTCCGCTTCAGGAGCCCCTCGCCCAGCGCTGTGTAAAGGGAGCGTGGCTGGACTGAGGGAATCGGCGGGGAAAGCGAGCTGCCAAACAGAAGCCCTTCCTTTGCTCCTTTTGCTCCCCCTACTCTCAGCCTTCCTGTGCAGCGCGACGAGGGGACCCTCGATAAAGTAAGGAGAGTGGGGGTGTGGGAAACCAGAGGACAGGGAGCCTCTTCAGTCAGATAGAGTCACTGATACCAGAGGGGATGTCCAGAACCCTCACAGCTTATCAACAAGGGTTTTAGGTTGACAGGAATCTGAAGAGCCTAATAGAAAGGTGTTGGAGGAGTGATCCCAGCCATTCTTCAGTGTGTTATCTTTGGGATTGACTACCTGGAAGAAGCCTATCTCGTGTGTAATCTTGCCAGGGTTTCCTAGCATAACTGAGGTTATTGATCTTCCTCACTCTAGTCAATTACTCAGTAGTTGAACCCTCTTTATTGTAAAGTGTATAGAGCAGTGGGGTTCACGTGGAGAAAGTTAAAAAGGAACTCTTCAGCGTGCAACTGTTCTGCTTCTCCCTCTTTATTAAACTGTAATGTATTGAATTGTGACTCCTACTGAAACTGAATATGTATTGAATTGTGATTCCTACTGAAGCTGAATATGTATTGAAATTGTACTGTTGATGCAAGTAATGTATTGACTTGGTAATCTGGAAAGTAATTTCAGTTATTTTCAAAACAAACTGTAATATACTAAAACTGCATTTCTGAACCAAAGAGTAGAACTATATTTTTATAAAGCAGTACTTATTTTTCCACATTTTGGTGTAGCGTTATTTTTTGTGTGCTATTGCGTGGTTTTATTATTGGGTGGTTTGCAACCTTCACACTTGTGCCTCTGAAATGTATGTCTTGCCCTAGGCCAGGCTACCCCAGGTTCTAACAGATTGGTGCCTAGCGGTGGGATACTGACTTGGTTGCAGCTACTCAATAATAATTCAACGTAATACACTAAACCTACACCAGGAGTTTTCTCCTTGCGGCCCTCCTAATTTGTCTTTTTATTTTTCCAAATTTGTTCCTGGTGGTGGGTGGAGGTAGCTTTAGGTTGCCCTTGCAACTCTACAATTTATGGTGTGTAATCTGGGTTTGCCTATCTCAAAATGGAGTTTGCCTTGGAAAACCTAGAGGTCTATTCTGTGGCACAGCTGAAATTGTTCTGCCAGCAAATGGGGGTATTTTTCAAGCATGGTGGCGGAATTACTGACGGTCGCACGGGTTACGGACAGAATTCAGAAGCATCAATGGTGTCCCCACCGGAATCATGACGGTCTACATCTTTCCCTAGTAAAATTGGCGTCCCCTGATTGGTGAGACCACACCCTCCAACACAGTATTTTCCGAATGGAAGGATTACCATAACATTTTTTTACATTATCAACAAACCTAGGAGATTTTATTGATTGGGAATCCAACGACCACTAACAGAATATATCCATAAACCAGCTGGAGGACAGATACATAGATTATTCATCAGATCCCAGAATCCGATCGTGCGTCATCCGCTACAAAGTTTAAGACATTGGTGCATGAATACAGACTTCCTGAAGAAGGCTCACGCCAAAACGCGTTGAAAAAGGAATGCACTTCTGTATTTTTTTAGAACAATTTATTTCACTGTTTATTATCTCACTGTGTGTACATGTATTGTCATTTTTATATGTAGTAAATTGCAATTATAATGAATTCAGAAAAATAATTTTCATAAAAAAAGATGTCAAAAAAATAAAATATCAAAACAGATCAGCACAATCAAAAAGTGTCTCTAGTCATTAGTTCGTTAGTTTTCTCTCCCTCTCTTAAACAGGCACATAACCCGGTGCACATGCGCTCTCCTTTTACCCCCCAGGAAGGGGGAGCTCCAGACCAGTCTCAGGGCTTGGGTGGAGGCACACCAAGAAAGGAAGGAGGAGGATGAAGGGGTAGACCAGGACACGGTGGTGGAGATGGGTTATTCCACTCTGAGGGGGAAAACTTACTCCCAGGACCAGTGTCCTACTCCAGAAGGGGCAGTAGCGCCTCTGGGGGAAGCTTAACTGAAGCCGAGCTCACCGATAGGAGGGAGAAAAGACAGTTGAGATGGGAGTTGGCTAAGTTGGAGCAGGAGAAAGAGGAGAGGAGGATGGCCCTTGAGTTCAGGCTGAAGGAATTAGAACTTAGAAGCCTGCAACGGGGGTCCTCTCCTGAAATGAATGGTGGCAGCGAGACAAAAGAGACAGCCAGGGAGTCCAGACCCTATTTGCCGAAAGACCTTACAGCTAGCTTCAGTCAGGGGGATGACATAGCTAAGTGGCTGGCTGCTTATGAGGTCTCCCTAAGAGCCCATGGGGTGCAGGAAAAGCACTGGGGGGGTGGTTTATATAAATACATGCCTCCTGCTGGTCAAGACACCTTGCTGGCCCTGGAACCAGAGGAACAAACCAACTACCCCACCATGAAGCTGGCGTTGTTAAGGAAGTTTGGGCTTACCCCGGAAAGGTACCGTCAGAAGTTCAGGGGGAGCCACAAATTAAGCACCCAGAACTGGGTGGACTTCCTTGACTATGCCAGAAAGGCCTTAGAGGGTTGGGTCAAGGGCAGTGAGGTGAAAGATTATGAGGGGCTGTACGATCTATTTTTGAAAGAACACCTCCTCGAGAAATGTTTTCCCGAGCTGCGCCAACACCTGGTGGACAGCAAGCTGACCAATCCCCGGAAGCTTGCAGAGGAGGCGGACATCTGGGCAAGTACCCGGGTGTCCTCAAAGGGGACTGGAGGGGATTCTCAAAAAGCCGGACAGGGCGCCCCCGAGAAGAAGGAGGGGGGAGAGAAAAAGAAGGAGTTCTCTAAAGGTCCCCAAAATAACTTCCAAGGGAAGGGAGCAGGTTTCACCCATAGGGCAAACCCGCCCAGAAACCCTAATCCTGGCCAAAGCCAGCAGCCAAGGGTTCTCCACTGTTTTGAATGTGGTGGTATTGGACATTATAAGGGGGATGTCAGATGCCCAAAGAGACCACCCCCTCCCACCGGAGGAAAGTCACCGGGAGTAGCTAGTGTAGCGCTCGGGGAGGAGTTGCCCTTAGATAAGGGGGGTGAGTGGGCGGGTGTCACCTTAGTGTCCCTGGGAGAGCGGGAGATGGTTCCAAAGATCCAGGTGCCCCCAAATACTACAAAGTATGGGCAATGGGTCACCATCAATGGCCAGAGAGGGGAGGCTCTGAGAGATACAGGAGCCAGTATGACTATGGTGAGAAGTCAACTGGTGTCTCCAGAGCAGGTTGTTCCTAATGTACTCCACCCCGCCGCGATGGCTGACGGCAGAATGGGCCACTATACAGTGGCTGAGGTTCCCTTTGAGTAGGAGGGGGTTGCAGGTTCACTTCGAGTTGCCGTAAGCCCTGCCGTGCCAGTCGATTGTCTGTTGGGGAATGACATGGAACACAACACTTGGAGAGAGGTGGAATACCGGACGCATTCTGCGATGCTGGGTACACCTGACTGGGCCTGTGCAAGCACACGGTCTGCGACTGCCCGGAGAGGGAGTTCGCCTAGGTTGGAGCCTGGAACAATGGCCCAACCCGCTGCTAAAAAGGGACAGACCCGGAGACAGGGAGAGCCTGCTCTGGCTTCCGCACCCCATGTGACAGATCGGCCACCTGCGGTGGTGGACCAGGAGTCCGTGGAGGGGGAAGTAGACTCTCTGGAGGATTTACCCATCCCTGCTGAGTGGCATGTGGAGGGAGGTCCTACCAG
Source organism: Lissotriton vulgaris (assembly GCF_964263255.1). NCBI lineage: Eukaryota > Metazoa > Chordata > Amphibia > Caudata > Salamandridae > Lissotriton > Lissotriton vulgaris. The sequence continues at coordinate 715,435,668 of NC_141687.1, read as the reverse complement.
GGAGGAATTCTGTAAGGGGCAGAGGGAGTGCCCCACCCTTGAGGGACTGAGGCGACAGGCTGAAGCCCAAGCAGCAGGTGATGTTACGGGACACTACCATATTTACTGGGAGGATGGACTCCTCTACAGTGAACCCAAGGTACCCTTGCTTGGTTCATCAAGGGCCTTGGTAGTCCCGCAACAGTACCGAGCCTTTCTTTTGGAATTGGCTCATGCCATACCCCTGGCAGGACACTTAGGCCAGGACAAAACCTTTGCAAGGCTTGTCCTCCACTTTTACTGGCCTCAGATGAAAGTGGCGTCCAACACTTACTGTCGGACATGTGTAACCTGCCAGGCCAGTGGGAAAACAGGGGTGAAGCTAAAGGCTCCCCTGGAACCACTTCCAGTCGTTAGCACCCCCTTTGAGAGGGTGGGCATCGACATTGTAGGGCCTTTAGATCCACCAACAACAGCTGGTCACAGGTTTATCCTGGTTCTGGTGGATCATGCCACACGGTACCCAGAGGCAATTCCTCTGAGGACAGTCACTGCACCTGTAGTGGCAAGAGCCCTAATGGGAATCTTTACCCGAGTGGGATTTCCCTAGGAAGTTGTGTCTGACAGGGGGACCAACTTCATGTCAGCTTACATGCGGGCAATGTGGAAGGAGTTTGGAGTGACCTACCGGTTCACCACTCCTTATCACCCCCAGTCGAATGGACTGGTTGAGAGGTTTAATAAGACCTTGAAGGGCATGATCAGAAGTCTGCCCGAAAGCCTGCGGAGGAAATGGGACGTCCTCCTACCCTGTTTACTCTTTTCCTACATGGAAGTGCCCCAGAAGGGAGTGGGCTTCAGCCCCTTTGAGCTTCTGTATGGGCACCCTGTACGCGGTCCTCTCAGCCTGGTGAAGGAAGGTTGGGAGAAATCTCCCAGGAAACCCCCCCAGGATGTGGTGAGCTACATGCTGGCCTTCAGGAGCCAAATGGCGAAGTTGTGGAAGCAAGCTTCTGACAACTTGGAGGCCAGCCAGGCAGTCATGAAGGAGTGGTATGACCACAATGCTCACCAGGTGGAATTGGAGCCTGGCCAGAAAGTGTGGGTGATGAAGCCTGGAGAGCTTAGTGCCCTCCAGGATCGCTGGACAGGCCCCTTTGAAGTGTTGGAGAAGAAGGGTAAGGCCACATACCTGGTGGACCTTAAGACCCCTCGACAGCCCCTACGGGTGCTGCATGCCAACCGTCTCAAACCCCACCATGAGAGGCCCGAAGTCATGTTGATGATGGTGACTGACGGGGAAGAGGAAGCGGAAAGCGAACCTCTCCCCGATCTATTTTCGTCTCAAGAGAAGGATGGGTCAGTGGAGGGAGTGATTCTCTCTCCCACTCTAACTCCTGAGCAACGGGAGGACTGCCGCCAGATCCTGGAGCAGTACTCTACGTTGTTCTCCCTTGTCCCGGGAAGGACTCACCTGTGTACCCATGACGTGGACACAGGGGACAGCCCACCAGTGAAGTCGAAGACCTACCGGCTGTCCGACAAGGTGAAGGCTAGCATCCATGGAGAGGTTGCCAAGATGCTAGAGCTGGGAGTTGTTGAACCTTCCAACAGCCCTTGGTCCAGTCCGGTGGTGCTCGTGCCAAAAGCCGCACCACCAGGCACCACACCCGAACTGAGGTTCTGTGTGGATTACCGAGGACTGAACTCAGTGACAAAGACTGATGCTCATCCGATCCCTAGGGCGGATGAATTAATCGACCGGCTAGGAGCTGCCCAATATCTGAGTACCTTTGACCTCACTTCAGGGTACTGGCAGATCTCCTTGACAGATGGAGCAAGGGAAAGGTCAGCCTTCTCCACGCCGAGGGACACTTCCAGTTCTGTGTGATGCCCTTTGGGCTCAAGAACGCCCCTGCCACATTTCAGCGGCTGGTGAACCAGGTCCTCTCTAGAATGGAGAGTTTCTCTGCTGCTTACCTGGATGACATTGCTGTCTTCAGTAGCAGTTGGGAGGACCATTTGCAGCATTTGCAAGCAGTTCTCCAGGCCCTGAAACAAGCTGGATTGACAATCAAGGCCAGCAAATGCCAGATTGGGCAGGGGTCGGTTGTGTACCTTGGACACTTGGTGGGTAGGGGGACTGTGCAGCCCCTGCAGGCGAAGATTGAGGCAATCATGGCCTGGGAACCCCCCAAGACACAGACTGAGGTCCGAGCTTTCCTGGGCCTCACAGGCTACTACCGTCGCTTTGTGAAGGGGTATGGCACTATTGAAGCGCCCCTCACAGAGCTCACCTCAAAGAAACAACCTCGACGGGTAGTTTGGACGGGAGCTTGTCAGCAAGCTTTTGAGAAATTGAAGCAAGCGATGTGTGCGGCACCGGTCCTGAAGGCCCCAGACTTCTCCAAGGAGTTCATTGTCCAAACAGATGCATCAGAACATGGCATTGGGGCAGTGTTATCGCAACTAAATGAAGAGGGCCTGGATCAGCCTGTAGTCTTCTTATCCAGGAGACTGCTTCAGAACAGAAGTGGAGTGCAATTGAGAGGGAAGCTTTTGCGGTGGTGTGGGCTCTGAAGAAGCTGCGGCCATACCTCTTTGGCTCGCACTTCCTGGTTCAGACTGACCACCGACCCCTTCGTTGGCTGATGCAAATGAAGGGGGAAAATCCCAAGCTGTTGAGGTGGTCCATCTCCCTACAGGGAATGGACTTCCGGGTGGAACATCGGCCTGGAGTGGACCACGCCACTGCAGACGGTCTCTCCAGGTATTTCCGCCTTAGTGATGAGGACTCCCAAGGGGTTGGGTAGTTCTCCCCACTTTCAGCTGGGGGGGACGCGTGTTAGACCTGTCTGGCTTTTTGGCGTAGTCCCTCCTATTTTTTATTTATTTTGTCCCCTTTTTGCCCCTGATACCCTTAATAATTTTTGTGTCCACTAGTTTTTAAAGGTGTTGGCCAAGGGGATAGGTGTTCTTTTGTCCCTCATAGTTTTTCACCTCAGGCCCAGAGGCCTGTTCTGTCAGGAAACTGCTGTAATTCACAAAATGGAGGGCCCTAACTGTTTCCAACTGCCACATCTTAGACAGCCCCTTAGGATAACCTTAGGCCTTCCAGAACCTTCTGGACCCTACTGGACTCTGTGGGGGTTGTCTATAAAAGGGCAGTGGTTGGGAAGCCATTTTGTGTTGACCAGAGAGTGGAGGAGTGAGGCAGTGGTGAAAGGAGGAGGACGCACTGGGAGCAGTTAGTTTGTCCCTGTGACAGACAGCCACTACAGGGAGACGTTCCCCCTTCTACCCCTGACCAATCCCTCCCAACCACCTTCTTCTGCTGAAGAGATCAATCTACTTGTGGTGGAGGCCCCCTCTAAACTTGAGCCCCATTGATCCCTGTCGGGACGCTCTTGCTGAAAGACTTCCCTAATTTCCCACTGCCAGTGCTTCACCTACCAGCGTTGTGGAGAAAGCAGCTTTGAGCCCCGTGTTGTGCCCGGTGTTTCCCTCGAAGCTCTGAGGGGAAGACGCGTGACTGCCGAGCCTTGGCGATCTGGGGGAGTGAGCGTTCCGCTCTGGAGAGTGCTTCCGGTGGAGCCAGGTGAGGGGAGAGACTGCGGCATAGGAGCGGTGACAGCGCGGCGCCAAGCGGGAACACTAGTCCCTCGCGCCCGCGCTGCCCAGCTCTGTGGTGGTGGAGGCGGATCCGAGGAGGCGAGGCCCGCGGGAGGCGAGGCCTGCGGGAGGCGTGGCCGAGTGAGGAGTGAGTGTCTCGGAGGCGAGCCGCCTCGGTATACCGGCGCCCTAGGATACAACGCGGGAAGCGTCTAAACGACGCGCAGGCTCAGTGGGAGGCCGGCGGAGTGGACCCGGTGGTAAAGATCCGGCGGGAGGCGGAGCAGCCTTTCGTCGACGGAGCAGGCGGGAAGCGCCCTTGTATCTTTCCGCTTCAGGAGCCCCTCGCCCAGCGCTGTGTAAAGGGAGCGTGGCTGGACTGAGGGAATCGGCGGGGAAAACGAGCTGCCAAACAGAAGCCCTTCCTTTGCTCCTTTTGCTCCCCCTACTCTCAGCCTTCCTGTGCAGCGCGACGAGGGGACCCTCGATAAAGTAAGGAGAGTGGGGGTGTGGGAAACCAGAGGACAGGGAGCCTCTTCAGTCAGATAGAGTCACTGATACCAGAGGGGATGCCCAGAACCCTCACAGCTTATCAACAAGGGTTTTAGGTTGACAGGAATCTGAAGAGCCTAATAGAAAGGTGTTGGAGGAGTGATCCCAGCCATTCTTCAGTGTGTTATCTTTGGGATTGACTACCTGGAAGAAGCCTACCTCGTGTGTAATCTTGCCAGGGTTTCCTAGCATAACTGAGGTTATTGATCTTCCCCACTCTAGTCAATTACTCAGTAGTTGAACCCTCTTTATTGTAAAGTGTATAGAGCAGTGGGGTTTACGTGGAGAAAGTTAAAAAGGAACTCTTCAGCGTGCAACTGTTCTGCTTCTCCCTCTTTATTAAACTGTAATGTATTGAATTGTGACTCCTACGGAAACTGAATATGTATTGAATTGTGATTCCTACTGAAGCTGAATATGTATTGAAATTGTACTGTTGATGCAAGTAATGTATTGACTTGGTAATCTGGAAAGTAATTCAGTTATTTTCAAAACAAACTGTAATATACTAAAACTGCATTTCTGAACCAAAGAGTAGAACTATATTTTTATAAAGCAGTACTTATTTTTCCACATTTTGGTGTAGCGTTATTTTTTGTGTGCTATTGCGTGGTTTTATTATTGGGTGGTTTGCAACCTTCACACTTGTGCCTCTGAAATGTATGTCTTGCCCTAGGCCAGGCTACCCCAGGTTCTAACAACCACCTCACATATTTCCTAGCACTCTGCCTCCAGGATTGATGAGGCCTTCCATAGGAGTGGCTGATGGGAACATATGTGTCCAGTTTAAGGTCAGATATAGGGATACTATATCTAAGTAAGAGCTGATTACACCAACTTACCCCAGCTGAGTGATCAGCCAGTTGTGTCAAATATGGAGGCCAGGCCAGGGGTGGCACAATACATGCTGCAGCCCCTGGTAGGCCTTGGATGCACCTATGCCCTGGGTACCTAGGGTACACTGTTACAGGGGCCTATAAGGTGAACCAGTATCCAATTCGTAATGCACCTAGAGTGCATTGGCAGTAATTTAGAGAGAGAACAGCAGGCTGTGGGTCTGATTAGCAGGCCCACAGCCACATTAAGTCATAAACCAGTGAAGCAAAAAGCAAAAATTTGGGAAGACCATAGGATAGCAGACCCTACTCTCCTACACCCAGAAATTATTACGCTTCAATTCATGTCTTGCTTGTTGTTTGAGTGAATTTGTTGTCCTAATTGTGTTATACCCGGGTCCTGTGGTTCTTTGGGTTACCCCATTGTTTTGTAATGATATTCCAGAAAATAACCCAGAAGGAAGGAGAAACATTGTAGACAAGAAAAACCTTCCTGCTGACCAGGCCAAGCAACAGAGAGACAAGAAAAGAATAATAGCAGGAACTGGAGAGACGCAGAGTCCAGTGAGAGAGCAATGATACAGGGACAATTGAGATGCAACTGGACTACTCAATGGAGCTTGTTATAGAGGGAAAAAAAGAAGTTACGTATTTTGAAAAATGGGTTCGGTCATCTTGGATTAGCAAAAACAGAAGGAAATAAACATCCGCAGAAAAGACATAATATGAACTTTGTAAAAAAATGTATAATAATGCTCCAACCTCAATTCACAAGCTTTTTCCGGCATAAAGAAAGTCGCCCCACAATTGTCTGCGTGGTCGGGAAACCCAATAAGTGCATGGAAATAGAAGATTACGCTGGGCGAAGAAGCCATTGTCAAACTTGCCTTACCGTGAGCCTGGAAAGCAGCAGTTGAGTGGACGCGGAGACCTCGCACAGTGTTTGGAGGTGCAAAAACTAAAGAAGGGCACTCCTGCCAACCTGGTCCCGCGAGAGTATGCGGCCATGATGGATCAGGAAGTTATTTCAATGAGCTCCGCGGAAGCACAGCACTTGGCATTTCAGCCTTCCTAGCCTCGAGCATTTGACTCACATGTGTTCTATTGTTCCTCTGCATTCTCTGTGTCTTCTGCGGTCGACTTCTGTTCCCTGGAAGTCGCATCCTCACACTCATTATGTGTCTAATGTGGTTCTTAGATTAAGCATTTGCTTATAACTGCTTTGAGACTTATTTTTTAACATTGTATTACTGTGAAAATTTGACTTACAAGATTTGGAACAATCCCTCAATTTATGATATGTATGCTGTCGTGTACGCAAAAATGTATGATGCTTGAACCTATGACTCCAATTACTTATCAACAGTTCATTGTTCTAGGTTTCCCAATTTCAGAAGTTCTCTTTGGACATATATTTCTTTGATATTCTCCATATATGCCAGGAAGAGGGAATCAACAGATAGTTGTGAGAAAGTGCCATCTTTCTTGCATGGTATGCCCCAACTTTTTGCTGAATTGCTGATGTGCTTTGACTGAGTATGCCCTGGGCTCCTGCCAATCAGGTGCCCAGGGCCTATGTTCTTTCCCTAAAACTATATTGAAACTAAAACCCAATTGGCATCTATGGCCACATGTCAGTCCCTGGGCATTGTGACCAGGGAAGACCCTCAAGGGCTGCAGCACTTATTGTGCCATCCTTAGGGGCCCTGTACCCTGGCACACACACACACACTGCCTTTGCAGGCTGAGTGTCCTGGTACAGACCTAAACAAAGAGTCAACATGGCACACATCCCTGTGTGCCATGCCCACAAACCCACTGCCCTGGGATACATCAGTCACCCCTCTAGCTGGGTGCACTATGCCAGTAGTGTGGGCACAGGTGCATGAGCCCTGTGCCTCTACAGTACCCTGGGCCATTCCTGGGCACTATAAGTGCAGTGATGCCATTCAGAGTATATGGTGCTGGTAGGTTGTCATTACGAACTCCACAGCACCATGATGGCTACACTGAAGACTGAGGAGTTTGGCATCAAACTTCTCAGCACATTAAACCCCCACTGATGCCAGTGTGGGATTTAATGCCAAATGCACGACAGAGGGCAACTTAGAGTTGCCCCCTGAACCTAACCTACAAATCACGTCTGGTCTGAGAGGCTGCCTAGGCTGCCACACAGCAGACATGTTGCTGGACCCCTGGGTAGAGAGCCATCCGCTCTCCTGGGTCTGCCAAAACCCACAACGCATGTCCTGGGCGAGGTGCTAGGTCTCTTACCCCAGGATGGGTATGGGATGCTTCAAAGGCATACCCCCTTTGTGAGCTTTTCCAGGCCACTTGCTGTACTCAGCAACTGGCCCCCACCAGTTCTGACCCCCACTCTGGCGGGAAGACTGTCGGGACCCCTAAGTGAGGAAAGGGGGTGTGCCAGTCTGTGCCTCAGGTGGGAGAGGCGAAGTGAAGCACGACTCCCAGCTTCCGCCATCTTGAAGATGGGGAGCCCTACCCAATCAGAGCTAGGCCCCTGCCCCCCTCCCACAGGAGAGGAGCAGGATAGGGGGTGTACTCACCCCAGGACAGGGACCCATCGGTCCCTGCCCTTGCCCTACCTGTAACACCCCTAAATTCAGTATTTAGGGGCACCCTGAACCTTCCTTCCTCAGATCCCGATTTTAACCCCTTCCATGCTCATGACAAGGTCAGCTCGTCATTGGTGTTAACTGTGCTGTGCTTATGACGAGTTGACCTTGTTATGAACAATGGTAAATCCCACTTTGCAGCACAGGAGGGGAAAATCCCCTAGCAGCCAAGGTGTTAAATCAAGAAAGAAGAACAAGAAGGACGACCTGCTGCGCAGCAGCTAACAAGAGGACAAGACCAACTGACTTGGCCCCAGCCCTACCGGCCTGTTGATCCTTGAACCTGCTCCTGCTAAACTCCGGCGACTCTGCGAACAGCAACCTCGAAAACCCCGGAGGACCTGCCTGCCTTGCTCAACTAAAAGACTGGGACTCCCATGAGCAGTGGCTCTGCTCAAAAAGCAACACCCCTGGTGCCAGCCAGGAACTGCCAATCCAGCCAACTCGGCACCCACCGATCCTGGCCTGTGCCCGAGTGGACAAAGACCCTGAGGACGTCCCCCCGGCGATTGTGACTTGAAATCCAGTGCCCAAGGACCCTCCTTGACGACCCAGACGACGCCTGCAGCCTCACAACCAAGGACCCTGTGAGAAAGTGGCTCTATATATCCTGGACCAAGATATGGTACAGGGTGTATAGAGTCCACAAACCCCAGAGGTATAACAGAGGTTAAAGCCTGGTGAGACACTACTCTCTAAAGTGGTAGCTTAGTCGAGCAGTAAGGCAGTACCAGAGGACAGTGTAAAGCATTTGTTGTACACACTCAGTCATCGCCATCCCGGACGGTTACAAGATCATCCGGAGGGACCGCGTGAACCAGACTGGAGGAGGCATCGCCATCATTCACAAGAACACCATCCGCATCACGACCGACTCCAGCGACACCTTCCCCGCCGCCGAGCACCTCCACTTCCAGAGACACACCGACCCAAAGACAACCCTCAGAGGCACCCTCGTCTACAGACCCCCGGGACCACGCACACAATTCAGCGAAGACATCACGGACTTCATCAGCCCGCACGCCCTCCCCTCCGCGGACTACATCCTCCTAGGGGACCTCAACTTCCACCTGGAGAACAACAAGGACCGCGACACCGCTGCCCTGCTGGACAACCTCGCAAACCTCAGACTCAAGCAACTGGTCAACACCCCCACTCACTACGCAGGCCACACGCTTGATCCCGTCTTCTCATCCAGCAAGCACATCACCTTCAGCCACTCTACCGGACTTCACTGGACCGACCACAGCTGCGCCACTCCAGCTTCCGAAGAACAACGACCCACCACCACCCGCAACAGGTTCCTCACAGGAGCTGGAACAGGATCACCGCCGAGCAGCTCACCACCTCCCTCAGCCAGAACCCGCCCGCAAGCACAACGGACCCCAACGAAGCAGCCCGCAACTTCACACAGTGGCTGACCGACTGCGCAGACGACCTCGCGCCACTGAAGAACCCTCCCAGAAGACCCAGAAGCAAGAAAGCCACCTGGTTCACCGATGAACTCAAGGACTCCAAGAAGAACTGCCACACCCTCGAGAAAGCCTGGCTCCTCAACCAGACCACAGACAACATGACCACCCTCAAACAAGCCACCCGCAAGCACCACCAGCTCATCCGCACTACCAAGAAGAAAACACTGAAGGAACGACTAGACAGCAACGCCCACGACAGCAAGGAACTCTTCAGCATCGTCAAGGAGTTCTCCAACCCCAGCACAGGCAACAACGACATAACTCCTTCTCAAGACCTCTGCGACTCTCTCGCCTCGTTCTTCCACCGCAAGATCGCCGACATCCACAACAGCTTCGGCACACCATCCACGCACCCTACCGTCGAACCAACGCCCCCCACCGCCACCCTCCGCACCTGGACCACGGTGACCACCGAAGACACAGCCCGCACGATGAACACCATCCACTCCGGATCTCCGACCGACCCCTGCCCCCACCACGTCTTCAACAAGGCCGACTCCATCATCGCACCCCAACTGCAGGACATCATCAACATCTCCTTCGACACCGCCACCTTCCCGGAGAGCTGGAAGCACGCCGAGCTCAGCGCCCTACTGAAGAAACCAACAGCGGACCCCACCGACCTCAAGAACTTTCGCCCTATCTTGCTCCTCCCTTTTCCTGCCAAAGTCATCCAGAAGACCGTCAACAGACAGCTTGCCGCCTTCCTCGAGACGAACAGATCCCTTGACCCCTCGCAGTCCGGTTTCCGAGCCAACCACAGCACCGAGACCGCCCTCATCGCTGCCACCGACGAACCCTGCTCGACAACGGGGAAACAGGGGCCTTCATCCTCCTGGATCTCTCCGCAGCGTTCGACACGGTCTGCCACCGCACCCTAGTCCAACGCCTGAACAAAACAGGTGTCCAAGAGAAGGCTCTGGAATGGATCATCTCGTTCCTCGCCGGGAGAACACAGAGAGTCCGCCTCCCCCTGTTTCGTTCCGAGGCCACCGAAGTCATCTGCGGCGTACCGCAAGGATCATCACTCAGCCCCACCCTCTTCAACATCTACATGAGACCCCTTGCAGCCATCGCACACCAACACAACCTCAACATCATCTCCTATGCTGACGACACCCAACTGATCCTCTCCCTCACCAGTGACCCCGCCAACGCCAGAACTAGCATACAGGAAGGGATGAAAGACGTCGCCGAGTGGATGAAGAAAAGTCGCCTGAAACTGAACTCAGACAAGACGGAAGTCCTCATCCTGGGACCATCGCCCTCCGCCTGGGATGACACCTGGTGGCCCCCGGCCCTAGGCAGCGCACCCAAGCCAACAGACCACGCACGCAACCTGGGCTTCATCCTGGACTCCTCCCTCTCGATGACCAGACAAGTCAACGCCGTCTCCTCATCATGCTTCAACACCCTACGCACGCTCCGTAAGATCTTCCGATGGATCCCGACCGAAACCAGGAAGACGGTCACCCAGGCACTCGTCACAAGCCGACTGGACTACGGAAACACCCTCTACGCCGGAACCACAGCCAAGCTACAGAAAAGACTCCAACGCATCCAGAACGCCTCCGCCCGACTCATCCTGGACATCCCCCGACGCAGCCACATCGCCGGACACCTGAGGGACCTGCACTGGCTCCCCGTCAGCAAGAGAATCACGTTCAGACTCCTCACCCACACACACAAGTCCCTCCACGACCTGGGTCCCTAGTACCTCAACGACCGCTTGACCTTCTACACGCCCACCCGCCAGCTACGCTCGACAAGCCTCGCCCTCGCCGCCATACCACGCATCCGAAGAGCCACCGCCGGAGGAAGATCCTTCTCCTGCCTGGCGGCCAAGACATGGAACTCCCTCCCCACCCACCTCCGGCTGACCCAGGACCATCTCGCCTTCAGGAGACAACTCAAGACCTGGCTGTTCGAGCAATAGCAGACCCCCCCTTCCCCCATGCGCCTTGAGACCCTCCAGGTGAGTAGTGCGCTATACAAATGCTATGATTGATTGATTGATAAGTCAGCAAAAGGTTTCACACACACAAAGACTGAACCCCAGGCCAATTTTTTTTAATATCAAAGATATAGTTGTTTTATTTTTAGAACCAACAGGTATCAAAAGTATACTGTTCTCAATATGAGAGGTCTCAAATCAGTACTTTGCAGAAAGGCAAGACATTTTGTAAACACAATAGGTACAGGGGTTGCAGTGGCAACACAATTCTAAACACAATTTAGCATTGAGCTCAATGGGTTTTTCTATATAAATACAGCTGATTCATTTGTAGATTACTCTGCTAGTTCCAGGACTGGACCCTAGATTCAGTCCTGGGATCTAAGCTGAAAACAGTTTAGTAAAAACGTTTTTGTTATTGCAGTGATTTTTAAGGAATATAAATCTATTTTAAAAGTCCACACTTAGAAACTTTTCAATAAAAAACTGGCAATGTTATCCAACGGGAGAAAATTCAGGTTGCAGTTAAAGTACGATCTCGTTAATTTTGTAAACCAGTACTGGGCTCCTAGGTCCAGCACTGGGGTCTCAACTTAAAACAGGTAAGTAATTACGTTTCAGTATTTGGTACGATTTTTAAAGAATATTTCAAGTTTTCAAAAGTAGACACTTAGAAGAAATTTCACAGAAAAGCACAAAATCGATTCCTATGGAGAAAATTCAAGTTACTAGTAAACCCGACTAGGATTACTTTTGCAGTTCAGTACTGGGCTACAAGATGCAGTACTGGCTTCTCTCCTGATCACAGGTGAGTACTTCGGAATTCGGTTGATTTTATGGGACTATTTTAAGTTTTCAAAACTTCACACTTCGAAGATTTTTCAGAGTCAAACCTGTCAATGTTATCCAATCGCAGGTAAGTGAGTTACCGGTTTTCAGGTGAGTACTCGGCTGGGGAAATTAGGGTTCTGGGCATAGACTCAGGGGTCCCCCAGGGTCAGGTAGGTACAGTTGGTTCACCCTCAGCGGCACAGGGGTGGCCGGGTGCAGAGGTAGTTAGGCCCAATGTTATCCAATAAGGGGCAGGGGGCCTCCGGTTGGTGGCTGCTGGCTAGCAGGCCATGCGCTGTGGGAGCTGGGCTCCTGGTCACTTGCTCAGGGCAAATGGGGCACTCGGGCGGCTGGGTGCAGGGTGCCTTTGAGCCGTCGGGCGCTCAATGTTATTCAATGGTAAAGGTAAAAAGGGAACAAAGGCTGCAGACTCGGGACGGTGATTCTTCAGGTGCGACCACCACTTCGAGAGGTAAGTTGGGATCCTGGAGAAGAAGTAGGTACCCCAAAGGGAGGCACAGAGGGTCGCAGGGCGCCGGATGCAGGAGTGTCTTTGGATGTTGAGAAATCTTACCATCGGCTGGTCGCGGTTGGAGGGGTCTCTGGTTCTGAGGCTGCAGGCGTCGTCTGGTTCGTCGAGGAGGGTCTTTGGGCACCGGACTTTGGGTCCCAGTCGCCGGAGGGACGTCCTCGTGGTCTTGGATCACTCGGGCACGGGCCCGGACCAATAGGTCCCTGTCCTCGGGTGGGTACACCCCTTAGCCTGCTCCTCTCCTGTGGGAGGGGGGCAGGAGCCTAGCTGTGATTGGGCAGGGCTCCCCATCTTCAAGCTTCACCTCACCTCTCCCACCTGAGGGGTGGGGTTGGCGCAGGCTGGCACACCCCCCTTCCCGACGTAGGTTTTCCCGCCAGTCTTCCCGCCAGAGTGGGGGTTAGAACTGATGGGGGCCAGTGCTGGGTACAGCAAATGTTCTGGAGAAGATCACAGAGGCGGCATGCCTTTGAAGCTTCCCCCTGCCCATCCTGGGGGAGGAGACCTAGCACCTCGTCCAGGATGTGCATTGTTGCAGGCCCATGAGAGCGGGGGCACTCCACCCAGGGGTGCAGCAACATGTCCAACATGTCTGCTGTGTGGCAGCCTCTACAGCCATACAGACCAGACGTGGATTGTAGGTTAGGTTTTCAGGGGGCATCTCTAAGATGCCCTCTGGTGCATGTTACATTAAATCCCACACTGGCATCAGTGCGGGTTTAATGTGCTGAGAAGTTTGGTACCAAACTTGTCAGTCTTCATTGTAGCCTTTCGTAATGACACCCTCCCAGCACCATATACTCTTAATGGCATCACTGAACTTACAGTGCCCAGGAATGCGCTGGGTACTGTAGGGGCACAGGCTCATGCACCTGTGCCCACACCACTGGCATAAGGCACCCAGCTAGAAGGGTGACTGAAGTGTGCCAAGGAAATGGGTTCTGGGGGCATGGCACTCAGGGATGGGTGCCATGTCGACTCTTTATTTAGTTCTGTACTCACACACTCAGCCTGCAAAGGCAGTGTTTGGGTGTCAGGGTACCGGGCCCCTAAGGGTGGCACAATACGTGCTGCAGCCTTTAGGGGTCTTCTCTGGTCACCAGGCCCTGGGTACCTAGGGTACCATTTACTAGGGGCTGATAGGTAGCCAGAGATGCCAATTGGGTTTTAGGTTCAATGCACTTTTAGGGAAGGAACACAGGCCCTGGGCACCTGGTTGGCAGGAGCCCAGGGCACACTCAGTCAAGGTACATCAGCAGTTCAGAAAAAAGTGGGGGCACATCAATACAAGAAAGAATGGCACTTTCTCACAGACCCCTCCAACTGCGACCAGTTGAGGGTAAGATTTCCCGACGTCAAAAGACACCCCTGCACCCGGCGCCCCAGGGCCCCCTGTGCCCAACTCGTGGGTGCCTATCTATCCTCCAAGATCCCAACTTACCTCTCGAAGTGTTGGTCGCTCCAGAAGAATCTCCGTCCCCGAGCCTGCAGTCCTTTTTCATCTTCCTAGTTCTCTATTGAATAACATTGAGCGCCCGACGGCTCAAAAGCACCCTGCAGCCAGCGGCCCGAGTGCCCTGGCAGTGCAACCTTGGTCGTAACCTACTTCCCCATTTGCCCTGAGCAAGTGACCAGGAGCCCAGCTCCCACAGCCGCGTGGCCTGCTTGCCAGCCGCCACCATCCAAAGGCACCCTGCCGCCCGTAGGCTATTATTGGGCCTAACTCGCTCTGCACCCGGCTGCCCCTGCGCCGCTGAGGGTGTACCAACTGTACCTACCTGACCTTGGGAGACCCCTGAGTCTGTTCCCGGAAACTTAACTCTGCCAGTTGAGTATTTACCCAAAAGCCGAGAACTCACTTTTCATCCATAGGGTAACATTGACTGGTTTCTCTTGAAAATTATTTTAAGTGTGGAGTTTTGAAACTTTCAAATATTCATCTAAAATCAGCCGAACAACGAATTCCGATTTACTCACCTGTTATCAGGAGAGAACCCAGTGCTACATCTTTTAGCCCAGCACTGACCCTGAAAAGTAATTTTAACCGTACTTACCAGTAACTTGAATTTCCTTCAATAGGAATCCATTGTACGATTTTCACCAGAAAAGTTTCTAAGGGTCGATTTTCAAAAACTACAAATATTCCTTAAAAATCGCCCGTATGACTTTAACCCTTTGCATGCCGCCGCGATTCTGCGCCTGTGCGGCAAAATCGCAAGTGGGCGGGTTTATTACGGCCCCCAGCCGTCATCCGCACACGAGCGCCGTAGTGCATAACGGCTGGGGGCCGTCATCAGCATGCAAGGGGTTAACACATTCTTTCAATTGTTTACAGGAGATGCACTAGGTCTGGATCCAGGATCCAAACCTGAGTTAGAAAAAGTAACAATAACACTACCTACCTACTAAGTAAATTTCCTCCCATAGGATAACATTGGTGATTCTATGTGAAAAAGTTTCCAAGTGTCAACTTTTAAAATACAATAATATTCCTTAAAAATCACTACTGTAACCAAAACGCTTTTACTTAACTGTTTACAGGATATGTCCCAGGACTGAACCTAGGATCCAGTCCTGTGGTTAGAAAAGTAAAGTAACTAATTGCATTTACCTAGAAATTGCCATTGAGCTCATTGTTGCATTGTGTTTGAAATTGTGTTGCCTATAGCAACAACTGTAACTATTGTAATCAAAAAGTCTATTGCCTATTTGAAAAGTAATTAACTAAAGTAACTCATTCTAAGAAAGTATATTTTGATTCCTTGTTGGTTCTAAAATAAAACAACTATATATTTTGATAAAAAACAATTGGCCTAGAGTTCAGTTCTTGAGTGTGTGAGACCATTTACTGACTGAGTGTGTACAACAAATGCTTTACACTGTCCTCTGATACTGCCTTACTGCTCGACCAAGCTACCACTTTAGAGAGTACGGTTACATCTAACTTTAGCCTCTGCCAAACCTCTGGGGACTGTGGACTCTATTCATACTGTACCTTACTTTGGTCCTATGACTGATCTGATCTTTATTTCCCAATAGGAAGCCGAGGTATGGGCCGAATCACTGTGGTTGTAAAGTTCAGAATTCAGCGCAGTGTCTTGTTTTCTTTAATCCATTTCCCTATTCCCCCACAAGGCAACAGTCGCCTAGACCTAATTAGTACGATGGCTGGTGCTTGGTGAGGGAGCTGGGCCTTGCTGCGTACTTCTCAGCTCACTTCTGCAGCAACCCCAGGTTAGTGCTTGACAGAACGCCAATCCTACAAATATCTTCCTGCCCGAGTGAGATGGAATCGTGGGATATCACAGCTGATTTAGCCAGCGTGATAGGCCATTTGCAGACGACGTCTGAAATGCCAGAAACTGGTCCCCGGAAGCTTGTTTCCTTCCCAGTGTAAGAATTGCACTGGGACAGGAACAGACTAATTTGCATATAGCCAGGTTCTGAGCTGGGATGGTGCAGTGAGCTAAAAAACGGTGTTGGATCTAGCCCTGATCTCTTGACTGGGTGAGAGTATTCTGCTTAATTCAGAAACTCTGTCCATCACCACCCCTTGTTGTTAAATATTTTGTCCACCCTAAGTGTGGAAGGGTATACTCAGATGTGAGTCCCTTGCTCATTGCACCATCAGGATTCAAGCAAGCCGGGCCAACGACGGCTGAAATGCCAGAAACCGGCCCCCGGAAGCTTGTTTCCTTCCCAGTGTAAGAATTGGCTTGGTAGTTTGGTTTGCCCTGTTCCCATCATGCACTGGGACAGGAACAGACTAATTTGCATATAGCCAGGTTCTGAGCTGGGATGGTGCAGTGAGCTAAAAAACGGTGTTGGATCTAGCCCTGATCTCTTGACTGGGTGAGAGTATTCTGCTTAATTCAGAAACTGTCCATCACCACCCCTTGTTGTTAAATATTTTGTCCACCCTAAGCGTGGAAGGGTATACTCAGATGTGAGTCCCTTGCTCATTGCACCATCAGGATTCAAGCAAGCCGGGCTGATGACGGCTGAAATGCCAGAAACCGGTCCCCGGAAGCTTGTTTCCTTCCCAGTGTAAGAATTGGCTTGGTAGTTTGGTTTGCCCTGTTCCCATCATGCACTGGGACAGGAACAGACTAATTTGCATATAGCCAGGTTCTGAGCTGGGATGGTGCAGTGAGCTAAAAAACGGTGTTGGATCTAGCCCTGATCTCTTGACTGGGTGAGAGTATTCTGCTTAATTCAGAAACTCTGTCCATCACCACCCCTTGTTGGTAAATATTTTGTCCACCCTAAGCGTGGAAGGGTATACTCAGATGTGAGTCCCTTGCTCATTGCACCATCAGGATTCAAGCAAGCCAGGCCGACGACGGATGAAATGCCAGAAACTGGTCCCCGGAAGCTTGTTTCCTTCCCAGTGTAAGAATTGGCTTGCTAGTTTGGTTTGCCCTGTTCCCATCATGCACTGGGACAGGAACAGACTAATTTGCATATAGCCAGGTTCTGAGCTGGGATGGTGCAGTGAGCTAAAAAACGGTGTTGGATCTAGCCCTGATCTCTTGACTGGGTGAGAGTATTCTGCTTAATTCAGAAACTCTGTCCATCACCACCCCTTGTTGTTAAATATTTTGTCCACCCTAAGCGTGGAAGGGTATACTCAGATGTGAGTCCCTTGCTCATTGCACCATCAGGATTCAAGCAAGCCGGGCCGACGACGGTTGAAATGCCAGAAACCGGTCCCCTGAAGCTTGTTTCCTTCCCAGTGTAAGAATTGGCTTGGTAGTTTGGTTTGCCCTGTTCCCATCATGCACTGGGACAGGAACAGACTAATTTGCATATAGCCAGGTTCTGAGCTGGGATGGTGCAGTGAGCTAAAAAA
The DNA here is from genome assembly GCF_964263255.1 of Lissotriton vulgaris. Taxonomy (NCBI): domain Eukaryota; kingdom Metazoa; phylum Chordata; class Amphibia; order Caudata; family Salamandridae; genus Lissotriton; species Lissotriton vulgaris. The sequence goes on along the minus strand of NC_141687.1, from coordinate 715,418,409 downwards.
CGGTGTTGTATCTAGCCCTGATCTCTTGACTGGGTGAGAGTATTCTGCTTAATTCAGAAACTCTGTCCATCACCACCCCTTGTTGTTAAACATTTGCAGAATGAAACACAAGCCCTTGCATAGCGAGTTGATGCATTACAGGTGTGCGGGGGAGGGGGGCTAATCCCTTACTATGGAAAGTGGACAGGGGTTCAAACCAACTAGTACATTTTCCTCGTCAGGGAACATCGCTTCAGGAGCGAACCCTGTTGTTCATGTCACTGCACCTCCTGTGGCGCCTCTAGCCCCTTCTGAGAGATTTACAGGGAATCATCAAATTTGCAACTTTCATTAACCAATGCCAATTATACTTTATGTGTAAACAAGTATATTTCCGTAATGAACAATCTAAAGTAGCCTTTGTATTATCATATTTGGGAGGACCTGCTGCCTCTTGGTCTATACCATTAGTGGAACGTGATGTCCGATCTTACATAACTATGTTGCTTTTAAGTCAGAAATGAAAAACCTTTTTGAAAGACATTCTTTTATGCAATCAGTAGATTCTGATCTTCTGAATTTAAAACAAGGTAGTAAGAATACGTGGTCCTTTATCACCACCTTTAATAGACTAGTGGTAGAATCTAAAAGGCCAGAAATAAGAGGAGTTCATTGTTTTATCGAAGGTTGGGGGACTAATTAAAACATATGTTAGCTCAAGTAACAAACCCTCCAGATTCAAATACAAACTGATAGACTTTGTAGTGAAGTTGGATCATCGTTTATCAGAAAGGTGGGCTGACCGAGGACGTGCAGATACCAAGGCGTTGGTTATCACAGAAAAGACAGTGGAATTGGGAAAGGCCACAGACAGTATTCCCGCTTGTTAGACACTTGGGGTCATGGCTTCTATTTCACCAGCTGCGCGTAAAATCAAACACCAGGTTCATTTTTATAACATTTAAGCTGCACATTTTTTAGCATTGACATCACGCGCATTCACACATTTTTTTCCACCACACCCACAGTTTGTTTTTATCCACTAATCACCTCTACGTATTAACTTTACCCTCGTGCACTCATATCTTTCCCATCACCCCGCAATTTATTTTCCATTTCTCTCCAGTATTAATCATACCTACGAAGCATGCATATAACTCCCATAGCCACCATAATCAATTCACACTAAGGTACTCTTAATCACCTCTGAGCATGCCGCAACTCTAGCATGTATAGCACTGTTGGACCTGGGTTTACCAGACTACATAGGGTACACCTAGCCCCCCAGGGGTCCCTTTCACTGAAAAGGAGGTGAGGGAGGCCATCAAAGGCCTAGCTGTTGGAAAAGCCCCGGGATTGGATGGGGTCCCAGGGGACCTGTTTAAACAGGAACAAGGGATTTGGGCACCGTACCTCACACTAATATTTAACGCCATTCTGGGGGGAATGACTGTGCCCGATACTTGGAGGGGAGCAGAGGTAGTCCCAATTTATAAAAAGGGGTTTCCCCCTGCTCCCTTCCAACTATCGACCTATCAGTCTGATTGACATATCCCAAAAACTCTTTGGTAGACTGATTCTAAATCGTTTGCAAGCGTGGACTGAAGAAATGGACATCCTGTCCCAATACCAGGCAGGATTTCGGGAGGGGGTATCCACCACAGATCAAATATTCAGGCTACACCTGCTCTACTGGAGAACAGCGGTAATCGAGGGCGGCAGTCTATATACCATCTTTGTAGACTTACGCGCCGCCTTCGATTTGGTTCCTAGAGCAAGGTTGTGGAGAGTCATGGAAGAGCTGAATGTCCCTGCAGATATTTTGGAAATCCTGATGAGACTTCACTGTAACAACTACGCCCGCGTTAGGTGTGGCAAAGGTGGCAAATTAACCGAAAGGTTCCCCGTTCGTAGAGGTGTGAGACAGGGTTGTGTGCTCGCACCCACCCTGTTTTGCATCTTTGTGAACGGGGTTGTTGCCCACCTAAACAGGATTCCCAATTCCGATGCCCCAAAGTTGACTGGCAACAGGGTGCCTGCAATTATGTTTGCAGACGACACCCTGTTGCTGTCTAAATCCCTGATGGGGATCCAACGCATCCTAGATGGTTTCCTAGACTTCTGCTCTGACCGGGGATTGGAAGTCAATCCCCAAAAAACAAAATTCATGATTCTAAATCCCAACCCTCGAAATCGAGCCCCTCCCAAGCTAGGCACGGTCCAATTAGAACGGGTGCATAATATTGAATACTTGGGGATTACTATAAACGAACATCTAACTTGGACGTCGCATCAGGCCAAAGTGACCATCAAACTGGCACAGTTGGCGGGTGGCACTTTGCGCCTGGCAAACAAATCATGCTACCGTCCACTCACCCCAATCATTCATATATATAAAACACAAGCCAGGGCAGGGGTTACATATGGGGGCGAGCTGTGGGGTCACACTCAGCATTCCAAGCTTCAGTCCACTGAAAACAAATTCCTGAGACAGGTAGCTGCCCTCCTCCAGAGCACTCCATTACTACCTCTTAGATTAGACCTGGGAATCAAACCCATAACAGAGGAGCTAGGACTTAAACCCCTAACATTCTGGAGGCGTTTGTGGTGTAGCCCAGATCTCGCAACCTATAGAGAGGAACTACAGGAATTCCTGGAACTACGGAACATAAAGAGGATTCCTTGGCAGATCTATGTCAAGGGAAGGTTCGAGGAAATGGGCTACCCGGAACTATGGACAGACCCTTCTAACTCATGCACCAAGATTCTAAAAAAGGTACTCGTGAGTGCTTACTATGCTTTGATGCTCACTAGAGCCACTAATGACACTCGAGAGGGGTCCCTGACAAACTCATTCCTGAAAGTGAAAGACTCCTACTGCCTCGAAAAAACTCTAGATGAGATTGCCCCTCCACTAACGAGGAAATTGTTTCTACAATGGCGCTATGGATGCCTCCCTCTAGCTTCGTTTACAGCATCCTGGACATCGTGCTCCACCGCACCATCTTGCCCAATGTGTGCGCACCCGAAAGAGGATGACATGCACGCGGTCTTCTTCTGTAAGGGCTACGAGAGGAGCAGGAAATACTGGCTAGTCCCGCTACTCAGGAACTTGGGATTCAGATCTCATCAAACCGCTTATAGAGTTTTAAAATCAGACCTTTCTCCCCCTGTAGTTTTTGCACTCTCAAAATTTTTAACTTCACTGTGGTTTACCCGCGGCCGAGTTATGAAAAGACTGGTATAACGGACCCCACTAAAGGATTGTTTTTACTGTCTTACCTGATATTTAAACTAATATATCTTAATATTGGATCACACTATGTTTAATAAGTTTTTACCTGTATATATTGTTGTGTATCTTTTATGATCTGTGATCGAAATAAAGATTTTGAAAGTGAAAGTGAATACTAGGAGTTATTACTTATTCCTGTCATTGATCAATTGTCTAATTGCAGGACAACAGCATAAAAAGACTTCTGGTTACATGTGTTTTCAGCTCCAAAGGGTACTTGTGAATACCTGCACCCTAACCTTCTTGGCAATAATTCAACTGTTATGGTTCAGGCTGTCAATAGGATTTCTTTAACTTTTAAACATGTCACTCCTGTTTCTAGCCACATACAGTGATCATTCCATACAACTATCATGCACACTGTTTACAAGTGAGATTCTGGTACATGCATTTTTACCATTTATGTTGTATCTTTTTCCACATTAGATCAGTATAGTTTTAGCTAGTTCCTTAACGGTCTCTTGTTCTGCTGAAATCTCCTCAGAGGAAAAGGGGCAGTCCCCTCTGCTAGTTCTGCCACTAGTGATCTCTTCGCCTAACCCACTGTCTTTTGTCAAGGCCAGGAAGCCTCGTGTTCTAGCGGGCCCGGTAGAGAGTTCTATGGATCAATTAGCCTCCTCCAGCCCCCACAGTTGAAACCCTTGCTCACGTTACCTTTGAACGCTGTTCTGCCCAACCCAGCCGGTGTCTGCTGGCTGGCAGGCCGGGATTTCCCACACGGAAGCCTGAAGTCTGTCAGACGCTAGCCTGAGGAGGTGGAACCCGACCTTCCCTGGGAGCTCTCAGTTGGCAATTTCCTCCACCGCCCCTCACACCGCAGGAAGAGCGATCTCCTCCCCCCGGCCGCCTCCAGTCACGCCTTCCTTCCTCCAGCGCGCTCCTGCAGACAGCGCCGGGGCAGGGCCTTTCCTCGTCTTCCTCCCGCCTTGCGAACAACAACCCAAGGCAGCTCACCACTCACCAGGCGTCCCCGCTTTCCGCTTTCCGCACCGGCTACCCCCGCAGGGCTCGGCCGATGAGCGGCCCCGTTACCCACACCCGCAATGGAAAGTCCGACAGGCGGCTGTGGCCGGCTCCGATCCGCGAGCTCCAAAGCCTAAAGGCAGCGGCACAACAACAGCGCGGGGAGCCCAGGGAGGTCCGGGGTCCCCAGTGCAGAAAGCCGGTAAGTTCTTCTTCTATAAAGGGCTAGCCCAGGTGGTTTATCGGGTGACTTATTCCATCTAGGGAGAGGGCAGGACAGCCAGGCAAGAGCCTTGTTCTGTCAGCGTCTGACTTCAGTCAGGAAACAGCCTCGGACACCCTCACCTCAGTTCTCCACCAACGTTGTCCGGTCTGCTCCACTCACGTCAGTCACACTCGGCCCCTGGGTTAAAGGAACCAATTATCAATGTCCTTGCTGGGCCAGGTCAGTAAGGGAGGGACAACATCCGGAGTGGGGGTCAGCAACCCTTAGAGGCAATCAGCTCCCCTCTCAGTGCTCAAACCTCCTCGCCCCACAGCCTTCACTCCAGCCAAGTCAGTCGCCTTTATCCATCCTAATATGGCTGCCTAACATTCCGCCTTATATAGGCTGTCCCTGGAGTGTCCAGAGAGGTCCAGAAGGTTCTGGAAGCCCTCATGCTGTCCTATGGCCCTAGGTCCTGAGGTGGCAGTTATGGCAGTTACTGGCCACCATTTTGTGTATCCCATAATTTTGGTCAGAAAAGGCACCTAAGGCAGGGAAAAAACACCTACAGGGGCAAGGAGCACCTAACCCCTAGGTCAACACCTGAAAAATTCCAGTGGACATCAAAAATAAAAAGATTGAGGGGCAAAAATGGGACAAAAAATAAATAAATAAATAGGAGGGACCACCCAAAGGGCTGACAGGTCTAACACGCGTCCCCCCCAGCTGAAAGTGGGGAGAGCTACCCACTCCTTGGGAGTCCTCATCACTAAGGCGAAAATACCTAGAGAGACCGTCTGCATTGGCGTGGTCCACTCCAGGCCGATGTTCCACCCGGAAGTCCATTCCCTGTAGGGATATGGACCATCTCAACAACTTGGGATTCTCCCCCTTCATTTGCATCAGCCAACGAAGGGGTCGATGGTCGGTCTGAACCAGGAAGTGCGAGCTAAACAGGTATGGCCGCAACTTCTTCAGAGCCCATACCACCGCAAAGGCTTCCCGCTCAATTGCACTCCACTTTTGTTCCCGGGGAAGCAGTCTCCTAGACAGGAAGACTACAGGCTGATCCAGACCCTCTTCATTGAGTTGCGATAACACTGCCCCAATGCCATGCTCTGATGCGTCTGTCTGGACAATGAACTCCTTGGAGAAATCTGGGGCCCTCAGGACCAGTGCTGCACACATTGCTTGTTTCAGCTTCACAAAGGCTTGCTGACAAGCCTCCGTCCAGACTACCCGTCGAGGTTGTTTCTTGGATGTGAGCTCAGTGAGGGGTGCTACAATAGTGCCATACCCCTTCACGAAGCGACGGTAGTAACCTGTGAGGCCCAGGAAAGCTCTGACCTCAGTTTGGGTCTTGGGGGGCTCCCAGGCCATGATTGCCTCAATCTTTGCCTGGAGGGGCTGCACCGCTCCCCTGCCCACCAAGTGGCCTAGGTACACAACCGACCCCTGCCTGATCTGACATTTACTGGCCTTGATTGTCAAGCCAGCCTGTTTCAGGGCCTGGAGAACAGCTTGTAAGTGACACAAATGGTCCTTCCAACTGCTGCTGAAGACAGCAATGTCATCCAGATAAGCAGCGGAGAAAGCCTCCATTCCAGAGAGGACCTGGTTCACCAGCCGCTGAAAAGTGGCAGGGGCGTTCTTGAGCCCAAAGGGCATCACACAGAACTGGTAGTGGCCCTCAGTCGTGGAGAAGGCTGACCTTTTCTTTGCTCCATCTGTAAGGGAGATCTGCCAGTACCCTGAAGTAAGGTCAAAGGGACTCAGGTATTGGGCAGCTCCCAGCCGGTCAATAAGTTCATCCGCCCTAGGGATCGGATGTGCATCAGTCTTGGTCACTGAGTTCAGTCCCCGGTAATCCACACAGAACCTCAGTTCTGGAGTGGTGCAGCTTTTGGTACTAGAACCACCGGACTGGACCAAGGGCTACTAGAAGGTTCAATGACTCCTAACTCCAGCATCTTGGTAACTTCACTGTGGATGCTGGCCTTCACCTTGTCTGACAGCCGGTAGGTCTTAGAATTCACTGGTGGGCTGTCTCCTGTGTCCACATCATGGGTACACAGGTGGGTCCTTCCCGGGACAAGGGAGAACAGCGAGGAGTACTGCTCCAATACCTGGCGGCAGTCCTCTCGCTGCTCAGGAGTTAGGGATGCGGGGAGAAGCACTCCCTCCACCGACCCATCCTTTTCCTGAGACGAAAAAAGATCAGGGAGAGGCTCGCTTTCCGCTTCCTCTGCATCATCAGTCACCATCATCAAGATGACCTCGGGCCTCTCATGGTGGGGTTTGAGGCAATTGGCATGCAGCACCTGTAGGGGCTGTCGAGGGGTCTTAAGATCCACCAGGTAGGTGGCCTTACCCTTCTTCTCCAACATCTCAAAGGGGCCTGTCCAGCGATCCTGGAGGGCAACTAGCTCCCCAGGTTCCATCACCCATACTTTCTGGCCAGGCTCCAACTCCACTGGGTGAGCGTTGTGGTCATACCACTCTTTCATCACTGCTTAGCTGGCTTCCAAGTTGTCAGAAGTTTGCTTCCACAACTTCGCCATTTGGCTCCAGAAGGCCAGCATGTAGCTCACCACATCCTGGGGAAGCTTCCTTGGAGACTTCTCCCATCCGTCCTTCACCAGGCTGAGAGGTCCACGCACAGGGTGCCCATACAGAAGCCTTTCTGTGGCACTTCCCTGTAGGAAAACAGCAAACAGGGTAGGAGGACGTCCCATTTCCTCCGCAGGCTCTCAGGCAGACTTCTTATCATGCCTTTCAAGGTCTTGTTGAATCTTTCCACCAGACCATTGGTCTGTGGGTGATAAGGAGTGGTAAACCGGTAGGTAACTCCACACTCCTTCCACATAGCCCGCATGTACGCTGACATGAAGTTGGTCCCCCTGTCGGACACAACCTCCTTGGGGAAACCCACTCGGGTGAAGATCCCCATCAGGGCCCTAGCCACTACAGGTGCAGTGACTGTCCTCAGAGGAATGGCCTCTGGGTACCGCGTGGCGTGATCTACCAGAACCAAGATAAACCTGTGACCAGCTGTAGTTGGTGGATCCAATGGCCCCACGATGTCGATGCCCACCCTTTGAAAGGGGGTGCTAACGACTGGAAGTGGTTCCAGGGGAGCTTTCAGCTTCACCCCTGTCTTCCCACTGGCTTGACAGGATACACATGTCCGACAGTATGTGTCGGATGCCACTTTCATCTGAGGCCAGTAAAAGTGGGGGACAAGCCGGGCAAAGGTCTTGTCCTGTCCTAAGTGTCCTGTCAAGGGAATTTCATGAGCCAGTTCCAAAAGAAAGGCTCGGTAGCGTTGAGGGACTACCAAGGCCCGTGACGAACCGGACAAAGGTACCTTAGGTTCACTGTAGAGGAGTCCGTCCTCCCAGTAAATATGGTAGTTCCCAGCAACGTTCCCTGCTGCCTGGGCTTCGGCCTGTCGCCTCAGTCCCTCAAGGGTAGGGCACTCCTTCTGGCCCTTACAAAACTCCTCCCTGGTAGGCCCTCCTTCAAACATGCCACTCAGCAGGGATAGGTAAGTCCTCCAGGGAGACTACTTCCCCCTCCACGGACTCCTGGTCCACCACCGCAGGTGGCCGATCGGTCTCATGGGGCGTGGAAGCCGAAGCAGGCTTCTCCTGTCTTCGGTTCTTTCCCTTTTTGGCAGCGGGCTGGGCCATTGTTCCAGGCTCCAGCCCAGGCGAACTCCCTCTCCGGGTAGTCGCGGACCTTGTGCTTGCACAGGCCCAGTCAGGTGTACCCAGCATCTCCGAATAAGTCTGGTATTCCACCTCCTTCCAAGCATTGTGCTCCATGTCATTTCCCAACAGACAATCGACTGGCACGGCAGGGCTTACGGCAACTCGAAGTGAACCTGCAACCCCTTCCCACTCAAAGGGAACCTCGGCCACAGGGTAGTGGCCCAATCTGTCGTCAGCCATCGCGGCGGGGTGGAGTATATGTGGAATCACCTGCTCTGGAGACACCAGTTGACTCCTTACCATAGTCATACTGGCTCCTGTGTCTCTCAGAGCCTCCCCTCTTTGGCCATTGATGGTGACCCACTGCCCATTCTTTACAGTATTTGAGGGCTCCTGGATCTTAGGAACCATCTCCCGATCTCCCAGGGACACTAAGGTGACACCCGCCCACTCACCCCCCTTATCTAAGGGCAACTCCTCCCCGAGCACTACACTAGCTACTCCCGGGGCTTTTCCTCCGGTGGGAGGGGGTGGTCTCTTTGGGCACTTGACATCTCCCTTATAATGTCCAACACCACCACACTCAAAGCAGTGGACAACCCTTGGCTGCTGACTTTGGCCAGGATGAGGGTATCTGGGCGGGTTAGCCTTAGGGGTGAATCCTGTTCCCTTTCCCTGGAAACTGTTTTGGGGCCCTTTTGAGAACTCCCTCTTTTTATCTCCCCCCTCTTTCTTCTGGGGGGTGCCCTGTCCGGTCCTTTGAGAGTCCCCTCCAGTCCACTTTGAGGACACCCGGGTACTTGCCCAGATGTCCGTCTACTCAGCAAGCTTCTGGGGGTTGGTCAGCTTGCTGTCCACCAGGTGTTGACGCAGCTCGGGAAAACATTTCTCGAGTAGGTGCTCCTTGAGTATAAGGTCATACAACCCCTCATAGTCCCCTACCTCGCTGCCTTGCACCCAGCCCTCTAATGCCTTCTTTGCGTAGTCCAAGAAACCCACCCAATTCTGTGTGCCTAGTTTGTGACTACCCCTGAACTTTTGACGGTATTTTTCTGGAGTCAGGCCAAACTTTCTGATTAGCGCCACTTTCATGGTGGGGTAGTGGGTCTGCTCTCCCTGCTCTAGGGCCAAGAGTGTATCCCTCCCTGCAGGAGGCATGTACTTATACAAGCCACCCCCAGTGTTTCTCCAGTATCCCATGGGCTCTTAAGGAGACCTCATAGGCAGCCAGCCACTTGGCGATGTCATCCCCTGTGCTGTAACTGGCAACGACGTCCTTCGGTAAATAGGGTCTGGGTACCCTGGTCAAATCCTTTGGTTCGCTGCCACCATTCTGAGAATTGGAAGTCCCTACTTGCAGGGCCTTAAAGTCTAATTCTCTGAGGCTCAACTTGTGAGCTAACCTACTCTCCTCTCTTGCCTTCTCCAATTTCGCCAACTCCCATCTCAACTGTCTCTCCTCCCTCCTATCTGCTAGTTCGGCTTCAGTCAAGCTTCTCGCGGAGACACTGCTGCCCTCTCTTGAGAGTGTTCTGGGACCTGTCAATAAGTTCTCCCTCTCAGATTGGTACAACACATCTACCCCGATGACAGTATCCCTGTCTACCTCCTCCTCCTTCCCCTTTGGGTGTGCTGCCACCCACGCCCTCAAGCTGGTCTGGAGTTCCCCCTTTTTAGCACCACGCTTAAAGAACACTCCCATCTTTTGGCAAAAGTCTCTAAGCTGGGCCGCAGTATAGGTCTCCAATTCTTCCAGAGCAAATTCCATTTTGCTAATGAGAGATAGGGACAGCCACTTGGAAGGAATTAATTGAGAAGGTGTAAAGAAGCTACATCCACCCACCACCAGGAGTAAATTTGGAAAAACAAAAATATAATTAGGGAGTCCGCAAGGAGAAAACTCCAGGTGTAGGCCTGTGGATTACATTTTGTTACTATAGAGTGGACGCAAGCACAGTTCTCATCCCACCGCTAGACACCAATTATGTTGGACCTGGGTTTACCACACTACATAGGGTAGCTTGACACAGAGTAGAAAGGACGATCCCATAGGCAATAGGTGTTAAGCTTGCGTAGCACCCTTACAGTAACACAGTGACCATCCACTCCAAAATGACACTACACCGAAATTTTATAAAAGTAGAAAAGTTTATCTTTTCCTCTTAAGGGTTACTTTCATTTATGGTTGTCTTTACAGTTCTTAATATCACATGTGACATTCCAGGTATTAACCTCAACAGCAATCCTACAATACTAGGAGTTATTACTTATTCCTGTCATTGATCAATTGTCTAATTGCAGGACAACAGCATAAAAAGACTTCTGGTTACATGTGTTTTCAGCTCCAAAGGGTACTTGTGAATACCTGCACCTTAACCTTCTTGGCAATAATTCAACTGTTACGGTTCAGGCTGTCAATAGGATTTCTTTTAACTTTTAAAAATGTCACTCCTGTTTCTAGTCAAATACAGTGATCATTTCATACAACTATCATGCACACTGTTTACAAATGAGATCCTGGTACATGCATTTTTAACATTTATGTCGTATCTTTTTCCACATTAGAACAGTATAGTTTTAGCTAGTTCCTTAACGGTCTCTTGGTCTGCTGAAATCTCCTCGGAGGAAAAGGGGCAGTCCCCTCTGCTAGTTCTGCCACTAGTGATCTCTTCGCCTAACCCACTGTCTTTTGTCAAGGCCAGGAAGCCTCGTGTTCCAGCGGGCCCGGTAGAGAGTTCTATGGATCAATTAGCCTCCTCCAGCCCCCACAGTTGAAACCCCTGCTCACGTTACCTTCGAACGCTGTTCTGCCCAACCCAGCTGGTGTCTGCTGGCTGACAGGCCGGGATTTCCCACACAGAAGCCTGAAGTCTGTCAGACGCTAGCCTGAGGAGGTGGAACCTGACCTTCCCTGGGAGCTCTCAGTCGTCAATTTCCTCCACTGCCCCTCACGCCGCAGGAAGAGCGATCTCCTCCCCGGCCGCCTCCAGTCATGCCTTCCTTCCTCCAGCGTGCTCCTGCAGACAGCGCCGGGGCGGGGCCTTTCCTCGTCTTCCTCAGGCCTTGCGAACAACACCCCAAGGCAGCTCACCACTCACCAGGCGTCCCGCTTTCCGCACCGGCTACCCCCGCAGGGCTCGGCCGATGAGCGGCCCCGTTACCCACACCCGCAATGGAAAGTCCGACAAGCGGCTGTGGCCGGCTCCAATCCGCAAGCTCCACAGCCTAAAGGCAGCGGCACAACAACAGCGCGGGGAGCCCAGGGAGGTCCGGGGTCCCCAGTGCAGAAAGCCGGTAAGTTCTTCTTCTATAAAGGGCTAGCCCAGGTGGTTTATCGGGTGACTTATTCCATCTAGGCAGAGGGCAGGACAGCCAGGCAAGAGCCTTGTTCTGTCAGCGTCTGACTTCAGTCAGGAAACAGTCTCGGACACCCTCACCTCAGTTCTCAACCAACGTTGTCCGGTCTGCTCCACTCACGTCAGTCACACTCGGCCCCTGGGTTAAAGGAACCAATTATCAATGTCCTTGCTGGGCCAGGTCAGTAAGGGAGGGACAACATCCGGAGTGGGGGTCAGCAACCCTTAGAGGCAATCAGCTCCCCTCTCAGTGCTCAAACCTCCTCGCCCCACAGCCTTCACTCCAGCCAAGTCAGTCGCCTTTATCTATCCTAATATGGCTGCCTAACATTCCGCCTTATATAGGCTGTCCGTGGAGTGTCCAGAGAGGTCCAGAAGGTTCTGGAAGCCCTCATGCTGTCCTATGGCCCTAGGTCCTGAGGTGGCAGTTATGGCAGTTACTGGCCACCATTTTGTGTATCCCATAGTTTTGGTCAGAAAAGGCACCTAAGGCAGGGAAAAAAAACCTACAGGGGCAAGGAGCACCTAACCCCTAGGTCAACACCTGAAAAATTCCAGTGGACATCAAAAATAAACAGATTGAGGGGCAAAAAGGGGACAAAAAATAAATAAATAAATAGGAGGGACCACCCAAAGGGCTGACAGGTCTAACAAGCACCATTATCATTTCTGCTTTAGGCTGACAGCTATTTCTTTCTTTTTCTTCTTGTAGAGTAATCCCCTGATGAAGGGCTGAGGGACAGCCCGATATGCATTGGGATAAGCAAATTTGATGAAACATACATTGGATCATATGTTTGATATTCTTGCAACCATGAAAACAATGTGTTGATACAGGGACTATGAACTAAAAGACTTTTTGTGTTAAAAAGAAACTTTATTAAAATCACTCAAGTGAAGAAGACTTGTTTAGTTTAGTCTTTTACGCAGTGCTTGGAGGAGACTTCGCCCCTGTTGGGGCAGCTTTGTAAAAGGCCACAGATAGCCCGAGTCCATTCAAACAGGTAGCATACAAGGACGTCTGACTTCACTGCATAATCGCTCCAGAAATTGCCTTTCTTGGCGCAATATAAACAAAAATGCATGTTTCTGTGATGTTGTCTTTCCTGTTTAGGAAAGGCAACATCATAGAGACATGGATTTTTATTTATTTATATTGCGCCATGAAAGGCCTTTTCTGGAGAGATTGTGCAGTGAAGTCCAAAAGAAGGAACGAGCAGGGTAAGTAAAACACTTTGACATTTGGGGGACTGGTTTTTCAGGCTTAACTACAATGTTAGTCACAAAACATTAGCATAAGTATGCCCAGAACAAGGGTACAAACATTTTTACATAATGGCCCAAATAAATTGGGGATCAAAGACTATGAAAATCCGTATCCTGTTAGATTCAGGGACTACAGGGAATTTTCTAGCTAATGCTCTGCCCCTTCAACATGGTATTCCTTGTCTTCTTAGAAAGAAGCCTGAGTTGGTAAAAACAATTAATGGGCATGAGCTAATCTCAGGTGCAATCACACAATCCACAGAAGATTTGGTCCTTACTATACAGGACAATCATATAGAACTAGTGAGATTTGATGTAATAAAGGACCAAAGTATCAAGCTATTTTGGGTAAACCTTGGCTTCAAATCCATAATACTGTGATTGACTGGGTGAAGCAAACAGTGACCTTACAGTCTGTTTATTGCGCTGTTCATTGTTGGAAATCATCTCCAACTGCAGTCCCCACATAGAAGTCACTGAGCAAGGTGATGATAACCTATCTAACTTGCCCCTTTTGAAAAAAAGGGTTTGAGAATGTGGGGGATAAAAGAAAGCCAACTACCCTTCCTCCTCTCCGGCCTTACGATTGTTGCATTGACTTGCAACCTGGAGCATAAATATCATGTAGGTACATATATGCTCTGAAAAGGAAAACATGCCTTTAAAACAGTACTTAGATGAAATGTTGGAATTAGGCTTAATTAGACCGTCTAGATCTCCAGCTTCCTCTCCTTTGTTTTTTGTCCCTCAAAAAGGGGGGTTAACTTCAGCCATGTATCGATTACAAAGCCTTACATGCTGTCACACTACAAAAACGATGCTCATTGCCTTTGATTACCACTCTGTTGATCAGGGTAAGACAGCTAAGATTTTCACAAAATTAGATCGAGGGGAGCTTACCATTTTGTGCGTGTTTGAGAGGGTAACAAGTGGGCGATCACTGTTCGCTAGAAAGCTGGTCTGTACGAGTACCTCGTCATATCTTTTGGATTGTGCAATGTCTCGGCTGCCTGTCAGTTTTTTATTAATGAAGTACTCAAAACTTTTTGGATGTTTGTGCAGTTGCTTATATTGATGACATTCTCATTTATTCCAACACACTAGAAGAACATGAACAACATGTTGTCATGTACGCGGCGCTTTGCCGCTCCGTAGACACCTCTAAACACGATCGGCAGCTAGTATCCTCACTTCCAGTTTTGTGCCTCAGACCGGTCTAGTTGATTGACGGTCCACCCTCTGCAACGGAGCATTTCCGGGGGACACGCATAAACTCTGCGTTTCCCGCCGGGTCGTTGCTTCGGATTCTTGCCGGAATCCAGAATCCTGCTGAGATAAGGTGGACACTTATCTCCTCTCGCCTGCTTTTGGTTTCCGCTATCACGGAAACACCCGTTCCAGATACCCGTGCTGATACGCTTTTAGGTATCCTGCTCGTTACCGTCTAGGAAGTGTATACTTACGCTCAGATGCGTTTCTAAGCTTTGGCACTATCCCGCTGGAATGCTGAATCTCTTGGGCTATTCTTTCCGCGCTGGAGCGCTTTGTTTTTGTATCATAAAAAACACGCAGGAGCGTATTTTTGTTTGCATAACATTCTGTTACTCGAGCTGGAGCGCTTTGTTTTTGGACACATGAAAAGCACGCATGGGCGTGTTTGGTGTGCATGACATTGCTGCGCAGGAGCGCAGTTCAAAGAGCCTATAGCAGTACTCTGTCACACCATATCTTGCTTTACTTATCACGCGCAGGAGCGCTTGCCTTCATTCCTTACAGGAGCACCTATACTTTTATTTGCTGCAAGGTGTTCACAAGCCATGGTGAGTTCCTTTTCAGTTGACTCTCATTCAGAAGTGTTTAGAGATGTACTTAGGAAGAAGGAGGGGTCTGGGTTCTTCTACTAACGGGTCTCTCTTGTCTTCTCCTAGTGGACATCACGGTCCTACCAGAACTGCTGCCTCCCATCTCCGTCCCATCTTCTTTTGCTCCTTTCCCTGGTTTCACCTCAACCCTGCCGGGTACATCATTCCGTACGGGGTCAGGTGGGTACAGGGGCGGAATCTCTTCACAAGCAGAGGTAAGCCTTGTGGGGAACCCGACACATGTAAAAACGACTCCTCTGACACTACGTGATAATCATCTTTTCGTTGAGTATGAGAAGTGTTCATTTCATGTATCTGATGCAACCTTCTTGGGTTATGTCATTTGGGCAAAGGGAATTGAATTGGATCGCAAAAGGTTATAGCAATGTCGCAATGGCCCTCTCCTCAAAGTGTGAAAGAATTTCAAAGCTTTAAAGGTTTTGCCAATTTTTATTGAGGATTTCTAGATCACTTCTCCACCATGTTAACTCCCATCACTAGACTACTATGAAAAGGAGTTAAGTTTCAATGGACTGCAGATGCAGAAAAGGCTTTTCAGCAGCTGAAGAGATGTAAGAATACAGGTCCCAGTATTAAGACATCTAGATCCACCACAACCATATGAAGTTGAAGCAGATGCACCAAAAGTAGCAGTGGGCGAGGGCTTTCACATAGGGATAATAAGACTGAAGAACTACACCCTGTCACCTATTTTTCCCGGAAATCTAATCCTGTTGAATTGGGTTACTCGGTGGGTGATAAAGAACTATTGGTAATAAAGAAAGTCTTTAAGGAATGGAGACTTTACTTCTTAGGGAGTCTTCATACAGTAACCATACTCACTGATCATAGGAACTTAAAGTTCTTAAAATATATTCGAGCATTATCCACCCGTCAGTTACATTGAAAAAATTGTTTTTTGCGATTATGATTTTGTGATCCAATTCCAACCTGGTCAACGTCACAGTAAAGCTGGTGCTTTGTCCGGGTTAGGTAATGATTTCACCAAACAACCCATTGATGCTCCTTACATTATCCCTTCAGAACGCTTTCAAGGAGCTTTACTTACAGACAATGACTTTCTCATGCAAGTAGCAATAGAACAAAAGAAAGAGGATGCAATGAACATTGCTAGTATACGTCAGGGACGGTATATTCAGGTACTAATGTACATACCGGGGGCTCTTTTATATACCTACCAGTCTCTTACAGAATCAAGTATTGGCGTGGTGTCAAATACAATCTTTGGCAGGGCATCCAGGTGAAAAGAGAACTCTGGAATTGGTCATATGTTATTTTTGGTGGCCTATTGTATCCACAGATGCAAAGAGGTTTGTCCAGAATTGTGCTAAACGTGCTCAAGGAAAAAGTTCTCATTTGGCTTCCGCTGGACTATTAATGTCCATACCTACTCCACCAGCTCACTGGCATACAATCTCTTTAGATTTTGTTGTGGACGTTTCTAAAATGGAGATAGGGTACACCACTGTGCTGGTAACTGTTGATCACCTAATTTAGATGGCTCAATTTACCCCTCTAAAAGGATTGCCTACATCTAAGGAAGTAGCAGTGGTGTTTCTTCAATCAGATGTTTGTTTATATGGCCTTCCATCATAACGTATTTCTGAAGGGGGCCTTCAATTTATATAAACATTCTGGAAGGCCCTCCTTTGTAACCTGTTGAGTAAGAATGCCTACTTATCCTCTAGATCCCACGTTCAGACAGACAGGCAGACTCAGAGGATATATCAATGCATGTAACAATATTTGCAATGTCATTTAATGCTGCGTGATTCAGAGTAAGTTGAATGTCTCTAAGTGGCAGAATTTGCATGCAATAATGTCGAAAATAGGTTGGTAGGCTACACCAACTGTAATTATGGTTGCCATCCCAGAATGTTAGCACCTGATCTGCCACCGGTCTCTGCTTTACCTGCAGCCCAAGATTTTGTGAAGAAACTGATAGATATACACCAGAATGTACAAGACAATCTGACCCTAGCTAAGCACTATTTCAAGATACAAGCTGATCAACATAGATGAAAGAGTCCGATCCTGCAGGAGGGTCAAGATATTTGTCTTCCGACACAAAATATTTGTCTGAAAAGACCAAGAAACCTCCAACCACTATTAGTAGGGCCCTTCACGATAACAAAACGAATCGATGAAGTGGCAGTAAAATTAGAGTTTCCTCCAACTCTTCCCATTCATCCTGTTTTTCATGTCTCATTGTTGAAAACTGTTAACCCCGGCACAAGACTTCCAAACAGACCACCAGCTATATTAATCAATAATAAACTTGAATTTGATGTCAAAAGAATCTTAGAGTAAGAAACAAACTCTTTTATTTGATTGACTGGAAGGGGTGAGGACCAGAGGATGATACCAGGGGGAACCCGCAGGTCATGGACACGTCCCCAGATTGGTGTGTCACTTTCATCAAAGATATGCCACAAAGCCAAAACCTGTGAGAGGGATCCCGGCGGCAGTGTACTGTCGAGCTTGCCTTACCATAAGCCTGGAGAGTGTCTGTCGGGTGGTCGGGGAGTCTTGCTCATAGTGTTTGTGGGTGTACAAATTAAAGAAGGACACTCCAGCTGACCTGGCCGCGCAACAGTATGCGGCCATGATGGATCAGGACGTTATTTCAATGCACTCTGCAGAAGCACAGCGCTCTGCTTTTCAGTATTCCTAGCCTCACAAAATCGACTCACCTGTGTTCCATTGTTCCTCGGCGTTCTCTGAGTCTTCTGAGGTTGGCTTCTGTTCCTGGGAAGCCACGTCCTCACACACTTGACATCTATGGTTGGTGTCAGTTTTCCAGACTGCAACTCTTCAACGTTTTTCAGCAAAACAAGAGTTAAGTGCGTGCTTGCCTTACTTCTGTTACTTCTGTTACTGATCTTTGCATTTTTTAGTATCATGAACTGTGTTTCTTTGAAGGTTGTGACTTGACTCTGCATTATTCTGTAACTAAAAGAGATAAGAAATATTATTTTAGGAACTGTTAACTTTTGTTAGAATCATTCTAATTATTGGACGTTTTCATATGTTAAGTGGATATATCTAGAAGAGAATTTGAGGGTACTTTAATGCTAGTGGTGTGAGTAGATTTAATTAATTATCTGTCCAATGTAGTTCTTAGGTTAGGTATTTGTTTATGACTGCTCTGAGACTTATTTTTTGAACATTTTAATACTGACAAGATTTGTAACGATCCCTTAGTTTATGGTATGTATGCTGTCGCGTACACTAAAATGTATGTTTTTTTTTTTTAAGACCTTTATTGAAAAGACTTGCACATCCGGTTACAGGGTATACAGGCAGGAAAACCGCCAAATAGTAAAGTAAAGCACAGCTGATACACCCATCATAAAACAATTACAAAAGGATTGTCCACATAATGCAGAATAAGGGACAGCACGGGTTGAAGCATGAATGGCCAAGTGGAGTGCTCAATGGTCAGAGTGTGTGGAGGGATAGCCACAAAGAGGCAATAGTGAGCAGAGGGGAGGGGCGATTCTACGAGTCAGCACCGGCAGTCCCCGCGGGTGGAGAACCGTTGGGGGCGCGGGAGAGTACGCAGAAGAGGTGCATTGGCGCTATAGACACTAGACAAGGGGTCCCCAGATATCATGCGGCCGGCCGGTTGCCGGCATCAGATCCCAGAATTCGGACAGGAGCGTCTGACAACACGCAGCATCCTCCAGCCAAGCGCCAACCATGGGCGCTAACTGACAACCCCAACGCATGGCGACCCTGTGTCGTGCAAGAACAAGCAGCATAGCAGTGAGCCTACGAAAGGCGTTGGGATAGTGTTTCACAAAACCCAAAAGGCACACCAGTGGGTCAGGTAAGACTGGCGTGGAAATAATCTCAGTAATGGCAGTGCACACATCGCACCAAAATGTAGAGACCTCGGGACAAAGCCATGCAAGGTGAGAAAATCGTCAGCAGGAGCAGAGCAACAAAGTCATTTATCGCTGGGGACGAGACCTGTTCTATGCAACTGGGCAGGAGAACGGTATAATCTGTGCAAATATTTAAAATGTATGAGGCGCAGGTGAAAGGAGAAAGTTGTGTGGTATGCAGGCAACAGTACAGCCAGGTCTCCGGAGAGAGGACGGTACCCAAGTTCTCACTCCACGCAACGCGCGCCCGGTCAGCGGAGATCAAGTATGCTGCCAGGGCAAGGGCATAAAGCCTGGAGACCAGCTTACGAGGAGAGACGGAAGTATAATCAAGGTCGAGAGCGGCCATCAAGGGGGGAGGCTGTGGAAACGTGGAGTGCAGTTCCCAACAGGCCGCTATAAGTTGGTAATAGGGCATGGTATCCATGGGGCCGGATTCGGCTGGAAGAGAGAAGAAGTTGCCAGCAGGGTAAATAGCCGTTAATGTGGAGAGCCCCAGGCTAGTCGCCCGTTTTGCCATTCCAGCAGAATGCAGGGATGGGAATGCAGGATTATAGGCGATGGGCATGGAATTAGTGGAGAGCGAGCTGGAACCGGAGAACTTCTCAAGGCCGTCCCAGGCCCAGCGCAGGGTCTCAACCGTGTCTATCTCTCCGCACTGAGGTTTTCCAGGGGCAAAGACGGCCGTCTGGAGCAGCAAAGGGGCCACAAGATCTGCCTCGACTGCTACATGAGGTTGGAAGGGCATCGGATGCAACCAAAAGTGAAGAAAACTGGCCTGGGCACCAAGGGCATACAGTTTGAAATCTGGGGTGCCCAGCCCGCCACAGTTTAAGGGAAGTGTGAGGAGTTTGTATGCGATTCTGGGCTGGCGCCCAGCCCAAACAAGGGAAATGAAGGGGGAGACACTAAAATGAATGTTGGTTGAACCTATGACTGCAATTATTTACCAAGAGTTTGTTGTATGAGCTTTGCCAATTCCAGAACTTCTCTTGGAAAATATTTTCTTTGGAATTCTCAATTCACACAGGGAAGAGAGAATCAACAGGTAGTACCTCTACTATGGTAGTACCTCTACTACGGGGGTGATTAGGGGTGTCTTCTCCTGTGCCTAGGACTAACTCAATCTTTATTCCCTGACAGGAAGCAGAGGTGTGGGCCTTATCTTTGTGGTTGCAAAGTTTCGAATCCAGAGCAGTGTCTTGTTTTCTTTCATTCATTTCCCTATTCCCTCACAGGGCAAAAGTTGTTTAGACCTAAAATAGTATGGTGGCTAGTGCTTAGTGAGGGAGTTGGGGCCTCAATGCGTACCGCTCAGCTCACTCCTGCAGGAACTCCAGGTGAGTGCCTGACAGCCATTGTGTCCTCCGAGGGAAAAAAAATATCCTGCAGTGCTGGGCTGCTCTAATAACATGCTGCAGCATAGCCTATGTCCGAGGTAGAGGTAAGGAGGAACTCCTTACAAAGCTATGAGTTGCCAGACTTCATCTATGTCTCTTTCAAATAATTAAGTTCCTCAAACCTCTCCCACTGCTCTTATTGAGCTGATTTGGATCAGCTGCCCCATATCCTAAGTCATTGACCTGCTCTGGGAGCATTTTTTTCACCTTACTATGGTCAAGCACTGACAGTGCTGCTGCTGGCACGATAGTGCAATTTAGCCTCCTGGAGATTCAGAGAGGAAAAATATAACTTTTTAAAAGTTACTTTTTTTTTTAATGTATCACTATTCTAACTTCACCACTGAATTGGACTTTGAATAACTATTAAAAATAGTGTACTTCTCTAGTTTGTTATAATCCAGAGATTGTAGAATTTATATATTAATCTGCACTCTATTTTCCTCATAAGATAGCCAAAGCCTTCTACAGTGAAAATAGCTGTTGGGGGCTTGTCACAGTCGCAACATGATCATATTACATTTCTACATGTCCCACTTTTAAACACCATGCACACTACTTTATGGGCTGCAAGGCCTACATAGGGGTGACTTATAAATATTCCAATGGTAGATTTTTCCCCTGCCAAAAGTGTTATTTTGGGAGGTCGTACCACAGGTTTTAACTGCAGCAGTCAGGCTTGATTGGTAGGACTGAAGCCATGTTTTCTTTTGTCACACTTGTTGATGGCACAGTAAGTGCTGCACTCCACAGGGGATATTTAACTTTCCAAGTCACAGGTGGATAGTCTACTCCATTAGACAATTTTTACATGTTTTAAGGAACATAGCATATGCACTTGGCAGTGGATAGTACCGCCCCTGTGTGCAGAGTCTACAAAACAGCAATAATATTGAGGAAAAATAGGCGACCACACAAAGGGCATTTACCCAGGTCAGGGCCTGTTTCAGCCACCAGGATGTTGTCTGTACTCTTCTGCGCCCAACGGTAGGCTCCCATCAATGACTTGGTGGATGTTCTAAATAGGCATCCTCGTCACCAGTAAAGTGGGGGCATCAATAACAGACATCAGTCTGGCTAGTCTGAAGGGCCATAAATACAATTTAAAAAAAGTCTCACACTGGTTCTCTCTGCTTGGACTGCTGCACATACACTGGCCAATCCCTTTTATTGATTCCCTTGGGCTAAGCCCAGCCCCGGTTACAGGCATCTCTCTAGCATCACTCCTCCATGTCAGTTTGAACACTACAGTGAGCATCTGATATGACTGTGTTGAAATACTAAGTAAGATACATTTCAAACCCCTTTCGCAATAGTTGGAGGATTATAAAATGTCCCCAAAATATACCAGGACTGGAGTTAGAATAGTTAAATAAGCCTTCTGGACTAGTCTATGAAAAGCTGCACTTTCCCCAAATATTCTAGGACTAGTAAATAAGCTAGCCCATGTGTTAGTCCTCCAATGTTGTGACAAGTATCTTTATTAGGGTAGCCACCTTTCCCAGGGAATACTAGCTGCGTTTTAACATTTTTCAAAGGCCAGGGCATGGTTCTTCAGTAGAACTTTACATAAAATTGTCTATATTCATTGTTAGCATAGCATTTCTGACTTTGTTTACTTTAATTATCAGTAGGGTCACTGGAATTATGCGATTCAGCAGGTGCTGCTTTTTTCACATAATTATATTTTGCTGCATAATATATCATCTGTTGCATAATCTGCAGATTTTGTGGTTTCATTTTTATTATTGATTTTTAGCAAAAAGGATCAATAACCACCACCTACATCCTTGGCCGGTGGGTTAATATCACAGAAAATGAAGATAGAGAGGGATAGGTCAGTGAATAGTTGAGAAAGTAAAGAGAGAATGAAATAGGGAGAGAGCCTCCACGGCCAATATAATCAATCAGTCAGGGGTTGTAAGAGTACCACATCTACGCTCTTTTCCTGTCCCAGCGGGTTGTGTCATGCAGTCGCTTAAGGCACCCCAGTGAGTTGGAGAACGCGCAGGTATCTTGGGCAGGTAAGTTCATTGAATTCCAGCACTAGAAAACTATAGTGGAGCCTCCTATCTTATCAAAGCAGGGTAGCATGTGCGAAGTGCTTGCCATCAGTTTCTCAATGCCTACCACTTCCCACAACTTATGCAACCAGTCCAGTCTAGTCCGGACCCCTTTGGTACCTCACTTAGAAAGCAACACCTGTTTTGCAGCTCCCATGGCCAGCGCATGATTTGAAAGGGTAGGTTAAAGCATTCAGGAGCCCCAATAGTATGTAGGTCGTGTACCTGGGTATGTGTGTCTATAGGTGAGATTTATGTCCAACAATACTGTCTCCTAGAAGTGTTGTATCTTTGGAGAATGCCAAAGCACGTGTGTAAGGGTGCCCTCCTGGCCACAGCGGCGCCAGCATTGTGCGTCCCCTCCGGACTGCCAATGATCCACCCTAGCTGGGTAATAGTACCAGTAGTGTGCTATTTTGAGGAATATTTCTTTCCCTGCAGTACTGCAGGAGAAGGCCCTGGTCCTGTGTACAATGTCCTGCCACTCCTTGGGGGAAATTTGCGCCCACACTCTGACTCCCATCTATGCTGCGCCGGGGATTTGGAATGTTGTGCAGGTGTAAGAAGAAAAGAGTATATGTCAGAGAGCAGGCATTTGTCCAAGTGAAGGGTTATGAACCACTTCTCAAATTTCGTCAGTGGGCGGCCTGCATGTGGACGAATGTGGAGCTGCATGACCCAGTGCTGCAAGGCAAGTTACTGCCAGTAGGCCTCTATGTAGGCCATAGCCAGAGCAGAGCTGAGTGAAGTCCATTATCCCATCAATGTCACAGAGGTCTTCAAGCCTTTTGCAGTTGGCCTCCCACCATTTGATGTAACTATTGCCCTCTTTGGCCGGAGGGAGTACAGGATGACCTATAAAGGGAGTCAGAGGAGACGTGCAGGTGGAAAGTCATTGGGATTCCTGTACTCTATCCCAGACACTAGGTGTAGCTCTAGGAACCAGTGAGATGAAGACCTTGGCTGGTTGGTGCTTCTTAGATAACCAGGGCACCTTCCAGATGTGGATGCCCGCGACTGCTTGATGAAACACAAATCTTTCTCCAAGGTAAACCTGTACCATTCAACTATATAGAATCGCTGGGCTGCCTGATAGTATCTTTCCAAATGTGGAACCCCCAGGCCCCTGTCTTCCTGTTTCAAGTAAGTCTGGGCACGAGCCATGCGAGCCTTCGTTCGAACCAAAATGGAGTCAAACATAAGGTGTTGCAGTTTAACCAAGACGAGTGGTGGAGGCTGCAGAGGGAGCGTCTGCATCACGTTTAGATACAGAGGAGTACAGTCATCTTAACTGCGGCATGTCTGCCGAGCCATGAAAGCAAGTGTCTTCTCCAGGCCGAGGGGTCTGTCTGAACTGTCCGTTCGGTCGAGTGGAAAACATGTAAACCTGTACATGGTACCCCTTTTGGTGTCCAAGCAAAGTGGGACCCGTTCGCCAGGAGGGTCTGCTCGGCCCTATTGATTGTCAGGCTGAGGGCTTGCGATTTTTGTAGGTTAATTTTTATGCCAGACAAAGAGCCAAAATCTTCCATCTCCTGCAAAGAGGCACGAGGCTGAGTGAGGAATAGCACGATGTTGTCAACATAAAGGGAGATCTTATGTTCCCTGTCACCCAGGCGGATCCCCGTGATCAGATCACAGTGGCGAATGTTCTCCACAAAGGGCTCCAAATATAGAGCAAAGAGTAAGGGTGACAGGAGGAACCCCTGACGGGTACCCTTCAATATCTTAAAGGGGCTGGATGTGATGCCATTCACCCTGACACTTGCCTTCTGCTCAGTACAAGTACATTACACCCAGTGCCGGAACCTCTTCCCAAGCCAAATTTTGCAAGGGTCAGCCACAAATAGGGCCAGTGGACCCGGGTTAAAGGCCTTCTTGACGTCAACCGATAGGAGCAAGGTCGGCGTCTACGAACGCTGAGCCCTGTCAAGGAGGTGGCATAGTCACCTGGTACCATCAATGCAGTTAATTTCCAGATTAAAGCCAGATTGGTTGGGATCTACGAAGCCTTGCATGTAGGGCTCCAGGTGGGCAGCCATAATGCTATTAAAAACATTTAACTCAACATTTAGCAAGGAGATGGGGCGATAGGAAGTACACTGTGCAGGGTCCTTGCCCAGCTTCAGTATAAACACAACTGTGGCCCTGCGCATGGAGGAGGCAAGTGCGCCAGAGTCACTAAATGAGTTGAAGAGGCACGTAAGCAGTGGAACAATACTAGGTGCAAAGAGCTTAAAGAAGTTGGAAAAAAAAACGTCTTTGACGAGCACCTTGCCCCTAGGTAGCTTTTGGATGGCCCGCAGCACTTCATCAGGTTGGATGTCAACGTCCAATTTGGACACATAATCTGAAGATTTTAACAAAAAAACGAATTGTTTCTAGCTCATACTGATGAAAAGTTCCTAAAAACGCAGATACGTGTTTGTGTGCTGTGGAAGGCCTTTTGCAAAGGTTAACTGGTCCACCTTTCAGTTGCTTATTTCTGCTTTTGGTTGTTAAACTTGTACGAATTAGGTGAAATCTTTGCCCAGACAGGGTACAAAAAAATGAAACAATACTATAAATAACTGTGCAGCATTTTGACACATAATTTGTCTTTTCTTGCTGCATAATTTATTGAATCCTGCTGCATGAATTGGTCCTCCCCTGCAACATAATTCCAGTGGCCCTGATTATCAGTCAGAGGTCTTTAGGACACCTGTAGAACACATTTTAAGGTTATTCCTTCTTACCCTGGCTGTTTAAAAGTATGGTGGTGGTGTAATATTTTATTTAGGCAATTCAGTCGATGAAATGCAAAAAACATAAAATAATTTATTTAGATCTCTCCTCAAAAACCTTGATAAAACTCATACCTCAATCAACATAAACACCTAAAACTGTAAAACACAGAGGTCATTCAGTTAATGCAAATTAATATACATCTGCTTTTAAAGAGCCTAGGCTAAGAATGTCTATACAGTATCCATAGCTGCCAAAAGTGAATTGGAGTGCAAATGTTGTGCAAAAGTGTTTAAAGTATGTCTGCTAAAGGGGATAAAGTACACATACATGCAATACATGCAATAGACCCGATTCAGGCGGGAGACTACCAGAAATGGCTTTATTTTAGCTGTCACCCACCTGAAATTGCATTTTCTACAATAAAAGTCAACGGGGAATTTTCACTCTTCCGATTTTAAGTTCTCGCCTGAGCCAATGCGCTTGCGCATTGCTCCGGCGAGATTATAGTAAGGGAAAAGAACAGTCTACCAAAACAGCGGATTAGACACAGTTCATGTAATCTATGCGCGTGCACAAACCAGCCACGTCACACACAACCATTTGTCTGTGCCTCGCATCAGACTTCAAAGGCTGCCGCTCCCCCCCCAATCAGACTTCAAAGGCTGCCGCTCCCCCGCCCCCCGCATCAGACTTCAAAAGAATGCGCCCCTGCCCCCCCCCCGTCCACCCGCCACAGCAATGCCGAGAGCTTGTTGTGCTTGCATCTTCCTTCCTTGGCCCTGGGTGTTTTCCGTGTTCTCCCATTCAGTGCCTTCTCGACCCCGTACTTGATTGCTGTCAAAAGCCCCAGCCCTCGCTGCCTCTATCATTATACACTCTCCCTGTGTTTTCCTGTTTCCCCTTGCTTTTTCCCGGCTCCATCATTCTGTGCTTTGAAACTGAACGCGCTTTGTAGCACTCAACCCTGCGTGTTCTTAGCTTCAGTCTCTGTGCTGCTGCACCCCATCACTCAGGGACACCACTACATCACTCAGGGGCACCACCACATGACTCAGGGACACCACCACATGACTCAGGGACACCACCACATCACTCAGGGGCACCACCACATCACTCAGGAACACCACCACATCACTCACAGACACCACCACATCACTCAAGAGCACCACCACATCACTCAGGGACACCACCACATCACTCACAGACACCACCACATCACTCAGGGACACCACCACATGACTCAGGGGCACCACCACATCACCCAGGAACACCACCACATCACTCAGGGAGACCACCACATCACTCAGAGACACCACCACATCACTCAGGAACACCACCACATCACTCAGGAACACTACCACATCACTCAGGGACACCACCACATCACTCAGGGGCACCACTCAGGGGCACCACCACATCACTCAGGGACACCACCACATTACTCAGGGACACCACCACATCACTCAGGGGCACCCCACCACATCACTCAAGGACACCACCACATCACTCAGGGGCACCCCACCACATCACTCAAGGACACCACCACATTACTCGAGGACACCACCACATCACTCGGGGACACCACCACATCACTCAGGGGCACCACCACATCACCCGGGGACACCACATCACTCTGGGACACCACCACATCACTCAGGAACACCACCACATCACTCAGGGGCACCACAGCATCACTCAGGGACACCAGCACGTCACTCAGGAACACCACCACATCACTCAGGGACACCACCACATCACTCTGGGACACCACCACATCACTCTAATACACCACCACATCACTCTAATACACCACCGCCTCACTCAGGGGCACCGCCACATCACTCAGTGGCACCACCATATCACTCTGGGACACCACCACATCACTCGGGGACACCACATCACTCTGGGACACCACCACATCACTCAGGAACACCACATCACTCAGGGGCACCACCACATCACTCAGGGGCACCACCACATCACTCAGCCCAACCACATCATCACTCAGCACCACAACAGCACTGTCCATTGCGATAGCCAATAGGATTCGCATTAGGAAAGTGTAAGTGTAGTGATGTTAAATGAAGATCAGGTCACGTAGGTTCTTGTAGAAAGATGTATTTATTAATCAAGTTGACATGAGGTGGAAGTTCATATATAAGATAAGATAGTAATAATAATCCTGAGGTAATTCCCCTCGTAAATCCCCACCAGGAGCTGTCACCAGTCACCTCAATCCTCAGGTCCTAACTGACACTAGCATCAGAACATAACCTTCCAATCTGTGATAACATTCCAAATGATGACATATGTGAAACAACTAGAAAGCCAACACTACACATCTTCCCCTTTTACACATTTAACAATTGCAATCAAAAACTAAGATGTTAAAGAGCAATTACACATAATAATATGATACAGAAAGGAGGTACGTAGAAATAGGAGAAGAAGATAATTAAGTAACAATGAAGAAAAAGAGAAGGTGAATTATAAGAAAAGAAAAATTACAGTAACATCTAAGAGGTGAAAAATCAAGCAAGATCAAAACCAAGAAGAATCAACAAAGAAAAATCAAGCAAGATTAGAAGCAAGAAGAATCAACAGAGAAAATCAAACAAGATTAGAACTAAGAAGAATGAACAGAAACCAAGAAAGAAACGGAGAAAAAAAGAATGGAAATACAAAAGACAACACATCTTCTCCCTAAAGTAAAAGAAGAAAACGATAATAAGAATATGGCCACCGAACACAAAATTCACGGAATAAGCAAACACACCAATTGGCCAGACTGGCGAAATTGTGAAACAATGAACCTAGTAGTGAAAAGTAGAACCAAGTAAAGCACATATATGAGAAAGTTAAAATAAGAAAAATGCTCTTACATGAAAACAATTCGAAATCCCAGAATCATAGGAAGAAAGGTCAACATTGACATCCAACAAGAGCATGAACAGAAGAAAGGTTGCCAGCAAGAATGATTAATTCTGAATGAAACTTGTAAAAACAGTTATAAACTGGCATAATATACATAAAACAGAGCTACTCACATATAACACTGAGGAAAAGTATCCAGAAAAAATAATAGATAGTGAAAAACTGGCATAATAATCTCTCAACAATATCACATGCATATAACCCTGAAGAAAAATTGCCAGAAAGAATAATTAATTCTGAAAGAAACCTGTAAAAACAGGCGAAAAACTGGCATAGTAATCAAATAACAGAATTACGTGCATGTGACACTAAAAACTTTTAAGTAATAAATGAATAATGACAATTCATGTAACCTACGTCTACGCACATAAAAAGTCTTGAAAACCTTTGCGCAAAGGAGAAAATTATAGAGCTCATATATAATCAATAAAATACGGTTTAGTGCACTGAACCTTTAAAACTGACCTCAGCAATCAATTAATAAACCGGTAAAATGTAGAGAATATAGATCCACTCATAAGAAAAACAGAACTATTTACTTTAAAATAATCTGTATACCAGAAAAAAAAACATTGAAGAAGCAGAAAAGAATATACCAAATAATCACTTGTACTATGCATAGCTCATAAAATCCAAAGTACCAAATGGAGAACACATGTGAGAACAAGAAAATAAGAAATTAAAATAAATAAGGTAGTCACCGTTGACTATCTCCATCAATAATATGAGAAAATGGTATAGAAGTGAAAGTCACCATTGAATTATGATACAAGTTGTGATGTAAAACATTTGCGTCAATTTTAAGAAGGTGCAGAAAATGGTATAGAAGTGAAAGTCACCATTGAATTATGATAGAAGTTGTGATATAAAACATCTGCGTCAATTTTAAGAAGGTGCAACCTGAAGAAAAAAAAACATATTTTCTGCCTCGCCCCGCAAACACAATAATTAATGAATAGCTGAACTTGCTGTAAAATATAAATGCCTTTGATGGTGTGCATGTCACCGAAAACATGCGTGGTGTTGATGTTGTTGCACTGTCATAAAGCATATACCTAAAATAGAACTCGCTATCAAAATAAATACCTCTCATGGTGTGCATGTCACCGAAAACATGCAACGTTGAAGTAGTTGCACTATAATCACAAATGATGAGAAAGAATAAAACAGTACCTGGGATGCGAGCGAAGGAAAACCACTAAGATTACCAATATCCTTACAACGTGGTTGTCAGCTAAAATCACGAAGGTCCGGTGGTGCCAGTCAAAATGGAGGCACGCAGAGCGACGTTGCATCGGATGGCTCTTTACAGGTCTGTGCTCCTTTAAAACTTGTAGAGCGTTGGGACGTCATCAGGAACAGAGAAGGATCTTCAAAGCTGGAAACCACACGAAGGTTGCTAGCGTCATCAAGAATAGATGGCAGCATTGAAGGTAAGCGCGTGCGGCTCTGTATGCCCTCGTGAAGAAATTTTAAACTAAGATGGAGGCGGTTCAACTGCCAATGAAAGTCACACAGAAGGAGGCATAACGAAAAAATAGTAATTAACCAACAGCCATAGTTTAAAAGCATTGCAAACCTTCATCATTAGTAGAGAAAAAAAAATATGTGCGTTTTGAGTGAGACGCCCTTTTTTTTTTCTTTTTAACTACCATTTGCTGTTCGAAGTAAAATATGTGTTGGTAAGTAGCAGATCGTTTACACACAAAAAATGTCGATGGTTTCAATAACTGTGTGTCTATAAAATAACTTCAAGTAGATGGCAGTAATAATATGTTACGATACTCAAAACTGCTAATGAAGATCGTAGCACTTTAAATGAAAATCTTGAAGTTTATGCAGGTGAAGCAGTGAAACGGCTCTCAATGAAAGTAAATAAATGCTAAACTTCACTGGACATAGGAATATGGAAACAACGTTGCAGGCTTGATAATCAATAGGGTGAAAGCTTTCAAATCTATAGGTTATTAATCAACCACTGCAGACTTTCAATCAGTAGGCTTCTTGAACAAGTGTAGCTGAAGATCATTTTAAATCAAAGCCTTAGAAAGCCGGGACTAGAAGATAATGTAGGCTTACAAATAAGCAGGCTCATAAATCAGGTGCAAAAGTTATTAAATCAGGTGCAGTCACTTTTCAAACAGGTGAACCAGTTTTTTAAATCAGGTGGAGCAACTTTACTGCAGCAGTAGATAACTTAAGATTTTAGAAAGCAGGAACTGGCAGTTTGAGGACGACCAAAAGAGTGGAATGGTCACTGGTGAGAATTAATAACGTGCCAGTTTGCTAAGAAGTTGCTTGAAGAAGGAGAAACTTAATTGGTTACCTTGTTTGATGAAAGTTCATGTTTCAGTTGCTTGTAAATATGAAGAAAGAAGTCCAAAACGCTGCCAATTGTAGTGATGTTAAATGAAGATCAGGTCACGTAGGTTCTTGTAGAAAGATGTATTTATTAATCAAGTTGACATGAGGTAGAAGCTCATATATAAGATAAGATAGTAAAATAATCCTGAGGTAATTCCCCTAGTAAATCCCCACCAGGAGCTGTCACCAGTCAGCTCAATCCTCAACTCCTGACACTAGCATCAGAACATAACATTCCAATCTGTGATAACATTCCAAATGATGACATATGTGAAACAACTAGAAAGCCAACACTACAGTAAGCTATTGGCTTTGTGAATAACAATCCTATTAATTTATATATTTGCAAAGCCAACACATATTTAACCCCTTGCTTGCTGATGACGTAACCGCTCCGTCATCAGCTGCGGTGGCGCTGTGCTGATGACGGAGTGGTTCCGTCATGGCCCGCTCGGAGCGCCTGTGCGGCGCGAATTCCTCGCCTGCGCTGAGCGTTCCATTGAGCAGGGCGGGCCATGACGGAAATGCTCCGTCATAAGCACAGCGCAACCGACGCTGGTGACGGAGCGGTTCCGTCACCAGCATGCGGCTGCCGCGCCCCCTTAGCACTGCGGCGGAATAGCCGCCGCAGTGAAGGGGTTAAATTTTTTTTTATTTACAATACCAATAGCTCACACTTTCCTAATGCGAGACCTATTGCATTGCAAATGCTTGTTTATTTTAAATCTCCAACGTCCCTGTCCTAAAATGTTGTTATGTGCAAATACAGGATGCTATTTCTATTTTCTGTACAGGCTGGGACATTCAAATTCCAGTCAAGCTGGTATAAAACCGGCCAGGTAGCACCCCAAATCTTTAATGATATGCTGTCAACGCCTTACTCTAGTGCAAAAGAAATATAGGCGTGAAATGTTGCATAGGGGAAACGTTTTTTGTATTATTTTATCACAGAAATCCAAGATGGAGGTGGAACCCTGTCAATGAGGGTCAGCTGATTGCAGCCGCGGTACATGTGCTCCAGGCCCTGCGGTGAGGTGCCCCTCTATTGCCTAGTCCGCCGGTCTCAGGGCTGAACTCCACGCCCCGTCGTGCCCCGCGTCGGGCGGAAGTGCGCCACGTCCCAGAAGCACAAGGGGCTGCATCCGGGGCCTGGGCGATTCTCTTCCTTTGGCGCCGGTGGCAGGAGCAGTGGGTCCATGTGCGCAGCGCCCGCACCTCTTCATCACTGCGACCGCCCAGCCCCGCCAGCCCTCCCGCAGCCATGGAGCCCAGCACCATCATCGAAGCCCTGCGCGGCACCATGGACCCGGCCCTGCGAGAGGCCGCCGAGCGCCAGCTCACCGAGGTGAGGAGCCGGGCCTGGACAGCCGACAGTGACGGGGTCCGTCAGGGAGAGTCCTGGGACAGGGAGGGTCCTGGGACAGGTTAAACAAGGAAAACGGGGTCTGGGGAGAATGACAGCGGGACATGATGGAGAATCGCCCACGCCTCTGGGGAGGGCAGGAGTGTGGCCAGGAACGGATGGATACCTGGGCCTGTCAGC
This sequence comes from Lissotriton vulgaris, assembly GCF_964263255.1. NCBI lineage: Eukaryota > Metazoa > Chordata > Amphibia > Caudata > Salamandridae > Lissotriton > Lissotriton vulgaris. Next base: position 715,386,828 of record NC_141687.1, on the reverse strand, counting down.
ATCGGATACGAGGGTGGACCCCCCAGGGGGGTTCTACACCGGGGCCGCTGGAGTGCTCTTCGCGCCCCGCATTACTAATATGAACTAACGACCTTCTGTCTCCCGCGCGTTGTGGCGGGCTCTGGAGCTGCTGACGCTTACTTCTTGCACTCTTCTGTTCACACATCCCAAACCGCCATTTTTGGGCGCCTTTAGACTTCTCGCTCTCACACATTCATGTGTGCTTCTGATCATGTCACTGCCGGGTCCCCAAAGATGAGCGAGGCTTACACGTGCACGCCTCGCCGAAAGACCTGCTGCCACAGCTGGTAGGCCATGAGCCGCGTACTTCCTTCAGCACTCGGACCTAAAACGAGCTTCCCATCAGACTTATCTTTGTAGGACCGTTCAGAGAAATAACCGTAGAAGTGGCACGCTTATGAATTCTTAATTTTTTTTGAAAATGTCAGTGTACTGAAATGGCATATACGAGTTGTTAGGTTGCAAAGCACAAGAAAAGTTTACAGTTGGTTTCCTGAGTTCAGATCTTAATGGAAACGGACATGGACTCGTTAATAGAAAGAGATGCTATCTCCTTTCTGGCTGATTTTTTTTCGCATAGTTTTCGGTGTAATCAGATTATTATCTCCTTACCCGTTTCCGTTGCTTTCACGTGCATGCGGATGTTGTATACTTGTGGTGATTTAAAATTATTTTCACACCCCCTCCAGCTCATATAGTTATCTTCAGTTCTATTTACCGAAACCTTCCTTTATTAAAACCGGCAATATTTGGCTGCGTACAGCACAGAAGCGTCTCTACCGAAGTACTTCCTAAACCTGCTTCATCTCTTAATAATTTGACAACCTTTCGTATGTGTTTGTGTGTATATCTCCATCCAAGAGGGGAGCTACATAAAACTAGCGAGATTAGCATACCTTTTACTGCCCAGCTATGTATACGCATTCTAATATGTTGTACTGACTTTTTTACGGTCTTCATACATCTGAATTCTAGTCAATAAAATGGGAACAAGCACTCCTGTTGCTTATTTAAGTCTCTCGACCCAATTTATATCTGCGGTCGTGGCAACTATTCGCTTTTTGAGCACTTTATTGGTTCTATTTTTTTTTTATTGTGCTCTATCTAATTTAGACGTAATCTCTGCAAGTTACTAGTAACTTACTTGTTCACGGCAACCATAAGCTTAGTGCAGGGCACCTAGTGTTTTTGTTTCCACTGAGAGAACGATGTTTGTTTGTTCATGTCCGTTGAATGATTTCGATGGTTGTACCCCAGAACTTGGCAATATGTGTTTAGCCTTATTTTTGCACTAATGGTAAACTGAAAATATTGGATTTAATCATCCACACCCCGCGTCTCAATTTGAGATTAATTTATAGAATAGCAAAAAACAATTGTTCCATGCCACTACATATAGCACACACTTATCCGTAGCCTGCAGAGTCTTAGTCCTTTTTGAATTCAGCGTATTTAATTGACCTGTGTAAATTAGTTCGTGATATTGTTAAGAGAATGTGACAGTTGTTAACATAACTCCACCCACCGCCTTGGAGTCCAATTTTAAGAGGGTGTTTCATGATCTGCAGAGAAGAGCAGATCATTTTTAGCTTGGCCTATTACATGACTAATAAACTGGATCTCCTCGTTCAAGAACTGTGGTTTGATGTGGTGTTTCAACAACTGCATACTTAAGTGATTTTACGCTTGGGGTAACAAAACGGAGGAAGCTTTGGAGAAATTCCAAAAAAGACAAGGTCATAGGCTGTGTCCCACATACTGGTACACTACTATGTGGTAACAGCAAAAGTGAGTTATGATTATTTACTGGTTTTAGCGAAATAGTTGCACAGCCCAAATCAAGCTTCTTTGACCAAAACTGAAGTCTTTATGGCTGTGACCTGAAACAATAACTACTGAGATCCATCAGTTGTGCAGCCATAACCCTCCTGCTCGGATTCTTAAATCTGTCATTACTGGGCTATGAACTTTGTCTTGACACACTTGTTCGTTGCAAGAGGAAATAAAGGCATTGTTTCTCAAAATAACAAATTCAATAGTGAATCCGGCATTCTAACTACTCGGGGAGATATTGATCTTTCTATCCATCCTTGTGCGAGGTCCTGGCCAAAGGCCAATACACTACATTCAGTCTCTTGACTTGATACCATTCTGCAATCAAACTTCCATGAGGAGGCACCGCTTCACAATTGTGAAAAAAGGATTACTGGCAGTAGAGTAAAGATCCAGCATTGTGAACAGAATAGGTGTCGAATTTTTAGCACTTGTCTCTCATACCTTTTTGCTTTCTCTTCTAAGAGAATCTATTCAGCTCACAATCTTATTTCTAACCTTTCTGAGCGCTTTGGAAGTTTAGTATTGCAGTGACTTGGGCCTGCCATGGATGTAATTTAGAGGTATGCTGTGCGACCCCCGAGCCTTGGGTGTCAAAATCATTCCCAAGAACAGAAGGCAACACTGTCCTAAAGTGCACTGTTTACTTTCTGCAACTTTTACTAGGATTGGGACATTACTGTCCAGAGATTAAAACGTTTTTAGCAGTGCAGTGTGCACTCTTGTGACAAAATTAAATAACACATTTTCTATCAAGTTAAAACTTGGGTATTTTGAAAATAATGAAGTGTTTGAACAGTCTTCACATCTGTGCTTCACAAGAGTGAAAGTGACTTGCAAATGAACTTCAAAATGCATTAATAAGAAATGTTAGCCATTAACCTAGTTCATAATCAATGTGTGGTTCACATCAAATAGGTGAACATAAGTGTATATATTTTAAAAACTTTTTGTCATGCTCTGATTTATAAATGCATTTGTCGTTGAGGTATACTCTACGTCATGGGTACTTGAAAAGATTTTCACAGGGACCAAACTGTTTAGTTAGTGATGTGACTGAGGGCTGCGTTTATATCCCGTCATAGCACGTCATAGCCCTACTAAAGCAAAATTATACTATATATGGTATTTCAAATAGACTTATTTGTGTTGTCCTATTCCTTAGTAATTGCAGTTCATATGGAATTTCAGTGGCTTCAGCTGTGATGTCTATCCTTCATGTGATGTTATGGAAGTCATAGGGTGTAATTTCAGTTCACCAAAATGCCTGGGGTAGCAGATGTTCAATGTCTTGATTTAAACATTCTTCGTTGGTGTTACGAGTTGCACTCAGACGTGACTTTTTATGCAACTCAAATGTTATCATGCATATAAGTGGGGAAATGATGTCAGGGAGAGTGGCTGAAATGTGTAACTTTATGAAGTTTTTCTTTTTACAAAGTGGTATTTTCTCTTAGAATAACTATAATTATTGAGCTCCAGACAAACTACAGTGAGAGCGTTGTGTGAAATTGGGGTAGGTGCTAGAGACCAGAGTATGGCATGCAGTTGGGTCTGTCAATTTATGTAGGGGCGTAGACCTACTGAACTCGTTGGAGGCAATCGTTGTGACGATGGTTCTGGGACCATGCCTTGGTTAACTCTCTGCACTCCTCAATGTCAACCTGCTCCTGTTGGGATGCACAGGTGGGCGTTTCCCCACGCACACAAAGCATGTATCATACTAGTTTGCGCGCGCACCAGTAAAGAAACAGGGATGCAAATTACTGTGTAATGTTTTTATATGCATCTTTAAGTTGTACTTTACCATTGCTCGCTCATGATCAGAAATGCATTTAGACAAATCTTTTGTTTGTATTTTAATCACGTGATAAGATGCAATGTCTGGTTTAGGAAGCATTGGCAAGCCTTCCTTTTTTTTTTTTTTGAAAAACTTTATTGTGCAAAAGTAGCATTACAGGTATGGGCCGGCCGCTAAAACGTGAGGCATTTATGTAAGTCACAAAGCAGCGACCGCTCTTTCGTGGTCCAACTTAACACAGGATACCTTTTCGGCAACACAGGATTTAGGCAGGATATAGAAATTTTAATTTTTTGTTTAAAAAAAAAAATGGAACAAGAAAATAAAAACAAAGAAAAAAGACTCAAGGCGAAAGACGTTATAGACAACGCAAGCTCCGATGGGGGGGACCCACAGTACCAAATAGCGAATCAGGAGGGCATGAAATATAATTGGGGGGGTGGGGGAGGGCAGTGGGGAGGTCAGACAATAGGAGGAAAGGAATAAATTGTTCCAGGAACCTTCAGATCAGGGGAAGGTGGAATGTCCAAAGTGTCTTCGAGGGGGTGTGTGCAAATGTTTCCTCGGTAGGCGTTCCACTGACCCCAGAGTCTACTCCACGCCCTAGGCCTGCCCCTAGCCAGATACACCGTCTTCTCTCTAAACATGCACCAGTCCAAATTCTCCTTCCATGCCGACACAGTGGGAGACCGTGGGGAACCCCACAACTGCGCAATGTCTCTTTTTGCAATCATGTTCCCCAGTGCCGCCCACCGGGCCTGGGCACTGTTATAATCATGTGGCTCCCACACATTCAACAGACATCTACGAGCCTCAGGCAGCAGAGCAACCCCGGTAAAACACTCCATGACCGCATGCACCCGCTGCCAATACGCCGCCACTCCCAGAGGATGTGGAGAAATGTAGCACTCATACCACATCCACGCCTACACAACCCATCCAAGGAAAACCCCATCACAACCAAACGAGGACCCGTAACATATACACGATGGAGAATCTTGAGCTGGACGAGGCGGAGACGGGCCGGAATGGCGACTTCTTTTGGGGAGGACAAGGCGGCCTGCCAGTCCTCGTCCAACTCGTCTCCGGACCAGACCCCTCTGAGACGCACAAGAAGGTCTGCCCGATTGTTTTAGTTTCTGGTAAATCAAGGAGATTGTACTATCGGGCAGATGACCATCAAGTATACGGTCCTCGAGTGGGGATGACTCATGGACCGAGTCACCAGCTGTGATGAGACAGCAAAGCGTGGCGAACCTGCACATACCTGAAGAACTCTAGATTCCCCCAACTCATACTCACTTTGAAGCATTGCAAAGGTCTTCACCACGCCTTTCACCCAAAGATCACCCACTCTGCTGATACCAATCATGTCCCGGTTCTCAAAACCTTTCGTTGTCCAGAGGCATCCCAATTGTTCCGATGAATACAATGGGGTCGCTTGCGTCAATCGATCATTCCATCCCATAGCCACATTTGCATCTTTCCACACACGCACCGCAATCTTAGTGGGTCCCGTGAGGTTTCTCCCCGCGGTCCGAGAGTAAAGCGCTCTATTGAAGTTACCACCGGGCAACTGAAGTTTGTCCATCTCGAATGCAGGAGCCGGACCGGGTTCATATGTGGCATGGTTGATGGCGGACAGCTGAGAGGCCCAGTAATACCTCCTGATGTCTTGGAGCGCGATGCCCCCGTCATACCAGGGGAGAGTAAGCTTTGCAAGAGCGATGCGAGCACAACCGTTCCAAACGAGCCTCCTCTGCAAACCTTCCACTTCCCAAAAATACGCCGCCGGAATAGCGTCAAAAGAATTTTGAAGCGCATAGAGAAAGCGAGGCAGAGACATCATTTTAAAGAGTGCCGCTCGACCAAGTGGCGACAACGGCAGTTTAAGCCACCGAGCCACGTCCACCTTCAATCGTCTGAGAGGAGGGAGGAGATTGCGCTCATAGCGGGCAGCCGGGTCCAACGATAGACTCCCAAGTACTTGAAGCCTGATTGCGAGATTTGAATGGGAAACCTACTCGGTAAGGGTGGAAGGCCGCCCAAGATGACATACACACACGATTTGGACCAATTGATAATCGGGCTGGAGTTCTTGCCAAAAGAAGTGAGAACATCGAACAGGACGTTAAGGGATTTACGAGGGGAGGTAAGATATAAAAGGATATCGTCGGCGTACAACGAAACACTATCTTCAAAATCAGGGGACCACTGGATGCCCTTAATCGACTGCTCCCAACGGAGCCAGGCTGCGAGCGGTTCGAGAGCTAGAGCAAAAAGCAGGGGGGACAGCGGGTATCCCTGCCGCGTACCCCTCCCGAGAGCAAAGGACCGGGACTCTGCCATTGACAACGACCTGAGCTAACGGATCCGAATACAAAAGTTTAACCCAACTAATAAAGTCCGCACCGAAACCAAACTTCGCCAGAGTGGCCCAAAGATATGGCCATTCAATCGTGTCAAAGGCCATCGTGGCGTCCAAGGAAGCCGAGATGGCCGGCTCCGATAGAGACTCCGCCCTAGCGAGAACACCGTGTCGGCGCCGCAAGTTAAGGGCAGTGTTTCGGTACGGAATGAAACCGGATTGATCCGGGTGGATCAGGTCACATATTACAGTAATTAAACGATTGGCAAGGATCTTAGGCTCGGCGTTTAGTAGGGAAATAGGCCGATACGACGCACAGCGATCACGAGGCTTGCCCTCCTTAGGAATCACAACTATAGTAGCCAAACGCTGATCATAAGGGAGGGCGCCAAGCTCACCTGACTCCCTGAATATTGCACGAAGATAGGGCGCAACTTTGTCCGGGTGCAGTTTATACAGTTCGACAGGGAGGCCATTAGGACCCATGGCCTTACCAGAACGGAGGGAACGGATTGCGGTAGCAATCTCATCAACCGACAACAGGGCCTCCATGCGCTCTCGGTCCTCCTCAGACAGACAAGGCAAAGCAATGTCCCTCAGCAGCAAGAGTCCTCTTCATCTGTCGGACACTGGGGAGTAAACCACACGAAAATAATCTGCAATGCATTCCACAATCTCGCCAGGGTCAGTCACGCACACACCATCCGAAGTATGTATCACGGGAACCACACGATTCGCTCTTTCCTTTCTATCAAGCCATGCAATCAATTTGCCCGCCTTATCACCAACATCGTACAATCTACCCTGCTGTTCCCTGAACATTGTCTTGGCGCCATCCGTAACATGGGATTTATAATCCAACTGCTTCAAACTAAGGGCGTGGAGTTTCTCCCGGGTGACGCCTAATTCCAGGTCGGCCTCCAACTCAAGTATTTCTGCCTCCAGATTCTCAACTTCCATATTTCGGGCCTTCCCGGTCTCAGCTATCAAGGATAGGGCCTGGCCACGAATGACAGTTTTGAATGCCTCCCACAGGGACACAGAGGACGAGACAGACCCCTCATTTTCCAGGAAGTTAGAATCTAGGGACTTTATCAGGCTACTTCGGGTCTTGGGGTTGTGCAAATACCATGGATTGATAGGGGTGATCCGCCCCGCAGCGTGTATCCCTGTGTCAAAACTAAGCCACAAAGGAGAATGATCGGTAATGCCTTGGGCCAAATGTTTGATCTCCCTGATGTAGGAAGACTGGACCGCGGGCATAAGGACATAATCGAGCCTGGATAGACTCCCATGAGCCCCGGAGTGAAAAGTGTATTGACATTGCGTCGGGTGCATTAACCTCCAGCAGTTCACCAGTTCAAAAGTGTCTATGACCCCCCCCTCCCCCCTCCCCGAGCCAAGATTGGGAAGTGTCCTGGGAGGGTGGCGATCCGTACTGCCTGAAAGCACAGAATTAAAATCCCCTCCCATAAGGAGGAGACTGTCAGGGAGGCCCAGCATCACCCGGCCAACATCAGAGAAAGTAGAGGTCTGGAGACCTGGGGGAATGTATACAGTAACCAAGGAAAGAGTTTTACCCTCCCACCTACCGGTGAGAGCGGCGTAGCGCCCTCTGTCATCAAGGATAACATTATCTATCTCAATAGGGAGAGAAGACCGATCAAAATACCAACCCCTCTGGAACCAGTGGTAAACCCAGAGTGAGCAACCAGTCGGTAACCCCACCTGTTTAAAGCATGACACACGTTTCCCACCAAATGCGTTTCCTGTCAGGAGACAAACGACGCAAATATTGCAACACAACACCCCGTTTGATACGAACCCCCAATCCATTGACGGTCCACGATACCAATCTCAACCATCTCGATCTCTGAAGTGGAAGAGTTTCGCAATGATGGGCTGCGGAGGAGCGCCCGGCTTGGACTTTCCACCCGGCACACGATATGCACTTTCCACTGCAAAAAACTTGCTGAGTCCAGAGGGAGAAAGATGATTCAGGACAAGATCCTCGACCAGGAGATCTACCGAGTGAGGCTCGGGATTTTCTGCCACACCTATGACGCGAATGTTGTTGCGTCGCGCCCTGTTCTCAAAATCCTCCAGCCGATGGTACATCAAGTCATTGGCAGATTTCAAGTTACCAACCTCTGTCTGAAGTTCCGACACATCGGTCGTGAGGCTGGAAGTCTACAGATCCAATGACTTCACTTTCTCATTGGTCTTGGACAGGTCAGCCCTGATCAAGGTGACATCTATGGCGACCGTGTCGATTTTACGAGCCAGCGCCTCATATTGCTGACCGATGGTCTCCTTCATATTGGAGATGGTGCACATGATGTCCTGCAGGGACAGATCCACAGGAGCGGACGGGTCCTCTTTGGCGTCCTCTGGGGTACGACTGGAGAGTCCTGGGGATCCTTTGGGCTGAGTGTAGCGATCAATGACATTTGTCTGGACCAGTCCTCCATGAAGAGGTGTCTTTGTCTTTCACTTCTCAGCGTCACCCTTACCAGCCATGTTGAAAGATGCGCCCCAGAGGGGCCCGCGAGACTTGGTGAAAATGGCCGCCGTCAGGCCGGGCACCAATAGACCACAAAAGCCGGCTCGTACTGCCAAAACAAAAGCACAAGAGTGATCCAAACAACTGCGGAGTTAAGGCAGTGGTTGCATTAGATGGAGGCTGGAATAGCCCCAAGCTGAGGGATACGGTCTCACAATCAAACCATGTCTGGATCCAGAAACGAAACCGAAAGGGGTGATAGGGCTACTGAGGAGACCCCACTGCCGTTGTTATTCGACTCTGTCCCAGATCCATGAGTCACTCAGTCCCCGGCTTGCCTCCCGGTGGGCCCAAAAAGTTCAGATCAACGCAGTTTTGGTTGCCCAAGTCCGATTTAAGTTCTGAAAAGTTATGAACTCAGCCGAAGTTCATCTCAAAGAATCCGTCCAAGAAATCAGGATATATTCAGGATAGATTGCGAAGGGTGGCGAGGGTCCGGGGAGCCCTGTGCTCACGCGACCATCGTGGATGCGCGCTAAGCTCCTCCCCCAAGCCTTCCTTTTTGAAGGTCTGCTGATCCATATCGTTAACGGCATTAATGCCTCTTGCACTTTTAACTGTGGAGTATGTAGGACGAGAGCCCTTTCTTTTTACTCGCTCTGATATGCACTTTTATTCATACGTACTAGTCTTAGCCTGCCCTGACCCTGTTCTTTATCCGCTGCTAGTATGAATTAATGTTTATTTTAATCATGTAATAACGTGTATGGTACAGTCTTTTCATACTGTTTATTTTCCCTTCTAAATTGTCTGCTATGCTTTTTAATTAATCATGCAATTCGAATGAACTTTAGTTTTAGCTGACCCAGAACTGCTCTTGACGTTTCTCTATGGCGTGCGTACACTGCAAATCTAACAGTGTTGTGGGATTGCACGTATGGCCAAGAACTCTCATATATTGTTTGTATGAACACGTGCAGCATATATAGAGCAAAAAATCCAGGAGCGCGTGCGGTTACTTTGACTCTGTAAAGGGAAAAGATTTGCCTTGCAGGGACCAGCGGCAACATTACGTAATCGCGCAGGAATCCCTGGCCAATAGAGGAAGTCTCTTTCGGTCTGAACAACGTTTAACAGCTTTGTCGACTTTGGTTTTTAGAACGCGTAGGCTATCAAGCTGTTTACGTTTCTCGTGATGGCGTCCGTTCCCCTTGTAAATTGTCGTCCGATTTCGGGTGTCAGCAGCTGCTCCTTTAAAAACATAGGTTCACTTGTAAACCTCTCATGGATCCTTGATCGGTTTATCTTGGACCCACAGCTAAAGGCTTTCCATTTTTGGCGCGCAATTGCTCAACAGCTAGCCTCCTTACAGCTAGCTGCATGTAAATTGCTGGCCGCCCAAACTTCTTTTTGGTAATATCCCGTACAGTAATCGCCGCTCTCCGGTAGCATTTACCTAAACAAATACGAGAAGGCTTCATTATATTTAAGGTGGGAACGGGCTCATTTAGCCTATTGGAAGTATGACGGAGCGTGTCTGCAAACATAAAACGTGTTGCTGCGTTGGCCTAATTTTGTGTTAATCCCCCCCTCCTCTCCATCCCTCCACAATCCCCCCCCCCCCCCTGCATTTGGAACTCCTGAAAATACTAGCTACATTTATTTGCATCTTCTAGAAAGAAACTTTCATCCTAACTGCCTGCTTGTAAACCTTGAGTAAAATTGGAACATGGAACCTTGAACGCTCCACCCTCTCGGTACAGAGATCTGGGCATAAATCCATTTTTTTGTTGTTCTGCTCCCCATGCCATTCCAGTTTAAACCCAGCCATATGCAAACCAGTCTTAAACCTACTCCCTATGGGAACAGTCCAGCCTGAACTGCCAGGCCAGGTCCTCTCTGGACTAAAAACAAGCTTCCTAGGACCAGTTTTGGAGTTTCACCCCTCATCAGCCAGACCAACTTGACTCCAAAACCGTCCCATGATGCTAGTTTCTGGTCCAGAGAAGACCTTGGCTAGCAGTTCGGGCTGGACTGTTCCCATAAGGAGTAGTGTCAAGACTGATTTACATAGAGCTGGGTCTGAACTGGGGTGGGGAAGTGATCTAAAGAACACTGATGGATTCAACCCAGGTCTGTGACTGGGGTGAGTGTCTGAAAAGTTTTAGCGCCCAGTCCATTATCTTGTGTTTGCTTAGGATATCTATAGGATATATATCTTTGTTTACACTTATTTTTTTTAAATGCCAGCGATGCTGCCTTCTACTGTGAAGTCTGACGTTAGTGCAAGTTAAGGACACACGGGTACTTGCAGCCATCCTTGTGAATACCTGTGTCGTCTTGTATTCTAGTGCACTCTGTCATCAGTCTACGGAAGTCGTACTGCTCTGGTCCTTTCTTGACATTTGTAGCACTTCATGGACCCTTTGCCTTCTAGATTTGTCAGGCCAACAAACTTTTTTTTTTCTTATCAACTCCTCATCCCTTGGGGCTACAACCAAACCTAAATTCTTAGACTCTACTTTAATTCTCATTATTGTATATGCTTTATAACATTTTTGTGACTCTACTGGGATGCTACTTTTGTGGGTTGGAATGTTTAGACTAATTGATAGTGCCCTCTTTTTTGCATTGTTGCCTCCACTTTTTGCTGAATTGCTAATGTGCTTTGACTGAGTGCACACTGGGCTCCTGCTAATTAGGTACCCAGGGCTTATGTTCTTTCCCTAAAACTGCATTGAATCCTAAACCCAATTGGCATCTCTAGCCACAGGTCGGCCCCTGGTAAATGGTATCTCTGGTACAGAGGGTACTGTGACCAGGAAAGACCTCTAAGGGCTTCAGCATGTATTAAATAAATATACCAGCATTTGTAAAGTGCACAGCTACCTCCAAAGAGGTGTCTCGGCGCTGGGGGCCGTCGGGAAGATTAAGCGAGCTTTTGCCCAGAGTCGCATGGTGCTGGGCTAACCTGCTGCCGGCACCGGGGATCGAACCGTGAACCCCTTGGCACCATGGCTGCTGCGCCACACCTCTTCCATGTGCCACCCTTAGAGGCCCTGTACATATCTATATCTATATCTTACACACACATTACCTTTGCAGGCTGCTTGTCTTGGTGCAGAACAAAGTGAAGAGTCCACATGGCACAAATCCCTCTGTGCCATGCGTACAATCCACTGCCCTGGCATAGATCAGTTATCCCTCTAGCTGGATGCACGATAAAAGTGGTGAAGATACAGGTGCATGAGCCCTTTACCCCCTACAGGGTCCAAGTCCATTCTTAGACCTTGTAATTGCAGTGCTGTCATTAACATTATATGGTGCTGGGAGCTTGATATTAGGATCTCCACAGCAACATAATGGCAACACTGAAAACCGAGAAGTTTGTTATCAAACTTCTCAGCACATTAAACCCACACTTATGCCAGAGTGGTATTTAATTAAAAATGCACACGGAGGGCACCATAGAAATTCCCCCTGAAAACTAACCTACCATTAGTGTCCTTGCTGAGTGGCTGCTTTCAGCTGCCACCACTAGGTGTGTTTCTGGACCCCTGGATCGAGAGCCTGCTGCTCTCTGGGGTATGAAACAATGCACATCCTGGGACGCGGTGCCACGTATCCTCCCCCAGGATGGGCAGGGTTCACGAAGGGTAAGCTTCAAAGGCTTGCCGCCTTAGTGGGCTGCCCAAAGCGGCTTTCAGCAACTGGTCCCCACTGGCTCTGACCTCCCCACTTTGGGTGGGAGAACTGGCTGGAAAAACAAGTAGTGAAGAGATGTGCCCACCTCTGCCAACTTCACACCTCAGGTGGGCGAGGTGAAGCACAAGTCAGTCCCTGACATCTTGCAGTTGGTAAAACAGAGCCAACCAGGGAAAGGTATATGGACCCCTCCCACTTGAGGGTGGCATAATAGGTGGTGTACTCACCCCAGGGAAGGGAACCACTGGTCCCAAACTTTTACCTATCTGTAACGCCACTAAATCTAGTATTTAGGAGCACCACTGAACCTTCCTCAGACAAGAACCTGCAAGAAAATAAGGTACCGAACAGCTGTGCCTAAGCTAAGAAGAGGAAGATTCATATTGACTTGGCCCCAGCCTTACTGGCCTGTCTCCACCTTGAACCTTTTCCTGCAAAATCCCGGTGTGTCCTGCAGTCGGCAACCTCTATAACCCCGGAGGACCTGCTTTCCTTCCATCCCAAAGTCTTTGTCTCCTGTGAACAATAGATTTGTTAATGTCCAACCTCTGGCCCCGGCCGGAAACTGCAAATCCATACCACTCTGCTTCTGCCGTCCACTGCCCGAGTTTGAGTGGGCAAACACCATGAGGATGTCTCCTGGCTATCCTAACCTGAGATGCAGCGATCTGTCTGACCTGCCTCCAGCTGACACCAGCAGCCTAAATCCTAAAAGGTACCTGACACCACACAGCCTTGGGTGGCCCAACCGACAGTGCCTAGCCGACCCCCAACATCCCAACTTACCCCTCGAAGTGGGGGTCACACCCAGGAGACCTTCACCTCGAGCCTGCAGTGTTTGTGCAAACTGGAGACTCCCCATTGAAAGCTAGAGTTTGACGCCAAAACAGCACTCTGCAACTGGCCACCCCCAGTGCCGCTGAGGGTGCATATTTTGTGGTGGCCCAAACCCCCATTTGCCCTGAACTTAAGTCCAGGAGCTTTGCTTCCACAACCCAATGGCATGCTCATTAGCAGCCACCAACCGGAGGCCCCCTATCCCCCAATGGATAACATTGGACCTCAGCACTCTGCACCCGGCTGCCCTAGTGACGCTGAGGGTGTAACGAGTGCATCCTTGACCCTGGTGGACCCCAGAGTCTAACCCCAGAATACCAACTCCCACAACAAAGTACTTACCTTTGTAACATTTACACTATTTCGCTCCATAGGTTAACATTGACAGTCTTTTTTTTCTATGATAAGTTTTCAAGTGTGGAGTTGGAAAACCTAAAAAATTTCTTAAATTGTACTGACTAAAACGTGTTTACTTACCTGTTACAGGAAATGTACTACTGTAGTATCCAGGTATACTACAATGTGTAAGAAAAGTAATCTCAAAAGTAACTTACCTGTAATTTTACTAAAAAACATTCAAAGTATATGTACTGTATTTACAAAGCATTGCATTTCTCAGTGACAATACTGTAAGTCAAAACAAAGTGCACATACAATTACAATCCAAACTGTATTTTTACTGCAAAGTATTTATCACTTATCTGTGCCAGGCTTGCTTGTTTCTAGGAAATATAATGACTAAAAATGTTCTATACAAAAACAATTGATCTGAAGTGAAATCATTTGCTGACTGAGTGTGTTCCTCAAATGCTTAACACTGTGCTTTGATAAAGCCTTACTGCTCAACCACACTGCCACAAATGGAGTAAGGTGCTATCTAACTTTACTTCTGCCTATATTTCGGGTTCCACTGGACTCTGTGCACGCTATAACTCACTTTGGTATAGTAAATACAGAGCCGGCTTCCTACACTGATGCTGTCCCTTGTTCCTCTGGTTAGGTCCGCTTTGCTTCGCTTCATTAGTTATTCCAGCCACAGTTTGTCTTGGCGTCCGCTGCCTTTTATGACTCCCTTAGTTGTGATCAGAATAAGGAAGCCCCGCACTGATCTCCAGAAGTAGCACACTGAATGGGCTTAGGGTTAAAAAGCTATTGCAGCTCCTTCCATTTTACTTTGGTGGCTTTCCTGTTCAGAGTACTTCTGTCTGGGGGGACAGTCTGAGAAGAACCAGAGGGTTCCCTTTGCGTCTATGCCCAGTTCTGGTTTCTGTATTGGCTAATCTGCTCTTGTGCTCTGTTCTGTGACTTATTTGGCCACCTGATCCCACTGGATCTTCAGAAATATGCAAGTAAGATGCGGTTCACACTTTTTTTTCCAATGAGGTGCCAGGTATGCCACGAAGAGTCCTATGCAGAGAAGAGCACCTGCTATGCCATCACATGTTTCATATGATACTGTAAAATGAAATTTCTATACGCTTACAACAACTCCAATTCACCTAATCGGTCAAGTATTTTCTCGACACCTAATTCTTTCCAGTACTAGTTAAAATACTTTGCTCTGCATTTAGGCCCTTTTTAGTACTTAGACCATCCCTCTTTCTGTCAAGATTTGCTCCCGCTGTGATATAGAGTGAAGAAATGTTTCTGTAGTGGTACTGATTAAAAAAAAACTGAAATAAACCTGTTAATCATTTTCGTACTTGGTGGAGCTTTTGATTTTACATTGATCTCATTTATATTAATACAATTTCTTAATCTGTTTAAATATTTTTGTCCTCTGTAGGGGAGGGTCGGTGGGTGGTCCCTACAATCCTAATTGTTTGCCAGGTTATCTGTTGCGGGTCCCTAATTGTTTGAAACAATGGGTGTGGAATTTAATATATCTTTTTGTACATGGGGCAGGTTGCTTCATAAACCTACTTATCCTGTCACAAAATGCACTTGTCCTGTTGTTGCCATGTAGTGCGGCTACAAATTATGGCAGCAAACCAATTGCATAGGAGCTCTGATATAGCCTCCGATTATGCCAGGGGAATAGTGTTTGAATACTTGCAATCCCCTTATGTTGCCATGATTTCACAGATCTACATACTGGGGCAGAACTTAAGGGTAAGCATTGGTTCCAGGGTTTGAATGCCCTTTTGAGTCAGTAGGTTTGCACAGACTTGCATGTTTTATTCAATCAATCAAGACATTTGTAGAGCGCACTACTCACCCGGAGGGTCTCAAGGCGCTTGGGGTAGGGGGGTGGTGGGTGCTGCTACTGCTCGAACAGCCAGGTCTTGAGCTTCTTCCTGAAGGAGAGGTGGTCCTGGGTCAGGCGCAGGTCGGACGGGAGGGAGTTCCAGGTCTTGGCGGCCAGGTAGGAGAAGGACCTTCCTCCTGTTGTCGTTCTTCGGATGCGGGGGACGGCGGCGAGGGCGTGACTGGCTGATCGGAGATGTCGTTTGGGAGCGTAAAAGTTGATGCGGTTGTTGAGGTAGCTCGGGCCTTGATCGTGTAGGGCTTTGTTTGCGTGGGTGAGGAGACGGAAGGTGATTCTTTTGTTGACGGGGAGCCAATGCAGGTTTCTCAGATGTCCGGAGATGTGGCTGTGTCGTGGGATGTCGAGGATAAGTCTGGCTGAGGTGTTCTGGATCCGCTGGAGTCTCTTCTGGAGCTTGGTGGTGGTTCCGGCGTAGAGGGTGTTGCCGTAGTCCAGACGGCTGGTGACGAGGGCCTGGGTGGCCGTCTTCCTGGTCTCGGTGGGGATCCACCGGAAGATCTTCCGTAGCATGCGCAGGATGTTGAAGCACGACGAGGAGACGGCGTTGACTTGTCTGGTCATGGAGAGGGAGGAGTCCAGGATGAAGCCCAGGTTGTGTGCGCGGTCTGTCGGGTTGGGTGCGGTGCCCAGGGCGGGGGGCCACCAGGAGTCGTCCCAGGCGGAGGGCGAGGAGCCCAGGATGAGGACTTCCGTCTTGTCTGAGTTCA
This sequence comes from Lissotriton vulgaris, assembly GCF_964263255.1. Lineage (NCBI taxonomy): Eukaryota > Metazoa > Chordata > Amphibia > Caudata > Salamandridae > Lissotriton > Lissotriton vulgaris. The sequence continues at coordinate 715,370,784 of NC_141687.1, read as the reverse complement.
GTTTCAGGTGGCTGGTCGTCATCCACTCGGCTACGTTTTTCATCCCTTCGTGAAGGTCGGCTTTGGCGGCGGCGGGGTCGTTGGTCAGGGAGAGGATCAGCTGGGTGTCGTCAGCGTAGGAGATGATGTTGAGGTTGTGTTGGCGTGCGATGGCCGCGAGGGGGCTCTTGTAGACGTTGAAGAGGGTGGGGCTCAGCGAGGATCCTTGAGGGACGCCGCAGATGACTTCGGTGGCTTCTGACTTGTACGGTGGTAGACGGACTCTGTGTCCTTCCGTCAAGGAAGGAGATGATCCATTCCAGTGCCTTCTCCTGGATTCCGACGTTGCTGAGGCGCTGCACTAGGGTGTGGTGGCAGACAGTGTTGAATGCCGCGGAGAGGTCTAGGAGAATGAGGGCCGCTGTTTCTCCGTTGTCCATCAGGGCTCGGATGTCATCGGTGGAAGCGAAGAGGGCGGTCTCGGTGCTGTGGTTGGCTCGGAAGCCAGACTGTGAGCGGTCGAGGGATCCATTCGTCTCGAGGAAGGCGGCCAGCTGATTGTTGACGGTCTTCTCGAAGACTTTGGCTGGAAACGGAAGGAGCGAGATGGGGCGGTAATTCTTGAGTTCGGTGGGGTCCGCTGTAGGTTTCTTGAGTAGGGCGCGGAGTTCGGCGTGCTTCCAGCTCTCCGGGAAGGTGGCGGTGTCGAAGGAGGTGTTGATGATGTCCCGCAGGTGGGGTGCGATGACAGCGTCGGCCTTGTTGAAGACGTGGTGAGGGCAGGGGTCGGTTGGAGATCCGGAGTGGATGGAGTTCATCATGCGGACGTTGTCTTCGGTGCTGATCAGAGTCCAGGCACGGAGGGTGGTGGTGGGGGGCGGTGGTTCGGTCGTGGCGTGCGTCGGTTGAGTGCTGAAGCTGTTGTGTATGTCTGCGATCTTGTTGTGGAAGTAGGAGGCGAGGGAGTTGCAGAGGTCTTGCGACGGGGTGATGTCGTTGTTTCCGGCATTGGGGTTGGAGAGCTCTTTCACGATGTTGAAGAGTTCCTTGCAGTTGTGTGCGTTGTTGTCCAGCCGGTCCTTGAATGCAGTTTTCTTGGTGGCGCGGATCAGTTGGTGGTGCTTCCGGGTGGCAAGCTTGAGGGTGGTCATGTTGTCCGGTGTTGGTTCCCTTCTCCAGGCTTTCTCGAGGGCTCGGCAGTTCTTCTTGGAGCTCTTGAGTTCGTCGATGAACCATGGGGCCTTCTTGCTGCCGGGTCTGCTGGGCGGGGTCCTCAGTGGGGCGAGTTCGTCCGCGCAGTTGCTGATCCACTTCGTGAGGTTGTCGGCGGCCTGGCTGGGGTTCGCTGAGCTGGCGGGAGGGTGCTGGCTCAGGGAAGCGGCGAGCTGGTCGGCTGTGATCTTGTTCCAGCTTCTTCGAGCAACCTGTTGCTGGTGGTGGTGGATGTTTTAACAACTCTTATCTTTTCCCCTACTGAGCTGTTAGAAATGTACTCCTGACAATAGCAGACGTAAACCTTCCAGAGTTGGTGGGGTGAGGGGGGGGGGTTGGTGGTGGTGGTGGTGTTGGTGGTGGTGAAGTGGTTGGAGGGAAAGTGAACTTGCAAACACTCAGATTTTTGCATGAGCTAATTTACACTTGCATATTTGCCCATGTTAAATCGCAGTTTACAAATACTTTCTAGGAGTACTATGTCTTGTCCTACTTCTGTAAGTTATAAGGAATTCGCGAAAGCCGCATAGCTGCACTTACTGCAAGGACATATACCATGGGTGCACTTTTTTGAGACTTTCTTTAGTAATTGGGTCCCTAATTTGGTCTGCCGTTGGGTTTATTAAAATTCTACTCTTGCACAAGAAGTATATCTGCACACAAAGTTTTGTTCACTGCCAGAAATTACTGTGGTAGTGTGCTTTTTTGAGACCAAAAACATTTTGCTTTTGCCAATGTTTGTTATAATGGTAAGGGCCTGGCAGCTCTCACGTCAATAAGGTTAACAAATTACCATGCAAAAAGAAGTCTCATATTGACCAAACTAAAAAGTGGACCACCAATTTCAGACTTACTGGCTTCGCTAATGCTGGTTTATTTGTTTCCATAATCTTATTGAAATGGGTTACACTGATTTGCCATTATGAATATTTTTGGGAAATCCTAGCATGCATAAACAGCCAGAAAAAGGAGGGTTAGTGGTGCATCATCTTTTTCTTCAAGGCCCCCTCCTGATAATCCATGCCCGTACCTTGATCTGATGAGTGGGGCAAGTTGTTTTCCACAGGAATAGTGCAGTTTTTACGAGGTGGGTGAGCCACATGTCGGGTTGCGTACGGCTGCTAATATTTCAGATGTAAATAAAAAAAAATACTATTTGGGTGAGTCGCCCGCCTGCCACCAGTAAACAAAAACTAGTTGGGTGAGACTTGAGCATCAAGGCGCAGGGCCGCCATTATTTAGCATATAAATAAGCAAGAATAATCGCATACAAGTGCGTACTAAATAAATAATTTAAGGGCCACGGGGATCGCCGCTTGATGCGGTTTGGGAGGTGGGAGGAGTGTTCTTTGTAGACTGGCAAGCATACGGGCGCTGTATTTAATAAATTAAGAATACCATGATAGCTGCTTGATGTTTGGGAGGTGGGAGGGGTATTCTCTGTAGACGGGGCAGGCATTCAGGGACAAAAAAATTGCCTAACTAAAGGAGACCGTGTAACGCCGCAAGTCAGTCTGGGTGGGCGGGGCCAAAAGTGGTCAGGGCGGTAACAAGGAGGGATTAAGAAGCCTCCCTTTCAATCAGAAGCCAGTCTTTAGCATGGAGGATGACGCTACCCAATCAAACATGGGCGGTCTTTCAAGTCCCCTTGGACACGTATTGATGACAAAAGGCCCTCGCAAAGCGAGGAGCGCATGCGCGCTCCAGCTAGGTCTGCGAGACCTAACAAAGGTTTTCAATTAATGAGCCACAAATACAAGGTTGAACAGTATTAACATATGGACACAAATATTACTTTAACTGCAGACAGTAATTGGGTACTTCAAACTGGCAGCCAAAGGGGTTGTGCTGCATGGGGGTTGGGCCTACTTGTCCCAAGGACCAAATACAGATGAAAACTTGTTGCCCTTGACTCCAAACAGTATGTCATGGGCGTCGGGCTACAGGAATTTCACATTCCTGCCGTTTGCCAGGCTAAATCTGGTGCAAGGGAGTAAATCTGTTTGTATAGTACTGGTCACAAAACTTTCTTTTTTGCTGGCCATACACGTAATCCCGATTTCGGCCCAAAAAGTAGTTTGCTTCCTGACTAGTATTACCAAAGCAGCTTGTGTAAAATTAGCACTCATTGTTTTGATTGTGGCATTGGAAAATTAGAGTTTTACAATTTTTAGAATGTGTAAAAAAAAAAAAAACAGCAGTACTAGCGTTATCAATTTCCAGTGTGTTACACTGCATGCAGTTAATAAAGATTCCGATGGTAGAGTAGGTACCAAAGAATGACAAACCATTATTTTGGACTGTGCTTCTGACTTTGTAATTGAATGCCAACCCAGTAATTACTATCCAAACTCATGAATTTTTGTTGTTTGGCTTATTTCTCACTGTAAGTGTACAGTAATCGTTAATACCCACCTAGAAGATGACCATCACAAAAGAGACAAAACAATCGTCTTTCCATACTTTGGATATCAACAAAAACTACAAGCTGTCCTTACTCCTGTGATCTAGAAGTATGATTATGCCAATAGCATTGTGATCCCCCGTTTAATCATGAAAAAAAATACATTTAAGCAACACAAAGTCGACTTTTCTGCCTTTACTCTTCCTGCAGTCCTGCACGCTCAACTGGCTTACCTGTAGGCAGACTATGTTCAAAGCGGCTAAGGCGATGAGCTGATGAGGCTGAGTCTTTGCACAGCCGGTTAAATGCGGGGCAGACTGCCCTCCATGCGCATCGGGTGTTCGAAACGAAGGGTTTCCTTTATAATACCAATAAGTCGTAGTAAAAAACCCTAGGTAAAAAAAAAAAACGTTTTTCTTCTGACTCCATTGCGACCAACTACTGGGCCTGCGGAACTACTGCATCTATTTATATTTAATTTCTCAGACTATGGAACAGACTTGCACCAGATCCCCAAAAGTGTGCTTTCTGGGTAGTGTCTGCCAAATTTGGTTCCTTTTCTTTCAGCTATTTTGGCTATAGCGCGGTTACATTTTTCTATGGGAAGTTGCATGGGAAAACACATTTAGCGAGGGACAAGTCTGTGCATACCCTGCCAACTTAGGGCGAACAAAACAAACACAAGGAGATGATGGATGGAGCGCTGAAACTTTTTATACACTCACCCCTAGTAACAGATCTGGGTTGAATCGGTCATCGTTCTTTAGCTCACTTTGCCACCCCAGTTCAGACCCTGCTATATGCAGTCAGTTTTTTTTTTTTTGAAAACCTTTATTGTGCAATATCAGCAGACAGTTACGGGCCTACAACCATCCGGCCGGCCTCGACGTCCATTTGGAGCACATGCGCAAGTTATATGGCGACTCAGCAGTACAGCGATATAAAATAGCAAGCATTCCGAATTACACTGAAAACATATCTACTACTGAGATGCAGGAGTAAATAAGGTTCATTAAAAAAAAAAATTAAAATATGAAGGATCAGATGCTATACAATTGATCAAACACCGAGTGGGCAATACGTACATCAGAATGGTAGCACAGCGAATATTCAAAATACCGATGCTAAAACATTTAACTGGATAAAAGGTACCTATATCCATATCGCACCAGTCATCACCCACCTCAAGAATGTAGAATGATCCTAGTACCTCCTGCAGTACTACAATACGCGAAGACAGCAAGAGGCACCACGCTGACCCAGCATACTGACCCAAAAGAAAGAAATAAGTAAAGAAACAAGAGAAAGAGGAAAAAGGAGAAAAGGCCCATAGTAACTAAGGAAGAAGGAAACAATGAATCCATCCCCCAACCCTCCACCCTGCACCCCTGCAGAGGCTACGGCCTACCCCCCCCCCCCCCCCCCCCCCTGACAGCGTGCCTGTCGCCCTTGAAACGAAAACCCAAAATATAGAGAAAAGAGAATGCAGTCAGTCTTGACCCTGTGCTTCATGGGAACAGTTCAGCCCGAACTGCCAAGCCCGGTCTTCCCTGGACTGTAAACAAGCATCCTTTGAATGTCTGAAGTTTCAGCGCTCTGTCCATCTCATTGTGTTTGCTTTGTTTACCCTAAGTTGGCAGTGTATGCACAGATGTAATCACGTGCTCACTTTGCCACTGGCTTCAAGGTAGCCTAGCTGAGGGATGTTACCCCGAAACTGGCCCCAGAATGCTTGTTTCTGATCCAGGGAAGACCTGGCTTGGCAGTTGGGTGTGGACTGTTCCCATGAGGTACAGGGTTAAGACTTATTTGCATATGGCTGGGTCTGAACTGGGGTGGCAAAGTGAGCTAAAGAACGATGATGGATTCAACACAGATCTGTGACTGTGGGGTGAGTGTCTGATCAGTTTCAGCACTCTATCCATCTCCTTCTGTTTGCTTTCCTTTTATGAAATGAAACTGCACAACTGAAATAACCAGGTTTTAAGCTTTTTCTTAAATCTGGATTCAGGTGAGGCCCCTATAAAGAGAAATGGAGCATTCCAAAGTTTGGAGGCTAGGTAGGAGAACCCCCTGCCTGACAAGCACGCCTCACCAAAGAAACCACAAACCTTAGCTGATAGTGTGTGATCTGAATGATCTAGCAGCAAAACACTGCTGAATTCTGTTCCGGAGGTACATCGGACCTTTTGGATAAAAAGAACAAAAGGTGAGCAGCAAACATTTAAAATAAATGCATTTGCGAAAAGGAAGCACATGCATAGATCTCACGTGATTAGCAATAGTCTTATCTGGCAATATATATTCAAGAAGCAGCATGACCGCCCGGACCTGCTCGTGCACGGTCGCTCCCAGATCCCACTCCCTGCTGGGCTGCTGCTGGCTACATTTTGCATTGTGACCTGTGCTGTGCTGTTGCAATTGGTATCGTGATCTGTGCTAAGTTTATTTATCGCATTGTAGTCTGACTTGAATAACGCTTGCCTCACCTCATATTGTCATTTTGCTTCGCTCGCTCTGCTGAACATTTATTTATTTTTATTTTAGCGCGCTCTGCTTACTGGGACTTTTGTGCTCACAGGGCTTTGATACATCTGCTGCCTCTGCCTCGCTTCGCCTTTGACCCTCCATTTTGTTTGTTGGTTCCCCTGGTCCGCCCCTCCTCCCCGCTACCGCCTCCCAGCTGCTGCCCCTCCCACGCTCCGCCCCCTCCACTATCCATTTAAGGCTGATGACCCAACGCGCAGCGTCCACGCCGAAGGTGCGCCAAAGGTACGCCCGTCTACGCCCGTCCGCGCCAAGACCGCGCCCAGCGCCAGACCCCCTGGTCCTCGCAATGCCCAGCCCACCCGCATTACATACAACTCATCCACCCTCCTAGCACTTAATCCTGGCAGACTCCCTACCTGTGCCCTAGCCACACCCGGACACACCCATGGACCCTTCACATGCCTCTCCTGCAAGCACGCATGCATCAAGACTCGCATCACATCCACAAACACCAAACACCGATCCGACACTAACCACCTTAATTGCATCCTTCTCAACACCCGCTCGGTTCTCCAACACGCCATCGACCTATGGAACCTACTGGACACCATCTCTCCAGACGTCTCATTCCTAACAGAAACTTGGATGAACGCCTCTTCAGCTCCAGACGTCCTCATAGCCATCCCTGAAGGCTACAAAATCATACGAAAAGACCGCACCAACCAAATGGTAGGAGGCATCGCCATTGTTCATAAGAACTCATCCACATCTCAACCAGCTCCGACACCAACCTCACCAGCGTCGAACACCTTCACTTCCAAATCCACACAGACCCCAAGACCACACTCAGTGGCACACTCCTCTACAGGCCCCCAGAATCCCGTGCACAATTCTGTGATGACATCACTGACTTCATCACCCCTCACGCCCTCCCCTCCAAGGACTACATTCTACTGGGAGACCACAACTTTCACCTGGAAAAGAGCAGCAACAGCAACACCACCACCCTTCTGGACAATCTTGCCAACCTTGGACTCAATCAACTAGTTAACACCCCCACCCACTACGCAGGACACTCTCGACCCTATCTTCACCTCCAGCAAACATGTCTCCTACAGTCACACCACAGCTCTCCACTGGACAGACCACAGTTGCATTCACTTTGTCTACAAAAAGACTGCAACCCACTTCCACCCCCAACCTACTCTGCGAAGAAACTGGAACAAAATCACCATCGATCAGATCTCCACATCGCTTCTCCAAAACCCCCCTGCCTACTCATTGAACCCTAACCAAGCAGCCATTAACTTCACGCAATGGCTGACCAATAGCGCAGACAACCTAGCACCTTTGAAAAAACGTCAAACCAAGATTGGCTGCAGAAACGCACCCTGGTTCAACGATTAGCTTAAGAAATCCAAGAAACTGTCGCTCCCTTGAAGGCCTGGGAAAAAAGACCCAAACTCCAGCACCAAGGACGCCTTCAAAAACGCCATCCGCATCCACCACCAACTGATCCGGACAGCCAAGAAAGCCTCATTCAAAGACAGACTAGACCACAACGCCCATAACCGCAAGGAATTATTCAACATCGTCAGAGTTTACCAACCCCACTGCCAACTCAAACGACATCACTCCATCTCAAACCCTCTGAGACTCCTTGGCTTCATTCTTCCACGACAAAATCTCAGACTTCCACAACAGCTTCGACAACCAACCTGGAGACCAACCCACTCAACGTTCTAGGGATCCTTCACCACCCCTGAACACCCTCAATAACTGGAACCCAATCTCCACTGATGACACCATCCGCCTGATGAACTCCATCCACTCAGGATCCCCCACAGACCCATGCCCTCGCCACATCTTCAACAAAGCAGACTCCACCATCGCACCCCACCTCCGAGACGTCATCAACTCCTCCCTCAACTCAGCCACCTTCCCGGAAAGCTGGAAACACGCCGAACTCAGCGCCCTTCTGAAAAAACCCACAGCTGACCCCACCGAACTCAAACTACCGCCCCATCTCGCTCCTTCCATTCCCCGCCAAAGTCATCGAGAAAGCAGTCAACAACCAGCTCGCCGCCTTCCTCGAAACCAATAAAGCCCTAGACTCCTCTCAATCCGGCTTCAGAGCCAAACATAGCACTGAGACCGCACTCATTGCAGCAACGGACGACATTCAAACACTACTGGACAATGGAGACAGTCGCCCTCATCCTCCTTGACCTCTCCGCAGCCTTTGACACAGTATGTCATAGCACTCTACTACACCGCCTCAAACATTGGAATCCAAGGTAAAGCACTGGACTGGATCACCTCGTTCCTCGCCGGAAGAACTCAGAGTCCACCTCCCACCATTCAAGTCGGAGGCCTCTGAAATCATCTGTGGCGTCCCACAAGGATCCTCACTCAGTCCTACCCTCTTCAACGTATACATGAGCCCCCTCGCGACCATTGCCCGCCAACACAACCTCAACATAATTACCTACGCTGACGACACCCAACTGATCCTCTCACTCACCAAAGACCCTAACACCGCCAAAACCAACCTACATAAAGGAATGAAAGAAGTAGCAGAGTGGATGAAGCTTAGCCGTCTGAAACTGAACTCAGACAAAACAGAAGTCCTTATCTTAGGGACCACCCCCTCCGCCTGGGACGACTCTTGGTGGCCAGCGGCCCTTGGAAAAGCGCCCATCCCGACGGACCACGCACGGAACCTGGGCGTCATCCTGGACTCCTCAGTCTTGATGACCAGACAAGTCAACGCCGTTTCATCATCCTGCTTCAACATTCTTCGCATGCTCAAAACATTTCGCTGGATCCCCACCGAAGCCAGAAAAACGGTCAACCACGCACTGGTTACAAGCTGCCTGGACTACGGAAACACCCTATACGCCGGCACCACCGCAAAACTTCAGAAAAAACTACAACGCATCCAGAACGCATCAGCTAGACTCATACTTGACATCCCGCATAAAGACCACATCTCCAATCACCTGAAAGACCTCCACTGGCTCCCTGTCAATAAGAGAATAACTTTCCGCCTCCTCACCCACACACAGCACTCTACGAACTTGGCCCCGAATGCCTCAACACGCGAGTTTCCTTCTACCCCCCCCCCCCCGCGCGCCAGCTTCGCTCTTCCAACCAAGCCCTTGCCGCTGTTCCTCGCATCAACAAAACCACCATGGGAGGTAGATCCTTCTCCTACCTGGCGGCCAAAACCTGGAATTCACTTCCCATTCACCTCCGACTCACCCAAAAAACCTAGCATTCAGAAAACAACTTAAAACCTGGATATTCGACAAATAATTTCCCTACCCCTCCTCAAGCGCCTTGAGACCCTCTGGGTATGTAGCGCCCTATATAAATTATTTGACTTGACTTGACATTCTGAGCAGTTGTAAGTGCTGGTGGAGGAAGCCAGGAAGGCCAAGATAAAAAAGAATGTTTGCAGAGTAAAGGCGGGAAGTGATCAGGGCGTGTAACTTTCTCTGGCTCGTTTAGGGACCCGGCTCATTTCTTTAACCCCTTACCTTCTTATGACGAGCTCAGCTAGTCGTGAGGCACAGTAGAGCTGTGCTCATGACTAGCTGAGCTCGTCATAACTGCCGCGGCCCTCCCACGCACAGCTAACTCCGCCTGTGCGGGTGTTCTATTTGAGTGGGCGGAGTCATGATGAGTCCAGCTCGTCATGAGCACAGCTTCACTTTGCAGCATGACAAGCTGGACTCGTTATGAGTACCGCGGCGCAGCTCCCCTCCACCCCCCCCTGCACCGTGGGGGTATTAGCCCTGCGTGGAAGGGGTTAAACTCTTTAAAATGGAAAGATAAGTACCAGACACACACTCCACCTGGGGGTTAATTAAACATCGTTGTGAAATCGGGCGCCAGTGTTACTGACCTGCTCCACCAGAGTTGGAGGAGAGTCCAGATCTGCAGCCCATCAGGCACTACTCGAGGGGAGTAGCGAAGCAGTATGACCTCCAGTTTTCAAAGCATTTAGTTTTCAGGAACTTTCATCCAAAAAAAAGGATTGTTGAACATTGGGTCTCTGCCTCAGTGAAAGAGCAAGAGCTGCGTATCGTTCATATAGGACACTACTTTAAACCCAGAGGCTGAATAATTTTGGGCACTGGTACCATGTAGATATTAAGAGCTAGACTGGCAGCAAATCCTCTTGGAACACTATGGAAGAGGCTTTGAGTATAGGAAGCATAAAGACCGATTTTTTAGATCAATCAGATGGGAAAGACCAAATCCGTTGTCTGGCCAGACTTTCAAAGTCACATTCAGATAACTGCTTCACAAGTATCTAGAGTGAAACCGTATCGAAGGCGACAGTCCGATGCAATAGGACCACTATTGCTGCACACCCTCTATCTAAACTCAATCGGGCAAATTCTGATTCAGTGCTGTAAAAAGATCTAAAACCAGTCTTGAGTTATGTAGAAGATTCTTCAGGAGTGGCAGCACACGAGCATGTTTCCAGGACTTTGGGATAACTGCTTGACGGTTGTTAAGCAAAGCATTAACAAAGATTAATAACATGCCTGGCCCTGGATAACATAGCTAGGTAACAATGGTCTAAAGGATAGCCACACCGGTAATTCTGGCACTGAGGAATCTTACGAAAGCGACTCGACACAGTAAGATGAGCTGGGCAATGTACAGCCATCACGCACGAGGCACGATGAAAGGGTTATAGCCTGAAACACAACAATTTTATTACTATTATCTTGAATAAAGTGGAATATTTTCTTCAGAAGGTAGACTACCAGAGTACACGCGTTGGGAGATCGAAATGATTGGACAGTTTTTTTTTAAATTCTCTTTAGAAGTATTGAAAGTAGTGGTAATTTGATTGGAAAAATTCTTTGAGCCGTATGAATAGCTACATGATCTCAAAGCCTGTTTCTAAACTGCTTTTTCATTGGCACTGTTAATGTTACTCCACAGATCTTCCGATTTCTTGCTACTGCATTTAATACAGGCGAGTGTGTACACCACTGGGCTGAAGGACGAAACCTGGCTGGAGTTTTACTTCTAAATGGGCAATTTAATCTAATGCTGTTATTAGCCAGTTGACAGTATCGCGATCCGAAGCAACACTTAGTTGCAGAGTAAGGACGGATACGTTGGATGCCAAATTGGCTTCACTAGCTTTATGCCAAGGGTATGAGTTAAGGAAACTAAGCTGAGGTGGAATGGTTTTCTTGGGAGGCGTGAACTCCCAAGGAATGAGGTAGTGATCTGACCTAAGAGTGCATGTATGAAGATCGGGCATGTTGGGGAAAAACAAGTGTATGACCGGCCTCATGGGTTGGGCCCCAAACATTGTAACAGAAGAAAATGCCTCTATCTGAGAATAAGCGAGCTAAGTTCAGAATCTACATGAATATTAAAGTCACCTAAAACCATGAATTTGTCACATTGAACACAACTAAGTGCAATTTCATTCAAAAGCGTATTAAAAAAGCTCTTAGCCTGCCTGGGAGGTCAATAAACTAACCAAAGGAGAAATTGGCAGATTTTAAGAGAAAATAGCATCCGCATAGGGGGTACTTCAAAGTTGTGCAGACATATTCTGAGTTAAAGATCTCAACGCCTCGCCCATTACATTTCTGTCTGCCAATGTGCTGGATACAGAAGTTAGGAGAGACTGCTGGCACAATAGCTGGGCACGAGGTATCGGAGAGCCAGGTTTAAGTGAGGAAAACAGCTTCCCAATTATTCGAATTGGTCTGAATTATAGACTGCCTTACCCTGAGGACACAAGTTAAATCCTCCACCATGCCTGATGCTGGGCAGGAGCAGTCGTGCTTGACTATGGAACGCCTACGGTAGCCAGAGTGAGCTAAATTGGCCTGGAGGGGAGAGTGACCCCAACCACTATAAAGCGCCAAAACAAGATGGCAGCTCAAATGTCCAACTATACCTCAAATAAGTAAAGTTTCTGTTTTTCACTGAACAGTAAAAGTCAGGTTAAAAACGTAATTAACAAACCAAAAAATCTATTTCCTAGAGAAACCCAGTTATAACTATAACTACATAGCGGTATGGTTTTATATTTATGTAGCAAATATAGCAAGGTTGCAATTTACTAAATCGATGGACTTTACTGTCATGTAGAGACTTAAAACTACACAGGAATGCCTATATTCAAATCTTTCTAATGGTTGTGTGGTCACCTACAGCCTTTAACATTTAAGCCTCATTTTGAACGTATTAAGACCTTTTGATTCTACAAAAGTTGAACACCTTATCTGTTCTGTAAATTCAATTTGGTTTCGACTGGTTGCTTGCAAGAGTCACTGACTGATCGGTATATTTAGTTCTCCAGTATTAGGGGTGTCTTTCATAGATTCACATCCTTGAATATTCCCCGTCGTCTAAGTGGGATTCCCACGGTACATAAAATAGCAGTAATAAATGCATATATAAATAAATTATAATTATAGAAATATATACATATATAATACAGTAAATTATGCAGAAAACTCAAAAGTACCATAGAACAGAATAGGCCCATAGAAAGCCTAAGGGAGAAACTCAACTTGGCAACATATCAGTGTCATTATGTTTTTGGTCCAAATTCCAGCCAATCAGGCTATAGCTCCCTCTAGAACCTTCTCCTCAGAAGCGAAGCCCAAGACCTAGCTCCCTCTAGAACCTTCTCCTCTGAAGCCCAAGACCTCAGATTTTCTACTGCACGTCGTCTGAAGGGAGTCTCCCTGAGCTCTGCTCAGTTTTCTTCAACTCTAGCTGTTTATTTCTTCAAGAAATGTCTTCAAATAAGAAATCTTTGTTTAAAGCCTGCCCCTCTTGTGGTAAACTGCGCCTTTTCCATGAAGATCCACACAGTAAATGCATTTACTGTCTCTACCCAGACCACGAAGTTAAAAACTGTGTACTGTCGCACTTTTCCTCCCAAGACTCTGAGGGATAGTGAGGCCCGTCTCCTTCTGTGGCTAAAGAAGTTGAAGACTTCAGAGTCTGTGGTTTCTGAGGTAGAAAGTTTATCTAGTATTTCTAAATCCTCTCAGAAGCGTGGGTCTGAAACTGAGGTTCCATCTCCTTTTCTGAAGAAGAGTAGACTGTTGGAAGCCTCCAGGATTGTTTCCCCACATGACTTGTTTCAGGGCATGTCTACAGGACCTGGTTTTCTGACATCTGCGCCCAAAGCCTTGCCTTCCTCTCGTAAATCTGGCATTGGCTCGTCGACGCGTCCGTCGATGTCTTCAGCGACGACTCAGTCTGACTGTGGCCTCTAGGTCGACTACGACATGTACTATGTCATCCAGTACTGCGTCGACGACGATCACCTCGTCGACGACAGCCCAGGAGACGAGACCATTACTTCTATTGTAAAGATCTTGTCGACGAGTGTCAGATCAGTACCGTCGACTAAGATCTCATCGTCGATGCTCCCATCGTCAACGCGAACACCGTCGACTCTTCCATCATTGACGCGAACACAGTCGACTAAGACCAAGTTATCTAAAAGCAGCTCGTCGACGGGCCCATAATCGTCGACGGCCATCTTATCGTCGATGACTGTCAACCTGTCGTCTTCTACATCATCATTGCCGACTAGTAAAGCTCCACTCTCGTCGACGGACAAGAAATCTTCGTCGACGAAGAAAAAGCCTTCAATTTCAGCGTCAATTACATCTATGACGACGACGCAAACGCCTCAGGTTGATTTTAAAACTACCAGTTACGTCAGCGGGCTCGTCAACATCTCATCTAGCTGTGGCTACAGCTGCCACTTTTACAGTGGTTACTGCTTCTTCTTTGACAGTACCTCTCATTCAACTGAGTCCAGTGAGGAGTGGAACCGTCTTCCAGACAAATTATTTCAGTCTGGTGGGGAAGAACCCGAAAACGATTCAGAGGTGGAACTGTTCGGACAGGCATCTAGTCCATCTGATTTGCACATTAGGTGCCAGGAGTATAGTGATGACGGTGACTAAGAGGAAAACTTCGAAGATGGGAACAAATTATTTCCTGTTGACAAATCAGAAGCAGTTACTTCAGAGCCGGTAACGCAAATACCATTATCTTTGGTCATGAATTTGCAGCACATGCTTGACTATAACCGCAGGTTCCCTCCATCTACACCTGCCTCTCCAGCATCACAACCTCCACAGGCACCTGCACCAGTTCCACTCGCGTCACCGGGGGTACTCGTCCTGACACTGACAACGAGGATCCTGATCCTCACAACACTGACGACTACAATGACGTCGACATGAATGAGTGGGACAATTACAGGGCTCAAACACCTTCCACTCCGCCTACCTCGCCTCTTGCATCGCCTCCAGTGGACATTGCAAATTTCCATAATTTGATGGTCCGTGCTGCAAAGCGCTTTCATCTCACTGTTGAAACATGGAAGTGAATGCCTTTGTGAAACGTCCTTAAAATCATACAAGAAGCAATCACACACAATACCAATCATTGACTTTATTTGGCATGAGGGCCTTAAGTTAATGACACATCCAAATTCAGTACCTGCAGTCTTGCCCAGATTAAACAATAAGTACAAGGCTCCGGCGTCTGCTCCGGCCTGTTTGGTCTCACAACCGAAAGCAGATTTGGTTATCACTCGAGCAGCACAGAAAAGATCTCTCAATCCTGCTGCACAACTCAAGTCTCCTCCGGATCAGGAAGGCCGCAAGTTGGACTCTATAGGCAAAAAATTTACAACAATGGCGGCCACGACTGTCAGGGCGGCAAATACCTTGGCTATTTTGGGCCGTTCCGACCGCCAAATGTGGTCCGCGATTGCCGCACTAATTCCTCAAATACCCAAGGCCATCCGTGCAGAAGCGCCAGCCATTATTCAGGAGGGAGAGATAATTTCATCTGAAATTATCGAATGCGCGCTCGACATTTCCTCCACGGGCTTCCGTCAATTGGCTGGGGCTGCAGTCTTGAGGCGTTAAGGCTGGCTGAAATCTACCACCTTCCGTCCAGAGGTACAAGCAAAAGTCCTGGACTTGCCTTACGATGGGGAGTCCTTGTTTGGCAAACATGTAGACGATGCCCTTGAGGCGATAAAAAGACACCAACACTGCAAAGTCCTTGGCTACCCTCCAGTACAAGAAACTGCCCTTTCGGGGGGCACGAGGTAGAGGCGGAGGTTCCTCTACTTTTCGAGGATGGTGCCAATATCGTTCGTACAATACCTATAACGATAACCGGCAGAGGGGTTCCTACCAAACCCAAAATCGTCAGTCCTCCACCAGACCATACCAACGGAAAACAACTTAAAGAGGTGGAGCAGCCAACAAAAAGCAGTGAGTCCCAGTTCCTTTCTTCTGCCGACTGCATCTTGGAGGTAGCATCTCAAAGTACTTTTGCAAATGGTCCGAAATCGCCTCCGACCAATGGGTCCTGGACATATCTCCAAAGGACATACCCTGGAGTTCACAAAATTCCCTCCCTCTCGTCCACCTTCGGGACCACCCTCTCCCCACCTCAAAAAACTTTTGGCCCAGGTAAAATTGATGATCAAAAAAGGAGCCATAGAGGTAGTGCTGCAAGGTCAACGCGGCAAGGGATTTTATTCCCGTTTAGTCAAGAAAAAGTCGGGAGAATGGTGTCCAATTTTGGATTTACGGGCCCTGAACAAATGTATCATTTCAAAAACTTTTCAGATGTTAACTCTGCTTCAAATTCTGAACTATCTCAATCCAGGGGAATTCTTTTCAACCATCGACCTCCAAGACTCATATTTCCATGTGCCAATTCACCCCAGACACAGGAAGTATCTACGCTTCAGACGGACAGTTGCACTTCCAATTCAAAGTCCTACCATTCGGCCTCCGTTCAGCACCAAGGGTCTTTACCAAGATCATGGCCCTGGTAGCTGCTTTTCTGCGCCTACAAGGCATACAGTTTTATCCATACCTGGACGACTGTCTCATGAAGGCTCCGAACCTCCAACTGGCAATCCAGCATACAGTCTTGCCTCTCCCTGTATCAAAACTTGGGCCTTTCCGTCAATTGCCAGAAGTTACACTTTCGCCCATCTCGGAGGCGAGATTTTCTAGGAGCCTCACTAGATTCTCAGCTGGCAATGGTTTTTGTCTCCCAGGAAAGACAAGACCGTATGCTTCAGATGGTACGGTCCCTCCAGTCAAAATTGTACGTTTCAGTCAGGATGTTGAAATCATTCCTCGGCATGGCTTCTTCTGCCATACATTTGATTCCCCACTGCAGACTCCATATAAGGGTCGTCCAAGAGGAGTTAGACAAGCAGTGGAAACAGATTTCAGGATCATTCAACAACAGGATCCTTCTCACGCCCCACATTCAGCAGGCTCTGGAGTGGTGGGCTCACCCTCCAAACATTTCAAAATGTCGGTCTTTTCAAGACGCTGCTCCGACTCTTGACGCTTACCACCGATGCATCCCTGGAGGGCTGGGGAGCACATCTCGAAGGTCTGTCGGTACAAGGAAAATGGACTTCGGTCCAACGCACTTGACATATAAACCGCCTAGAGCTTCTGGCGATCTTCCTTGCCCTGAAATCTTTTCAACGGATTGTGCAAGGCCAATCTCTGCTGGTGAGGACAGACAACACCACCAGCATGCATTACCTGAACAAGCAGGGCGGCACAAGGTCCCTTTTTTGCTTTCCCAACAAGCACAGGAGAGTTGGAAATGGGCGATTCGTCATCAAATTAATCTCACAGCCATCCATGTGCCGGGTGTTTCCAATGTTCTGGCGGATTCGCTCAGCAGATCTTTCGCGGACAACCACGAGTGGGAACTCAATCAACTCTAGAGTTCATTTTCCGCCAGTGGGGCCAGCCGCAGATGGATCTTTTTGCGACTATCACCAACCGGAAATGCCAAAGCTTTGCAAGTCTTCCTCCACACAGAGTCGAGCGGAAATGCGTTTTCAATCAGTTGGTTGAACGCCTTCAGCTACGCTTTCCCTCCGCTTCCTCTGATTCCGCACTTGTTGCACAGGATGAGGCTTCAACCCTGCCACATCATCCTGATCACGCCCAAGTGGCCGCTGCGCCCATGGTTCTCGGACCTGCTCTTGTTCTCCCAGAACGAACCAATTCCGCTTCATCCACTGCCTCACCACCTCACAATGCAGCAGGGGCAGATTTGCCATCCGGATCCGGCATACCTCCAGCTCCATGCCTAAAACCTGAACACCATGAATTTGCGCGTCTGACCATCGACGCTGACTGTAGAGGTGTTAGCGCACGCCCGTGCTCCTTCCACCATTAAAACCTATCAGTTGAAGTGGAAGCGTTTCTGCGTCTGGTGCCATACCAAAGCCTTGGATCAGATAACCGCCAAACGGGAACAGATCCTTCCTTTCTTCCTATCCCTTGCAAAGTCAGGACTTTCCCACTCCACTCTAAAAGTATTTCTGGCAGTTATCTCCCGCTTCCGCCATAATGGTTCTACCTCACTGTATTCGTCTAGAATCATTCAACAGTTTTTCAAAGGCCTCTTCCGTATGTTTCCACCCATTCGGCGTCCTCCGCCTGCTTGACGCTTAAACCTGGTTTTGTCTCAGCTCCTCCTACCTCCTTTTGAACCCATCCATTCAGCAAGCTTAAAATTCCTCACGTGGAAAGTTGCCCTATTGCTCGCCTTGACATCATCTAGGCGTGTCAGTGACATTCAGGCATTCACCATTCAGCCTCCTTTTCTCCAGTTCTCAAAAGAGGCTGTAACACTACGTACTAATCCTAAATTTATTCCGAAAGTTCCCAGTGATTTCCATCTCAATGAACCAGTCATTTTAAAAACTTTCTTTCCAGATCCACAAACTCCTGCGGAACGTTCATTACATTCCCTGGATTTGAAACGTTCTCGTTTTTACATTCAGCGCACTGCATCCTTCAGGAAATCTGACCAACTGTTCGTGGCCTATGGCCCGATCTGCAAAGGACAACCTGTTACCAAACAAACTATTACTAGGTGGATTTCTTCTGCCATTACCTTTTGTCATCAACGGGCTGGCAAGCCTCTTCCAGCTCCAGTACGTGCTCATTCAACTAGAGCTGTGTCAGCTTCTACTGCCCTCTTTGCTGGGGTACCTCTGCGACACATTTGCAGAGCTGCTACGTGGGCGAGCAGCCATACTTTTGCGAAGCACTACTGTTTGCAGTCAACAGACGCCGCAGATGCAGCAGTAGGACAAGCGGTGCTGCGGAATCTTTTCCATCAAAGGTGAGCCTCTGTTGCTACCCGCCTCCAGTCATAAACGTTTTTTCTCTTTAATATATGTTTCTTATATGCTTGAACTTACTGTTACCTTTATGACTTGCATGATGATTACTGCTTTCTACTCTTATTCAAGCATGTGAATCTTGTAAAGACACCCCTAATACTGGAGAAGAACATAAGTTACTTACCTGTAAACTGTGGTTCTCCAGTATTGGTCTTTCATAGATTTACATGCGACCCTCCCGTCCTCCCCTCAGAGGCTCTCTTCTCCTCAGGTACTTTGGTTACTCTGTGCTATGAAAATCTGAGGTCTTGGGCTTCTGAGGAGAAGGTTCTAGAGGGAGCTACTGCCTGATTGGCTGGAATTTGGACAAAAACATAATGACACTGATATGTTCCCAAGTTGAGTTTCTCCCTTAGGCTTTCTATGGGCCTATTCTGTTCTATGGTACTTTTGAGTTTTCTGCATATTTTACTTTATATATGTATATATTTATAAATTTAGAGTTATCATTTATATATGCATTTATTACTGCTATTTTATGTACCGTGGGACTCCCACTTCGACAGGGAATATTCAAGCATGTGAATCTATGAAAGATACCAATACTGGAGAACCACAGTTTACAGGTAAGTAACTTATGTTCTTGTATTTTATATCCTGTTCTCTTATACAGTTGCTAACGGATGGCTCTGCATTGATCGTTTTTTTTTTTTTTGCTTCTTCCCCCTCCCAGGCTCAAAAGACTGTCAATTTCGTCTCTACTTTGCTTCAGATCACCATGTCGGAGCAACTGGATTTGCCAGTGAGACAGGCAGGCAAGTATGGTGCCACTAGGTTTGCTTAGTTACAAATATTTTCCGAAACCACAATTTCATTTTAAGTTATTATCTGGGCGCAATAAAACTGCAAATCAACAGTTTCTCTAATCTCTAGAAACGGGTGAGGTTTATTTGACTACAATATGCTTAATTGTAGTTCCCGTGTCTTCTTTATCCAGGGTTGTGTAAACCATCCCCTGCCTACCACAAAAAAGATCTCTTCTAAAATATACACACCTTTTGGAACACCTGAGCCCCTCATTTCACTTAGACCTTAAGTACCCTTATTCATAGATATCTAAATTCTCCTGCATGATGTCTTCAGAGTCCAGCTAAATTGCATCCGGTTTGTTTACTTATTTGTACATTTGTGGGGACTGGTAAGTGTTTAGATTTTAGACTATTTATCTTATTTACTGTATCCTCTCCATGCATGATTTGCAGAGTAAACCTTCATTTTCTGCTGCTTGAAAGTGCTAAACCATTCCTTCACAGATACTAAGCAAAATCTTCTCAAGGCATGTGTTGTATATTGGGATATGCTCTTCTCTGTCGCCTGGTGGTATTTCCAGAATGGGTCATCCATATTTATCCAGTTTGTTAAACAGATGCTCTGCCCCGTTGTGACTGTATTTGCATTGCAGGCTTTCACTAGACATTAATCACGTGCACATCTCCTACACTCAATTACAGAACATTACAAAGACCCACTCTGCTGCTTCTGCCTCTTATTCAGCCATAGTAGTCCTACACAACTTACTATTGAAGGTCTCTCCCAAGTAGCACTAACATTGATTGTATCTTGCATATTTTTGTTTACACTAGAATATTACGTAGATGTCGTCCTAAATGTCTGTAGTATTTATTCTACCCTCTGGTGGCTGAAGCCACTGGTTATGGAGAGTGTAGACATTGCTCAGTTTGAAAATACATTGCTGCACGAGTAAGTTTGTGGCTTGCTTTACTGGGCCACAGATGAGTAGCTGTTCCTTATTTTCGCAGCTTGTTTAATAGTGTACTGGGATGCCCATGGCTTATTTCAGCAATATAAGCAAGTATCTGAATTATGACTGCCTTCAGCACTAATCATCCAGAAAACAGAATGGAGGGCACAATAGTTATCTTGCACCGAGGCTAGAGTCTCATCTTGACACTGTTCATTGTCTTGGTGTGCTAGAGCTTTCGGAGAACAAACACTGATCTTTATTCACTGGCTTGCATTTTTTTTAAAACTAAGTCGGTCACCGGGTCAGTAACATTCGTTAAGTGCTCAAGTAGTTTGGCCATTGTGCACCTCCCTGCTCACTGGAGGCATGTGTTTTGGACTTGCTTCTGAGATAGATTTCCCGGAAGGTGGGTTCAAGATTTATAGATCTGGCATTCGTGCTGGCCAAAAGACTGATAGCAATGACCTGGAATCCACAGGAAGCCCCCGTATTCCAAATTAGAGGGAGGATGTTACACACTTAAACTAACAGAGCAGCTTTCTGGAATCTTAAGAGATTCTAACAATAGCTGCTTTTATCTAGACTTTTGTCAGGCCAAGGAATCTGCTATTTAAATAGTACTACTTCTACTAATTCTGTGGTGATGAAATATGCAGTAATTCAATGGCGTACAAGAATTGTAAGTAGTGATATTGCGGTCCTTGCACCCTAAATACACACACATGACTGGCTAACGCTTTATACAGTTCTGTTTAGAAAGTGGGATCAGGTGAAACAGGGCTCTTGTTCCTGAACAAAAAATGAAGTTGAACTAAATTTATTCAGGTGGCAGTTTGGCAGTGAGGAGCCATCTGCCTTTTTTAGGTCTCGCCTACTACATACCGAAGGGATGATAGGCAAGATTATAGTAAGTGGTCCGAAAAGTCTACCTAGCTGCGGATCACGTACAGTTCATGTGAGCCAGGCGCGTGCACCGCAATTCGCTCCCCCTACCACAAAGCAAGACAATCATTCAATTCTAAAATCAAAGGCTATGTCCCCAATAGAGACCTGCGCTCCTCCCAGCTCCTACTATGTGTCCCTTGCTTTAGGAGGAAAACATTTGTGGGCATGAGGTTTTCCACCTTGGCCCCACCCTTCTGGAATGCCATCCCATTCCAATATCAGGTCCATTCCAATCTATCTCGACTTTCATAAAGCCCTCAAGACTTTCCTCTTCTCACGGCCCTTTTCGCCCTAGGCGGCCCCTTCTGTTCCATCTGGGTCCATCCGTCCTCAGCGCCAAGAAACTGCACGGAGATCGAGCGCTTTACCAAACTCTCAACTTCAACTGTGCGCAATCGCTTTATTCCATGGGGTGGCTACACACCCCGCCTCCATTTCCTCACTTCCACCCTCCCAAGTTTCAGAGGCAGCCTGCCAGGCTTGCGACGAGTGATGGCGCTCTTGCGCTTCTCTGGTACCAGCTCTGCACTGACAAGCGGGGTTGTCGGCCGAGCGATTTACGTCTCACAATGAGTTTGGTAAGCAACCAAGCGCTATATGAATTCAAGCAAAGTACAAAACACGTGCTCGGGCAATCGGATCTGTGTTGCTGCCTCACTGAAAGCTACCTCACAATCAGTTATAAAGGGGACAATGAACACACAGAGGACTGTGCAAGTAATCTGCACGCTGTGACAAATCTTGTTACACTTCCGGTGTTTAGTCCTATATTTCAGGTTCGTTTTCCACTTAATTGCACCTTTCTCTTGATGAACTGGTGCGCGAATGTGCTTGCTTAGGGTAGGTCATGGAACTCAGGACAGCTCTCCCAACAAATGTCTGTCCAGGCCCCCGACCACTCGCGGTGAATCCGCAAATGACATGCCTCTGCCCTGGAAGAGAGAACTTGGTACTTATAAAACCATAACTTTTTGTGTTTTTATATCTTGAGCCACCAGAACATTTGTCTATTCCGATGTACTTAAAGCAAAATATGGGCAGCTGAGCATTCGTTTTCTGTAGACGTGCTCTCCGTCGCTCCCTCTAATATTTCGCTCCTCTCTCCCTATTCGACCTTTTTTTTACTGTCTATTCTGCATTTCTCATCTCTCATTACCTCCGTTTCTCCTCCACTATCTTCACTTCTGTCTTTTTCTGCTCTCAATTCTCGTTTCTTCCTTTCACTTTATTCTCTCCTGTCTTCCATCCTCAATCTATGTGTAGACCAGTCTCCTGCTTCACCTCTCTGCCATTTTCTTTTCTCACGCTCTTTCCTACACCTGTTTTGCTACTTCCAAAATGTGCCCACTTTATTTTCTTTAATCTCCTTTTATTTAATCGCTCATAACCTTTTTACCTGCCTTTCTCCCTGTTACAATCCTGCCTGTGCTTCTCTGTCTGCCTTTACCAATTATTTTTCCTTTGAATATCTACATTTAATGGTCTCTATCTGTAACTCTCCAGACTGTCAGCCGCTAGTTCTTTCTGTCTCACTCCCCACACAACCTCACTCCAGTCGTCAGTGCACACTTTCACCAGGCGCGCGCACACACAACCAGACGTCAGTGCACGCTTTCACCAGAGGCACACACACACACCACCAGCCAGCAGTGCACCAATCAATTAACTCATCCACAATTAATTATTGTAGCAATCGCAGTATGGCACACTTTACCAAACTTATTCATCTAAAGCGCAGCCTGCCACCATTGCTAAAAAAAATACTCATTTTTTGGCTTACAATTTATAGACTTTTGTTGCAATTGGTGTTGCAATATTTAGCAATGCCAATAGCTCAAACTTAATTAATGCGAGATATATTGCATTGCAAATGCTTGTTCAGTAACAGATGGTGTCAGTGCTTTTTACAAAGTTAATTCAAGAGGTACCAGCCAGGGCAGTAGAAGCTCCATCTTCTACTTTTGATCATACTAAATACAAGGAATAACAAAGCCAGTAGGTCTGTTTGCTAATGTATGTGTGCAGATCAACACAAATGTGCAAATCTGATGTGTATGGTGATCACATTGAAGCTAGACAGATTTGCTAGTGCCTGGGGGTTGGCTCTGTTTAAAATGCAGAGGCGATGAGATTTGAATGTAACCGTATGACAGGTGAGCGTACGTTTCTGTGTAATGTGGTGGTCCTTGCATTTCAATGGAAGCAGATTCCAGAGGGTGAAATGTGTGGTTGGACAAAAGCCAGCTCTATATTTTAAAGAATTGGTTACCATAGGTTTTGCAAATGTCATGTAAAAGTGCAGTTTTTCCCTTAATGAAGGATTGATCCTTTTGATAAGTTTTATGACCATGCATACTAACTTGAAATTTGTCATGCGGAGTGAATGGAAACGGAGGTGATGACTTGCCGTTAATCTTACGGCGCTCCTTTTTAGGTCTTGGCAGCGCAAGCAGTCTGGTTGCTAAAGATCTGTTGTGGGCTTATTAAGAACTTGCTGTAGACTTAAAGATAGTCTTTGCTTGCCATTGGCTGGTTTAGTTGTCACTCAGTTGCTCGCTGCTTTTTCAGTGTCTGGCTTTCTTTATCTTGTGTTTGTCCCTCCTCGTAGCATACCCTCTTTTTGGTTCGTCGAATTTCAGCATTCCACTTCTGACATTTGGGGGGGGGGGCGCTACTTCTACTTTACAGCATCTCTAAAAGGCATTGGTTAAGCCAATGGGTCCCAAAAGTGAGACCTACAGACTTTGACAAAGTTTGTTTTAAACAGGAACCTTGGGTTTTCTAGACACAAGGATAAATAGATCTTGCTTTTGCCTCCTGATGTCACCATCTCAGTTTGTTCTCTTTTAGGCATTTGTGTCACTGTCCGTTATCATGGTCAGTCCGTGAAAATGTGATACCAGTGGGTCACTGGGACCATCCCCTTGGGAACACCTTTTACTCCTCTTAGCAACAGAGGATTCCACAAAGTTAGTTTGTATATTTCAAATGATTTTCATTTATTTGTCAAAGTTCATTGAATATTAGTATGTAGCATATTCAATAAATGTAACTTTCACCACATTAGTGTACATGTATAGTTCAATCATTCATGAGGCATCATTATTTTTGAAATGTCCAATGCATTTCGGGCTACCAGATGAGCCCTTCATCAGGGAATAACGCTATGGAAAGAAACATAAAACAATGCATTCAAGAAAAATAATCATCCTGGGTTACAGTTATGTATGTATGCATGCTGTTTTCACTGAGATAAAGTGAAACGAAAACGGTAACTTACATGCCTTTAGCATTCAGGTAGATCAAAAAGCTCACTTGTTATGTACCACTGAAATAAAAGGAAAACGCGGGTCTTGTTAAGTATCACAACGCTGTTTAACATGGGTGGACCGAGCGTCAGAGTATGTTCTGGCAGACTAACCTGTTGTGTGATGAGTTGGATTTTCGAAAAAATCAAGCGCGACTGCTACTGATGTGGTTTGCCGTCTCATCTGCTACAATGTTGCTATTTGGTTTATAACTTCGAACCGCGAACGCGGTCACGTGTCTAGTGCCGGTTAAAGAAAGACTATGGGGAGAGGGTTCCCTGTCGGTAAACTTGCACTTTAATTGGCATAATGTGCTCACTGTAAGCTATTGTATCCGTCAGTAAATGGTGGTGAAATTAAGGGAAAAAACGTGTTGAAAAGACGATAAAAATGGGTATTAGGAATGAAAATAAAAACGGGCGGCCCTGGGTCTTGAACCGGGGTCTAGGAAAACTAATCCTTTGTGGCAGGAGCAGTAGTGTGGTGAGCTATCGTGCTAGGCTGGTGGACTTCTTTTCTGAATGTATTGTAATCATGCACAGGGATACCAATCTGTAAGCACAAGGGGCAATTTCATGATTCAAAAACATAAATTATAAGTAGCATGAAAATTCACTCCTTTCATTAAGTCCGAAAGGTCTGTGAGTACATAATTTATACATCCAAAAGTTCTCTCTCTGAAGCATATATTTGGTATTGTCTCTTCCCTCTGTTCTTTGAACTGTTTCTAAGATCAAAAATTTGAGTTGAGCAATACTGTGTTTGGCTTCATGAAAGTGCATTGCGACGGTGGATTTTTCATTCCTCAAACGTATGTTCGACTTATGTTCTGTAAGTCGAACTTTAATTTTTCGTTCAGTCTTACCAATATATAGTTTGCCACATGGGCATTTCAAAGCATATATGGTATTGGAAGAATCACATGTGGCATTGACCCTTAGTTTAATCTCCTGGCCTCTCATGGGGTGATTGATTTTGTTGCCTCTGATAATGTTATTGCAATGTCCGCAATTGTAGCATGGTTTGGTTCCATGGTAAACTTCAGAGGTGGGTGTCTGCGGTTGGATCATTTCTCCTATGTTTCTTGATCTATTGAAAGCAAAGAGAGGTGGGTCTTTAAAGCAATCGTTGAAATCTGGTTCTAAAGTGAGTATTTGCCAATGCTTGAGTATGGTTTTTTTGAATTTGTGGCTCGTTGTTGAAAATTTGGAAATGGCAACTATCCTAGTTTGCTCTTTTGTTTGACTTGGTCGTAGTAAAGATCTTCTGTCTTTTAGTTCGAGTTTTTGCTTGGATTCTTGCAAGATATTCTGTGGGTATCCTCTTTGTTCGAATTTGTTTTCCATCTCCATTATCCTTTTTTTCAACAAATTGGGTTCTGATGTAATTCTCTTTACTCTTGCCATCTGGGAGAACGGTAAGAATCGCTTTAGATTATGTTCATGAAAACTGCTATAGTGAAGCATGTTATTTCGGTCCGTGCTTTTGATATGTAGGTCAGTTTCAAGGCCTTTGTTGGTGAGATTAATTCTAACGTCAAGGAAGGTGATAGTTGTGTCAGAAATTTCCCAAGTGAGTTGGATCCTTTCGTCCACTTGGTTGAATTGTGTGAGCAATTCCTGCAATTCTTCTTTTGTGCTAGACCAAATTAAGAAGATGTCATCTATATATCGGATGAATGTTTTCAGATTGTTTTGCCATTGTGTTTTAGAAAGTATGTGTTTCTCCTCATAAAACTTCATAAAGAGATTCGCATAGACCGGCGCAGCGGAATTGCCCATGGCTGTACCAACCAGTTGTAGGTACCAGTTGTCTTTATGTTTAAAGTAGCTTTGATAAAGTGAAAAAAGCATGAGTTCCATCAGGAATGTTTGAAAATTCACATCAAGATCTGTGTTGGTAAGTGCGTTCTCAATTGCTTCAATGCCCAAAGAGTGTGGTATACTGGTATATAGAGATTTTACATCTGCTGTGCACAGCGTTATTCTTTCTCCAGGATTTATTTGGATGGTCTCCAGCTTCAGTAGAAAGTCTGTGGTATCCTTCACATATGTTGTCATATTCTTGACTATCGGTTGTAAATACTTGTCTAGAAGTTGACCGATGGGTTCGTGCATGCTATTGCGAGTAGATACTATCGGTCTTAGGGGAGGATCAGTTAGATTCTTGTGGATCTTGGGAACCATATTCAGGGTAGGGCTTTTTGGATAGTCTTTCAGTAGGAATTTTTTTGTTCTGTCATTAATTACTCCCATTCCATATGCTTTTTCCACAATTTGTTTCAAATTTTGTGAGAATTCGCTGGTGGGGTTATGTTCAAGCCTCATGTATGTGTTGGTGTCATTCACATGTTCCATCACTTTTCGTTCGTATTGTTCTCGATCCATTATTACTCGCCAAACCACATCAGTAGCAGTCGCGCTTGATTTTTTCGAAAATCCAACTCATCACACAACAGGTTAGTCTGCCAGAACATACTCTGACGCTCGGTCCACCCATGTTAAACAGCGTTGTGATACTTAACAAGACCCGCGTTTTCCTTTTATTTCAGTGGTACATAACAAGTGAGCTTTTTGATCTACCTGAATGCTAAAGGCATGTAAGTTACCGTTTTCGTTTCACTTTATCTCAGTGAAAACAGCATGCATACATACATAACTGTAACCCAGGATGATTATTTTTCTTGAATGCATTGTTTTATGTTTCTTTCCATAGCGTTATTCCCTGATGAAGGGCTCATCTGGTAGCCCGAAATGCATTGGACATTTCAAAAATAATGATGCCTCATGAATGATTGAACTATACATGTACACTAATGTGGTGAAAGTTACATTTATTGAATATGCTACATACTAATATTCAATGAACTTTGACAAATAAATGAAAATCATTTGAAATATACAAACTAACTTTGTGGAATCCTCTGTTGCTAAGAGGAGTAAAAGGTGTTCCCAAGGGGATGGTCCCAGTGACCCACTGGTATCACATTTTCACGTTTGCTTACTGGTGTTGTTAGGGGTATAAACACCACCCATGGAGAACCCAAACCTGACGAACTAAGATAACAAGCTGTGCATCCACCCGAAATCGCTTTCTGTATCATGGTCAGTCCTACATGAGTGAAAAAGCAAAGCTTCCGCTCTCCTTCAGATGGGAAGGACTACTGATGCGGGATACCATTTTGAAATTGGGATATTGACTGAGCCTTGGGGCAAAGTTAACAACATGTCTGAATGTGGTTCCATGTGTACTATGCACATCACATCTGATAAGTTGTTGAATGTCTTTAAAGCACAGCTGTTCAGCTAATAGCTGCTTGGTGAAGTATATAAGCCAATCTTTTATTTGGCAAATCTAAGCTAATATTTGGTGTGAAATGCACTAAAAGCTAAAATGTAGAACTATCAAGAACCTAGGTGGTCTCGAATCAGCTTGGTTTGATAGGATGAAATGTAAAGTACTCCAAAGGCTCCTTAATGACAGGACGTGTGCATGCATTACATTTTAGTCTTTCAGTGTTGCCTCTCGTGTTGGAGGAGGTAGAGGCTGTATTTCAATCATGCTCACTGACCTTTAGCCTGGCTGCTGTACGACCAAGCTGAAGTTTAGCTAGGTTGACTGCTGTCAGTCTACTCAAGCACTTATTGTGGTGCATAAAGCTTTTAATTGAAATGAACAGTTTCGGCAATTCCGGCTACTGTGTAAACATTTTCATCTTATTCCAATAGCTGTTATTTACTTGAAAAATATGATCACTCAGTATTGGCCGGATCGCGAAACCACACCAGGCGAGTTGCCGCCATATACAATTCCAGAAGAAGATCGACATTGTATTCGTGAAAACATTGTTGAGGCAATTATGCAGTCTCCAGAACTTATCAGGTAACTGGTACCTTTGCATCAGTTTTTATACATGTAGTCCCTTTTAATTCCATTAGTTTTTTTTTTAATAAGTGCTTTCATGTTCTAAGAACTGTAAATAGGTTTAACTTTTGTATTTGAAATAAGGTGCTTGTAACATTTAAAAAAGGAAACTGGTTAGTTCACATTGTGTTCACCCTGCAACCCAGCACATTGGGCTACTTTAAACACTTTATTGCTATCGATTGATCATGTGATGGCTGCATTGTGCATTTAGTATATCCATTGAAAGCGTCTCCACATTTTAAAGGTTTTTATTTAATGACCGGGAATGTATTTGCATTGTCTCGTAGTTGCTGACATGAATGTATGTATGACACCTGGCATTTTTTATGAATTCACGCTTGTTACTCCAGTTGAATTTGAAATTGTACTTTAATTTGTTTTACTGTTTTTAGAGTTCAACTTACTACTTGTATTCATCACATCATCAAGCACGATTACCCCAATCGTTGGACGGCAGTAGTCGAAAAAATTGGATTTTATCTCCAGTCCGAAAACAGTGCTTGCTGGCTTGGAATCTTGCTTTGCCTTTATCAGCTTGTTAAAAACTATGAGTAAGTTGCTGTATAGTTTCTTTGAAAGGGGATGGGAAATTAAGCAATTCCTCACTTCTGTGAGCTAATGCTTAGGATTTTCATTTTGCCGGTATACAGCTCACTTTACTGAGCCTTGCAGACAGGCAATTCCTTTAGCCACAAATGGGGGTGGGGTCGCACACTACGTGCACAACGGCGGTGTTGCCCCTAAGGACTCTGGTCAATGTAGTAAAGTGTTCGCGATGCATCATCTTTCGATCTTCTGCTATCTTCGCTGTCTTCGCCATCCCTGGACACGTGTTTCGGGGTTTCACCCCTCGTCAGCAGGGATAGGCAGTGTTCTGGGGTAGCCGATGGCTGCCAATATCTGCCAGGTATAGTACCACTCAGGCGCGACCCCACCCCCATTTGTAAATTCCTTTAGCCCCCTGACAATTTTTGCTTGCTGTTTCTACTAATATTTGATTTATAGCGCTGCCTTTTTACTTGCGAAATTGTACGTTTTTGGAGGTTTCTTGGTTGATTTAAACAATTGCAATGCTATACTGAGATCTAGTTTCCTCTGCACATGCTCTTCCAGTTTAATGAAATTGCAGTTCCTTGGCTGAAAGCTCAGCTCCTTACCCTGTTGGACAGCGGAGGAAGTTTACGATTCACTATGTTTTACCTTAAAAACCCTTTGTCCTTACCAGTTCATATCTACACTCCCATTCAAGAGGACCTTTTTATGTGGGGTGTGAGGGTGACCATATTTGTTGCAGTCTGGTCCGTGCTGTTGCTCATTTTGGTAGTTCCTCAGTTGCTTCGTGTACTCTATAATTACCACCGGGTTTCGAAAGGACAATGTGTTTCCAACTACTCCAAGTCCTGACTGACCTGCCCCAGGTACCGTGCCAGGGGCTGTAGCTGCTTTTAAGTGCCACATTTGGAGCCCTGTACAGTCACAGTACATGTTGTGCGCAGGTTGTTGCACATGCCACTTGTTTTTCTTGTACTCCCTTATTTCAATACTCTTGCTGTAACTTTGTTTTTTTAGCAGCTTTTCTAGTCTCTTGAGCACTCTGGTACGGCCATAACTCAATTTGTCATAAACAGCTGGGCTGCTTGGAAAGAGCAGTGTCCGCATACCTGCTCAATAACTGATGTTACGTTTGTTTTTGTATTGAAGATGGAGGATAAGGAAGTAAATCCACTATCTATAATTGCTGTACCAATTGTCATGAAGCTCATTGACCCACCCTTATTTGGAAATGATTCACAGCTGACTAAATCAGTGGTTAAAAGCCATTGCATAACCAATTCAGAGATTGTTACACAATGTTTACGCACTTGACTGATACAGATGGGGAAAACTAACTGCAGAACGTTCAGTCTAGGTTCATTTTGCCTGTGTTACAGGTGAATTGAGCTTTTAAGGAAACTATTGGCTAACTTCTGGATTTTAGTCTAGTATTTAAAATGTGTAGCCCTTAATACACATTTTCTTCCTCCTTGTTAGTTTTGCATTTATTGCTCGAGTCTCGAATAAGGCTTACTTAGTCTGACCTATTTTCTGTTTCATAAATGTATCAAACCACAGGCACTCTTGCCTGATCTGCAGTCTGGTTTGTAGCCAGACTCGTATGAAACTGTATTGTGGGCGTATTGGACTGTTGGACGCTGCCAATTGAACATGTATCCTTGGTGTCTCTCGGATCTTAACAGTCACCTGTAAAATATGTTCCAAACACTAGTTGTATAACTGGGTGACTGAACAAGATCTATGTCACCCTTTTTAACTGCACTCTTGTTTTATTGTGGTCAAGACTGCTCAGCTTAAGTTTTTGCTCATCCCTGAATTGAAACCGCTATGGATTTGTATTCCTGTCTGCTTTGGAAAGTTTGAGGTCCCCCACAGAGAATAAAGGTTCGACCATGGCACCAGTACTGTTTCATGTTTTTCCTGGCTGTTCAGAGGGATGAAACGGTGTCTCTCCCCCCCCCCCCCCCCCCACCCCCCCCCCCTCTTTCTTTCAATAAGCATAACCGAGCTGTTCTAATAAGCTAGTCTGCCTCATTCCATGACCAGTTGTGTATAGAGGGCTAGTTGAATTAGGAGCTAAATTAGATTATTGTAATACCCTGTGTACAGATATTCATTCCAAAGAGACTAATGCACTGCCTGCTGTTGAATAAGAAACAAATTACCAAATTGACGTAGCACCTTTCTTGGTACACAGGACCACTTATGGTGGTGCCCATCAAGGAAGATAATAAACTAGATATTGAGACGTAGTTTGCATTCCTCTGACAATCAAATTAGTATGCATCCAAGTGAAAAGATGTAGATTTTTTTTGGGGGGGGGGGTGGTATTCAGTCTTCCACAGTTGATTAAGAGATTAATGGGAATTGTTTTCTTGGGTCATGTTAAGACATTGCTATACTAACGTCCTTGTTTGCATGTTGATGCCCAGTTCGCTTTTAAATGTTCCAGATGGTGTAGAATTTGTCTAGTATGGCTGTTAAGTGGATGAACTTGCTAACTGTGAGAAATTGATCCTGTACTAGTTTTGTAATCTAAAAATGGAATTCTGTGCTGATAAGTTAAACATTTTTGTAAAATATATTTGTGTGGTACAAGAGATGAATAGTTTAAGTTCCATTTTTAGGTCTCGCCGAACCAGCACATGCGCTGTGAGACATTTAGTAAGCGGTTTTTTAAAATGCAAACAAAGTCTATTGCTGGCCACCAGCTTGCAGTTACACGCCCAAGAGCGCGCCTCCCCCCGCCTCCCCAATGCTCGCTATGACTCCTTCTTTCGCGCCCACCACTTGTGTGATTTTATTTCCGTGCACATACAACTCCCGGGCTTGTTGCTTGCGCTTCTTGTTACAATCGTGAACGCTTTCACTTTCAATCGCTTTCACTGTTAGCCACAAAATGCCTGGTGTCTGCTTTACAAAGCTTCCCTTGATAAAATTGTGAATTTTTGCATCATAGATTCGCATCCTAGATTTGCACCTATAATTTGAGCAATTCATATTAATTTTCATGGATTCATGAAACATCCCTTTATTTTATTTGAAATCTGTTCAAGTTGCAGAGTCCCACGCGTAGTACTGTTCCTCCATGCATAATGACGTCTGTCAGACACAATGAATAGACATGAATATACATGGCCAAAATTTTCTTGTTTACATTTTTGTTTTACTATTTCGCCACATTAAACTGCTTTCTTCTGTGTAGAATCTACTCCCCCCGCCTTCCCCTCCGGCATCCAAAGACGTGTTTTTCATTATCAGACTTTTTTTTTATTATAACGTGAGCCTTGTACAGATTTTCACCTTTAAGCTCCTCTGTCACAGGACGTCACGTCACTCAAACACGTTCATGCACAGTATGTTGAGAGGAGGCTCGCACTGTATTGGAGCCATGTGGCTGGCCTGGGCTAGGCCCTCTGTGCTTCACAACCAACTTCGATCGACTTATCGCAGCACACCCGCCAGGCCTTGAGAAAACACACCACGCTCTCAGCACGTTTTTCCAGATTCCTTCAGAGGCTTTACGACTGCAGCTGTTAAGCTGTAAATAATGTTCACTCGAAGACAGACAGCAGTAGCAGCAACTACCACTGCACGCTTCCAACATGGCTGTCCATTTGCACGCTGCCTCTTGTGTTTATTGCCTGGAATGTTCACTGTCCCGAATAGTGCCCTAATCTTGCATTTGAACATCTGCTGATTTTAAAAGACACATGTTTAAATCACCCCACTCTGTTATTAGAGTGATATACGATGCTCACTAGTTCTAGTGATCACCTTGTATCAGTCCAAACAACCCTTATGGTGATTGGTTGTAGGTCAACCTTATAGACCAGCTATCCTAGTAGCGTGGACAAGAGCAGTCTTTAGGCTAAACTCTTTTGGCATGTGAAGCCAGCTGTTTTACCACATATAACCCCTTGAAAGGACACCACACAGGTTGTTATGAAAATAAACAGATATTTATTAACTAACATACACCTCTGAACTCTTTATGAGGTCAGAGGGCTAAGCACATGACAATACTACAAAAGAAATACGAGTTCACACAATATTTACACCTGTGCCTCAGGGGCACGACAAACCATATACTAGAAACGATGGCATGCGAGGAAAGAAAGTACTGTAAGGAGATCCAGAGACTGGAGGATCGCTGGGACTACGCTACAAACTAGGTAGGTAAGGAGCAGGAGGCCCACGGGACTCACGTGCAGAGTGGAAACTCTCACGCGGGATGCGTACCAACGTCTATGGATGCTACAGTTTGCAAAGTTACGGATTCCGGACGAACCCGGCTGGATGGAGGGAAAACAACAGTGGACCTGAACACTAGGAGAGTGAACACTGACGTCAGCACTTAAAAGCTTTAGTTACCTAACCCACAGGCTGCGGGTGCATAGGGCTGACGTGGTGTCGGGTTTGCTGCGTTGATCCCGGTGATGCCTGAAACAAGGAGTTGCTGGCAGGCAGCCAGATGGAGGATTCCGGTGGTTCCAAGGATGGAACTAGGAAGAGGAAGTCCTGAAGGGGACCGAGTCTCGGTCACTAGCCAATGACGGTGCTGGAACCAGATGCGGTCGCCACAGTCAGGTGAAGGATGGGACACTTCTCTCTGTAGCTGCGTGGACCAGGAGCTGTTCTTCACGACCAGGCTGGAGGCACGAGCTGTCCCACGTAGTCTGCTGCTGATGGCGGTGTTGGATCGTCCATCTGGTCAACAGGCCTTGGCAAGTGCAACAAAGATGGCGTCTGGTGCGGACCAGGAGGGTCCGGGGTGCTTCTCGTTCACAGGGAAGCAACGGCCAGTCTGGGGGACCAGACTAGCAGTGTTGGATTCTTCAGGTCGTCGCTCAGAGGTCACGAGCCAGCCGGCAAGTGACCAGACAACAGGACAAGCAGACCCAGGTGCACTCACTCGAGGATCCCTCGGCGGTCGTGCTGGAAGCGCTGTGCTGGTTTCTCAAGATGGCCGTCTCAAAGTTGCTCGTCGCACCCACGGGTCTCAGCTGTGCTGTGGATGTGGGTAGAGGTCAGAGGAGTCTGGAGGTCCGGGTCTCGTCGAGCTGGGTCGACTGGTTCCAGGAAGGAAGGACTTGCAGCAAACCGCACAAGAGCTTGATGGTGCCTGCGAAGCAGGATGGTCACTCCCTGACCATAGGGGAGATTCTTCAGTCTTCTGATGTTCAGGAGGTCGAAGGTCAAGAGTTCTTCGTGGAAGTTGTCAAGATTAATCTGATCTGGAATGGGACCAGCTCCTACCTTTTATTCAGCTAAAGGGGGCTGCACTACGACTAGGTCCCTCTGGGTGGGACCAGGAAGGGGGGTGGTTACACCCCCTTTCCTTTGTCCGGTCTGGTGCCAGCTCTGGGGCTGGAGTGCCCCAGGAACTGGTTCAGACCGGTGTATGCACAGGGACACATTGTGTGCCCCAGGCATGTCTCATTCCTTTTAGCCCTGTCCTACCTAATACACAAAATCCTGTCTGGGGTGTGCTAGCACCTCCCAAGGCAGGAAACCCTTTGTCCGAGCCTCCCTTGCTGAAAGGACTCCCAGCAGCAGGAGGTCAGACTTGTGTCTGTGGTGTCAGCATCCATTTTGTGATGTTGAGGCTCGAGTTAACTTTAACCGGGGTTCACAGTTACATACATGTCGTGTCCCTCTAGAAGGGTGGAATGCTACCCCCCATCTCCAGAATTGGCGAGGGGGTAGTATTACAATTCGTATGACACCTTACTTGACATGTTTTGATAATGTTATACCAAAGTTAGCATTTGACCGCGAGGTTTATAATGCACTTAAGAGTATATGGTATAGCGTTACCATGGAACAGCTATTAGGACTTGGTTCCGCAAGCTGCAAACGGGCTCAGCTCATGCCAGAGCACCATCTCACATAATTCCAAGCACTCTGCCTTCAGGATTGTTAAGGCCTGCCATAGGAGTGACTGATAGGAATATATGTGTCCATTTTAGGGTTAGGTATAGAGATACTATATCTAAAGCAAAGGGTGATTACACCACCTTGCCCCAGCTGATTGATCAGCCAGTTGTGTCAGATTTGGATGGCCAGCCAGGGGTGGCATAATACATGCTGCAGCCCCTGGTAGGCCCTGGGTGCACCTATGCCCTGGGTACCTAAGGTACACTGTACAGGGGCTGATAAGGTGACTCAGTATCCAATTAGATATGTACCTAGAGTACATGGAATTCATTTTACAGAGAGCAGTGGGCCTGGGGTCCTGAATAGCAGGGCCCCAGGTCAACTAAGTCGAAAAACCAGCAAAACACCAGGCAAAAAGTTGGGGGCAACCATAGTCCGATATCCACCTTCCTACAATTAGCTCTCCTGTCTGTACCCGTGTTTCCGGTTTCATGTACATGGGAGGGGCTAGGATAGGTTTGCAGCGGGGTTAGCTCATGGCATGTTTTTGAGTCTGGATTTGTGTAACAAATGATACTTGCTGAGTGTCATGGTCCAGCTTGCTAACACTAACCTTTTTCCTTTTTGGAAATCTTGCACTATTTTGTTTCCAATATGTGCCACAAAATTGGTTTAGTTTGTCGTTATAAATATCGCACCAGCGAATATTTGTTATTGAAGTCATTGGCATAGCCAATAGGTCTCGCCTTTGGGGCATTGGCATAGCCAATAGGTCTCGCCTTTGGGACCTTATAAGTGTTTAGCCATGCAACGGTTATTGTTGCAGTAAGGATATTGTGATGCATAACTAAATACTTGTAAGGTCCCAAAGGCGAGACCTATTGGCTATGCCAATGCTTGTTTTTAATGAAGTTTGTGGTGTTCTAGATTCAAAAATTATCAGATATCAGTAAAACCATGCTATTGATCAGGGTATAATGAATGTACATTGGTTAAATGAATTTCTCAGGCAGTCAGTGTTGCAGAATGAGGGCTTCTTGTTTAATTAGACCGCTTAAAATCATTTAACTGCCACTGTCGACTTGACTTTTGAGGTGTTAAGGTTTGTTGGTGCATGCATGGAGAGAGATTATTTTTGAAACTTTTTTTCTGTAGTGTCTCTCGTGCCCTCCTGTAAACCCCCTAAACCCCTCATGGCTTTATCCCCCTCCTGCTGTATAAGTTTTAGGAAGTAACATTTTTTTTTAAACTAACATTATTTGTAGACTTTTGCTTGCATGTAACTCATTTATTTTTTTGTCTTACAAAATGCGACAGAATAATTTTTTCTTGTTGAGTGTGAACATGTGGAAGTGTCCTGAAGGTCACAGCACTGGGCATGGTGAAATTCCACTTTTTGTATTTTGGTAAAAAGATGTTAATCTAGTTAAAATGAATCTAACATTACATTGATGTCTTGGAACAAAGGTATAAGAAGCCAGATGAGCGGAGTCCTTTGATAGCGGCCATGCAGCACTTCTTACCAATGCTGAAAGATCGCTTTGTCCAACTTCTTCCTGACCAATCTGATCAGTCTGTCCTCATTCAGAAGCAGATCTTCAAAATCTACTATGCACTTGTTCAGGTAGTGACCTTTCAACTTACATTTTTCTGTTGCAATTTGCCACCATGTCTTGTGCACTAATCTTCAGTTTTGCTGCAAGCATGTTGTTCCCCTTGGTTTTCTTTTTCAGGAAACAAGTGACCCAAAGGCGAGGCATTACACTCCCACTATGTGAGACTCTCTGCCCTATAATTGCTGATAAGAATGCTATTCTCCAGCAGACCGCATTATGATAGAAGTAGACCCACCTAAACATGCTTTACCTTCTAAGATGGAGAAGGAAAGGTAGCAGTGTGCCGTATGGACTGAGCAGGGTTATCACTACCTGTGTTTTTAGATACTTTAACCTCCGTCAAGGAGTTTAAGCTGTGTATGTATGTGCCATTGCAGGCCACTCCTACTTTGCTAGCTTTAGTATGCAGACCAGCACATCATTGTTATTTCCGGCTGTTGAAAGTACTTAGTTAGCCCATCTAATGCTTGATTTCATCTGTAATGGGCATCCACAGCCAGCTTGCAGGCCCCTGGGAGGTGAAAAGCGACAGTCGACATGGCACTCTACCTGGGTGCCATGCCAGCCAGCACTGCCTGAAGGTATATAAAGTCACCCCTTTAGCAAGCCTTACAACCCTAAGGCAGGGTGTGCTATACCACAGGTGAGGGCATATCTGTAGGAGTACATATGTCCTATAATACTTAGGTCAATTCTTGAATATTGTAAGTTCCCGGACCCTTACATCATCCGCCTCGCATCCTGGTGTCTACGGCAGCCAGCCACACTGCCTGCCAGGAACCCCTGGAGCAGCGGTGCGGTCCCGATGTGGCGGTGTGCTGATTCCAGGCTCCTGGCGCCGGACTGAGCTTCTGCTCCGCAGAGACCACAACATGGCGGCCCTCTCAGTGTGCCAGTGGTGACCATGGCACCCTTCCTCTGGAGGCGCCGGCTGGCGCTGCTTATATTTACAGCTGAGCCTCCTTGATGTGCTCCCTAGCCCTGGGGAGCAGCCTCGGTGGTCTGCCGCAGGCCCAACGAGACCGCTCTCTGGTGCATTCCCTCCACAAAATGGCAGCCCCGTGCACCCCCGGCTGGTGAGCCTGCTGATGCCTAGGTCTGCCTGGGGGCTTCATCCTCTGAGATCCAACCAGGGGGATCGGCTGGTGTGAAGGACGCAGTGCTGAAGGCCCACACTCGGACGACGAGCAGCATCCCTGGAGAGTGCATTGCCATACCGCTCCCAACTACAGAGGCCGCTCTGGAACAGGCAGCGGCTGTATCATCTGGTGAGTGGGGTAGGGGCCGTGGACCAGCTGTCGTATCTGGCTGTGACTCAGGTGTGCCCCTGTACCCCCTCATGGGGCCAGGGGCGCATAGGCCCCGCTGGTCGGCAGCGCTGGTGCAATCCTGGGACCCAGCTGGTCCAGAGGCGTTGTGGCTCGGCCCTTTGGGTGGCGAGCCGCGTTTGCTTCCATCCGCTCGCGCTCTGGGTCCTCTCTGCCTTTTGGAGCTGAGCAAACCAGGGGCTGGGCGGCCTACATCTTCCACAGGGAAACCACGGCCTGGCGCTACTGGGGCCTACCGGGCTGGAAATGGGCCTTCTCCTCAAGCCCCAGTCCCTGCTCTGTGGGGGCGGGGCACTTCCCCCTTCCTCCCTTGGCCACCAGATCTGGTGGCGGTGTGGTCTGGTGCGGTGATCGGCTGCACCACACCCTGGAGCTGCTTTCCACAGTCTCCAAACTGCCTGGCCTGCCCTCCGGGGACGCCTTCTTACCGCTGCGGATTTCCCCACCATCATTGACTAGCGGGGGAGGTGAGGGCTCTGAGTCGTCCTATCCCATAGCAGCAGTACCGGCGGTGGGACATTGACCGCATGTACTGAAGGTGGAACCAGCTGCACTGCGTGCTCTGCCTGGGATCCGGCGGTCGGGACCTTCCCTTCACCAAGGGCCTGTGATGTGTCGTCCCCAAGAAATATTGCCCCCTCAAACTTTTTCCTCAAAGCTCCACTCCGTACGTTGCGGGCGCTCACCGTGGTAATAACTTCTACACCCCTCATTGCATCCCTGGTCTTTACTCTCTGCACCATGGAGCAACCCTGGAAACCGCGGACCGGACATTACCTTTGTCTGCCCTTCACACAGATTACACCCCTGCCTTTGCTCTGGGTGGGGGGAGACATCCTCGACTGGGGGGGTCTAACAGTCCCTGGTCTCCTCTGCGTGGCCCTTAAAACCCCCTGCGGAGGTGTGACCTGCCATCAAATATGAAGAGGGACAAGGCCTCTAAGTCCGCAACTGCTTCTACACAAACTAAGATGAACCGGTGCACCACCTCTGACCACGACCCCCTTGGCAGGCAGTGGGGCCCCTACCCCCCCAGGCCCCCCCCTCCATTCCACAGGCAATTAGTGCCTCGCAGGCATCAGTTGAGGGGAAGATCGGAGAGTTCAAAGTGGACGTATCCCTCCTTCGACAGGACCTCCGCAATGCTACAGCCCGAATTAGAGGCTGAATCTCGCCTTCCTACGGTGGTGGACGATCTCGTACAACTGAAAGAACAAGTGGCTCACCTACGCTCGCACACCTAGGAGCTGCATCGGCGTGCAGGGGATGTGGAAAATCATGCACACCTCAACAACCTCTGCCTGGTGGAGTTTCCCGAAGGGGTCAAGACTAACCAAGGATCCATCATGGATGCCCAAGGACGCCCTCTACTCTCCGCCCTCTGCATGGTTCATGGTTGAGAGAGAGCATCAATCCCTCGTACACAGACCACCACCTGGAGCCCCACCTCTCCCGATTATACCAAAAATCCTTAACTTTAAAGACTGGGACGCCATTCTGCGTGAGGCGTGTGCTCCAGGACCCCTCAAATTCCAAAATCACAAGGTCATGGTATTCCCTGATTTATAAAAGAGGTAAAAGACCCCCGCCGCTCCTATACTGATGTTAAAAAGACTGCGTGCCCTGGGCCTACAGTACCAACTTCAGTTCCCCCACCCCCGCCACCCCCTCCACCCCCCAGGTGCCAGTCCAAGCAGCAGCGCCCCGATCCTCGAGCACGGCAGCTCAGACTCCTCAAGCCCTTCGGGCTTCCCCGCCTCAGTCACCACTCTGCTGACTATTTACCTGGAGTTTCCACATCACTGGCCCGAGGGGGCTCACCGAGAATACACTCTGACCTTTCCCGCACCCCAAATCGCTGAGGACTTATCGGACAAGGCAAATACACACTCACTATTGTGAGGTGCTCCCGCCTCAGTAGTGTTTATGAACCGTGGCAGACTTTCGTGCTCAAATTTTTTATCTGACACGTCCTCAACGCAGCCTAACCCAAGCGTTTTAGTTTGGTTCTTGTTACGGGGGGTGGGTCGACAGATGCTCCAGTTCTCGAAGTATAAGGGGGGGGGTTCGATGTTGGGACTGTTTTTCCCCCAAGTAGTTTTCTGTTTCAGCTACCACGGAACACCATGCGGGACAGTATTACTTCACTTGTTACACCCTCCTGCACAGACGCTGGTCCCCATGCGTGCTCCTGACTTTCTGCATGACCTTACATTCATGCTCCACACACCAACCGCCATGACTGATATATCCGTCCCCAGGGCATCCCTTCATGTACTGTTGTCGTGTTCTAATCTAGGACCCCGATCAATATTGTGACCTTATGCCCCTATACGGCTATAATCCATTCATACCCCTATAATGGCATACACGATCAGCCATATTTCAGAAACTCTCCTCTGCAGCTCATTACAGTACATGACACAGCAGAAGCCACTATCTAAGATTCCTAGATTACACTCAGAGTTCTTCAACAAGATAAAACCCAGCAACCTGGGAAAACCCCGCTTGCTATGTTTTTGATTAGTAATAGAACTCTAATGAGCACTGAAAGGACATTCGCTTCCTAGTGACATCTTTATTGACGTCTTATGTCCAAAAACGTACGTCAAACAAGGCACCTTTCATGTATAAATAATACCAGCGTTGCCTTAAGCAAAGCGCGAACGATGGTGTGGTGAATACAGGAGCCGAACAGCTGTCCCTTGCAGAGCCCAGCAGATGCAAGCAGCCCACGGACGCTGCCCCTCCTCCTCCTCCTTGACGCGCTGAGAGACGCTGTCTTTTCTCCTGCCAAGAAAATCCAGCTCCGGCGTTTCCAGCCTACTCTTGCGAGTGACTGGGATATCGAGTCCTGGAAGGAGATACAAGGCCTCCAACATTTTATTCCAGAGGTATGGTGTGGACTAAACCCTTAAAGAGAATTCTTGAAGCAAACCTTGGCAAAACCAACTTAACTTAAACTGCTACTTACTCCATTCCACGTGTTGGGCTTAGGTCAGGTACACTGGGGTAGGCGTATTTAGAAGCACCAGTTGAGTACGTTAGCCTAATGTATATATGAATGTATATATTTTATTCATTTTAACCATTGTATGGCTAAGAAACCATATCAATGCTTTTACAGTATTTCGCAACCCTCTTTTTACTGTACACACTTTTTATAATAACAAGTCTTGCAATCTGGCAATTATTTCTCTTGCATGAGAGACTGTTCAATAAATAATACCTTTTATTGAAAACGCCCGTCTCTCTATTCTCTGCATCTTGGTGAAAGTAATCTGCACAACTGACTGAGTAAAATAACTGTCTATTGTTTCACACAACTCTAGAGATTGACTCTTATTCTAAGGAGCAAAGTTGTCATGTTTATCCGGTTGTTGGAAAACTGAATCCCTTCTTGTCTGTCCCAGGGAAGCTGATCAC
This sequence comes from Lissotriton vulgaris, assembly GCF_964263255.1. Lineage (NCBI taxonomy): Eukaryota > Metazoa > Chordata > Amphibia > Caudata > Salamandridae > Lissotriton > Lissotriton vulgaris. The sequence goes on along the minus strand of NC_141687.1, from coordinate 715,329,729 downwards.
TGCCTATTCAGTCAAGAACGTTTCCAGTGACCTCTGAGCTAGTTGGTACAAACCCAATTAAGTTTAGCATAGTCAGAGACCTGGAAGACCACACTTCTACGTCTACACTGCTGTTTGTTATTCCAATGCGCAGGGCCTATAGGGAAAATAGGAACTACACTACACTGTCATGGAATGTTAATGGCCTCCTCGACCGGCTTATACGCATGGTCGTCCTGTGCTATGCTCCACGCCTTGGTATAGAAGTACTTCTACTCCAAGAGACACACCTGTTGGGTAACTGCTGCCCTTTCCTGGCACGCTATGGGTATGATAGTGTGGCACTCTGGCTTCACTCATCCCACTTACCAGATGTAACATGCTCTGTGCTGTTGGCCTGGCGGGCCACATTGCGCCATACTCCCTGGACAGGCAAGCTGACTCGGTGCACCCCTTTCTTGCAGGGTACTTGGCTCAGAGCGATCAGTGGGCTACAAGGTTTTAGATCATGGGATCGCATAGGAATCTCACAACTTGGGGATGTGTAGACAAGCGGCCTAATGCGTTCCTTTCAAGACCTTCGGACCAGTTACTCCCATCTCAGTTCTACAAATACTTGCAATTGGTATATGCACATCACTAATGACACCAGGATCCCAAGGCACAGACTATGCTAGTAGATTTAGTCAAAGGGGACGTTTCGCGCATTTATCAAACACTGGTTAATACCCCCTCTAAACTGGAGATGGTAGAAGGGATTTGAAGAAGACCTTGATTACTGGAGCGAAGGGTACATGCGTGATTGTAGGGGACAAACTTCCCTGCCAGATACAGGGGGCCTGAACCATAAATACTCTTATGGATGATACAACAGGTTTTTAAGTTTAACCCGTTGTCTGATCGGTAGCCAATGGAGCTTCTGTAGAAGGGGACAAGAGGGGGTTCTGTGCGGGGCATTTAGAACCAGTCTAGCGTCTGTATTCTGAGCCACCTGGAGTCTACTTAGTATGTTGTCATTTGCTGATATTAGTAGCCCATTACAGTAGTCCAGTCGGCTAAGCACTAGAGCCTGAACAAGAGTCTTTCTAGATGAATCTGGCCGTAATGAAAAAACTCTTCTAAGGAGTCCAATTACATGGAAACAGGACCCTGCTGTTTGATTGACATGCTCCTTTAAAGACAGTCGTTGGTCCAACTGAACACCCAGGTTTTTTGCTACCTGCTTAACCACTTGGACGCTAAGGGATATCAACTCATATAATGAGATTTCCATTGAAATGAATGGGCAGTGCATGACAAGTTAACCTTGTCATTAGCATCCAAGTGGTTAAGGCTGGGAACGGGGCCCAGATCTGATGGCCACCGGTCCGGCGACCACAGTAATGGGGCCTCATTGAACAGCATAACCTCGGTTTTCCCTACATTACACTGCAGGAAGTTCGAGGCCATCCATTGAGTCACAGCCCTCATACCTTCAGAAAAGGAGTGTTTAACTGCAGCAGTCGGGGTCAGGAAGGGAAAAAGCAGCTTAGTATCGTCAGTGTATGACCGGAATGAATCCATAAGATCTTATAAGGTCAGCCAGGGGGGGCCACATACACATTAAAAAGCGTGGGACTTAGACACAAGCCCTGTGGCACCCCTTTGTTAAGCTCCACAGGTGCCGAACGGAAAGAACCCAAGCTGACACTGCGAGCGACCAGATAGAAAACTCTTCAACCAGGACAGGGCCAAACCCCTAACCCCTACCTCCTGCAAACGACTGAGCAAGATTTCGTGCGATATCGTGTCGAAAGCTGCAGACAGGTCCAACGGCACCAGAATGGCAGAGCTCCCCTTATCCTGTGACATTCTGATGGTATCAGTCACAGAGCGGAGTGCCGATTCCGTGCTATAGTTGGGCCTGAATCCGAACTGGGAATGATCTAAACCTCCAGTTACCTCGCTGAAATTCGACAGGTGGGTATTGATAGGCTTTTCCATTGTCTTGCTCAGGTATGGGAGGAGAGATATGTGGCGGAGGTTGGATAAATCAGTCCAGGGAAAAGTAGAGTTTTTACCGATGGGATTTAAAAGAGCCTTCTTCCACTCCTGTGGTACCTGACCTTCAGCAAGAGATTCACCAAAGTCTGGATCATAGGGCCAAGAGAATTGCCCAGGGAAGAAACCATTCTGGCAGGGATGAGGTCGTACGGTGATCCGGTCTCAATTTGACCTATTAGAATCTCAATGTCACTCTGACTAACTGCTGGAAAGGCACTGAGTGTGGCGAAATTAATGGTCCGGGAGTAATGTGGTGGTGTGGGGGGTCAATCCATTGAGTTTGTGGTCTTGATGATTTTATCATAAATCAACTATTTTATTACTAAAATAGAGAGATGTCATCACATAGTGATTGTGAGGATGAGTCAAGACTTTCACAGGCCGTAGGTTTAGTTAAAGGATTGTAAAATCCGATAAAATACCTTAGAGGAATTGCCTGCCTCGGTTAGTTGCAAGGCAATGTTTTTTCGGGCCAATCTAATGTTCTTATGATATGCCGTTAAGGCAATATAATAGCCCTCTTATCATCCTCAGAATGCGTTTTTCTCCAGGCTCTTTCTAACTTTCTACAAGCCTGTTTATCAGACCGTAGTTGGTCAGTATGCCACGCCTCTTGACAAGATGTAGGGCGCTGTTTACATAATTTCATGGGGGCCAGGGAGGCAACCGCAGTTAAAATGGCAGAATTGAGCTTAGACCCAGTTCAATGTTTCAGAAGCGGTAATAAGGGGCTCAACTAATGCCTTCTGAAAATCCTCTGTCACTTTTTATACCATTGTCTACGCCAAAAAGGAGGGGAGGACAGTTTACTAGGTTTGTCCAAACCTAGCAGGGAAAATTCAATAACAAAGTGGTCTGACCAATTCACCGGAGTAGGGGCCAACATACAATCTTTGAGGAGTTAGAAAAGATCATATCCAATGTGTGGCCTGCTAGGTGAGTTGGACCTTTGTTATGTTTAAGTCCTAGTATAAACAGGTCCGCCAGAAAGGACAAAGTTTCAGGATTATTGGGAAGATCGCCGTGCACATTAAAATCCCCTAGAAGTAAAAAATAATTTCCAGCTTTAAAATGTGGGGCCAGTATTTCAACTAGGGAGAGGGCAAAATTGGCGCTCGGCCCTGGTGGGCGATAAACCAGAGCCCCCTTCCAGTGGGCTTTAGAGGGAGTATTGATCCGAAAGCTCATTTCCAACAGGGCTTTATTCCTCTGTTCCAAGACTGAGACCGTAATCTCCACTTTTTGAATGACGGCAATGCCACCACCAGTTTTAACAGGTCTGTCGAGCCTTATTTTATATCCCGCAGGGATGCCCAGGGCAATTGCAGGGACCATGTGAGGTTTCAGCCACGTCTCAGTCAAGAAACATAATTCAGGCTGTGCGGTGGAAATGAGATCCCAAATTTCTGTGTGGTGTTTGGGTAGGGAGCGGGTGTGGCATAGTCTAGGCTCTTCCACCCATTCACCGGGTGGGTTTTCCCCTCTGACACCCTACCGAAGTGTGTAGGTGAGAGGCCTGAAACAGACAGTACCTACACGAAATAGGACCTTCTAAACATGGCCAAGAGTCACGTGCATAGCCTTATAAAGGAGCTAACTGAAGGCTTAATAGTTCCTGAGCTGAAAAGCACACACGGCTAACTACATCAGGGTCTCTACTAACCTGGACAGAGTCCATAGCCCCTGGCCCCGTCCAGTCGCAGACGGGCTACGCTTTGGCTCCTCTTTGGCGCTGCCCTTTGCGCGAACGCTGTGCGCTCGTGGATACACGAGGGCTAAATAGCCCCGGAGTTCCTACGACTAGAGCGCTAACGCTCCAGTGGTAGGGCGGAAGTGCCTGGCTCTCCCTGACCCGCCCTCCGCAACAGTACTGGCTACCGCGTCGGACCGGGGCGGGCAGGAGTAGAGACTGAGCCCAGGCTTCCTTTTGTCCGGTAAGTGCCAAGCCCCCCTTACAATTCCCAAATGGCACAGATAGCATAATATTAAAATAAACTCCAGATTGAAGTCACAACACAATTGCAGTTTCAAAGTTAAAATGCACGTTTTAAAATTAGCGTCAACAAGGGGAGCACTTGATTCTACCTGTGGCAACTGAGTGGATCGGAAGAGACCTCGCCACCGTCCTCCCTACCGCCAATAGGGGCTAGGCCTATGTACCCTCCCACAGAGGGTGGTATAATAGAGGGTGTAGTCACCCCAGGCGCGGTGCTCATTAACCCTACCTGTAACTCCCCTAAAAAGTCTCCTAAATCTAGTATTTAGTAGGCTCCCTCAGACCTTGAAACTAGTTAACTACATCCTAAGGAGAACGCCATGCAGCGACTACTGCCTGGCCCCAGCCCTATTGGCCTATCTCCAGCTACAAAGATCCTGCGATAAGACGACACCTGTGCTGCAGCTAGCGACTACCAGAAACTCAAGGAAAACTGCCTGAAAATTCAGAAAGACAAGGACTCCAGAGGACAGCAGTTCTGTCCCCAAGAATCCAACACAAAGGACCCCAGTACCAGCTGGAACCGCGAGTTCTGACCACTCTGCATCAGACGCCTATGGCCTGTGTCCAGGTGGATAGAAGTAAGTAATAGCAGGAAAACCTACTAGGTACTGCCAAAAATATGTTGTACTTTGTATAGGAAGACATTGGTAGCCAGGAAGTAAGTTTCAAATGGTCTTTATTAATCCATGTCTATAACATCAAACCGGGATCAGCCAAGTACAGGTCTTAAACCAGCTCTAGTAACTCCTATGCCAGCCCCACCAGTGTCCTGTCATCGGTGGCATGGTTGCATGTCCAGCAAACCAGAAGTATTAATAAATCACAAATAAACATACCTTTCACTGTCAGCATATTTTCAGATAGATGCATGAAGTTTACATATGCATAAATCAAATCGTCAAGGAAATTCAAAAAGGAAACCATACAAGATTTATAAACTTCTTCCGTTTCAACAATATATCATGAACACATGATGATATGCAAACATATATTTCAAATCTTAATCTGTTGTGTGTGGCCCGAGGCATTTCGTGACTATACGGTCCCTTTGTCGGCAGCCTTGAATGAAAATGTAATTAAATTACTCCTAATCAGGAAAAAATTTATGAAGATCACTGTGAATCATATTAGCACAACTCCTGGTTGGTGGTTACATGCCCGTTTTAGGGCAATTGTGAATTACACATGCTTGGTATGCAATTAAATGTGAAAAGATTTCACCAGTGGAGTTTAGGGAGGTGATGGTACCAGAAACCCTGACTCTAGCTATCCAAAACAGGTGTCTAGACCTGTCTCTCCAATAATCAAGAACCTATTAAATTAAGAGTATAACTCACCAGGACACATAAAACGAGTATCATCGGTAAGGTCAAACGAGTTCTGCCAAAGCACACTAAAATATACAATGACTAGACTAAATGTATGAATAACATTAACCACAACGTAAATACTGTGCCGAACATTACAATTCCGACAACTCCCCAAGAATAAGAGATGATCATGAAATCAAACTACTCCATCTGGTCAGTATGAATCATTCTAAGGCATCTGCAGAAATAAAAACTAACCTGTGATGCACCGTCCTACTATTAACTGTATAACCATAGTAAAAAGAGAATGATGCCAGGTCATGTTTCTTACCTGAGAAACTGATTGAATGTGATCCCTCCCGTAGACGCCGCGAACAACTTGTCGGTGAAAAGCCGCGTTCGAAAAAAACACTAGAAGCTGGAACTAATATTGGGAAAACCCGAATCACCTGATGGAGAATAGAGGTAGAAACAATGCCGCGGTGTCTGGGTGGCCCACCGGCCCAGAACAGGTTCCTCAGCGATCCAGACCTCAATTCTAGCGTTTGCTGACCCCTCCTGAACTCCACGACACCTGCAGCCTGAATCCATAGGCTTCCCCCTGACTGCAACTGGCTCTGGTAAGAAGAATCTGACGTCCTAAAGACATCCGTGCACCCCAAGCCCCTGGGCCTTGGAGAGCTGAACTGACTGTGCCCCTACATCTCTACTCACCTCTGCTGTTGCTGGTCTCCTGCAAAATCCAGTGCAGCGCCTGCAGCCTGTTTGTTGAAAGCAGGATCTTCATTAAAAAGCATGGAGTGTCCGATTCTGAAATTGCACCCTATGTCGCTGGTGGTGTATGTTTGGTGCTGCTTTAAGCCTCCACCCCCGCGCCCCCCTTTCTTGAGCGAACGCACAAAGCTTGGCCCCTGTAACCGCTGCTCTGGCATCCACCCACCCACTCCTCTTCTGGGAGTTTCCTAAATCTGCCTCTCAGACAGTATATAGTGTGCTGGAGTCAGCATGGTTATAGATTGATGAGCGATAGAACTTTGTCTATTTGTGATTGCCCTTTTGTCCCATAAACTTTTACCCTCCAGCGTGTTAAATTCAGTAGGTCATCCAACTGAGATAAATGGCGTTGAAGCACATCAGAGCCGCATGTTTCGATTTAATTGATTTCAATGTAAGTTGTATTCAGCCAGTAATGTTTGAAATGTTTTCAGCGTAGTGCCTTCCATTATACCTCCCAATGTTGTGATTACTATAGAACCCCCCCTCCCCCATGGGGTCTGTTAAATGCATCTGCCTCACCACCGCATCCGTGCCAGAATAGACTTCCATATCTTTACCACTACCATGGTCGCCAGAGGGAGTGTTGAGCCAACCACCCCCACCAATCTTGCCTATGTATGTAGACTTTAAGCATTTAGCGAGGGCTATGCAAGGGAACCTGTGGTTTCATAACGAGCTACGTAGCCTGGAGTTCAAGTTCTAGAATAGGGAGTCCCAGACCTTGTAGGGGTAGTTTTGTGGTTGGTGTATGAATCGCGGTAGGGATACCATTTTGTAAAGAGCCGATCTGCCCAGTAATGATAGGCAGTCGTGACCACTTTCTCATGTTGGTGGCTAGCCTAATAATAAGGGTTCCCGAGCTGACTTGTATCTAATGTGATGTACACACCAAGGTATCTGAGCCTGTCGGATCACCTGAAGGTTGGCGACCATCTGAGCTTTTGAGGGTAGGGGTTGGCCGGAAACATGGAGGGCTCGCTAAAGATCTGTAGTGCTCTCTGAACTGTTACCAGGTGTCAAAGATTAATATGGCGTCTGAATACAGTGCCACCCTACCTGATACCCTGTCCAATCAAAGCCCTGCGTGTGTATATCCAAACTGAGGCTGGTCGCTAAAGGTTTCAGGAAGATGTTGAATAGGAGAGTGGATAGTGAATATCTTACTACTGCATGAAGTTTTAAAAGAATATGCATGCCAGGCTGTTTGGGGTCAGGGGACCTTCCCAGTGGTAGACTCTGGGCTTGTTACAGTTAATCAGCTGTGAGGTCCTCATCCAAGGAGGCTTGTACACTTGCCAATAGGCAGAAGTCTAGGTTAAACTCCTATTTTCTCCACTGGAATTCTTTCAGGGCATAATGCTCCCGACCGAAGGCACCTACATTAAAAAGTGCCTATGTTCACTTAAAAATTACTAAGCGCACGACACCGGATTTAACCTCCGAGCAGAGTCCAGGCTTTACCACCTGCGCATCTTCTGGACGACGAAGACTCTGAGGGCTCTATGTTCCAGACAGCTACTAGCCCATCTGAACTGAACGTAAATTATCACGAGAGTTCAGATTATGAGGAGCAAGAACAGGACCAGCAAGAGGATTACCAGGAGGAATTCCAGCCTCCTCTTCCTCCTCAACCTATGGTGTGTCTACCCGCATCCATAGTCACGGATCTGCAGTTCTTGATTGTGGACTACAAACAAAGGTTTCCCTCAAAAGCTCCACCACCTCCAGTGGTTTCTCCTCCGCCTAGACCTCTGCCTCCCCATCTAGTGCTTCCGCTGGATCCCACTCCTTCACATCCTCCACCATCCTCAGATGATGAAGAGGAGGAGCAACAGTAGGAGGAAGGGGAACTCCAGGACTCACCTGATGAGTGGAATGATTGTCATTCCATGTCCAGCATCTCCTGTGCCAACGCAAGCCGATTCACCCCCGGAGGACATTGGGGGATTCCATAATATCCTGGAAAGGGCGGCTTTGCGTTTTCAAGATTCCAATACCCACTCAACAACAAGACTGTTTCCTTTATGATTTTACTGTTTCCTTTATGATTTTAAGGAACCATTCAAAAAGGCTGTTGGGTCCATTCCAATCATCGACTACATTTAGAACAAAGGGGTTAAAATCATGCAAAACCCTTTTTCCTTGCATCCAGTTCTGCCCAGGCTGGACAATAAATATAGGGCTCCAGACACTGCTCCAGCTTGCCTTGAGGACTATCCAAAGCCGGACTCTGTCATTACTCAAGCAGCACAAATCGAAAAATCCTTCTGCTGCTCTAACTGCACCACCGGATAAGGAGGGACGAAAACTGACAATATTGGAAAGCTGTTTTCTTTGATGTCCGCGTTGACAGTGCGCGCTTCAAACTCCACTGCACTGTTAGGACGTTACAACCGTCAAATGTGGGCTGATATCGCCCCATATTTGGGATCCTTGTCGGAGGAAGCAAAAGAGGCTAAAAAGATTCTCTTTGAGGTGGAGCGTTCGCCTTCTAAGATGGATGATTGTGCGATGGATATGGCTTCAACAGGATTCCGCTAACTTGCCGGAGCTGCGGTACTAAGACTACAAGGCTGGCTCAAAGCAAATACTTTCCGAGCAGAAGTGCAAACTAAGGTGCTCGACATGCCTTACCACGGCCAACTTCTGTTTGGGGCACACATTGATGAGGCGCTTCAAGGTATTAAAAAAGATACTGATACAGGGAAGGTACCCCTCCAGTTTTAAAATCCTCCCTTTCGGGGCTCAAGAGGGAGAGGCCAATCTTCAAGAGGTGATTTTCAAAGTAACCGGTCCTCGTACAGCTCAAATCAGCAGTACAAACCCCAATATCAGCAAAGACAGCAACAACCGTCTTACACAAAGTCTTCCTTTCATGGTAGAGGAGGAAAGGATACAGCCAGAAGACAATGACTTCTCTCTGCCACAGGTCTCCACTTCTCCACCATGCAAAATTGGAGGAAGAATTTCATCTTTCCTACAAAATTGGAGAAAGATTACTACAGATCGATGTGTCCTCCAACTAGTTCGCTTCGGACACTCTCTGGAATTCATAGAAACTCTGCTTCAAACCCCTCCTCGCCCAATGCTCCACAAGAATTTACATCTGCTGCAATTGGAACTCTCACTAATGCTCCAGAAAGGCGCTATAGGAAGAGTCCTTCGCGGTCAGAGAGGCAAGGGGTTCTACTCCCGATTCTTCTTAATTCAGAAGAAAGAGAAAAAATGGAGACCTATATTGGACTTGAAACCTAAACAAGTATCTCAAAAAAGTCATTCCGTATGGTGTCAATTCAGGAGGTGCTACAACTCCTCCATGCGAACGACTTCATGGTGTCTCTAGACCTTCAAGGCGCTTATTTTCACGTGCCTATCCACAGGAATCACAAGCAATACCTCCGGTTCGCTGTGGCTGGCAAACACTACCAGTTTCGGGTGTTGCCTTTCTGCCTGAAGTCGGCACCACGCATTTTTACAAAATACTTATCTCCAGTAGCAGCGTACCTCCGGCAACATCACCAAGTCTTCCAACACTTGGACTACTGGCTCGTCAAGGCACCTTCTTTTGCACACGTGACCAAGTCCTCCAACGCCTGTCTTCAACTTTTCAACGACTTGGGCCTTACACTCAATCGAGGGAAATCTGTCCTGTCCTTCAGCCTTCCCAGCGTCGTTCTCTGACGTTGTCTCACGAATCTCAGAAAATCTGGAACTGGCTACTCCTTCACAACATTTCCCTTCAGAATATGTCCCTGGAACAGACTATGTCCTTGCAGACTCACTGAGCAGACAGCGCTCTGTGTGCCACGAGTGGGAGTTTGACCACCAACTTCTCAGTTACATCTTTTCCCGATGGGGCAGGCCTCGCCTGGATCTGTTCGCAACCAAACAGAACACCGAATGCCAACATTACGCAAGCTGGCGTCCCCAGAAGGGGTCTTTAGGAATGCATTTTCGATCGCATGGTTGAACGTCTTGCTGCCTCCAGAAGCTGAAGGCGGAACATTTGTACCGTGATCTTGATAGCTCCCAGCTTGGCCGCGCCAGCACTGGTTTACGGAGCTTCATCTCCTATCGCTGGAACCTCCGATTGCATTGAAACTGTGCCCCAATCTCCTCACAATGAACCACAGACCAGTCCAACATCCGGATCCAGCATCTCTCAAATTATCAGCTTGGCTCCTGAGTGCAGAGAATTCCCGAATGTAGATATCCTGCAAGATTGCAGAGCTGTTCTAGCCCGGGCTTGGGCTGACAGTACCAACAAAACGTATTCCCTGAAATGGAAAATGTTCTGCATGTGGTGTAAATCAAAGCAAATGCATCCTTTTTCTTCGTCACCTGCTCAGATTTTGCCTTGCCTTCTTCATTTGGCAAACTCAGGTCATGCTCATGCTTCAATAAAAGTTCACCTGGCTGGTTTCAGACTTTCTCAACTGGTGCTTCCCTCTGGTCCAATAGACTCCTAAAACAATTTCTTAAAGATTTGTTCAGGACATTCCCTCCGGTGAGGTCTTTACCGCCTACCTGGCAGCTAAACATTGTGCTTGCTCAATTAATGAAACATCCCTTTGAGCCAATACACAAAGCTGATATCATGTATCTTTCCTGGAAAACGGTTTTTCTACTGGCGCTTGTGAGAAGGTGGCCTGATATGCAGTGGTCACTATTCTAGTGCCCACTATGTATCAGTCCAGCAACCCTTATTGATGATTGGTTGTAAGTCAACCTTATAGACCAGCTATCCTAGTAGCATGGATACGAGCAGTCTAAGGCTAAAGACTCGAGAGGGCGTGTTAAGCCAGCTGTTTACCACACATATACCCCTTGAATACCCAGTGAAAGGACACCACACAAGTGTTATGAAAATAAACAGTTATTTATTTAAAGATCACAACAGCCCTGTACTCTTTATGAGGACAGGGTACTCAGCACAAACCAAAACTCTTACAAAAATACTTAAGTTAGCACAGTATATACAAATGCCCGAGGGGCACGGAAAACCATATACTCTAAAAGTGGAATGTGAAATTCCTAGCAGGTAAGTACAGTACTAATAGCTTTTGGAATCGCTAGGACTTGACTAGGGAATCGTTAGATTACTTCTAGGAGGCCTAGGGAACTCGGGTGCAGTGTGTGCACTCACGCGAGATGCGGACAAAAGTCTATGGTAGCTAGGAAATAGAAAGTTAGTGTTCTCGGGCGAACCCGACCTGGTAGGGAGAAAACGAAAGTAGATTCTGACCCTTGGATAGTGAGGCTATGCTGGGGCACCGAAATGCCGAAGTTACCTAGCCCAGGGGCTGCAGCTGCATAGGTCTGAAAAGACGTCGGGAATCCTCGTAGACGGACCAGGAGCCGGAAGAAAAGATGCTGGCCGGTGACCAGTGAAGAAAGTTCAGTTGGATCCAAGCCTGGATCTCGAAGATAGATGACACCTGAAAGCAGAGGGGACCAAATTCGAGACTACTAGCCAGTAGTCAGTGGGCACCAGGAGGGCACCGGATGGTAGCCACCTCGACAAGGTGAGTGGGTGACGCTTGACTCGAAGATCTCACGGACCAGGAGGCGTTGTCGGCGACCAGGATGGAGGATCGAGCTGTCCCACGAAGATAGAAGCTGTCGGCGTCGCTGGACCCAGGATTGGGCAACAAAGCCTTGGCAAATTCAAGCCCACGCGGTGGACCTAAAATGGCGTCTGGAGTGGACCAGGAGGGTCCGGGGTGCCTCTCTTGAACAAGGAAGCAAGGGCCAGCCTGGAGCAACCAGACCAGCAGAAGAGTTGTCGTCGGGCGTCGTTCGGAAGGCCACAAGCCAGCCGGCTAGTAGCCAAACAACGCGGTGCACAGCAAACAGCAGAAGGGCCCCACGCCGATCGTGGAGATGCAGGGAGGCTGACCTTGGGTGCTGGAGCTGCGCTGGGTCGGGGCTTCTCGGACCCCAAAGCACTCACCAGTGGAGGACACGGCGGGCTTGCAGTAAAGATGTCGTGCAGTCTTGGCAATCGTCGGTCCCTCGGTCTCGTCGCACTCACGGTTCTCAGCTTGGCTGTAGAGGTGAGTAGAGGTCAGAGGTGCCAGGGAAGCCGGGTCTCGTCGAGCTGGGTCGTCGGATTCGTGATGAAGGACTTGCAGCAGACCGCAGTGTTCTTTAGGATGGTGCCCGCTTGATGCAGGGTGACTACTCCTTAGCCACAAGGGAGAATCTTGAAGAAGAAATCGTGAAGTCCTTTCGAAGAAAGTGGTATCTTGATTCCAAAGATGATCTAATTTGAACAGGGGGCCCGCTCCTATCTTTATACTAAAAAAAAGGGGGCTGACCCGGTGACTAGGTCCTGCCTATGGGTGGGACCAGGAGGGGGGTGGTTACACCCCTCTCCCCTGCCGGACTTCCCCAGGCCAGGGGCTGGTGTGCCCCTGGAACTGGTTCTGACTGGCCTATGCGTAGTGAGCACCGGGGTGCCACTCAGCAGTCACCTTCCTGAAAAGCCCTGCCTACCCAGGATACACAAAACCATGTCTGGGACGGTGCTAGCACCGCCCCGGACAGGAAACCCTTTGTCCAGGCCTCCCTCGCTGGAAGGACTCCCAGCAGCAGGAGGTCAGACTCGTGTCTGTGGTGGCAGCATCCATTTTGTGGAGCTGAGGCTTCAGTTAACTTTAACCGGGGTTCACAGTTACATACATGTTGTGTCCCTCTAGAAGGGTGGAATGCTAACCCCGTCGCCAGAATTGGCGAGGGGTTAGTATTCCAATTCGTATGACACCTTACTCGACATGTTTTGATAAAGCAATACCAAAGATAGCATTTAACCGCGAGGATTATAATGCACTTAAGAGTATATGGTATGCGATATCATGGAACAGCTATTAGGACTTGATTCCGCAAGCTGCAGACAGGCTCAGCTCATGCCAGAGCACCATCTCACACGATTCCAAGCACTCTGCCTTCAGGATTGTCAAGGCCTGCCATAGGAGTGACTGATAGGAATCTGTGTGTCCATTTTAGGGTTAGGTATAGGTATACTACACCTACAGCAAAGGGTGATTACACGACTTTGCCCCAGCTGTCATGCAGCCAGTTGTGTCAAATTTAGGAGGCCAGCCAGGGGTGGCATAATACATGCTGCAGCCCCTGGCAGCCCTGGGTACACCCATGCCCTGAGTTACAGGGTCTGATAGGGTGGCCCAGTACCAATTGGAAATGTACCTAGGGTACATGGAATCCATTTTAAAGAGAGCAGTAGGCCTGGGGTCCTGATTGGCAGGGTCCCAGGTCGACTATGTCCAAAACCAGCTAAAACACAGGGCAAAAAGTTGGGGGCAACCATAGTCAGGATGTACCTTCCTACAGCGCTTACCTCTGAGAGATGAGTAAGCGAACTCCAAGCTTTCTCAATTCAAGACCCTTTCCTCCAATTCAGGCAGGACAGTGATTCAAAGGACAAGGACTAATCCTAAATTCATTCCAAAGGTCCCATCTGACTTTCACCTTAATGAGCCTATAGTCCTGCGGTCTTACTTCCCGAATCCACTTTCTGCAGCAGAGGTCTCTCCACTCTCTTGATCTCAAACGCTGTCTTCAGTTCTACATCCACAGAACAGAGACCTTTCGGAAGTCTAAACAACTCTTCGTTACCTTTAGCAGACCTAGGAAAGGTCTTCCATTGACTAAGCAGAGCATTTCACGTTGCATCTCTGCAGCTATTGTTTTTTGTCATCAGTAAGCAGGACATCCTCTGCATTCCAAGGTTCGTGCTCATTCCACTAGAGCAGTCTCAACCTCCATGGCGCTCTTTGCGGGAGTGCCCATCATTGACATCTGCAGAGCGGCGACATGGAAGACGCCGCATACGTTCACCAGGCACCACTGCTTGGATACTCATCTTATGAAAGATGCAGCAGTGGGACAAGCTGTGCTCCGTCATCTATTTCACTAGAGGCGAGCCTTCTCTTTCATCCCACCTTCCTACTGTCTACTTGCACATTTCTCTTTTGTATTGCATTTTGGTACCTTTTTGCATTTCACAATCTATGTTCTTATCTAGTGATTGCATGTTGTACCATTCGAAATGTGCTTGCTATTGCTCGCAACTCTGATTCAGGCATGTGAATCTATGAAAGATACCCCTAATACTGGATAAGAAATGCGTTACCTGTAACTGCAGTTTTCCAGTATTTGTATCTTTCATAGATTCACAGGCAACCCACCCACCTCCCCTGGAAGGGCTCACCTTAGTTTCTCTCAGTAGTATACTACTTAGCACTGTGCTTAGGAAAATCTGAGGGACTAGGGCTCCTTCCAGGAAGGTTCTAGAGGGTGGTGATAGCTGATTGGCTCTTGGCTAAAGTTTGGTCCTAAGTTTGGTCCTTTTCTCAAAAGGACATGGATATGTTACTAATGAGAGGTCTCAGGCCCATTTCTATATCTATCACATTACTTTATTTATGTACCGGGGACTCCAACCCCAACGACTGGGAATGATTCAGGCATGTGAATCTATGAAAGATACCAATACTGGATAACTGCAGTTACAGGTAAGTAACGCATTTCTTACTGTGAAATGAGTCCTGGGTTATCTTTTAACTGAATCTGATTATCATTCAGCTATTAGCTGGACACTATGCAAAAAGTGTATAAGATTTCCAATATAAGTATTCCTTTTAGTTAATACTTAACCAGAGTCTTGTGTGCAGTTTTTTTAATTGAAGACTAGGCCTTGTGATTGGTTTGGATTCTTTCCTCCGGGATAACACTTTAATGTTCTGAAAGCACACTAATGCTGTTGTGTAAAAGTGATATACTTAGGCACTATTATCCATATACAGAGAGGGCTTTGATAAGCTGCATTGATGAGACTATTTAATAAAATCTGTTCTCTGAAAGTGGTTGCTAATTGATAACGTGGCAGCTGCTCCTCCTGTGGGGAAATTGCTAAGAATAAAAAAATTCCTTTTTTTTTAAATTCTAAACTAGCCATTGATTGTTACTTTGTTTCTCACAATGCCAACCCATAAATACTGATAATAGAATTACATTTTAGTTTATTGTATTGCCAAAATGAACTCTTTATTTTTCCCTCAGTATACACTACCGATGGAGTTGATAAATCAGCAAAACCTGACAGACTGGATAGAAATCCTGAAATCTGTTGTCGACAGGGATGTGCCTGCTGTGAGTAACCATTTGCTTCCTTTTGTGTATTTATTTGTTTTTTTGTTGAAAGCTCTATAAATTGCACATCCAATAAGCTTTGCTTTTAGTACTTTTCCCATCCAAACTTAACCTTGTTCTTCTATTAATCAACAATGGTAAGTTCTTTTTTGGTTTGGAGGAGAAATGGTGTTCAACTAGTACTCGTCCAGTTACTATATCATCCTTCATTCTTTATCAAAGGCTAAGATATACTTTGAAACCTTCCATTTGTACACGAGCAGTGTATGCTAAAATTTTGCATTGCAGAATTTACTATGTAGCCTATTGATGGCTCTTTTGGCACAGCAACGTTAAGTAGACCATTTTAATCTTTCCTTCAGTCGGCATTTCATGCCAGGACATTTAAAAATGTTTTTTTTTTTAATCAATCTTCTCCCAAATTGTGACTTTTACCCCATGTAGAAGACTGGACTCTGAATTCCTTTTTGCATGGTCTTTCTGAGGGTTTGTGACATGGTGCGGATTGCAAGGAGACTGATATTCCCCCAAACTGTTAGCACTTGTTGTACGCCTCTATCTCCACCACCCATGTGAATTTTTTGTTTTTTTGTTTTTGTTTCACCCTTTGTTACTACTACATGTTCTTCATATCTTATGTGATTTCCATGCTAGTTTGATGTTTACAGCAATCTGACTTTCATTCTCCTTTGAAGGCCACTTGTCATGATATGAATAAATGACCTTAAGGTTTCTTCAACACAGGTTCTTCATATTGAGTGGATACATTTTTAAACTGTTTTCTAAAACGTTTCTTTTTTTTATTCAAGTCCTTTTTAATGAGAAATACAAGTAAAAGAAATACATATATGTATGGACACAGGTAGATGAATAAAAATTAGTAAAATGAATCGCAACAAAAAAAATTGATCCGACCTAAGTAATACATACAAATAAATTGTTGCGTACATGATGGAGCACTCAAACACTTAATGACTACACCCAATATCCACAATGATCTTATACAGTGAGCATATCAGTAGACGAGAATAGCTATTACAAGTGATCAAGCATTGTCTTTACATTCGATACAGGAATAGTTGTTACAAGTGGTCAAGCAATTAATTAAGCAATCAAGTAGCGTGGATACATTAAATACATTGAAGTTGCAATAAGAATACATATGCTATTGTGATAGAAAGGACTTACGGAGGATCAAATGAGAATGAAGAAGCGTCTAGGGACTTCCAGAGTTTCTTGTGGGATGTACGCCAAGGGGAGTTGTGGAGGATCGGGTTATCCGCCCCTCCTAGGAAGGACAGCCATTCTTGCCAAATTCTAAAGGACACGTCTTTAGCATTCTTCCATTTGCATAATATGACTTTGCAAGCTGCCGGTCATTATCGTTGACTAGTGTTGTCTAGGACGCCCAATACAATGTATGAGAATTCTCTGGGGGATTGATGTTGAATAAGTGTTTTATGCAACTATAAATTTTATCCCAGAACACTTGTAAGGAGGGGCAGGTGAAGAGCATGTGGACAAGATCACCAACAGCAGCGTTACAATTCCAGCATGTTGGATGATCTCTTAAATGTAGTTTTTCAGGAGTCCAATATGACCTGTTAAGAATCATAAACTTGGTTTGGGCCAGGATAGGAGAGATTTTATTTGCGATGGCTAAGCTGTACATTTTATCCCATTCAAACGTGAGATTGGTAGAGTTGGTTTCTGATTCCCAGTGGGTCTCATTACATCTGTGACTTTCTAGCGTTGGGTAAAAGGAGTTAATATATCTTCGATACAATATGGCCTGCCTTCAAGATTTTTGAGTCGAGAGGTGAGCCATGGATCCAAGGGTTTAATGGGACGTGCTGAAAGTAGGGCTTTTAATTTAAAAAAATAAATAAAAATCCATGTTTTTTAACAAATTTAATCCAAATTGGGTTTTATAGGTCAGAATGCCTACATGGCACAGAATGTGCAATATGAACTGCTTTAAAGTTCCGCAGATACAGAATTCACTTTACATTGCTATGTAAAGTGGTCCTCATATGTCAATTCTGGCTGATGTGACAGAAGATGGCTTCAAAAGCAGATCTTGCCAAGTGACTTGTCTTCTGTATCTCTTTGCTGCCAAGTTTAAAGGCATATTTCTGGTAGACTTCACACATTTCAATACAGAATGGTGGCATGGGTATGTGCCCATCATTGGTATTTAGTGCATGCGCTATTAAAATTACCTGATGTCTGTTTTGACAGGTGATGTTTTTTGTTGAGTACAATATGTAGGCTGGATTAATTGTCTTATTTTAATCTTTGTAGTGGCACCATCTGAAATTACTGGTAGCATTTCACAAATAGTATTACAAATTATCCCCACACGTCTCCACTAGCAAATAATGTGCAATAATGTATAGGAGATTCATGTGGTGAACATGTATGTGTGGGATAAAGTGGGAGCTGAATTTGTAACAGTTTCTATCCTGAGTATCAGAATTCACAACAAAGATGTGAGTGCAAAAAAGGTACTTTGCTGGCAATACAATTTTTTTTAATGAAGTTAAGTGATATCCTATGTCTTTACACTACTTTTTAAATGTTTTTATTCTAGGAAACCCTTCAAGTTGATGAAGAGGAAAGACCAGAGCTGCCATGGTGGAAATGTAAAAAGTGGGCATTGCACATCTTGGCACGACTTTTTGAGCGGTAACTAATCTGTTTTCTCTGTGCAGTACAAAGCCAGAAAAGTTCAGATTCTGTGCTTAGCAAATGGATCACACTGAATTTTGGTATTTCTGTCACAGTTATGGAAGCCCAGGCAACGTCTCCAAGGAATACAATGATTTTGCAGAAGTGTTCCTCAAAGTGTTTGCTGTTGGTGTTCAGCAGGTAGGAATACACCCAATTTTAGAAGCTTTTTCACACCTTATCTTGCATTAAAATTTGCAAAGATATTGTATTGGGAATGTCTTTTCTACCTTGCCAGTTAGATTAAGAAAGTCATTCTAGATCATTTAGCTTATTTTTTTTGTTTCAGTATTTTAGAATTTTTCAGACTTGAGTGACCCTCTGGCCAGATCACTCCATCAGTTTTTTACAACTAATGTTGCGAGTTAATGTCCTTGTGTGCTTGTATATGTACCACCATCATGCTCTCCACCTCTAGTCCTGCTTTACTCTGATCACTTACCATGCTTGTCAAGACATTGCCAATCAAAGGCTGGGAAAAGGCTAATATTGAGGATACCAGATAATTAGAAATACTAATATATTGAGGGTGCCTTTTTTGCATGGTTAGCCTCGCACTTTTTCCTAGTTTTGATGTAGTTTCAGTTGTGGAGCACAAAGTCCCTGCCAAACTGGTCCCCTGTGATTCTTTTCTAAAAACAAACCCCCCATTGGTATTTCTGCCCCATTGTAAGTCCCTAGTGGGGTACTCTGGGTATCTAGGGCATGAGAGCTGAAGAGGGTCCTTTGGAACCCCCCCCCCCCCCACAAACCGGGGCTATTTCAATGCCCCTGCTGTTGGCATGCCCCGGGGAGGGAGAAAACCAAGTTGACATGGCACCCTGCCTTGGTGCCATGCTAGCTAACACTACCTGAATTCATAGGAAGTCACCCCTCTAGTAGGCCTCCCAGACCTAAGGCAGGGTGCAATATACCACAAGTGAGGGCATATCTGCATGGGAATATATGGCCGTACAATATTGTGGTCCATTTCCTAATATTGGAAGTGCCGGTGCAGCCATAGAGTACATGAGCTGGAAACTCAACAACTCAAGTTCCACAGCTCCATGATGGCTTCATTGAACTCGGGAGTGTTTGGTACCAAACTACTTTCAGTTAATCCACACTAATGCCAGTGTGGTATTTATTTATTGTACCATGTACTCTGAGGGCACCTCCGAGGTGCTCCCTGAATCTGTCAAACCCTGTGTGGTCTCTGACCAGCTGTAGGCAGCCAGCCACCACCAGGATTGTTTCTGGACCCCTGGATAGAGAGCCTCTGCTCTCTAGGACTGGAAGCAATGCACATCCTGGGCAGAGGTGTCGTCACCCCTCCCGCAGGATGGGCCAATGCTCGTGGTGGGAAGCTTCAGAGGCCTGCCGTCTTTGTAATGCGACCCCCCCCAGCCTCAGCTGCTAGCAGCATATGATTGCCCCCAGTTTTCACCCCCACTTTGAGCAGGAAAGCTTAAGAATAGGAGGTGTGCCTACCTCTGTCAACTCCATCCCTAAGGTGGGGGTGGAGAAGACGAAGCACAGCTTTCAGTCCCGCCAACCTGAAGATTAAAGAGGGAGGGCGGCTCCAGTCAGGGCTAGGTCTTTGCCCCCTCCCACAGGAGGGTGGCATAATGGAGGGTATAGTCACCCCAGGTAAAGTGCCCTACAAACTACTCCCCTAAAATGCATCCTAAATGTAGTCTTTAGGTGGCTCCCCCTGACCTAGACCTGCACCAGACTCCCTCGGCGTGAGTGAGTGGCACATCTGTGCACTGAAGTCTCTCCAGTGATCCGGACCTTCAGTCCAATGTTGGCTGACTGCTCCTGACCTCCATGATGGCGCCTGCAGTGTGAATCCAGAGGCTCTACCATGATCGGGACCAGCTCCGGTAAGCGTGTCGAAAGTCACCCCTGCACCAGAAGCCCCTGGGCCTTGGTTCCCCTTAGCCCCCCTAAATCCTAACTTACCTCAGTCGGTCCTCCTCCAATCTTCGGTGCCATGCCAGCACCCTCTTTTCTCAAAGAATCCTCATTGAAAAGCATTTGCCTGTGTCAGAAATGCTTAGCACCACCCTCTGATACACCTAACTGCTCGCCCACACTACCACAAAAAAGTATTTGGGATATTATGTGGCTCTGCAAACCAATTTGGGTTTCCCTGGACTCTTTATACAGTGTACCTTGTTTTGGTCCACTTTATAAAGAGCTAGTTTCCTACACCCACTTCTCCCCATACCCAAATTCGGAGGAGCTCAACATAATGAAGCAAACCTCACCTGGTCACATCTCTGCGCTGGTGGGGGGCGGCCTTTGACTTCAGTAAAGGAAAGGGTCAATTAGTAGTGCTTTATGCAAGTCGCTCTACTTCAGTAGAGGCCCAGCTGTGTGAACATTTTATTAGTGCCTTCGAGACACTGAATTTCAGGCAGCCAAACATTTCACACTAGCTTGCTGAGACTTTTTGGGTGTAGAATCCCACAGGCCCAGACAGTGGTGGTTCATGGACCGCCTTCACCGGTGTCTCCTTCCTCACATACGGCTGCCGTGCAGGCCGGACCTTCTCACGAAGTTCAGGGGGCAGATGTTGACCCCAACCTCTCGTCTTTGAGTTTGGCGGCATGGCTCCTGAGAGAGTGCAATATGGCCATTTGAATCTACCAGAAGTTTGTATGGACATACTGAAGGAGGCTAAGCAACCTTCCACTAGGGCTTATTATGCTTACAAGTGGAAGAGGTTTTGCATCTGGTGCAAGTCCAAGGACCATGACCTGACGACGGGTAAGGAAGATGTCATCCTTCCGTATCTTCTACACCTGGCGCGGTCTGGCCTTCATGTCCAATCCATTAAGGTTCATCTTGCTGCGCTGACTGCCTACAGGAAATGACCTTCGCAGACTTCCTTCTTTCAGATCCCTGTGATCAAAGGTTTTTTGGAAGGCTCAAAGAAAGTGTTCCCTCCTGTCCGGCTTCCTTCGCCTTCATGGGAATTGAACGTGGTGCTGTCCAGATTGATGAAGGAGCCTTTTGAACCTATTCATAAGGCTTCGTTGCAGCGTCTGTCCTGGAAGGCGGCGTTCCTCGTGGCCATTAAATCGGCCCACAGGGTGAGGGAAATTCAGGTGTTGTGTTGCCAAGAACCTTATACTGTATTTCATACTGCTAAGGTTATTATGCATTCTCTCCCTAAATTTCGTCCAAAGGTTATGTCTGATTTCCATGTTAACCAGACTATAACTTTACCTACGTTTTTTTCAGAATCCTTTATCTCCAGCGGAAAGGTCTCTGCATTCCGTGGATGTTCGGAGGGTGTTGCAATTTTAGCTGGATAAAACCAAAGATATTTGTAGGTCAGACCAATTATTTATCAATTATGGATCAGTCCGGACCGGTCTTGCTACCTCTGAACAGTCCATCTCGAGGTGGATTGTGTCCTGTATACAATTGTGTTACCATAAGGCTGATAAGACCTTAGGGGGAAAACCGAAGTCTCATTCCACCAGGGGCAAAGCTGCCACGACTGCTTTGCTCCGTAATGTTCCAATTGTAGAAATCTGCAAGGCGGCTTCTTGGAAGTCGGTCCATACCTTTTTGTTAAACTTTACTGTCTGGACACTGATGCCAGGGCAGATGCTCAGGTTGGGCAGACTTCGCTGCGAAATCTGTTCGCACAGTAGTGGTGTTATTTCTCAGTTCTCCACCGCCGCTTTGGTGTGGGAATGGGCTTGCCATTCTAGCCACTAGATTATGAATATACACCGAGATCCCCTACTACAGAAGGAGTAGTTTGTCCTGTAACTCCAGTTCTGTAGTAGGGGTATCTCTGTTATAGTCATAAGCGCCCGCCCTCTTCCCCGGTGGAGAGAGATATTCATGTAAGAAATGCTACAGGTCTAGCGTGTTACGCCTTCAAAAAGAACTGAAAGTAAAAGGGACCTGCACTGCATTCTGGGATACTGTGAGGCTTCTGGAAAGTTCTCTTAAAGGCACAGTATCCTGTTTTGAGCCACATAATGGCAGCCTATGGAGCTTGTCTGTCCACTTCTTCCTCTCTATCATTCCAGAGGGTTTTGCTGTTAAAGGCAAGGTTTTCTCTGTAGAAAACCCTGAACAGGCTGTGCTGTTTGTGGATTTTGGTGGAATTTCTAGTTGAAGTACTGGACAGTGTAGCCTGTGGATATAGGCTGCATTATCTGTCTTTAACTTCTCTTGAGTCTGCAGTTCTGCATGTTTTGACAACTTAAGAGATTATTTTTGATTGCTCCGGGGTCCGCGCACATGGGCGGGACTATTCACTAGATTATGACTAGAACAGAGATATCCCTACTACAGAACTGGAGTTACAGGACAAACTACTCCTTCCTTGGCCGCTCTGGGTCCAGCCTGTCGGTGTGGCGGAAGTCGTTCTAGCGTCTCCTTCGGCGCTGGTCGACGTTGACCTGACTCCGGTTGTTGACTCTACGGCGCCGGGCTGTCTATTCCTCTTCGGATGCCTCCTCTTCGTCGCCAGAGGTTCGGCGGTTGATGGTGTCTTCCTCTCTGGAGACTGGTCGCAGAGTTGTGACTTTTTCCCCGGCGTAGTCTAAGGACTGTCCTTGGCCGTCGCCACGGCCGCAGTCTTCGCCGGAGGCGCCTCGGGTTCCTCATTCTTCAGTCCTCCTTCTGTTTCCAGACTTGGCCTTTCCTAGGTTGGCCTGGGGGACGGTCACCTTAGTCTGCAGCATTCGCCCACAGAGGAGCCGCTTTCCCCACCGCAGGGGCCTACGGAGGCAGGTGCGGCCTTCGCTCTCGCTGTCTCCACGGCTGTGGGGATCTTGCGCATGGGAGATCCAGTGGCCCACTGCCCCACGGATCATCTTCTGGTAGTGCTCCAACAGGGCTCTGATGGTCAGGAGCTGCTTTTGCCCTTCGAGGCTTCGCTCCACAATTCTCTCCTGGGGGCTTGGGGTCAACCCGCCACGGGGGACCCGGTACCGCAGCACCTTCTGCACCGCCACCGTCCTACCCCTCCTGATCCCATCTTTCTCTTCACCCTTCGACCAGGGGCACTCTTTTGCAGACTGCTTTTCCCTCCCAGTCATCTGTGTTGTCCCCTCAGTCATGGGAGGCGCGCTGGTTGGATTCCTGGGGACGGAATATCTCTGCCTCCACCGGTGCGGCCTTGCGGGCTCTTAACACTGTCCTGGCAAGGGCCACTTCTTGCTTGTAGGATTCGGCTGAGTCCCTTCGGTCTGCTGCTTCTAGTGAGGGTGCCGGTGTTTATCTTCGGCACCATGTGTTGGATGGCCGGGAGATGGCGGTGTTCAATCTTCGCTCCACTCTGGATGTGTCTGAGGTGCTTGGTCGTGCCATGGCCTCTCCAGTGGCCCTTTGTCGCCATGCATGGCTCTGGGATTATGTATTCCTGGAGAACGTTCGGGAATGGTTGGTGGACCTTCCCTTTGATGGCACCCTTTTGTTCCACACCCTTGCGGACTCTGCCATTCAGAGGTTTCTGGTGGGGCTCCGCCCTCCTCCTACTCCCACTTAGTGATTGAGTTGTTCTGGTTTTGGGAGGTGTTCTTTCATTGTGTTCTGGGGCCTTGTGAGTAACCCCGGTGGTGGGTGTTCTGTGTGATTGTTGTTCCTTCCAGTCCCTTGTTGGACTTTGATGCTGTTGGCTGCTGGTCCGGCCCCTTTTTGATTGTGGTTTTGGCTGTTGGTCAGCCGTGTTGGCCTGCGATTAGGCCTTCTGTGCGTTCTTTCTGGCTGATTGGCAAGCCGTTTGCGGTTCCTCAGTCTTTTTTTGTTGTCCTCCGCTCAGATACTTTTTCCCATGTTCTTGGGAAAAAACATGCCCTATGTAGGGCAGTGGTAGCTATTACATAGCTCTATCATGTGCTTGGGAGGTGTGGTTGTCCTGCGGGCCTCTGCTTTCCGTGACGTCACAGTATGTCACAGGTGCGATTTTCTTCCCTGTTGGTACTTTTAGCGGTGCAGCCGTCCCTTTCTTGTGCGCTGCCTGAGGCCGGGGGATCCACTGCTTAGTGGATTGGTTCCTTCTGGGGCGGTTCCCTTTTGCGGCCATTCTGGACTGATTACTAGCCTTGCCCTTGTTCTGACATGATGTGGTCCGGGCGTTTAGTTTCGTGGCGTGGTTAGCAGCTGGCTGCCCCGCCTGCTCTTCTGCTCTGTGGCAGACGATCTTGGTTTGGTCTCTGGCGGTCCTCTTTTGGTCATACGTGGCAGTTGTGAGGTCGTCTTCCGCCTGCCTTTATTGATTAGGTGCTGTTCTGTCTTGACATCGAGCCGTGAGGGGCTCGGCTGCCCTCTTCACTGGGTTGTTTCTCGGTGGAGGGCTTTGCTGTCCTTCTACCCCTTCTCCTTAGTCTGTAGGTCTTCTTCCTCTGCGTTGTCTGTATCTTGGGGCTTCCGGTGGAGGTTCCTTGTGCGTTATCTGGGCTTGAACCGGTCTGGCCTCCTTCATTACCCTTGCTTCTCCTGTTGGTGAAGGTTATTTTGCCTCTTTGTCGTTATGACATGTCCACTGTGGGGATTGGTGTTCCGCCACAATGCTGAGGTTTAATCAGCTCAGGGCCTGTGACTCATCCGCTGTTGTGGTGGACGGGCTGTTCTTTCCCTGTCCCCGTGTCTGGTCCCCTGTTGGGCTTGTGCTCGTCTGTTTGGAAGGTCCTCTTGTAGACCCTCCTCCCCTTTGGGTATGGCTAGGGTATCTATTCTATGTTAAGGAATCTGCGGCTAGTAGTCTCTCTCAGATGTAAGTTAATTACCTTCAGGAACTATGTATCTGGTAGACTATTCTAGCCGCAGATTCCTTCACGACCCACCCTTCCTCCCGTTCTGCGAGGACCCTCTGCTTGGGTTTTCTGCAGTCTCCGCCTTTTGGGCGTTTTGTCTTCTGTAGGTGTCCTCTTACTTCAGCGTGAGTGCCTACTTTGGCTCTTTCTCTCTGTTGCTAGTGTTCTGATCCCCCTCCTGGTCTTCTTCGTTAGGGGTTCTTTTACCTGTCCTGACCACCTCCTTTCAGGAGGTTTGTCCATCCTTTGCCCCATAGTCTGGGGATGGATTATTGTTGCTCCTTTGTTCCAGGCTTGTGGCCTTTCCCCTAGGCCTTGTAGTTGCACACTCTTTCCTTCTTTCTTTCACAGCACTTTCTCCCGCTTGTGCCTCCAGGATGTCTCTCGCCTTGGCTTGCAGGGTGGTTCTAGGGAACGGTGCTTTATGCTTTTCTTGCTGTGGCTTCGCTGCTCTGGCCTTCTAGTGCCTTCTGCCTCTTGGTGCTTTCGCCTTGGTTGCACTGGCTGTTACTCAGTGATGCCCTACTCTTTTCCTGGTCTGCCTTCTAGTGTCTTTGTGCCACCTGGCTGTGTTTCTCACCTTGTTTGTCCTCCGAAGCAAACTGATGTCAGCGCGCCGTGGAGGGGCTTATGTGACCTCGCTGACATCACACCCGTGGAGGACGTCTGGCGGAGTCGCGTGGCACCGCATCCCATAATCCCCCCTGCCCCCGCACGCAGGGATGCTGGGCAAGAAAGTTTTCCGGGTCCTGTCTCAAGCCTGGGGAATATTCTACGTTAAGGAATCTGCGGCTAGAATTGTCTCTACCAGATACATACTTACCGAAGGTAAGTAACTCGTTCGTTTCTTCCAAAAACCAACCACAGAGCGCAGCATACACTGGACGCCAGAAGGGCGGTGATGCACTACATAGAAAGAAAAGGGCGAAAGACAAAGCAGCTCTGTTACCTTCGCAAGCAGTTTCTTGGAACAACCTGTTACCAAGAATACCGTTGCACAATGGATCGTACAAACCATACAACTATGCCACAAACAAGCTGGGCAACAGTTAGAAGAAGCAGCTCATGCTCACTCAACAAGGAAGAAAGGAGCAACGTTTGCGTTTCTAGCGAACACACCAATTCAAGACATTTGCCAAGCTGCAACATGGTCTGCAGTGCACACGTTCATGAAGCACGAACGTGTGGATATCCAAATGAACAAGGAAGTGCAAGTGGGACAGAAGGTCTTGCAACACATTTTCAGTAACCAGTGCTAATCTTCCACCCAGCCACCACAATAAGGACAAACCAAGTCTATGCACAGCATAGTGAAGCCAGAAAGATTCACACTGCAAAACCTAGTTTCTAACCTGTCTGTGTAGTTTTGCAGCTTGAAGACTTTCTGGATTCACAACAGTTCCCACCTCCTCCGCCAGAAAGATGAGTCCGGAGGAAAGGAGGATAAAATGTCACTCATAACTAAATGGATCAACAAAAAGATAACACAAGACAAGGGAAAAAAGAATCCGAAGATGGCGACCAAAGGTAGGAGCTTCCGCCAGAGGCGTGTCTGTCACGCAGGACACCAAATAGTGTGGTGTCGCCGCCCACCTGGTCCACGTAAATAATTAAATTCCAGACCCAACCACTAGATGGCGGAATAATGCACAGCACAATGAATCCAGAAAGTTTTAAAGCTGAAACTACACCGACACGTAAACTATACGTTTTCCTGCAATCTGAATTCAAGTTTTTGGTACGTCAAGCCCCAATTAGGGAGTGGTTGATTTTGCCAGCAACCAGGGTTTGTGAAGTTTTTTCTGGGGTGCTGATGGTCTGCTTCGATGTTGGTCATGAATAAAATGGGTTCCTTCGTTGCTGGTAGTATTTAGCGGGATGGATCTATTTTTAGTGTCAATTCCTTTTATTAGTGGATTTTTTTGGGGGGGGAGGGGGGGATTATTATATTGGTATTTGTGCTTCGTTAAATCATTTCTGGCCATACAAGGATTAATTGTTTTCACTAATAAACTACCTTCACATCTATTTTTTTTTCTTCTTCTTTCACAGGTATTATTGAAGATCCTGTACCAGTACAAGGAGAAACAGTACCTGGCTCCTAGAGTCTTGCAGCAAACCCTTAACTATCTCAATCAAGGAGTGTCCCACGCTGTCTCTTGGAAGAACCTGAAACCGCATATTCAAGTAAATGCAAACCTATAAATGACAGCCAACGTGCATTTTAAGAGTAGAACTGTTATTTTCATGTTATGGCTCTTATGCTTCAGTTGATCATAGCCATGCGTTTAACTTCAGTCTTGGCAATATAAATGATTTGCCTAATTTTTGTTCCTTAATTCTATACTGAAAAAAAAAAAAAAAATATATATATATATATATATATTTACTTTTTTTTTTTTTTTTTGACTGCATGAATTTGAAAAACAATTGGATAACTTTTGTAGGTGGTTTTTTTTATTTACAGGGGATTATCCAGGATGTTATTTTCCCTCTAATGTGCTATACAGATTCTGACGAAGAACTCTGGCAGGAAGACCCATACGAATATATTCGAATGAAATTTGGTGAGTAGGTTTAGTAAACCAGTACAGTCTAGGAACAACTAGATTTCTGTCCCTGATATTTAAATGAGTAACTTGATTCCTCTGGTTGGTTCATGTGAATGAAACTAATTTATAACCATTAACCTCTGAATTGTATTTTGTAATAGATGTGTTTGAAGACTTCATTTCACCTACAACTGCTGCCCAGACATTGTTGTTCACGGCTTGTAGTAAAAGGAAAGAGGTAAGAGTGCTGCCTCCAATGAGAAGAAATTACTGTTCAGTCTTTTTATTTTAAAGATTGTTATAATTTTCCATTTTGCAGCTACACCATCTAAATCTGTAAATACAGCTTAACAGTTGCAACTCCTGTAGTGTTAAGGCGTCTGAAAGTGCTTGCCGTTGTTAATGGACTATTTTGCATATTTACATCCGAGACACTTGGTCTTGAGGGACTCGATGGTCGTCCTTTTCCGAATTTTTTTTTTTTTTTTTTTTTTTTTTTTTTTAAATGTACTGTCAAAGTTCTGATCTTCATAAAACCTTCCAGTTTTATGCCAGTTGCTTCCCTTCCACATTCTCAGAGGCTTCATTCTGCCCTGGGAATGTTGTATGCATTGTAGCAGTTAATAACATTTAAACAGACTGGGGTCTGTTATACACCAGCGATGCTAAAGTCAGTTGCTGGTAAAGGCTGTAGTGTGAGGTCTCTTCTCAGTAGGCCAGTGTTCCACATAATGCTGATAATCCGATAACAGGCAACAAGAGCTAACCTATCTATGCTTGTAATGGAGAGTTTGGTGGACTGTTTACTGGCTGGTATTGCAGATTTTCATGGTGAACTGACTTTATTATAAGTTGGTGTGTTTATTTGGGGATTGAGTGCAGGGATCATGTGGATTAGTTTGGTTAATCCTACTGGACCCTTGCACTTAACAGTAAATGTTGTGATTGTTGTAATGCATCAAATGTGGAGTCTCTGCAGGTCCAGGTCTAGCAGTTGATTACCTCATGTTAATTTGGTAAAATCTGTGTTTTGAGAGATGTACAACCTCCCCTGCTGGTCTCGCAGCTAGATTTACCGTATGAATAAAAATGCTCTGTGTGAAAAAATAAATCTTTGTTACCTATGTATTGTAGCTTTAAACAATTTTCTTCTGCTTGTAGACTTATAGAAATTTGTGGATGTAATATGTAATAGTATATAATGTTAAATAATTTGAATATAGGTACTTCAGAAGACCATGGGCTTCTGCTATCAAATTCTCACAGAGCCAGGGTCAGATCCACGCAAAAAGGACGGGGCCCTGCACATGATTGGTTCATTGGCTGAAATACTCTTGAAGGTAAGCATCTTACAACAGTAGCTATGAATGCACTGCAAGTCAGGCCTTATTTGGTTTTAAACAGTGCAAGTATGATTTGCCTCCTTATACAATCTACCTACATTATGTTTATTACAAGGTTTGGTTTGTATTGTAAGAGCACACATGACCAAAAATTAGACCCCCCCCCCTTTTTAGTTGTCTTATGTTTCAGTTGTGGGTGCTTGGAGCACAGGTGGGTGTACTACATTGGATATGGTGTAGGGCAATTCTTATAACAGAGCCAGGTTGGGGAAAGGAAGCTAAATTCCTTCCTGTACAATGACTCTCGCAGATTGCAGCACCGGTCAACCATCTGTCCCTCCGAAGTGGCAACGGACACTCTTTATATTCCCCTGTACACAGAAGTAGTCTCCCTCCCGGAAACATTTGTAATTGGAAGAAGTATACATGTGTGTACTTGTTGTCTTGTTCCGACCACTGATTTTCAGTCATGTGCTTAAAATTGTACTTTTTTGCTTTTAATCAGTGTTACATGTGTATTGTCTCCAATTCTAGATTAAAACTAATTTTCCTTTCTCTGGGAAGTGGTATATGTAGTAGGTGATTACCCCTCCCCCCCCCCCCCCCCCCCCCCCCCTCCACCCAAAAAATAAAAAAAAATGCTGGATGCCTTCTTTTCTTTCCTGAGGTATACTTTTGTGTCTGAGTTTGTGCATGTTCTTGTTTTTGAATTCATTGTTTGACACTCTAGTGGACCATATACTGCAGCACCATATTAGTTGGCTGCATTGCTCATCCAGCCCACTTTGAGTGTCTAATGCAGTCTGATATCCACCAAGTTGTCATTGAGTACTATTTTTCATTAGCATTAAGATACTACTTTAGTCTAACTTAAACGGATCTAAAAGTTCCCATTAATGTCGTCTTTATTTTTATTTTGGGCAAAACAAAATGGAGAGCTTTCCAATTCTTAATTTCCAGACTGGTGGGCTCATGCTCTCTGTTAGGAAACTGGTTGTCCCATTCTGTTTAGTGCTTATAAGTCTCGGACTTTGAGCAGAGGACGGTCCGGGACCAGGGTTCGATTCCCGGCGCGGCAGGTTTCTGGACAAGGGTCAGCGCACTCGATAATTCTCTCGCCTCGGTGCCCACTCTGATCAGCGATCACACTCGGCAACTCTGGGCATTAGCTTGCCTCATCTTCACTAACGGCCCCACCAGACCGCCGGGGATGCCTGGTCTCACCCTGGAGATACCTATTAAGGGACCATCTCTCAGGGAAGCCAGGAAGGGTTTCGCAGCGGTCGAAGCGCCTTGGGACCCTACGGGTAAGTAGTGCGCTATATAAATGCCAATACATACATACATTGGTAGGAAACACCAGGTGGGTCAAATCAGCTCTATGAATTTTCCCGACTTTGGGGGATGAGACTATGAATAGTTACCTGTACCCTTAAGCGTATCATGCATAAAAACTTTCAGAAAAACCAAACCACTATTTGCAGCGTTTTCCCCAACACATAAGGGCAATCCTATCTCTAAAGCAGGCATTGCCAGGTGGATTGTAAAATGTATACAAATGTTACATAAAAGCAAAGAGGACATTAACTGTTCCTCCTAGAGCTCATTCTACACGTCAACATGGGGCATCTATGGCATTCTTAGGAAACATTCCCCTAGATGACATATGCAAAGCAGCAACTTGGGTTACACCGCATACCTTCACAAAACACTACTGTGTTTATGTGCAGGCAACACACCAGGCTGGAGTGGGCCAGGCTGTACTAAAAACTTGATGTTCGAGGCATGTGGGCTGCTGAATTCATATCTGTGCATAGATCGCCGCCTAGTGTTGGGTCCGGATGATTGCACATTGTTGTCCTGGAAGAGTCTTTGAAGTATCACGAGATAGGTGGCTCCTCCCCTGGACTACAGTGCGCATGGGCATCGCCTCCATCCCCAGATTGTTTTTTTCCGCCATTGGGTTCGGATGTGTGTCGGTTCCCTCTGTCGGAACCGATAGTTGTTAAATCTCAAACTCGAGACCAAAAGGTCTTTAGGCTTGGCGCCGGTATCGTTTTCGTTCGGGTTTACTGTTTCTTCAGCTCCAAACTCTCGCTGCCCTTCCGCGTGCTGTCGGCGCGGACAGGCCTACACAAAGCTCCAGACATGGAACGGACTCCATTTAAACGGTGCCCGGTGTGCAACGCGAAATACTCGCACCTCGACGTGCACCCAGTGCAACACTTGTCTGTCGCCGGACCACGACGAGGCCAGGTGTATGGCCTGCTCGAAGTTCCGGTGCAAGAAGACCCTCAAGATTCGTCGGGCTGCGAGACTTCAGGCCAAACTGTCTGCGCCCCCGCCGGACGACATCTTCGAAGAAGAAGTCGGAAGCGACAATATCCAACAGGTTTCGGACTCAAGCCCTGCGTCCGAAGGGGAGGCCTACGACGCAGGAGACGAGGAGTTTGACGAAGCCGGCGACTAGGTAGGGGACGACGATACGGCCATTGCCACCGTGGGGGATAGCTCGGAGGAGGAGCATCCCCGGACTGACTCAGGGGTTGACCCCCTTCCTGCGGCCCAGGTCTAGGGATCGCCTTCGGGCCTTACCCAAGACCATGTTATTAGTCCAGCAGCCCCGCCTACGAGCCCGGCCACGGACATTTTGGAGGTGCCACTTACATTTCCAAAAACGAAAGTGAAGCCTTCGGGTTCAACGCCTCCGGTTTCGAAACCGAAAGTAAAAGCAGTGCTGAAGGCTCTGGAGGCGTCAAAATCAAAGAAATTCAAAATGGCAGACATGGACAGTCCCGCCAAGATGGCCGACCCAAAGGCCTCAGGGTCGGTGCCGAAGGCGAAGTCGTCCGACGCGGCTGCGTCGGCGCCGAAGATGGTCGCGGTCGATGACCCGAAGAAGGCTTCGAAGAAGCGTCAAGGCGATCCCAAAGCTCTGGCTTCCCCGGCTCCGGCCGTCGGGGCCAAGGACGGTAACGCATCGACTCCGAAGACGGTGCCTCTCGCCGACACCACTCCCAAGTCAGGGAAGTCACGGGAGGCGGTCACTCTCTCTCCAGCCCTTTCTAAAAAAGGTCGAAGAGTCCCTGCAAAGGATTCAGAAGGTCGCGGAGCTTCCCAACCCTAACGCTGGGGTGTCAAGGCCTACGCAGAAGCCGTCCAAGGCACAAGCGCCTATCCGCTTCACCCTGCCGCCGAAGTCGACGCCGAAGGCCTTCGTTTCGAAGCAGGTAGCGGGGGTGCCCTCTAAGGAGGTGTCGACGCCCAAAGCGTCTCCGGTGGTGGCTAAACCTCGGCTCCAGCCACTCGCAGAGGAGGAACGTCGTGAGGTCATCATCGACGCCAATACCGGGAAACTGTCCCTCCTCAAAAGGAAAATCACCACGGAGCCGGTGTTGGAACACTTTCGCATTCCTCTCAAAAACAAAAGGGACTCTGCTGGTACTTCAGCACCTTTGGAGCCGGCGTCTCCAGGTAACATGCCAAGTTCCCCAACTCACTCCAACGCAGGGGATGGCGACGACGAGGAGGTAGAGTACAACTATCCGGCATACTCGGATCCGGACGAGGAACACGAACCTTGGTCTGCCCGGGGGTGACCCTGAGTACCCGCAGTCGGGTCAGGAACCGCAACTCTTTGCGGCGAAGACTTCGCCAACGGAGGACTCTGCTGCCTTCAACGCGTTGATCGAGAGAGCTGCGGCTAACCACGATGTTGAGCTGCACTCCGATCCTGTGGATGTGGACTTTTTATTTGACACTTTCTCTGTTGCCGAAAAGTCGGTCAAAACTTTGCCCATGCTCAAGGGAGTGCTCAAGCACGCGCAGGAGGTCTTCAAGGAGCCCACTCGGGTGCGTGTCATCAATCCACGCATTGATAAAAAAATATAAGGCAGCGCCCTCGGATCCAACATATATCAAGGGAGACTTGCCACTGGACTCTTTGGTTGTGTCCAACGCTCGCAAGAGGGCGAACTCGCAGACGACTGGTGACGCTCCTCCCCCAGACAAAGAGTCGAAAATCTTTGAGGCCTCAGGGAAACGGATTGCCGCACAGGCAGCTAACATTTGGCGCATCTCAAACACGCAGGCCCTACTTGCACGCTACGATAGGGCTCATTACGACACCCTAGAAGCCCTGCTGCAGCACTTGCCTGACCAGTACAAGGAGGCAGGGGAAATGTTAATTCAAGAGGGAAAGCTCATCACAAATGCTTCCATCAAATGTGCGCTAGATGTGGCTGATACCGCCTCCAGGGCAATCAACACTAGTGTGTTGCTCAGGAGACATGCATGGCTTAGGATTTCAGGGTTTAAACCTGATATACAAACTACCATCCTGAACCAGACGGTTAATCCTGACCATTTGTTTGGTCCTGAGGTTGATGCGACGCTGGAGAAAATGAAAAAAGATACAGACACTGCTAAGTCTATGGGGGCCCTTCAGTCTCCGCAGTTTCGGGGTGGTTCCTTTCGCCGCTCCAATACCAGAGGCACCTCAAGGGGTCAGGCATCGCAATCCACCCAGTACTAAAAGGGCAATACCCAAACCTCGTACACCAACAAGGGTAGAGGTGGCTACAGAGGCAACAACATCAAAGGCAGGGAACGTGGAAACAGCTCCAGGTCCACCGCCGCCAACAAGCAGTGACGCCTTGTCACTGCCCCCGACCACACAACACCGGTCGGGGGGAGACTCCAGCAGTTCCTGCCCGCGTGGAAATCCATCACCACGGACAGGTGGGTCAAGTCTCTTATCCAGTACGGTTACTGTCTGGAACTTACCTCCACTCCACCGAACATACCTCCAAGAAGCCGTCCTATGTCCGGCGAGCACTTGCTCTTGTTGCAGCAGGAGGTTCAGGTCATGCTGCAAAAAGGGGCAATAGAGCTCGTCCCACTGCAGGAAAGGGGTACAGGAGTTTACTCTCTGTATTTTCTAATCCCCAAAAAGGACGGTTCCCTACGGCCCATCCTGGACCTCAGGCCCCTCAACTGGTACATTCTCTCGGAGCATTTCCATATGCTCACGTTGCAGCAGGTACTCCCTCTGCTTCAACAGGGAGACTTCCTGGCTACGTTGGATCTAAAAGATGCATACTTTCATATCCCCCTGCATCCTTCCCACAGGAAGTATCTCAGATTCACGATCCAAGACCAGCACTACCAGTTCAGGGTTCTGCCGTTCGGGGTCACCACAGCGCCAAGGGTCTTTACAAAGTGCCTGGCGACTGTGGCGGCGCATCTACGGCGCCAGAGCGTCCACGTCTACCCTTACCTGGACGACTGGCTCATTCAAGCAAAAACGGAACAGTGCGCCGAACACGTGTCCCGCACCATTCATCTCCTGCACGATCTGGGATTCTCTCTGAACTACCCGAAATCCCATCTCCAGCCCGCCCATGTACGACAGTATCTGGGCGCGACAAACACTCTGGCAGCCACTGCGCAGCCAAATTCAGTGAGAATCGCCAGTATCCAGACGCTGATCCAACGGTTCAGACCTCAACACTCGCTTCCAGCGACGGTGTTCATGATGGCCTCCTGCATCTCCATTGTCCCGCACGCGAGACTACATATGCGCCCGCTTCAGGAGTGCCTGGCACGTCAGTGGACTCAGGCTCATGGGCAACTGACAGACCTAGTGTTGGTGAGCGGTCGGGCATACAACTCTCTGCATTGGTGGAACCCACAAAACCTTTGCAAGGGCCGACCATTCCAAGAGCCTGTGCCACAGATTATCCTGACGACGGACGCTTCTCTCCAGGGATGGGGAGCGCATGTACTCCACTACACAGTGCAGGGACTATGGACACTACAGCAAAGGAAGATGCACATCAATGTGTTGGAACTGATGGCAATCTTCATGGCCTTGAAGGCGTTCAAAGTACATCTGTGCAACAAGGTCGTGTTGATCCGGACGGACAACATGACTGCCATGTACTACATTCAGAAGCAGGGAGGCACACACTCTCCGCAGCTGTCTCATCTGGCTCAGAGCATGTGGAAGTGGGCCATTCAGAGGAACATCTTCCTCATGGCGGAGCATCTCCCGGGCAAAGACAACCAGATGGCGGACCTGCTCAGCAGGCACAGCCATCAAATGCACGAGTGGGAGATACATCCATCAGTACTCCGACCGTACTTCCAAAGGTGGGGTCATCCAGAGATAGACCTGTTCGCCACAAAGGAGAACGCAAAATGCCAAAGCTTCGCCGCCAGGTTCCCACACCCGCAATCACAGGGCAATGCGATGTGGATGAACTGGTCAGGCAGATTTGCGTACGCTTTTCCCCCAGCACCTCTGATACCGCTGGTGGCACGCAAGCTCAGGCAGCACTCGATGACTCTCATCCTGGTTGCTCCAACGTGGGCTCGCCAACCATGGTACACCACGTTTCTGGAACTCTCCGTGGTACCGCATCAAAGGCTTCATCTCACTCCCAGCCTTCTGACGCAGAGCCATGGCGACATTCAGCACCCAGACCCGCAACAGCTCAACCTGGCGATCTGGCTCCTGAAGTCCTAGAGTTTGGCTACCTCAATCTCCCCCCCCCCCCCGATTGCATGGACATCATTCAGGAGGCAAGGAAGCCCACTACTAGAGCTTGTTACGCGGCCAAATGGAAGAGGTTTGTCATTTATTGTGTTAACCACAATATTGACCCGCTAGATGCTTCCATCCAAAACATCATTTGTTACCTGTTCCACCTGTATCAATGCAATTTGGCGTACTCTTCCATCCGCATTCACCTGTCTGCTATGGCAGCATACCTCCAGAACAGGCAACACCTGTCACTTTTTAAGGTCCCTGCTATCAAGGCTTTTCTGGAAGGACTCAAGAGTCATCCCGCCCAGGACCCCACCAGCTCCGGAATGGAACCTCAATGTGGTTCTTACAAGACTGATGGGTCCTCCCTTCGAGCCACTGCACTCTTGTGAGCTTCAGTTTCTTACTTGGAAGGTTGCTTTCTTGGTAGCAATTACATCGCTACGGAGGGTTAGCGAGTTGCAGGCGCTCACCATCCAAGAGCCTTTCTTCCAAGTACATGCTAACAGGGTTGTGCTCCGCACTAACCCTAAATTCTTACCCAAGGTTGTGTCTCAATTCCATATGAACCAGACAATTGAGTTGCCGGTGTTTTTCCAAAACCCAGAGACGCTGGCGGAGCGGATGCTCCACACCCTTGACGTTAAAAGAGCCTTGATGTACTATGTGGACAGGACAAAAGATTTTCGCAAAACCAAGCAGCTTTTCGTTGCTTTTGCCTCACACCACAAGGGAAACGCTATCTCCAAAGCTGGGATCGCTAGGTGGATTGTGAAATGCATTCAAATCTGTTACGCTAAAGCTAAACGCACTCTCACTATCCCACCAAGAGCCCACTCCACCAGGAAGTTGGGGGCCTCTATGGCTTTCCTAGGTAACATTCCCTTAGAAGATATTTGTAGAGCAGCCACATGGTCTACCACACATACTTTCACTAAACATTACTGTGTAGAAGTGCACTCCAAACAGCAGGCAGCTGTTGGTCAGGCTGTTCTCAAAACACTTTTTCAGACTGCTGCAGCTGGCACGGGCGACCGCCGCTAATAGAGGGACTGCTATGTATTCTATGCACAGATATGAATTCAGCAGCCCACATGCCTCGAACTGCAAATGCTACTTACCAGTATGCATCTGTTCTTGGCATGTAGGGCTGCTGACATTCATATCGCCCACCCTCCTCCCCGGCGCCTGTAGCAGCTGCAGTCTTCATACATATATATATATATATATATATATATATATATATATATATATATATATATATATATATATATATATATATATATATATGCTCGTAGCATAGGCATCACTCACATACTTCACTCCATCTCTGCCAATGGCTAAAAACAATCTGGGGATGGAGGCGATGCCCATGCGCACTGTAGTCCAGGGGAGGAGCCACCTATCTCGTGATACTTCGAAGACTCTTCCAGGACAACAATGTGCAATCATCCGGACCCAACACTAGGCGGCGATCTATGCACAGATATGAATGTCAGCAGCCCTACATGCCAAGAACAGATGCATACTGGTAAGTAGCATTTGCATTATAGGGGCAGTACTAGAAACTGTTTGTCGAGCATTCCCTCCACCTCAAAGGATTCTCGACATTCAGGAAATGATTCCTTTGTTTTACAATGGAGCTGTCGTTCCAGTCCTGAAGGTCCTTCCTCTGTTCGGTCTGTTTGCTTCCTGCATTCTGCTGGTCAACCATGCACGCTGGCACATGAGGGCGCTCAAGTGGTGCCTCCGCAGGCAGTGGTATCAGAACAATGGAGATATCAGAGAAACTGCAGCGGATCTGTCTCGGTGGAGTGTGGAGTGCAATCTGTCTCGGAAAACCTTTCATCTGCCTCCATCGGTTGCCACAGTGATAACTGATGCCTCCACTCTAGCGTGGGGTGCTCATCTGGGGGATCTGGAGATCAAGGGTCTTTGGTCTCCAGAGGAAAGGTTGCTTCACATCAACCTTCTGGAATTGAGGGCGATTCGTTTGGCACTCAAGGCCTTCCTCCCTTCCCTTTGTGGTCAGTCGGTTTAGGTCCTGACGGACAACACGACCGCGATGTGGTATGTTAACAAGCAGGGAGGAGTACGGTCGCATCTCCTCTGCAGAGATGCTCTGCTTCTCTGGTCCTGGGTACAGGACCACCAGATTAGTCTGATGGCAAATCATCTGGCCGGAGTTCTGAACGTTAGCGTGGACAGTCTCAGTCGGCAGTTCTCAGCCGACCACGAGTGGAGGCTTCACCCAGAGGTGGTTCGTCACGTCTTCCGGACGTGGCGGAACTCCTCAAGTGGACTTCTTCGCCACTCACGAACGCTCACTGCCTGTCATTCTGCAGTCTCCAGTATCCGTTACAGGGAGCTTTGGGGGACGTGTTTCAGTTGAGTTGGGGCTCTCCTCCTTTACGAGTTTCCTCCCATACCCTTGATCCCTCTGGTTCTGAGGAAGATTCGCCAAGACCGGGCCCAAGTTATATTGGTCACCCCGGATTGTCCAAGAAGGGTGTGGTACACAGATCTTCTCCACCTCTCCTCGTGCCCGCCGCTCCGTCTCCCTCTCAGAGCAGATCTCCTCTCTCAGGTGGAGGGGCAGGTTCTACACCCCCCACCTCCAGACCTTACACCTTCATGCCTGGAGATTGAACGGGCCAACCTGAATTATTTTTCTCTCCCGCCTGATGCGGTGGATGTAATTCTTTTGGCCAGGCGTCTTTCCACAAAGTCAATATATTCCTATAGGTGGTCCAAATTTGTTTCCTGGTGTGGAAAGAAATCTATTGACCCCTTGAGTTTGCTCTTTCTTTGGCCCAGCAGGGTTTTGCTGTGGCGACTGTGTGTGGGGCTGTGTGTGTGTGTGTGTGTGGGGCTGTGTGTGTGTGTGTGTGGGGCTGTGTGTGTGTGTGTGTGGGGCTGTGTGTGTGTGTGGGGGGGGCTGTGTGTGTGTGGGGGGCTGTGTGTGTGTGTGTGTGTGTGGGGCTGTGTGTGTGTGTGTGTGTGTGGGGCTGTGTGTGTGTGTGGGGGGCTGTGTGTGTGTGTGGGGGGCTGTGTGTGTGTGTGGGGGGCTGTGTGTGTGTGTGGGGGGCTGTGTGTGTGTGGGGGGCTGTGTGTGTGTGTGGGGGGCTGTGTGTGTGTGTGGGGGGCTGTGTGTGTGTGTGGGGGGCTGTGTGTGTGTGTGGGGGGCTGTGTGTGTGTGTGGGGGGCTGTGTGTGTGGGGGGCTGTGTGTGTGTCTGTGTGTGTGTGTGGGGGGGGCTGTGTGTGTGTGGGGGGGGCTGTGTGTGTGTGGGGGGGGCTGTGTGTGTGTGGGGGGGGCTGTGTGTGTGGGGCTGTGTGTGTGTGTGTGGGGCTGTGTGTGTGTGGGGCTGTGTGTGTGTGGGGCTGTGTGTGTGTGGGGCTGTGTGTGTGTGGGGCTGTGTGTGTGTGGGGCTGTGTGTGTGGGGGGCGGGGGCTGTGTGTGTGTGGGGCTGGGGCTGTGTGTGTGGTGGGGCTGGGGCTGTGTGTGTGGGGGGCTGTGTGTGTGTGGGGGGCTGTGTGTGTGTGGGGGGCTGTGTGTGTGTGGGGGGTTGTGTGTGTGTGGGGGGCTGTGTGTGTGTGGGGGGCTGTGTGTGTGTGGGGGGCTGTGTGTGTGTGGGGGGCTGTGTGTGTGGGGGGCTGTGTGTGTGGGGGGCTGTGTGTGTGGGGGGCTGTGTGTGTGGGGGGCTGTGTGTGTGGGGGGCTGTGTGTGTGTGGGGGGCTGTGTGTGTGGGGGGCTGTGTGTGTGGGGGGCTGTGTGTGTGGGGGGCTGTGTGTGTGGGGGGCTGTGTGTGTGGGGGGGCTGTGTGTGTGGGGGGGGCTGTGTGTGTGGGGGGGGCTGTGTGTGTGGGGGGGGCTGTGTGTGTGGGGGGGGCTGTGTGTGTGGGGGGGGCTGTGTGTGTGGGGGGGCTGTGTGTGTGGGGGGGGCTGTGTGTGTGGGGGCTGTGTGTGTGGGGGGCTGTGTGTGTGTGGGGGGCTGTGTGTGTGTGGGGGGCTGTGTGTGTGTGGGGGGCTGTGTGTGTGTGGGGGGCTGTGTGTGTGTGGGGGGCTGTGTGTGTGTGGGGGGCTGTGTGTGTGTGGGGGGCTGTGTGTGGGGGGCTGTGTGTGTGTGGGGGGCTGTGTGTGTGTGGGGGGCTGTGTGTGTGTGTGGGGGGCTGTGTGTGTGTGTGGGGGGGGCTGTGTGTGTGTGGGGGGGGCTGTGTGTGTGTGGGGGGGGCTGTGTGTGTGGGGGGGGGGCTGTGTGTGTGGGGGGGGGCTGTGTGTGTGGGGGGGGCTGTGTGTGGGGGGGGCTGTGTGTAGTGTGGGGCTGTGTGTGTGTGGGGCTGTGTGTGTGTGGGGCTGTGTGTGTGTGGGGCTGTGTGTGTGTGTGGGGGGCTGTGTGTGTGTGTGGGGGGCTGTGTGTGTGGGGGGGCTGTGTGTGTGGGGGGGCTGTGTGTGTGTGGGGGGGCTGTGTGTGGGGGCTGTGTGTGTGTGGGGGGGGCTGTGTGTGTGTGGGGGGGGCTGTGTGTGTGGGGGGGGCTGTGTGTGTGGGGGGGGCTGTGTGTGGGGGGGGCTGTGTGTAGTGTGGGGCTGTGTGTGTGGGGGGGCTGTGTGTGGGGGGCTGGGGCTGTGGGGGGGGCTGTGTGTGTGTGGGGGGGGCTGTGTGTGTGTGGGGGGGGCTGTGTGTGTGTGGGGGGGCTGTGTGTGTGTGGGGGGGGCTGTGTGTGTGGTGTGGGGCTGTGTGTGTGTGTGTGTGTGTGTGTGTGGCTGTGTGTGTGTGTGTGGGGGGCTGTGTGTGTGTGTGGGGCTGTGTGTGTGTGTGGGGGGCTGTGTGTGTGTGTGGGGGGCTGTGTGTGTGGGGGGGCTGTGTGTGTGGGGGGGCTGTGTGTGTGGGGGGGCTGTGTGTGTGTGGGGGGGCTGTGTGTGTGTGTGGGGGGCTGTGTGTGTGTGTGGGGGCTGTGTGTGTGTGGGGGGGGCTGTGTGTGTGTGGGGGGGGCTGTGTGTGTGGGGGGGGCTGTGTGTGTGTGTGTGGGGGGCTGTGTGTGTGTGTGTGGGGGGGGCTGTGTGTGTGTGGGGGGCTGGGGCTGTGTGTGTGGGGGGCTGTGTGTGTGTGGGGGGCTGTGTGTGTGGGGCTGTGTGTGGGGGGCTGTGTGTGTGGGGGGGGCTGTGTGTGTGGGGGGGGGCTGTGTGTGTGGGGGGGGGCTGTGTGTGTGGGGGGCTGGGGCTGTGTGTGTGGGGGGCTGGGGCTGTGTGTGTGGGGGCGGTGTGTGGGGGGGCTGTGTGTGTGGGGGGGGCTGTGTGTGTGGGGGGGGGGCTGTGTGTGGTGGGGGGGCTGTGTGTGTGTGTGTGGGGCTGTGTGTGTGGGGGGGGCTGTGTGTGGGGCTGTGTGTGTGTGTGGGGCTGTGTGTGTGTGCGCGTGGGGGGCTGGGGCTGTGTGTGTGTGTGCGCGTGGGGGGCTGGGGTTGTGTGTGTGTGGGGCTGTGTGTGTGTGTGTGTGTGTGCGTGGGGGGCTGGGGCTGTGTGTGTGGGGCTGTGTGTGTGTGTGTGTGCGCGTGGGGGGCTGGGGCTGTGTGTGTGTGGGTGTGCGTGGGGGGCTGGGGCTGTGTGGGTGTGGGTGTGCGTGGGGGGCTGGGGCTGTGTGGGTGTGCGTGGGGGGCTGGGGCTGTGTGTGTGTGTGTATGTGTGTGTGTGGGGCTGTGTGTGTGTGGCTGTGTGTGTGTGTGTGGGGCTGTGTGTGTGGGGCTGTGTGTGTGTGCGCGTGGGGGGCTGGGGCTGTGTGTGTGTGCGTGTGGGGGGCTGGGGTTGTGTGTGTGTGTGGGGCTGTGTGTGTGTGTGGGGCTGTGTGTGCGTGGGGGGCTGGGGCTGTGTGTGGGGCTGTGTGTGTGTGTGTGTGTGTGTGTGTGCGTGGGGGGCTGGGGCTGTGTGTGTGGGTGTGCGTGGGGGGCTGGGGCTGTGTGGGTGTGCGTGGGGGGCTGGGGCTGTGTGGGTGTGCGTGGGGGGCTGGGGCTGTGTGGGTGTGGGTGTGCGTGGGGGGCTGGGGCTGTGTGGGTGTGCGTGGGGGGCGGTGTGGGTGTGCGTGGGGGGCGGTGTGGGTGTGGGTGTGCGTGGGGGGGCTGGGGCTGTGTGGGTGTGGGTGGGGGGCTGTGTGGGTGTGCGTGGGGGGCTGTGTGGGGGTGGGGGGGCTGTGGGTGTGGGTGTGCGTGGGGGGCTGGGGCTGTGTGGGTGTGGGTGTGCGTGGGGGGCTGGGGCTGTGTGGGTGTGGGGCTGGGGCTGTGTGGGTGTGCGTGTGGGTGTGGGTGTGCGTGGGGGGCTGGGGCTGTGTGGGTGTGGGTGTGCGTGGGGGGCTGGGGCTGTGTGGGTGTGGGTGTGCGTGGGGGGCTGGGGCTGTGTGGGTGTGGGTGTGCGTGGGGGGCTGGGGCTGTGTGGGTGTGGGTGTGTGTGTGGGGGGCTGGGGCTGTGTGTGTGTGGGGGGCTGGGGCTGTGTGTGTGTGGGGGGCTGTGTGTGTGGGGGGCTGTGTGTGTGGGGGGCTGTGTGTGTGGGGGGCTGTGTGTGTGGGGGGCTGTGTGTGGGGGCTGTGTGTGTGGGGGGCTGTGTGCGTGTGGGGGGCTGTGTGCGTGTGTGTGGGGCTGTGTGCGTGTGTGTGTGGGGCTGTGTGTGTGTGTGTGTGTGGGGCTGTGTGCGTGGGGCTGTGTGCGTGTGTGTGTGGGGCTGTGTGCGTGTGTGTGTGGGGCTGTGTGCGTGTGTGTGTGGGGCTGTGTGCGTGTGTGTGTGGGGCTGGGGCTGTGTGTGTGGGGCTGGGGCTGTGTGTGTGGGTGTGCGTGGGGGGCTGGGGCTGTGTGGGTGTGGGTGTGCGTGGGGGGCTGTGTGGGTGTGGGTGTGGGTGTGCGTGGGGGGCTGGGGGTGTGGGTGTGGGTGTGCGTGGGGGGCTGGGGGTGTGGGTGTGCGTGGGGGGCTGGGGCTGTGTGTGTGTGTGTGTGTGTGTGTGCGTGGGGGGCTGGGGCTGTGTGTGTGTGTGTGGGGGGGGCTGGGGCTGTGTGTGTGTGTGGGGGGGGGCTGGGGCTGTGTGTGTGTGTGTGTGTGTGCGTGGGGGGCTGGGGCTGTGTGTGTGGGGGGCTGTGTGTGTGGGGCTGTGGCTGTGTGTGTGTGTGTGTGTGTGGGGCTGTGTGTGTGTGTGGGGCTGTGTGTGTGTGTGGGGCTGTGGCTGTGTGTGTGTGTGGGGCTGTGGCTGTGTGTGTGTGTGTGGGGGGGGCTGTGTGTGTGTGTGTGTGTGGGGGGCTGTGTGTGTGTGTGTGTGTGTGGGGCTGTGTGTGTGTGTGTGTGTGTGGGGCTGTGTGTGTGTGGGGGGGGCTGTGTGTGTGTGTGGGGCTGTGTGTGTGGGGCTGTGTGTGTGGGGCTGTGTGTGTGTGTGTGGGGCTGTGTGTGTGTGTGTGGGGCTGTGTGTGTGTGTGTGGGGCTGTGTGTGTGGGGCTGTGTGTGTGTGTGGGTGTGTGTGTGTGGGGGGGGCTGTGTGTGGGGGGGGCTGTGTGTGTGTGTGGGGGGGGCTGTGTGTGTGTGGGGGGGGCTGTGTGTGTGTGGGGGGCTGGGGCTGTGTGTGTGGGGGGGGGTGTGTGTGTGTGTGGGGGGGGGCTGTGTGTGTGTGTGGGGGGGGTTGTGTGTGTGTGGGGGGGGGGGCTGGGGCTGTGTGTGTGTGTGTGGGGGGATGGGGCTGTGTGTGTGTGTGTGGGGGGCTGGGGCTGTGTGTGTGTGTGGGGCGGGGGCTGTGTGTGTGTGGGGGGCTGGGGCTGTGTGTGTGTGGGGGGCTGGGGCTGTGTGTGTGTGGGGGGCTGGGGCTGTGTGTGTGTGGGGGGCTGGGGCTGTGTGTGTGTGGGGGGCTGGGGCTGTGTGTGTGTGTGTGTAGGGGCTGGGGCTGTGTGTGTGTGTGTGTGTGTGTAGGGGCTGGGGCTGTGTGTGTGTGTGTAGGGGCTGGGGCGTGTGTGGGGCTGTGTGTGTGTGTGGGGCTGTGGGGGGGGCTGGGGCTGTGTGTGTGTGGCGCTGTGGGGGGGGGGCTGGGGCTGTGTGTGTGGGGGGGGCTGGGGCCGTGCGTGTTAGGGGGGGCTGGGGCTGTGTGTGGGGCTGTGGTTGTGTGTGTGTGGGGGGCTGGGGCTGTGTGTGTGTGTGTGGGGGGGGCTGGGGCGTGTGTGGGGCTGTGTGTGTGTGTGGGGGGGGGGGCTGGGGCTGTGTGTGGGGGGGGCTGGGGCTGTGTGTGTGGGGGGGGCTGGGGCTGTGGGGGGGGCTGGGGCTGTGTGTGTGTGTGTGGGGGGGGGCTGGGGCTGTGTGTGTGTGTGGGGGGGGCTGGGGCTGTGTGTGTGTGGGGGGGGGCTGGGGCTGTGTGTGTGTGAGGGGGGGCTGGGGCTGTGTGTGTGTGGGGGGGGGCTGGGGCTGTGTGTGTGTGAGGGGGGGCTGGGGCTGTGTGTGGGGGGGGGCTGGGGCTGTGTGTGGGGGGGCTGGGGCTGTGTGTGTGGGGGGGCTGTGGCTGTGTGGGGGGCTGTGTGTGGGGGGGCTGTGGCTGTGTGTGTGGGGGGGGCTGTGTGTGTGTGGGGGGGGGGATGTGTGGCCAGCCGGCCCCTAAGGGTGGCACAATAAATGCTGCAGCCCTTGGGTCTTTTCTGGTCCCAATGCCCTGGGTACCCAGGGTACCATTTACCAGGGGCTGACAGGTGGCCAGAGATGCCAATTGGATTTTGCTTTAATATAGTTTTAGGGAAGGAACACAGGCCCTGGGTACCTGATTGGCAGGAGCCCAGGGGACACTCAGTCAAAGCACATCAGCAATTCAGCAAAAAGTGGGGGCATACCATGCAAGAAAGATGGCACTTTCTCACAGAGGGTACTTATGTTTTTGCCAACTGGAGGAACAATTGTACAGTTTTGGGAAATGGCTCTTGCACTGGGGACCTGGTTAGCAGGTTCCCAGTGCACCATTGTACAGTAGATTATCTACTAGACCGTCTCTGGTATTAACCACCATTCCCTTTGTAGGAGTGATTTACTGTTACTCCTCTTGTGCTCCTGTATTCTTTGGTCATCCAGAGCATAAACAAATGAACATTTTCTTGGATTTTTTTATGTTACTGCTCTATCCTCCAGCAGCGTTGCACGCAGGCGTTCAAATAGATTATTAATGAAGATCCTGTGATGAACAAACTCCTGTGAACATATGTGGCATCCTGAAACTTTTAGTTTGCATGTCAAATTCTTTTGGTCACAAAAAATGAGGTAAAATATTGAGCAGCATTACTGTTCGGCCCAGTTTCCCCTCTTTTAAAAGGCACATGGGTTCTCATAGAGCAAAAAAATACACTGTTG
Source organism: Lissotriton vulgaris (assembly GCF_964263255.1). Classification (NCBI taxonomy): domain Eukaryota; kingdom Metazoa; phylum Chordata; class Amphibia; order Caudata; family Salamandridae; genus Lissotriton; species Lissotriton vulgaris. Next base: position 715,285,161 of record NC_141687.1, on the reverse strand, counting down.
CCAAGCTGCCTCTACAAATAAAAACGTTCGAGGTATATGATCTGCAGATGGTACATTATGAATAGATCGCCATCTGGTGTTGGGCTTGGATGATTGCACTTGTTTTTCTCTTCTGTTATTTACTCATTGGCCATTTTATTTTCTGCTGAAAAAATGTTTGTTCCACGAGGTGTAAGTAACTGAAATATTGAATGGCTATTGCTGTTCTGGGGAGATGAAACATAAATGTGACTGTCTTCTAGATATGTAGACCAACATAGCGGTGGGACGATGGAGAAATGGTTTTCCGCCCCAAGTCCTTGTCTTCTACTGATTACCTCAAAGCCTTCCCAAGTGGCAAGTATGTTGATGGTAGCTACACTTCCAGAGGCCTCTATAGCATTGATTATCAACTTCTTAAAAGACATCAAGTTGACACGCTCTAAGTGTAAAGGACCTAGAAGCTGGCCTAAGAACCTTAAAGTTCACTGGAAATGTAATAATCAGTCAGACTGCATATGCGGTCTTAGACCAATGAGTCCCAAAGTGGTAGCTACTGACTGGGCCATAACGTTGGCTTGATACCTATGCCGCTGGTGAAGAGAGCACAGCAGTCTTCTTCGCTGGAATATGCATTTAAGATGTCTGCTAGTTAGGTGTACTATTGGTGTATGGAAAGTTGACCACCTTGGGCTGGAGTCAAATTGAGTGGTTCAGACTGTTCAAAAGCCTGTTCTAGTGAGGTTTTCCCAATCTTTGTATATTGCTTACTAAGGGTTTTGGGGTCCTCTGAGTGCTGGAGGAGAAACATTTACCAATTACCAGTTTTCTTTTTTTTATATTTTTCATAGGCTTGTGGAACATTTCCTCCTCTTTCATAGGCATAACTTCCCTCCATATGTGTTCTACGAAATCCGACAGGGATAGGGTTTTATAGGAAAACACTGAGCCCATCCCCCCAGTTTTAGACTCCGTGCAGGCATTAAACACTTTAGTGTTGAAAGTAGCTTTAACACTTTATTGTGGAATCCCAGCTTAATGGCTGGGAGTAAACTTAGCGAATCAGTGAAGGATAAAAATAGAACTCTATGTTAAGTAACTTTTCTTTTCTAGTTGTAAAAATATATTTGGGGATTTGAAATTGTATGCCGGTGTTGGTCTACTACCTGGATAAGTGGTGCTGCGCTAACAAAGAAGGTTTTTGTTGGGCTGCGAATGGTTCTCAAATATAGAACCTTCTGTTCGAGGCATGTGGGCTGCTGAATTCATATCTGTGCATAAATCGCCGCCTAGTGTTTGTTCCAGATTGCACCTTGTTCTCCTGGAAGAGTCTTTGAAGTATCACGAGATAGGTGACTACTCCCCTGGATTACAGTGCGCATGGGAATCTTCTCCATCCTCAGATGGTTTTTTTCCACCATTGGGTTCGAGTGTTATTCCTCTACTCCAACTTCGGAACCGAAACAAAAATTTATAAAAAGGCCTTCGACTTAGACTATCTCGCTCGGTACTTCTTGACTCGACCAAATTTTCCATCTTGATCCGGTCGTCGACGCGGGCAGTTGGGCCTTTCTACGCCACGTGGGCCTGCTGTCAATGGAAAGGAGTCCGTTCAAAAGGTGCCCACAATGCCAGTCCGAATTCCTGCATACTTACAAACATACAGTATGCAACAAGTGCTTGTCACCAGAGCACAACTAAGAAAATTGCCCAGCTTGTGCCCAATTCCGGTCGACAAAAACAATCCGGATTCGACGGGCTGCTAGGCAAGAGATGCAGCGACCGGAACCGGAGAACATCTTCGATGATGAACACGACCTACCAGAGGTGGCGGACTCTGATCTAGAGGTCGACACCGTCGAGGACCAGTCTGACTCAGACAACGAGATCCCACCGGGTCAAATCGTGAGTACACAGCCCCCAATGCCGCTTGTCCTGAAACCGAAGGCTCCGGTTGAAGCCTCGCCGAAAGGCCTTAGCTGAAATTGACCAGCTCCTTCAAAAGCCCCGCCTTATGGCTCTGCTCTGAAGCCAAAAACGAAGCCTTCCGATAGCCCAGGTCCAAGTAACGTTTTCCCCAAGAAGGTTGTCTAACTCAAGAGGGTCGTCGAACCGAAGAAGGCCGTAGAGAAGTCGTCGAACCGAAGAAGGTGGTCGAACCAAAAAAGGTCGCCCAATCCAAAAGGGTTATCTAGCCGAAGAAAAGCCTCGACCCAAAGCTGGTCGTCTATCCTAAAGGTTCACACGACCCAAAGAAGGCAGTCGATCCTCAAGAGTGGAGATCAACAAAAACACGATCACACTACAAAACCAGTCGACCCGAAAAAAGGCATCGAAATGACAAGACATTGAGCCTAAGAAAGCTTTCGAGCATAAAAAGCGTACCGATCCAAAAGCTCCAGTCGATCCGAAATAGGGCGCCGACCCCAAAGCAACGGTCCAGCCAAAAAAGACTCCACAACCGAAGGCCCTCGAACCAAAAACTCAAACACGTCATTAAGCCAAAACATCGGCGCCAAAGCCACGGACGGTGGAGGAAGAACTCTTCCATCCCAATCCGGAATCAGAGTAACAATCTAAACTGTATATAAACCCTGAGACTGGCAAAGTTAGTTTATTATGGAAAGAGACCACTGGACACAGGCACTCCTTCCCCTGTTCCTCCAAAGAAAAAGGACTTCGGGACTTCTCCCTCTAGGCCCTTTACTCCTCCTCCTCCTTTCTATCCCAATATGCCTTTTGTGCCCCACTCTCCTACACATTGACTAGAATGATGTGGATAACATGGGGGGAAGATTTTCAAAATGACTTTAATCAACCAGAGGATCCACATCCACAAGATGACACATGGGAGGATCAGAATGAGCCATACAACACACAACCCATCCCCAATGCCTCCCCATACCCTACAAAGCCTTCTCCTACCGATGACACAATTGTCTTTAACCAGCTGTTAGATGGGGCAGCAAAATACCACAAGGTCGACATGCACACTGACCCAATAGAAGATTTTCTATTTGACACATTTCCTACCTCTGAGAAAAATGTCATGACACTTCCTATGCTAAAAGGGGTACTAAAACACGCACCTGATATATTTAAAGATAAAGCTAGAGCACGTGTACTCAATCCCAGGATTAAAAAAAATATATAAAGCGGCCCCTACAGACCCTGCCTATATTAAAGGCCAGTTGCCTCTAGACTCACTGGTAGTTGCAAACGCTTGCAAAAGAGCAAACTACAGGAGATGCTCCACCTCCTGAGAAGGAGTTGAAAATATTGGAGGCTTCAGGCAAGAGTAGCCTCACAAGCCTCTAATTCATGGAGAATCGCGAACACACAGGCTCTACTAGCTCGCTACGATAGAGCACACTATGACCAGCTTGAGGGTTTAATGCAACACCTGCCAGAACCTTACAAGGCTCAGGCTAATGACCTCATTCAAGAAGGCAAGTTTATTATAATTGCCTCCATAAAATGTGCGCTTGACGCAGCCGCCAGATCCATTAATACCAGTGTATTACTGCGCAGACACGCATGGCTACGCATCTCGGGTTTTAAGAATGAGGTGCAATCCACCATCCTCAACCAACCAGTTAATCAAGACTTCCTGTTTGGCCCTGCAGTAGACACCATTTTGGATAAAATTAAAAAGATACGGAAACTGCTAAATCTGGGCGCACTGCAGTTTCAACAACACAGAGGTTCCTTTCATTGCTCCTCCTACAGAGGCACCGCACGAGGCAACACTTCACAAACTTCCTCTACATATAAAAGCAACACCCAAAGTTCCTTTAACAAAGGCTCGAACAGGGGAGGTTATAGGGGAAATAATAACGGCAGAGACCTGGCTGCAATAACACCAGAGCCTCCACTGCCACCAAATAGTGACTTAATCACACTCCCTCCAGGCCATCTAACGCCAGTCGGAGGCAGAGTCAAACAATTCCTACCAGTCTGGAACACAATTACCATAGACAGGTGGGTGAGACAAATTATCCAGTATGGTTATTGCCTGGAACTCACTTCTACTCCACCCAAACACCATCCTATGTCCAAGGAACACATCACCATGTTACAACAAGAGGTGAAATCCATGCCAGAAAAGGGGGCCATAGAGCCAGTTCCTTTTCAACACCAAGGGACAGGAGTATACTCGCTATACTTCCTTATCCCCAAAAAAACGGGTCCCTCGGACCAATATTGGACCTCATACCGCTAAACCAATACATACACTCTGAGGACTTCCACATGATCAACAAGTACTCCCGCTACTCCAGCAAGGAGACTACCTAGCAACATTAGACCTATAGGACGCATATGTTCGAGGCATGTGGGCTGCTGAATTCATATCTGTGCATAGATCTCCGCCTAGTGTTGGGTCCGGATGATTGCACATTGTTGTCCTGGAAGAGTCTTCGAAGTTTCACGTGATAGGTGGCTCCTCCCCCGGACTACAGTGCGCATGGGCATCCTCTCCATCCTCAGATTGTTTTTTTCCGCCATTGGGTTCGGATGTACTTTCTTTACTCAAGTTCGGAGACTTTTCTAATGGCCAAAAGGCCTCTGGGGTCGTCTGTATTGTTTCGATCGGTGCCGAGTACTTTGTTCCAGTTCTTTTCGAGCAGGACGTCTAAGAGCCGCGTGGCCTTTTCGACACCAGAAGCCCTATCGTCGATGGAACGGAGCCCGTTCAAACTATGCCCCCTTTGTAACTCGAAGTACCCACACATCTCTGTACTTCCGGTGTGCAACAAGTGCTTATCACCGGAGCACAATGAGGCCAACTGTCTAGCTTGTGCTCAATTCAGGTCGAAGAAGACGCTTGGGCTTCGACGCGCAGCGAGGCAGACTATGACGAGACCAGCGCCCGACCAGGTGAATATCTTTGAGGTCGTCTAGACTGAGGATCCAGAACAGCAGTCGAGTTGAGGATGAAAACGTCGTCTAGGTAAGGGACGACTTATCACCCATCGGAGCCGTCGATGACTCGAGCGATGAACCAGGCCCAACAGTGGGTACGGGGCCTGGAACAGACAGACTTCCAAGGGCTCGGGTCGAGGCATTGCCAGAAGGCCTTAGCCAAGATCATGACGAACATTCTATAGCCCAGCGTCTCGGCCGGGCTAAGAATATATCACACAAGCCATCGGTCGAACTACTTAAATCGAAACCGAAAGCCATAGTCTAAAACAAAACCGCTGAAGACAGTCTTCGGATCGAAGAGTTCGAGCCCATCGGATTCGACAAAGAAAAGTGTCGACGACCCTGCGGGGTCACATGAAAGGTGTCGAACCGAAGATCGGTGCACTGAAGTCCATCACTAAAGTCAAGCACGTCGAACCGACTAGGTCTACGTCGACAGTGACACAAATAAGGGGCTCGAGTCTCGGAAGGTTATCGATCCGAAGCAACGAGTCGACAGGCCACAGCTCGTCAAAGGCCTCAAGCCGAAATCCAAAAGCGGCTCAAAGGAGCACGTCTAGTCGAGGCAGAAGAGTGCGCCTCCAACGCAAAAAGCGCTTACGTCAACGCAGGGCCAAAAACATAATGGCGAAAAGGCAAAGTCGGTCGGACCAATATCTACGCCAGCCCCGAAGGTCGGACTGTCTACAAACACTATGCCACCGATAAAATTCGGACTGCCCCAGACTGCACGCCCTAAGGCGCTCGATCCAAAAACAGGGATCGAAACGTCCAAGAAGGTGTCGATGGGAAAGGAGACATTCTCTAGAAGAGGAGATTGTGTACCAAGAGCCCTCCTATGATGAGCAGTCAAAGCTACATATCAACTCTGACTCTGGCAGACTTACTATTTATCAAAAGATCATCAGGTCAGAAAATCCTCTAGAATCATAAAAAATTCCACTCAAAAAGACAAGGGATTCTTCCACATCGCCTGTCCCTTTTGAGACTGTAAGGTACCATGGCCAGGACACTTCTGCATACTCACCCACACGCTTTAATGAGGATACGGGGTATGATTATGATGAACAATATAATTTCCCTGCGGACACAGATCAGGATGACCAGACTCAAGCCTGGACAGACCCTGTTGACCCGGGGGAGTCACAGACTATTTCTGACACTCCTTCTTATCCTGTCAAAACTTCGCCAAGAGAGGATACAGCTGCGTTAAACGCATTAATAGAAAGGGCAGCAAAAAATCATGATGTGGAAATGCATGCTGACCCAATTGAAGAGGACTTCCTATTTGACACTTTCTCCACTTCAGAGAAATCAGTCAAGACATTGCCAATGTTGAAAGGTGTCCTTAACCACGCAGGAGACATTTTCAAGGAAACCACAAGAGCAAGGGTTGTTAACCCCGGATGTGAGAAGGTGGCCTGATATGCAGTGCTCACTATTCTAGTGAACACTATGTATCAGTCCAGCAACCCTTATTGATGATTGGTTGTAAGTCAACCTTATAGACCAGCTATCCTAGTAGCGTGGATACGAGCAGTCTAAGGCTAAAGACTCGAGAGGGCGCGTTAAGCCAGCTGTTTACCACACATATACCCCTTGAATACCAAGTGAAAGGACACCACACAAGTGTTATGAAAATAAACAGGTATTTATTTAAAGATCACAACAGCCCTGTACTCTTTATGAGGGCAGGGTACTAAGCACAAACCAAAACTCTTACAAAAATACTTAAGTTAGCACAGTATATACAAATGCCCGAGGGGCACGGAAAACCATATACTCTGAAAGTGGAATGCGAAATTCCTAGCAGGTAAGTACAGTACTAATAGCTTTTGGAATCGCTAGGACTTGACTAGGGAATCGTTAGATTACTTCTAGGAGGCCTAGGGGACTCGGGTGCAGTGTGTGCACTCTCACGCGAGATGCGGGACAAAAGTCTATGGTAGCTAGGAATTAGAAAGTTAGTGTTCTCGGGCGAACCCGACCTGGTAGGGAGAAAACGAAAGTAGATTCTGACCCTTGGATAGTGAGGCTATGCTGGGGCACCGAAATGCCGAAGTTACCTAGCCCAGGGGCTGCAGCTGCATAGGTCTGAAAAGACGTCGGGAATCCTCGTAGACGGACCAGGAGCCGGAAGAAAAGATGCTGGCCGGTGACCAGTGAAGAAAGTTCAGTCGGATCCAAGCCTGGATCTTGAAGATAGATGACACCTGAAAGCAGAGGGGACCAAGTTCGAGACTACTAGCCAGTAGTCAGTGGGCACCAGGAGGGCACCGGATGGTAGCCACCTCGACTAGGTGAGTGGGTGACGCTTGACTCGAAGATCTCACGGACCAGGAGGCGTTGTCGGCGACCAGGATGGAGGATCGAGCTGTCCCACGAAGATAGAAGCTGTCGGCGTCGCTGGACCCAGGATTGGGCAACAAAGCCTTGGCAAATTCAAGCCCACGCGGTGGACCTAAAATGGCGTCTGGAGTGGACCAGGAGGGTCCGGGGTGCCTCTCTTGAAGAAGGGAGCAAGGGCCAGCCTGGAGCAACCAGACCAGCAGAAGAGTTGTCGTCGGGCGTCGTTCAGAAGGCCACAAGCCAGCCGGCTAGTAGCCAAACAACGCGGTGCACAGCAAACAGCAGAAGGGCCCCACGCCGATCGTGGAGATGCAGGGAGGCTGATCTTGGGTGCTGGAGCTGCGCAGGGTTGGGGCTTCTCGGACCCCAAAGCACTCACCAGTGGAAGACTCGGTGGGCTTGCAATAAAGATGTCGTGCAGTCTTGGCGATCGTCGGTCCCTTGAGGTCTCGTCGCACTCACGGTTCTCAGCTTTGCTGTAGAGGTGAGTAGAGGTCAGAGGTGCCAGGGAAGCCGGGTCTCGTCGTGCTGGGTCGTCGGATTCGTGATGAAGGACTTGCAGCGGGCCGCAGTGTTCTTTAGGATGGTGCCTGCGGATGCAGGGTGACTACTCCTTAGCCACAAGGGAGAATCTTGAAGAAGAAATCGTGAAGTCCTTTCGAAGAAAGTGGTATCTTGATTCCAAAGATGATCTAATTTTAACAGGGGGCCCGCTCCCATCTTTATACTAAAAAAGGGGGCTGACCCGGTGACTAGGTCCTGCCTATGGGTGGGACTAGGTGGGGGGTGGTTACACCCCTCAGCCATGCTGGACTTCCCCAGGCCAGGGGCTGGTGTGCCCCTGGAACTGGTTCAGACCGGCCTATGCGTAGTGAGCACCGGGGTGCCACTCAGCAGTCACCTTCCTGTAAAGCCCTGCCTACCCAGGATACACAAAACCATGTCTGGGACGGTGCTAGCACCGCCCCTGACAGGAAACCCTTTGTCCAGGCTCCCCTCGCTGGAAGGACTCCCAGCTGCAGGGGGTCAGACTCGTGTCTGTGGTGGCAGCATCCATTTTGTGGAGCTGAGGCTTCAGTTAACTTTAACCGGGGTTCACAGTTACATACATGTCGTGTCCCTCTAGAAGGGTGGAATGCTAACCCCGTCGCCAGAATTGGCGAGGGGTTAGTATTCCAATTCGTATGACACCTTACTCGACATGTTTTGATAAAGCAATACCAAAGATAGCATTTAACCGCGAGGATTATAATGCACTTAAGAGTATATGGTATGCGATATCATGGAACAGCTATTAGGACTTGATTCCGCAAGCTGCAGACAGGCTCAGCTCATGCCAGAGCACCATCTCACACGATTCCAAGCACTCTGCCTTCAGGATTGTCAAGGCCTGCCATAGGAGTGACTGATAGGAATCTGTGTGTCCATTTTAGGGTTAGGTATAGGTATACTACACCTACAGCAAAGGGTGATTACACGACTTTGCCCCAGCTGTCATGCAGCCAGTTGTGTCAAATTTAGGAGGCCAGCCAGGGGTGGCATAATACATGCTGCAGCCCCTGGTAGCCCTGGGTACACCTATGCCCTGAGTTACAGGGTCTGATAAGGTGGCCCAGTACCAATTGGTAGATGCACCTAGGGTACATGAAGTAATTTAGAAAGAGAACAGCCAGGCTGTGGGTCTGATTGGCAGGCCCACAGCCAGAGAAAGTCGTAAACCAGTGAAACAAAAGCAAAAAATCTGGGTGATCATAGGATTGCAGACCCTACTCTCCTACACCGGAATCGAAAGATAATACAGACAGGCGCCTGTGGACCCTACATATATTAAGGGACAGCTGCCATTGGACTCTTTGGTGGTATCAAATGCTCGTAAGCGTGCCAACTCACAAACCACCGGTGATGCTCCTCCTCCAGACAAGGAGTCTAAAATATTAGAAGCTTATGGAAAAAGGGTAGCTGCTCAATCAGCTAATATCTGGAGAATTTCTAATACACAAGCCCTATTAGCCAGATACGATAGGGCGCATTATGACACACTAGAGCAACTGCTACAACATTTGCCTGATGCCTACATGGAGGGAGCAGAAACACTGATAAAAGAGGGGAAACTCCTATCCAACGCATCCATTAAATGTGCGCTAGACGCACAGACACTGCAGCCAGGGCCATGTGTCATGCTCAGGAGACATGCTTGGTTACGCATCTCTGGGTTCAAACCTGAGATTCAAACCACATTATTAAATCAGCCTGTGAACCCTGATTATTTATTTGGTCCTGATGTGGACACAGACAGCCAAGTCTATGGGTGCCTTGCATTCACAACAATTCAGAGGAGGCTCCTTTCGTCGCTCCGGTAACAGAGGAGCTGCACGAGGCCAGGCATCCCAGCAGACTCCATACAATAAAGGGAGCACGTAGACCACCTTTAATAAAAACAATAGAGGTGGATACCGTGGCAACAGCAGCAAGGGCAGAGGACGAGGGAATAACACCAGATCCTCCGCCAATACTAAACAGTGACGCCTTGTCACTGCCCCCGGACCATGTAACACCGGGAGGGGACGATTACAACAGTTCCTGCCAGTCTGGGAGAGCATTACCACAGACAGGTGGGTGAGACAACTTATTCAGTACGGCTATTGTCTAGAGCTAACCTCCACTCCACCCAATATACCCCAAGACACCGTCCTATGTCCGCAGAGCACATACACTTATTGCAGCAAGAAGTCATCAGCATGCTGCAAAAAGGGTCCATAGAACTCGTCCCTATACAGCAACAGGGTACAGGGGTATACTCGCTGTACTTCTTAATCCCCCCAAAAAACGGATCTCAGGCCCATACTGGACCTCATGCCCCTAAACCAATACATCTTGTCAGAACATTTTCACATGCTCACTTTACAGCAGGTTCTACCATTGCTCAGTCAGGGAGATTTCCTTGCAACACTAGACCTCAAAGATGCAGATTTCCACATACCGATACATCCAGCACACAGGAAGTATCTCAGGTTTACAAAACAGAATCAGCACTACCAGTTCAAGGTCCTGCCTTTCGGGGTGACAACAGCCCCCAGGGTGTTTACCAAGTGCCTAGCGACAGTAGCTGTGCACCTACGGAGAAACCATATTCACGTCTACCCCTATCTGGACGACTGGATTATCCAAGCAAAGTCAGCCCAGCAGTGTGCCAGCCACATGTCCTGCACTATTCACCTACTACACAGCCTCGGATTCTCATTAAACTACAGTCTCATCTCCAACCCGCCCACGTACAACAGTACCTAGGAGCGACAATAGACACACTGGCAGCAAAGGCACAGCCAAACTCAGCAAGAATCAACAGCATTCAATTACTGATTCAGAAATTCAGACCCCAACACTCGCTCCCAGCACGGGTCTTTATGCAGTTGAAAGGCATGATGGCCTCCTGCATCTTCATAGTCCCTCACGCGAGACTACACATGCGTCCGCTTCGGGAGTGCTTAGCACGGCAGTGGAACCAGGCTCAAGGACAATTTAAAGACCTATTATTGGTGACCGGTCGTGCATACAACTCTCTGCATTGGTGGAACCCACAAAACCCTTGCATGGGACGACCGTTCCAAGAGCCTGTACCACAAATAGTGCTTACGACGGACGCATCTCTCCTGGGATGGGGAGCGCATGTCCTCCATTACACAGTGCAGGGACTATGGACGACACAGCAGAAGAAAATTCACATCGACCTGCTGGAACTGATGGCAATCTTTATGGCAATGAAGGTGTTCAAGGTACATCTTGCAACAAAGTTGTGTTGATCCGGACGGACAACATGACTGCCATGTACTACATACAGAAGCAGGGAGGGGACACACTCTCCACAGTTGTCACATCTAGCGCAAAGCATGTGTAAGTGGGCCATTCAGAGAAACATCTTCCTCATGGCGGAACACCTCCCAGGCAGGGACAACCAGATGGCTGATCTGCTCAGCAGACACAGCCACCAGATGCACGAGTGGGGGATACATCCCTCAGTGCTACAACCATACTTCCAGCAGTGGGGTCACCCAGAGATAGACCTGTTCGCCACAATGGAAAACGCAAAATGCCAAAGCTTCGCTGCCAGGTTTCCACATCCGCAGTCTCATGGCAATGAGATATGCATGAACTCGTCACGCAGGTTTGTGTACGCTTTTCCCCCAGACCTGCTCATACCACTAGTGGCACGCAAACTGCGACAACTCAATGACTCATCCTAGTTGCTCCAACGTGGGCAAGGCAACAATGGTACACCACGTTCCTAGAACTTTCCGTGGTGCCTCATCATAGGCTGCGACTAACACCCAGTCTTTTAACGCAGAGCCATGGAGACATTCAGCACCCAGATCCGCAACAGTTGAACCTTGCGATCTGGCTCCTGAAATCCTAGTTTAGTTACCTGAACTTGCCTCCTGACTGTATGAATATTATCTAAGAGGCAAGAAGACCTAGAACCAGAGCATGCTATGTGGCGAAGTGAAAACTATTGGTCATCTATTGTAACAATGACGTAAATCAGCTAGATACATCACCTCAAAACATCATGTTATCTGTTACATTTACACAGATGCAATCTAGCCTACAGTTCCATACGCATACATTTAGCTGCGGTGGCAGCTTATCTTCAGAACAGGCAACACCTTTCACTCTTCAGAGTACCTGCTATTAAAGCTTTCATGGAGGGACTCAAACGAGTGATTCCTCCAAGACACCCACCTTCACCTGTCTGGAACCCGAACGTGGTTCTCACCAGACTGATGGGACCACCTTTTGAACCTCTACACTCGTGTGAAATAAAAATCCTAACGTGGAAAGTGGCTTTTTTAGTAGCGATTACATCACTTAGAAGAGTTAGTGAGCTGCAAGCCATAAATATTCAGGAGCCATTCATACAAATTCACGCAAATAGGGTAGTGCTACGTACAAACCCTAAATTTATGCCAAAGGTGGTATCCCAGTTTCACATCAAACTATAGAACTGCCAGTGTTCTTTCCAGATCCAGTGGCAGGAAGAGCTCTACATACACTAGACGTTAAGAGCTCTCCTGTACTATATAGACAGGAAAAAACATTTCAGGAAAACTAAGCAACTGTTTGTTGCCTTTTCACCACAGCACAAAGGCAACCCCATTTCCAAATCCGGTATAGCCAGATGGATTCTTAAGTGCATACAGATTTGTTATTAGAAAGCTAAACACACATTAACAGTTCCCCCAAGAGCGCATCCAACACGCAAGTTCGGGGCAACCATGGCTTTCCTAGGAAACATTCCTCTAGAAGACCTATGTAGAGCAGCCACATGGACTACCATACATACATTAACCAAACAGCAAGCAGCTGTAGGACAGGCTGTACTCTACTCTTTTTCGGACTGCTGCAGCTGGAACGGGCAACCACGGCTAAGGGGGAGACTGCTATACATTCTATGCACAGATATAAATTCAGCAGCCCACATGCCTCGAACGGAATATGCTACTTACCAGTATGCATCTGTTCTTGGCATGTAGGGCTGCTGACATTCATATCGCCCACCCACCTCCCCCGTGCCTGTCGCAGCTATAATATTCAGAATTAATCTCTAGCATGGACATCACTTACTTTATCATACTCTATCTCTGCCACAATGGCGAAAAACAATCTGAGGATGGAGAGGATGCCCATGCGCACTGTAGTCCGGGGAGGAGCCACCTATCTTGTGATACTTGGAACACTCTTCCAGGGCAACAATGTGCAATCATCCGGACCCAACACTAGGCGGCGCTCTATGCACAGATATAAATGTCAGCAGCCCTACATGCCAAGAACAGATGCATACTGGTAAGTAGCATATTCCTTTCACATGCCTATACATCCAGCTCACAGGAAATACCTCAGGTTCACGATAGAAGGTCAACATTTTCAGTTCAAGGTTCTCCCCTTCGGGGTAACCACAGCCCCAAGAGTATTCACAAAATGTCTAGCTGTAGTAGCTGCACGCCTCCAGAAGGCAACACATCCACATGTTTCCATACCTGGACGATTGGCTCATAAAAGCAAACTCATACACGCAGTGTGCAAGCCATACATCTCAGACACTCCAGCTGCTACACACCCTGGGGTTTATCATAAACTAGCCAAAATCTCATCTACAACCCTCCCACATACAGCAATATCTGATAGCTACAGTAGACACCTCAGTAGCAAAGGCATACCCAAATTCACCCAGGATAGCCAACATGCAAACTCTTTCAAAACTTTCAGCCACAACACTCTTTGCCAGCTCGAGTGTTCATGCAGCTCCTAGGCATGATGGCCTCCTGCATATTCATTGTCCCTCATGCCCGACTTCAAATGCGTCCACTGCAAGAATGCCTAGCACGGCAGTGGAACCAAGCTCCAGGACTACTAAAGGACCTAGTGTTGGTAGACAGTCGCGCTTACAACTCCCTACAGTGGTGGAACCCACAAAACCATTCAAAGGGGCGACTGTTCCAAGAGCTGGTTCCACAATCAGCGGACACTTCACTGACCGGCTGGGGAGCCCACTTACTCCAATACACAGCCCAAGGGCTCAGGACAGTAAAACAAAAGAAACTGCCTATCAACCTCTTAGAGTTGCTCGCAATATTTCTGGCACTACAAGCATTCCAAAAATACTTGTACAAGGGTGTGTTGATCCGGACAGACAACATGACAACCATGTACTACATACAGGAACAAGGATGGACACACTCCACAGCTGTCCCACTTAGCACAGAGCATATGGAGGTGGACAATAATAAACATTTTTCTCCTAGCAGAACTGCCAGGGAAAGACAACCAAGTAGCGAACCTGCTAAGCAGACACAGCCAACAGCTAGACGAATGGGAGATTCACCCCAAAGTTCTCCGACCAGTCTTCCAGAAATGAGGGCACCCAAAGATAGATCTGTTTGCCACAAACAAACTCAAAATGCCAGTACTTTGCCGCCAGGTTCCCACATCCGCTGTCACAGGGCAATGTGATATGGATGAACTTTTCCGCCAACTCCACTGATTCCGCTGGTGGCACGCAAACTACGTCCGCAGTCACTCGCATTGATCCTGGTTGCTCCCACATGGGCAAGACAGCCATGGTACACAACGCTCCTGGAACTCTCAGTATTTCCACATCCTCTCTCCCCATCTTTTAACGCAGAACCATGGAGAAATCCAACATCCAAATCCCAATCAGATGAACCTAGCGATCTGGCTCCTGAGGTCTTAGAGTTCGGGTACCTTAACTTACCTCCTGATTGCATGAACATTATCAAGGAGACAAGAAGGGCAACTACTAGAGCATGCTATGCAGCTAAATGGAAAAGATTTGTAATCGATTTGTAATTTATTGCAACAATAACCAAATCAATCCATTGGATGCTTCCATTCAAAACATTATCTGTTACCTCTTGCATCTTCAAAGATGCAATTTAGCATACTCTTGTATAAGGCTACATCTTGCTGCATATCTCCAACAGGCAACACCTTTCCCTGTTTAGGGTACCACCAATCAAGGCTTTTATGGAGGGTCTTAAAAGGTTAATCCCTCAAACACCCACCTTCACCAGTATGGAACTTAAATTTGGTACTTACCAGACTTATGGGTCCCCCTTCGAACCACTCCACTCATGTGAATTGCAATTTCTAACATGGAAGGTGGCATTCTTGATTGCCATTACCTCCCTCAGGCAAGTAAGTAGGCTTTAAGCACGAACAATTCAAGAGCCCTTCATGCCAGTACATGCAAATAGGGTAGTACTTAGGACAACCCCATAGTTTATGCCAAGTCATATCCACTTTCCATATCGATCAATAGAATTGCCAGTTTTCTTCCAAAACCCACAGTCAGTAGCCGAAAGGGCCCTACACACAGTCGATGTAAGGAGAGCTCTACTATATTATGTCGACAGGACTAAATCATTTCAGAAAACAAAGCAACCGTTTGTTGCTTTTTCACCGCAACATAAAGGTAATCCCATCTCAAAATCAGGAATAGCCAGATGGATAGTTAAATGCATTCAGATATGCTATCAAAAAGCTAAACACACTCGAACAGTTCTCCCAAGAGCACACTACGTGCAAAATGGGGGCATCCATGGCTTTCTTAGGGAATATTCCTCTTAAAGACATATGTAGGGCAGCAACATGATCTACCATACACACTTTCACTAAACACTATTGTGTAGACGTGCAATCAAAGCAGCAAGCTGCTGTAGGCCAGGCTGTCCTTATAACCCTTTTTCAGACTGCTGCAGCTGGTACAGGTGACCACCACTAGAGACACTGCTATACAGTCTATGCACAGATATGAATTCAGCAGCCCACATGCCTCGAACGGAATATGCTACTTACCAGTGTGCATCTGTTCTTGGCATGTAGGGCTGCTGACATTCATCTCGCCCACCCTCCTCCCTGGTGCCTGTTGCAGCTGCATTATTCCCTCTTTCAATATTATCTTTGCATGGCCATCTCTTGCTTGCTATACTCCATCTCTGCCACAATGGCGAAAAACAATCTGAGGATGGAGAAGATACCCATGCGCACTGTAGTCCAGGGGAGGAGTCACCTATCTCGTGATACTTCGAGGACTCTTCCAGGACACTAAGGTGCAATCATCTGGACCAAACACTAGGCGGCGATCTATGCACAGATATGAATGTCAGCAGCCCTATATGCCAAGAACAAATGCATACTGGTAAGTAGCATATTCCTTCCATTAACATGACTGTTCCCAGTATAAACACACAAGCCTTCTGCAATTGTCCATTTCCCTGTAGCTATTGAGACTCCACCCGCTACAGAGTACTCATTAATTATGATTTTTCTAGGGAGTAGCATCTTTTGGTATGTAGAACGATGTGTACTACTGAGCTGCAGATAATTCACTGGGTATTGCAAACCTGCTAAACATTTCCATTTCTCTGCACCATTGTGCGTTTTTCTTCATTTTAATGGAAGACCTTGGATTACCTTGTGTATATATTTATATATATATTTTTTTTTTTTACAGAAAAAGATCTACAAGGATCAGATGGAATTCATGTTGCAAAATCACGTTTTCCCCCTTTTCAGCAATGAGCTAGGATATATGAGAGCTCGGGTAAGACTGCAACACCTTGGAGGCTTCTAATGTAATTAAGCTTTTGGGGAACTGTCAATGATCCAATCAAAATAGTTGACCTAAACAAAATTACTTCACTGTATGTATTGTAGTGAAAGTTACCTGGAGGCCAGACTGATAGTTAATTTTGTTTGAGTTCTAACAAGTGGCTACAGATCATAGTGTGCATGGTGCTAGTCTGTGTTTAATACAGCCAGTGTGCGTTTTGCATTCTGGCTGTATTGCTCACACTGAACCTGTGGCCATAGATTAATATGAGATCATAGTACTGGTCTAGTGATGCCTTAAGGGCTTAAGTACCGCTGGCCAGCCTCCAAACTCTCACACAGGTCAAGCTGTCTTTTAGATATAGTGAGATGTCAGATTATTTTGCAGCTTTTAAAATCCGTGTTTATGGCTGAATTCAAGCAGAAGTACAGTGTTTGAATGGAATTCACTCATTTGTTTCTAGGCCTGCTGGGTGCTTCATTATTTCTGTGAAGTAAAGTTTAAGAACGACCAGAACTTGCAGACTGCCCTAGAGTTGACAAGAAGATGCCTGATTGATGATCGAGAAATGCCTGTAAAAGTTGAAGCTGCCATTGCCCTCCAGGTTCTAATCAGCAACCAAGAGAAAGGTATCAATCTTGACTCAATCCAGCCTGTAGACTCTACAGAAAGCACTGTTTGCTGCAGGTGGCTTTTAGGTTACAATTCACTTTTGTAAATCATGTGCATGCCACACCAGGCAACTATAAACCTATTCTGGTGAGACTTTTTATTGGCTTATGACCAGTTATTTTGCAGGTTTTCTGTGTTGACACCTTTGGCCCCTTTAGTGAACATTGTCTTGCTAGTACCAGCATGCTAGCTGGTTGTCTGGTGCTGACTATTCCAATTTATGCCCAAATTAATGTGGCACTGCACAGACCTGAAGGAATGATGACCAGTAAATGTAATTTGTCAAGATTTCACCAGGTTTATTTCTTCCTTTTTGTTTTGTACAGCTAAGGAATATATAACTCCATTTATTCGACCAGTGATGCAAGCGCTACTTCACATTATAAGAGAAACCGAAAATGATGATCTTACAAACGTAATTCAGAAAATGATTTGCGAGTACAGTGAAGAAGTTACTCCTATTGCTGTAGAAATGACCCAACATTTGGTAAGTTTAAGTAACCACTTCTGAAAAGCTTAATTTACACATTTGTAGAAGTGGCTGCTATATTTGTGTGCATAGTATTAGTCTGTGTCTGGTAGTGCAGTTGATTTGCGTTTTGCAATTAGCTGTTCTATTTGCACAAAACCTGCAGCCATATATTAATATGAGATCATAGTACTGGTCTAGTGATGTCTGATTGGCAAACTAGCACTGGCCAGCCTCCAAACTCTCAGACAGTTCTCTGGGCTGGACCATAAATTAATGACTAAATTGCATTAACACTTGTAAATAGCGCTACATTTTGTATAGACGAGAGAACCGCCCCCCCCCCCTCGCAGTCACTGTAAATTATATTGAATGTTTGTAAAAATTACAAGTCACTTCTCATGTTGACTTTGCCAGAGGATCTAAACAAAAACTGTGAATTTATTGACCATTGGGTACTCCTGAATCTTTGCACTGTACCTACCATGTACCAGTTTGCCATTTTTTATTTATTGCATCCTCTAAATTCAGTTTACTTCCATGGTCAAGCTGGGTGAAGTGTGCTTGTTTTTTCGATCAGACGGTTGGGAGTTGAAAGCAAGTAACCAATTTAGCAAACCAGTACCCTGTTTGGTCAACTGTTTCCATGAGAACACGTGCTTGCCCTTGGTAGCAGTAGCACAAATCAGCAGGCCTTTCCTCGGAAAAGTTAGTAAAGAATTTGAATGCCAGGAAATCAAACTGAATTCCCCAAATGGTTTTAGTGGGAGGAAAAATGTGAATGAATAAAAGACCATAAAACGCAACAAATATTGGATAAGAAAATCCGAATGAATTACTATTTGAAATTGTTTTACAGAAGTGATGTCATTCAGTGGTAGATTGTGTATGACACAAAAGCTCCCACCAGTTTTGCAGCGTGAATCTTTCTGGATTCACTATGCTGTGCATATTCCGCAGTCTTGTGGTTGGGTCCGGATTCGTAGTCTTTTTTTTTTTTTTTTTTTTTTTTTTTTTTTTTGTGTAGCCCTTGTCGGAGTCACACCTTCGGGCGCATTTCCGGTGACGTCGGCATGCGCCATCTTCAGATTCTTTTTTCCGCGGTCGGGTCTGGATCGTTCCCGTTTGGGCTCCAGACATTTTTGGAGAAAGTACTGAAAAGAGTGGAAGTTGGAGAAGATATTGGAAGAAGACCAGAGAAGACTTCGCAGAACACTGACGAAGAGGAGAGAAGGTGAAAACCTCGAACTTCGACGATCGTCGACGTCCACGCGCTCAGTGAGGCCTGAACGCACGAGGATGGACAACACGCCGTTCAAGTTCTGCCCGAACTGCAGACACAAGTACGCACAGAGACCAGCACCCGGTTTGCAACCTCTGCCTACCGGTAGAACACAGAAGCCTGCGCCGTCTTCGCCCAGAAGACCCTCCGAGTGAGGAAGAGACCGAGGGTAGCACACGCCGCCCTCGGAGGAAAATCCCCGACACCATCGCTGTACGAGCTGGGGATGTCCTCAGAGGAGGAGGACAACGCTGCCGCAGAAGACGACGGCTACACGGTCGTGGAGACCGATTACAAGAAGACACCTGATAAGGTAGGAGACTCGACGTCCCATAAGAACACCAGAGACCCTGAGTCTCGAAAGCTCGAGGCCAAGAGCCCGAAGGCGCCGACGCAGCGACATCTGCCGTCCGCGACCACAAGCAGGCCCGGCGGATCCTCAGAGAAGGAGTCCCTGGCGCCGAAGGCTGTTGACCAGCAGAAAGCGTCCAAGATCGTCGCCGAAAAGGACCGATCGACGTCGAGGGAGAAAGACCCTAAAGCATCGGCAACGTCCAGGGACCCGAAATCCAGTACGACGTCCAAGCCGTCGACGCCGAAGATCTCGACGCCGAGCCAGGCGCCGAAGAGAGGAGCCGAACGTTCCGAAGCCGAGAAAGCGGCCGAGGTAGAAAGGAAGAGACGCCGGCTGGAAGCTGAGATGGCGAGCCTCTTGCAGCGAAGGAAGGAGGTCGCCGCCGAGATGAGTGCGTTCACGATTCCACACAAGACCAAGCACGACGTGCTAGATCTGGTCGAGGAGGAAGAGGAACATGTCGACGACCATGTGCCTAGCGACGAGATGGTCGACGACCAGGAAGCTGAAGAGAATCCCTACGAGGATTACAGCTACGAGGGCGAAGAGAGCAGTAGAGTGGACGACGAGTCGGTCACCTCTGATCCACGCGAGGAGGACTACCTAGACGTCGACACCGAGAGCCCGGAGGAGGCGGTCTACTCGTACCCCTCGTACCCCTCGAGACCCTCGCCGCCCGACGACATCGGGGCATACAACTCGGCGATACAATCTGCCGCGACTGCATTCAGGTTGAAACTCGACGAGGAAAAGCAGACTTCCTGCTAGAGACCTTGCTCCCAACGCAAACAAGAAGCCAGTTCCTCCCAATGCTCGAGAGCGTCTTGGCGCACGGAAAGGAAGCGTTCAAGGAGCCCGCTACATGCAAGGCAGTAACTCCCAGAACAGAGAGAAAATATACAAGCAGTCCTCGAAGGACACGGCCTACATTTGAGGCGAGGTCTCCGCTGACTCCATTATCACGGCCACAGCTAGGAAGAGGGCGAGCGTATCTACTGCCTCGGGCCCACCGCCGGATAAGGAGAGCAAAAGGATGGATCTGGTGGGGAGAAGGATCGAGCGAAATGCTGCGACCCACTGGCGCATGGCTAATTCAAACGCCCTGCTAAACAGTCACGTGTACCAAATCATGGAGGGACTGGGGCACTTGGTGAAGGATCTACCCCAAGAGGCCAGGCAGAAAGCCGAAAAATTGGTAGAAGGGAAGAACGTGGCAAATTCTTGCCTTAAGACTGCCCTGGACGGCGCAGACACCGCCAGCAGGCTAATGATGATGGGTGTCACGGAGAGGAGACACGCCTGGCTCAGGATCTCAGGGTTCAAACCCGAGGTGCAACACAGTATCCTGAACACACCGTTCAACGGCGAAACACTTTTCGGAGCAACGGTTGACGACAAACTATGCCAACTCAAAAAGGATAACGAGACTGCAAGATCCATGGGGGCTTTGCAGTTCAGAGGCAACAGAAGAGGCACGGAGGCCCGGCGGAAGAGGTGGAAACCAGCCAGGTACATCGCACCAGGCCTTCCAGCAGACGCACCAGGCAGACTCGCAGGCTCAGCAAGGTCACCAGAAGCAGTCCTGGCAATATCAACCAAGGGGTCAGTCCTTTCGAGGGAGAAATGGACGTGGCCAGAATAGAAGAGGGGGCCAGCAGCCCACCTCGAAGTGACTTCACACTCCCCCGGGTGCCCGACCACAGAAAAGATCCCAGGGGGCACCGCGTACAAAGGGGTCTGGACAATCTAATGACCTACGACCACATGACACCAGTGGGAGGAAGATTAAAGTTCTATCTCCAGGAATGGAGAGAAATAACATCAGACAAATGGATCCTAAACATCATTCAATTCGGATACTGCTTGGAGTTGGAGAAAAAACCAACAAACAGAAAACCAAGGGTGAAGCCACCAGCAAAAGAACAGCTGGCGAGACTTCAGGAAGAAGTGCAAGAACTTCTACAAAAAAAGGCCATAGAAAGAGTTCCCTTTATGGAGAGAAACAGGGGAATATACTCAACGTACTTCTTAGTACCAAAGGTCGACGACAAAATGAGACCCATCCTAGACCTGAGGTTCCTCAACAAATTCATAAAAACACAAGTTCAAAATGACCTCCTTGCAGGAGTTGCTGCCACAGTTGCAGGTCGGAGACTTCATGGTCACAATAGACCTCAAGGATGCCTACTTACACATACCGATGAACGACAAACACAAGCATATGCTCATTTTCGCTATCGGAGGAGGCCACTACCAGTTCACAACGCTGGCCTTCGGACTAAAACCAGCACCGAGGGTATTCACAAAGTGCCTCGCGGCAGTCGCAGCGCACTTACGAAGACAGGGGATACACGTATACCCTTACCTCGACGACTGGCTAGTAAAAGCAAGCTCGTACCACAAGTGCAAGCAGCATGCGCATACAGTGACGAGAACACTCATACACTTGGGGTTCTCCGTGCATTGGAAGAAATCATCAATGGAGCCGGAGCAAGTGAAGATCTTCCTGGGGGCACAGATCAACACCGTTCAGGGCAAAGTCTTCCCCAGCGAAAAGAGAGCAAGGGCACTGGTCAAGGAAACTCGCCTATACCGGAAGGGGCAAGCTCGGACAGTGAGGACTGCGAGCAAGATCATGGGAATGATGGCATCATGCATCCACCTAGTGCCGAATGTGCGGCTCCACATGAGACCCATGCAAGAATGGCTGCAGGAACAATGGTCACAGGCTTCGGGCAGTTGGGAGGATCTTGTGGTAGTGACGCACGCAGTGCAGAAGGAGATGGCATGGTGGACCCTGGAGAACATAACAATGGGGCAGCCACTTACACTCCCAACTCCGACAGTGACCATCACCACGGACGCATCCCTGAAGGGATGGGGTGCTCACATGGAGGAACTCAAAGTGAGGGGCCTGTGGACGCCAGCAGATGCAACGAAACACATCAATTACCTAGAATTAAAGACAATCTTCCTGGCACTGAAAGCCTTCCAGACAAGACTGTACAGGCAGAGGGTGTTGCTACAGACAGACAACACCACGGCGATGTTCTACATCAACAAACAGGGTGGAACACAGTCGACAACGCTTTCGACGCTGGCACAGGATATATGGAGGTGGGGCATCCCTCTCCAGAAAGACCTGATAGCCATACACCTACTAGGCAAAGAACATTCAAGCAGACTGGCTGAGCAGACAGACCTCGGCATCCCACGAGTGGGAGCTCAATGCTCAGGAGACGAGGAGGCTGTTCAACAGGTGGGGGACACCACCAGTGGACCTGTTTGCAACACACCAGAATGCGAAATGCCGAAACTTCGCATCCAGACAACACGAAGAAGGGTCCCTTGGGAATGCCCTATGGATAGATTGGTCCGGGAAATTTGCATACGCTTTTCCCCCGATACTGCTGATTAACAGAGTGCTGAGCAAGTGCAGGGCGAGCACCATGACCCTGATACTGTTCGCGCCGCAGTGGGCGAGGCAGACTTGGTACTCGCAGATCATGGAGATGGCGCAGTGTGCGCCCCACAGATTCAGCAGGAGGAAGGACCTGCTCTCCATGCAGAACGGAGAGGTGCTGCACCCAGAACCAGAGAGCATGAGCCTAGTAGCATGGCTCCTGAGGACATCGAATTCGCACACTTAAAGCTGCCAGAGAGCACCCTCGGGGTTCTTCGGGAGGCACGAAGGCCCAGCACAAGGAAGTGCTATGTCGCAAAGTGGAAAAGGTTCACGATGTGGTGCAGGAGGGAGAGACTTCACAATAAGATGAAGAGGGACTCTACGGTACTGAAGTACCTGACACACTTGCTGGACAAAAAGCTCAGCTCGTCCTCCTTGAGAGTTCACCTGGCGGCTATAGTGGCATACACAAGGGGTGAGATGGGCAGAAGCTTCTTCACATCACAAGTGGTAAAGAGGTTCCTCGAAGGAGCAAAAAGGATTGCACCACCCAAGCGGGTGCCACCACCGGCATGGAACTTAAACGTGGTCCTGACGGAACTCATGAAGGAGCCCTTCGAGCCACTTCACAAGGCCTCTTTGAAGATGCGAACTATGAAAACTGCTTTCCTGGTTGCAATTACATCCTTACGCAGAGTGAGCGAACTGCAAGCGTTGACGCTACAGGAGCCCTACTTACATATACACAATGACAGGGTGGTGATGAGGACCGACCCACATTTCATGCGGAAGGTGGTGTCCAGGTTCCACATGAACCAGTCCATTCAGATACCGAGTTTTTTCCAAAAACCAACCACTAGCGCAGAGCGAGCTCTGCATACCCTGGACGCCAGAAGGGCGGTCATGCATTACATCAAAGACAAAAGGACACAGGAAAACGAAACAGTTCTTTGTGTCCGCCAACAGTCACATGGGCAAAGCAGTCACTAAGAACACTATTGCGCGATGGATCGCGTAAACAATCCAACTCTGCCACAAAAGGGCAGGAGAAGAACTGGCAGAGGGGGCACGCGCCCACTCCACTAGGAAGAAGGGGGCTACAATAGCCTTCCTGGCCAATACACCCATACAAGACATATGCCTGGCGGCAACATGGGCTTCGGTGCACACATTCACGAAGCACTATTGCGTGGATGTTCAGATGAACAACGAAGCACAAGTCGGACAAAGGGTGCTCCAGCGTATATTCAGAAACCAGAGCTCATCTTCCACCCAGCCACCACGGAAGTGAGAAACCGCTACGAAATCTATGCACAGCATAGTGAATCAAGAAAGATTCACGCTGCAAAACGAATAGTTTCTTACCTGTCGGTGTAGTTTTGCAGCTTGAATATCTTTCTGGATTCACTAGCGAACCCACCCACCTCCGCCAGAAAGATGAGGCTGGAGAGAGAGGAGGTGGTCAAAAAAAAAAAAAAAAAGGGGTGATAGGAGAAGTAACAGAATATAAGGACATGTGGTAAAAATTATCACCTTGAATAGAATATTGCCATTGCTTCGGAAAAGAAGGCAACACGGGAAAAAAAGATTCCGAAGATGGCGCCCAAGGGTGGGAGCTTCCGCAGGAAGCATGCCGACGTCACTGGAAATGCGCCCGAAGAGGTGACGCCGACGCCCACAAGGGCTACAAAAAAAAACAAAGAAAAGACTACGAATCCGGACCCAACCACAAGACCGCGGAATATGCACAGCATAGTGAATCCAGAAAGATCTTCAAGCTGCAAAACTACACTGACGGGTAAGAAACTATTCGATACCACTCATGCTTGCAAAACAAAATACAGCTGCCAGAACATCAAAGTGCTCCTGCTCTCACACAGAACGTTAGCGTGAAACTCCTGTGTTTCCAGTCTTTAGAGTTCTTCCAGGGAGACCAAAATTACGGATTCCCAGGTGGTAACATACATTTTTATTCCATTGCCAATTGTTCAGCCTCTACTTTTCCTAGCATTGAATAGCTTTTTCTTGAGACCTTCAGAGCACTTGTGTACTACAGAGAGCTCAGTGCACCAATGCACTGATCGCATGCTCCAGCAGTGATGCCAGCTCATGTCCCTGTATCCAGTGCTTAGAAGTGCTATGCTCTTGCTCCTTTGTCACTCTGACGACAGTAGGTCACCTTGTCTGACCCGAATGAGAATCACTCCTAGTATATTTGTAAAAGTAGGTGGCTGGCCAGTATTTAGCCCACAAACAAATCCTTAAATTTCAGTTCTCTTCTAAGTTATTCATGGTCTGTTCGCCTTACTTTAATCTATCCAAGAATTCCCTTCTTGTTGGGGAATTGGTGGCAATGCTAGTGTCCAGAGCTCCTAACCTCCACCTGGAGTTTGTCCTAGGGAAATGAGGTAACCCTTCCAGCCAGTTGGTCTGGAGACCTGTTGCCCTTTGGCAGTTGTGCTTCAAAAGAGGACCCTGCTGGTTGTAAACTTGCTATTCTACACCTTCCTGTCAGTTTCTGGACACCCCCTGCTACTCCTAGCTACTCCCATTTTCAACATTTAACTGAGGTAGTTAACTAGTGACTAGTCACATAGGGTCTTCTAGGTAAACCAGACAAGGACTTTGGTGGTTTTATAACCAGTGTCAAAAAATAAAGACTCTTGTAAGAAGCTGACTCTTTGTGATTATATCCATCCGATATACAGTGTAAAGAGTCCATGGGTTGCCTTATAAGTGGACCGGTACTTGCTCTAGCAATCCCAAGGTGCTTTATTTGGGGTAGTGTGGTTGAGCAGCCTTAGGCTTAACCAAGAGAAGTGCAAAACATCTGCAATGATCAAAAAATCACACATGACTCAAGGAGATCCACACCAATTTGTAAAAATAGCAGGTGTACTTACATGAACAATTTCTCATATGCCTAAACTTATATAAAGGATGTTTTTAAATCTAAATTCTTTTCAGTTCCAACATTGAACACTTAATGCAATTTTTAGTTCGGCAACTTTATTCTATAGAAGGAAGAACCAGTATTGCAAATGGGTATAGCACAGCGACTGACGGGCCAGTCTGGGTTTAGGTGAGTGATGGGGAAGGTCCAAGGCAGCACCAACAATACACCACCAGAAGCACATGGGCAACTGGGTGCAGAGTGCAAAACTGCATTGGGAGCCCAATTTTATTCCATGGAGATTGGTCTCTGCAAAAAAGCTGCAAGTTTTGGATTTAAGGTCAGTCTGGCTGAACCAATAGGCGGGCTCAGTCCTTGCAATGCTTGGACATAGGGACGCTCTTGGTCCACTTCTCCACGGCCTGTGGGCGACATGTGTAGAAGTGACTAGGCATCTGGTTTTCTTATCGGGAGCAGTCGCAGTAGACGGCCTTCATGCAGAGACTACAGGCTAAGTCTGTGGGTCCACGAGAGGTGAAACCACAATGGACTCTTGGGGACCTTCAGGACACTGTTGGTCCGCTGGGAGTGACTGGTGCAGTGGTGGCTTTAGGTGTCTTGGCAGTTCGAGTCATCCGTCTCTACGGATAAGTGTGGCTCACTGGTTAGAGGAGGCAGACATGGAAGCAGAGGTCAGCCCGGGACCAGGGTTCAATTCCCGGCTCGGCGGGGTCTTGAGTCCTAAAATGTTCATGGACTCGACAATTCTCGCTCCGGTGCCTACTCGATTCATGGGTTCACACTCTGCGACTCTGGGCAATAGCTTGCTTAATCTTCACAACGGCCCCTCGCGGTGGGATGCCTGGCTTTCACCTTGCGGATACCCTGCCGGGGTTATCTCACAGGGGAATACCAGGACGGGTTCCCTAAGCAAGCGCTTAGAGACCGGTTGGTGATTTGCGCTATATAAATTCCTGTACACTTACATTTACTTTTGGAGCTTCTGCTGAATGCAGGGAACAGTTTTGCTGTTTATCTGGAGGTCTTGTCTTTATTGAAAGCAGGCAGGCCTCCCAGGTTTTGGAGGCGCAGAGCTACAGGACCAGATGTCTTTGGTGCAATTTAGACAGGACAGCTATAGTGGGATGCCCTTATTTTCACCATGTTGAAGGGGAGGGTCAATGCCTGCATGGTCTCTTAGCTTTACAGTCACCAGGGTCAAAATGTGTCTGAACATTCCATTAACCTAAACGTCAAAGGTTCCAGGGGGACCATGCATAAGGCAAAGTCACACTGATTTTTGCAGCATGAGGATACGTGACCTGCTGGTCACACCAGTTTTACTTCATTAGTTAAATCAGCCAGTCCGTTTCATGCAACATTCCGATTTTGTAGGATTTCGTTTTAGTGGCTAAATTCCTAATTAATTGTTTTGTTCTTTTGTGGGTTTTTGTCAATATAATTAGCTTCCAACCATTTATCAGACTGCTGTTTCAACTTTACTCCAGTTTTACAGCGTAAATCTTTCTGGATTCACTATGCTGTGCATTATTCCGCGATCTTGTGGTTGAATCCGGAATCAGTCTTTTCTTTGTTTTTTTTTTTCGTAGCCCAGGTGGGCATCCAAGTCACACCTTTTGGTGTATTTCCTGTGTTGCGGCTCGCTTCCTGCGGAGGCACCCACTCTTGGGCGCCATCTTCAGATTATTTTTTCCGCTGTTGGGCCTGGATCGTTCCCGAGAGGGCTCCAAACATTTTTGGAGAAAGAAGAAAACACGCAGTTTTTGGACGAAAAACATTGGAGAAGACTTCAGGAGACTACATCATCTAAGATCGACTAAGGAGGGAAGGAAATTCAAGAACTTCGAATTTCCATCGAGGAATGCGAGCGAAGGGGGCCCCCTGAACGCATGAGATGTACAAGACTCCTTTCAAGTTCTGCACAAATTGCCACCACAAGTACGTGCAGAAGGACCAGCACCCGGTTTTCAAACTCTGCCTACCGGTAGACCACGAGAGCAGCGACTGCAACGCCTGCTCCGCCTTTACGTCAAGCTCTTCGATTTCGAGCGAGACAGAGTAGCCAACGCCACGATGCAGGGCAAGGGCTAGCCTCCATCCCTTCGAGACCTTGGCCCATCTTCAGACAAAGAAGACAACAACGCCGCCGAAGACGACTGCTACACGGTTGTAGAGACCGATATTACGAAGACTCCAAAGAAGGTAGGAGACTCTACGGCCCCCTAAAGCCCCGAGAGACCCCGAGTCTCGAAAGATCGAGGGGAAAATCCTCGAAGGCGCCAAAAGCTTCGCCGCCCACACCTAAACCCAGGCCCAGCGGATCCTCTGAAGGAGTCCCTTGTGCCGAGAGCTGAACAGCTAAAGCCGTCGAAAAAAGTCTCCGAAAAGGAACATCCGACGCCGAGGGAGAAGGACCCAAAAAAGGCCACAGCGCCGACGCCGAAGAAACTCTGCGCCGAAACCTTCGACGCCGAAAATGGGTTCGGCACCGAATTTACCGCCAAAGAGACCGGCTGAACCATTGGACGCAGATCTGGCTGCCGAAATGGAGAAGAGGCGTCTCGAAGCCGAGATGGAAAACCTCCTGCAACGAAAAAAGAATTTGGACGCCAGGATGAAAGACTACATAATCCCGACTAAGCCCAAGCCACAGGTGCATGAGGTCGAGGAGGATGAAGTCTAGGAACAGTCGGAGAATGTCGAAACATTCGACGAACCGGATGAAGACGAGGCCGCCTTAGACTACTATGAGGAGGACGATGACCGCAGGACGCTCCTGGGTTCGGCGACCTCAAAGTCAGGAGATCGACTGGCAAGAAGTCGACAGAGTTCTGTAGAAAGCGTAGACACGTATAATTTGAGGCCTTCGCCGCCAGATGACATTGGGGGTGTAAAACAGTAATCGGGAATGCAGCGGCTGTCTTCAAGGTGAAACTCTACGAAGAGCAGCAGAAGGCTGACTTCCTCCTCAGTCATTGCTCCCCACACAGACCAGGAACCAGTACCTGCCAATGCTGGAAAAAGTCATGGATTAACCCTTTCGATGCTGATGACAAGCTCCGCTCGTCATCACCCACGGGTGTTGTGTGCTGATGACGAGCTGAGCTAGTCATGGTGCCACTAAAATGGCATTTTCCAGCACAGGGGGGGAAAACGCCCAGCAGCCATGTGGTTAAGGGAAAGAAGCCTTCAAGGAGCCGGCTACATGCAAGGCAGTCACCCCAAGGTCTGAAAAGAAGTATAAACCTTCATCCAAGGACCCAGTCTATATCCAGGGCATGGTCTCAGGTGACACAATCATTGCTGCCACAGCAAGGAAGAGGGCTAATGTGCCTACTATCTCAGGGCCACCTCCAGAAAAGGAGAGCAAGAGGATGGACTTGGTAGGGAGAAGAATTGAAAGGAATGCCACGATGCACAGGCAAATGGCCAATTCCAACGCACTACTAAACAGGCATCCGTACCAAATCATGGAGGAACTGGGCAAGTTGATGAAGAATATGCCTCAGGAATTCCGAGGCCGAGCTGAAAACCTAGTCGAAGAGGGGAAGAATGTGGCAAACTCTTGCATAAATACAGCTCTGGGCGGAGCTGACGCCTCCAGTAGGCTCATGATGATGGGCATCACAGAAAGACCAGCCTGGCTCAGGGTGTCTGGCTTGAAGCCAGAAGTACAACACAGCATCCTGAACACCCCGTTCAACGGACAGACCTTGTTCGGGGCCCCAGTAGACTAAAAGCTCAGCCAACTAAAGCGAGACAATGAGACGGCAAGGTCCATGGGGGCATTGTAGTTCAGAGGGTCGATGAGGGGCACCCCATCACGAAGGCCCAACGGCAGGGGTGGTAACCAGCCAGGGACATCGCACCAGGCATTCCAACAATCCCACCAGGCGGAGAACCAAACACAGCAAGGGCAACAAAAGCAGTCCTGGCAATACAAGCAGGGGGGCCAGTCCTTTCGCGGGAGAGGCAATGGACGTGGCCAGAATAGGAGAGGTCAACAATCCCCCCCCCCCCCCAATATGACTTGGTGAGGCAACGTGTGCCCACCCAAATAAGAACTCCCAGGGTGAGGCACAATGACAACACACAGGGGTCAAGCGCACTAAGCACCTGCGTGCATGTGAGACCAGTGGGAGGAAGACTAGAACATTACTTCCAGGAGTGGAAGGCAATAACTTCGGACAAATGGGTTCTAAACATCATGCAGTTCGGATACTGCATAGAACTGGTAAAGACGCAAACGAGCAGAAAGCCAAAAAGAAGGCAACTAGCAAGGAAAGAGCTGCAGCTACTCCAACAGGAAGCGAGAGAGCTCCTGCAAAAACAAGCCACAGAACCAGTACCTTACAGAGAAAGGAACAGGGGGGTGTATTCAACGTACTTCCTGGTGCCAAAGGTAGACGAAACAGTGAGACACATCCTGGACGTAAGGTTCTTAAACAGATTCATAAGAACGCTAACATTCAAAATGACATCCCTACAAGAGGTGCTTTAATTGCAAAAAGGAGACTTCATGGTCACCATAGACCTAAAGGATGCCTACCTGCACATACCAATGAACAAAAGTCACAAACATCTGCTCAGATTCGCCATAGGGGAACACCACTATCAGTTCACAACCCTAGCGTTTGGTCTAAAGTCGGCGCCAAGGGTCTTCCTAAAGTGCCTAGCAACAGTCGCAGCACACCTAAGAAGGGAGGGAATACACGTATACCCTTACCTGGACGACTTGCTAATAAAAGCAAGGTCATACCAGATAAGCAAGGAGCATGCACAGAAAGTGACAAGAACACTGATGGACCTGGGATTCTCCATAAACTGGGGGAAATCCTCAATGGAACTAGAACAAATAATCTTCCTGGGAGCTCAGATCGACACCGTACAGAGCAAGGTGTTCCCAAGCGAGAAGAGGTCAGTTGCACTGGTGAGGGAGACTAAACTCTATTAGAGGGGGCAGGCTTTACAGTGAACAGCGAGCAAGATCATGGGCATGATGGCATCATGCATTCACCTAGTGCCAAATGTGTGGCTGCACATGAGACCCTTACAGGAGTGGTTACAAGAGCAATGGTCACAAGCAACAGGGCGTTGGGAGGATCTAGTGGTTGTAACGCACGCAGTCCAGTAAGAAATGGCATGGTGGAACATGGAGAACCTGACCAGGGGAAAGCCTCTAACGCTGCCAACAGTGACCATCGCCACAGATGCATCCCAGAAGGGATGGGGAGCTCACATGGAGAAACTCAAAGTGAAGGGTCTGTGGACACCAGCAGATGCGGTAAAACACATCAATTTCCTGGAGTTGAAGACGGTTTTCCTTGCTATAAAAGCTTTCCAGACAAAACTGTACAACCAGAGGGTGTTGATCCAGACTGACAACACAACAGCGATGTTCTACATCAACAAGCAGGGTGGAACACAATCGGCCACGCTTTCGAAGCTGGCACAGGAGATATGGGCATGGGCCATCCCCCTCAACATAGACCTGCTAGCCATACATCCGCCAGGGAAGGACAACGTAGAAGCAGATTGGCTCAGCAGAAAGACATCAGCAACCCACGAATGGGAGCTCAATGCACAGGAGACGAGAAGGCTGTTCGACAGGTGGGGGACACAGTCAGTGGACCTATTTGCAACACGCCAAAATGCCGAAGCCAGGCTGCCCGGGTAGGGGTCCCTGGGGAATGCCCTATGGACAGACTGGTGGAGGACATTTGCCTGCACTTTTCTCCCGATACCGCTGATGCACAAAGTCCTCAGCAAGTGAAGAGCGAGCAACATGACACTGATGCTGGTCGCACCACAGTGGGCCAGGCAGACATGGTATTCGCAGATCATGGAGATGGCACAGAACGCACCCCACCGATTCGGAAGGAGAAAGGACCTGCTCTCCATGCTACACCCAGAGCCTGAGCCTGGTAGCGTGGCTCCTGAGGACATAGAATTTGCGCATCTGAAACTACCAGAGAGCACCCTGAGGGTACTTCAGAAGGCACGAAGGCCCAGCACGCGGGAGGCACGAAGGCCCAGCACGCGAAAGTGTTCCACATAAATCAAACCATAAATACCAAGTTTCTTCCAGAAACAGACAACAAGCGCTGAACGATCTCTTCACACCCTAGACGCCAGAAGGGCTGTCATGCTCTACATTGCAAGGACAAAGGAACACAGGAAAACAAAGCAATTCTTTGTTTCCTTCGCAAAGAGTTTCATGGGAAAACCAGTAACTAAAGGAACAATTGCGAGATGGATCGCACAGACAATACAATTCTGCCACAAACAGGCAGGGAAAGAACTGGCAGGAGGGACATGGGCCCACTCTACCAGGAAAATGGGAGCTTCAATAGCTTTCCTGGCCAACTCACACATTCAGGACACATGCCTGGTGGCAACATGGGCTTCAGTGCACACGTTCACAAAGCACTACTGCGTGGATATACAGATGAACAAGGAAGCATAAGTCGGACAAAAGGAG
Organism: Lissotriton vulgaris; assembly: GCF_964263255.1. Classification (NCBI taxonomy): domain Eukaryota; kingdom Metazoa; phylum Chordata; class Amphibia; order Caudata; family Salamandridae; genus Lissotriton; species Lissotriton vulgaris. The sequence continues at coordinate 715,253,201 of NC_141687.1, read as the reverse complement.
CTTCAACACATATTCAATAACCAGTGCTCCTCTTCCACCCAGCCGCCACAAAAATGAGAAACCGCTACAAAGTCTATGCACAGCATAGTGAATTCAGAAAGATTCACGCTGCAAAACGAATAGTTTCTTACCTGTCTGTGTAGCTTTCTGGATTCACTAGCGAACCCACCCACCTCTGCCAGAAAGATGAGGCTTGAGAGGAAGGGGGTTGGAAACATGGACAATTACTTGAACAAACATTGAAGGTTAAAGCGGTGAATGACTTACTAGAACATTGCCATTACTTCGGTAACAGAACAAACATGAGAAAAAAGAATCCGAAGATTGCGCCCAAGAGTGGGTGCTTCCGCAGGAAGCGTGCAGACTTCACCGGAAATACACCAAAAGGTAGGACTTAGACGCCCACCTAGGCTACGAGACAAAAAACAGACTACAATTCCGGACCCAACCACAAGACCGCGGAATAATGCACAGCATAGTGAATCCAGAAAGATCTTCAAGCTGCGAAACTACACCGACAGGTAAACTATTAGTTACTGCATTTCTAGTTTTCATTCTTCCTATTTCATGTAAGCATTGTAACTAATACCTCAAGTCTGTCGGGAAGTGGACAAAGATTTTAGGGCAACTGGGTGGGGAACGGAAGATTTCCTGACCACTTTTACTCTGAAATACTGTCACATTCCACCATCCTTTAAAGTAGCTGCCCATCAGCATTTGTAGATTATACTGCCTAAGCAACCAAAACCTGTCACATAATTATGTAAAAAATGTTGTCTTTTCTCTGGATTCCTTTGTCTGCGTTTTTATTTTTTTATAGGGCATATTCTGTCTTTATTGTTGCCATGTGGTGCCAGCTTCATTCTGGAGACTTAACATATGTTTCTGGGATTGCCACCTCCGACAAACAGATTTATTTGTGTGCACTTTTATTCTCCTATTCTGTTTTGGAACAGTCTTCATTTAGCATTGGTTGTATGGTTTTGCTTTTAGAGGTCTGTCCTAATTTCTTTGGCATATTCTAGCTCAAGCGGCAAACCCTTAGTATAGCCGATGGAGATTTATGTACAAATGTAGGTGTGTAGCTGACTAAATTATATATCTGGGTTGTGTAGGATATATATTAGGAGCTTTATGTACCTTTTTAGGATGTCATTTTGTTACCCAACAGATCTTTTGGGGGGTTTCTGCTTGTTTTTGCTGCAGCTGATGTAATAACTTTTGGTCCTTGTCCCCAGTAATGGCGCAAACTTAAAGTTGGTACAGCTTCACCTGACCTTGAACTCTTGAAAAAAATATTTTTCTCTTGCATAGGCTATGACCTTTAACCAAGTCATTCAGACTGGACCTGATGAAGAGGGCAGCGATGACAAGGCTGTGACTGCTATGGGAATCCTGAATACTATTGACACACTGCTCAGTGTGGTTGAAGATCACAAAGAGGTTTGTCTATTTTTTTTTTTGTGTGAAGACTACTGACGTTTGAAGCAAATTGTATCCCTACTATGAAACTCTGACTAAACGATTTCCATAAAGATGTATGTATATTGCGGTTGTGGAACACATTGCATCTTAACAGTTTTCTGTTAATTTTCCTAAAACTTCTTCCTCTGAGCAGCTCAAGTAAACTGTTTTATCTACACCAAGATATAGTAACTAGGTGTGAAATAAATTCTGCTTTGGTTTTTTTAGTTGGCAGAGTAGAGTTCTGGCCATATCCCACCAACCGCTGTGGTGGAGTCTTTTTCTCTCGGGTGCAGCTCACCAACCTTAAGTTGGTCAGTGCTATATGGCATTCCTTAGCGTGATTTTCAGTCTCTAGGAGAGCACCAGCAAGATTTCCCCAATGTGGAGGGGTCGCAACCATTTGTGGTCAAAATGTTGCAGCTTGAGTAGAAAATCTATTTGGGTAGCAGCAAAGTCCACTTAAGCAGCTCCCTATGGCGGTGCGATGTGGTGCTGTTGGCGCTGATTCAGCTTGGAACGAGCTCCTTTCACCAAAAATGTAAAGAATGTGGCCTCCTTTTTGCTTCTGTGTTTAACCCAGGGAGGTAAAATGTAGGGCTGGATTTATATCTGTAGGAAGCTGGCTCTGTATATACTATACCAAAGTAAGGCATAGTATGCACAGAGTCCAGTGGATCCCCAAAGGTAGGCAGAAGTAAAAGTAGATAATACCTTACACTCAATTTTGTGGTAGTGTGGGCGAGCAGTAAGGCTTTGTCAGAGGATAGTGTTAAGCATTTAATGTATGCACTCAGGCAAGAAGTTATGTAACGCCCTCAAAGAATGAACTCAGACCAATTTGCTTGTATAAAAATATTATTTAGTTATGGTTTATTTTCTAGAGCAGGCCTGGTACAGGTATGTATAATACTTTGCAAGATTTATGCAGTGAAATACAATTTGAATGCAGTTGGATTGGTTTACCGGTACATAATTTATCAAAGTTTTAATTACTTTTCAAATGTTTTTTCCGGGTACTTTTTCTACTGTCTGATATGCCTTGATATAACACTGGAGACTTCCTAATGGAAAGGTAAGTAAATCTGTTTTGGTACATATACAGTTTCTTAGGGTTTCATACAAACAAACTCCACACTGAGAAGTTGGCTTGGTATATGCTGACCACTAATTAAAGTGGGTACCTTGTACCAGTGCAAACAACCCTTATTGATTGGGTTAAAGACCACCTCTATGGAAAGCTATCCTAGTGGTAGTTCTGGAGAGTAGCCTTCAGGCTAAGTCTTGAAGGAATGTGAAACAGCTTGTTTTACCAGATTAGAGCCTTCTGAATGACCAAATGAAAGGCGAACCACACAAGATGTATAAAATAGATGTATTTATTACTAAAAATGCTCTACTAATCTCTGAGATTAGAGTACAAATTACACCATATGAAATCACTTGAACGACCGTTAATAGCACAATACACAGTGGGTCCAGGGGGAGACTAAATTATATACTAAAAGTGGTAGAAGAACCACTACTTCTCTAGACACAGTGCCTAGAGAACGTAGAATTGCTGGGACCCCAAGGAACCACCCAAGGTAGTGACACAGGAGACCCACGGAGGACAGGTGCAGTGTGTGAACACAGGTGCGAGCTCTGTACAATCATATGGGAAAGTTGCGGTTGGAATTTTAAAGATTAACCCCTTCGCTGCGGGGGTAATTCCCCCGCTGTGCTGTGGGGTGTGGGGGGGGGGGGGGGCACACAGCATCCCCATGCTCATGACTAGCTCAGCTTGTCATGAGGTACAGTGCTCCTGTGCTCATGACGAGCTCAGCTCGTCACGGCCACACCAGTTTTCGTGGAACGCTATCACAGCAGGGGTATTATCCCCACGTGTGATTTACACGGCTCATGATGAGCTCAGCTAGTCATGAGCACAGGAGCACCGTGCTTCATATCTGAAAGAAACACGTTAGTGTTAGATTCCTTACCTTAGAATATCCCCAGGCGTCAGTCTGGATCCGGAAACTTTTGCGTAGCAGTACCCCTGCGCGTCGGTAGGCGTCGTCTGCAGGCGTCCCCTGCGGCTCCGCGTCCGTCGTCGGCGTCGTGCGCCGTGATGACGTCGCTGGAGTATATAGACGCCGCCTCCGCGCGCTGACGTCAGTTCTTCTTTTTTCCGCGCCAGTGGACGCAGATCTGAAGAGCAGTACTCCGGTCTTTGACCAAGTTTTTCGAAGTTATTTCTCACTTTGTGCCTGATAGGATGCCTGGGTTCAAGCACTGTGATGACTTTGAGCGCACGATGTCGGTCACAGACCATCACCGCCTCTGTCTCCGGTGTCTGGGCCCCGACCACGACGTGGACTCCTGCGTCGACTGCCGGGCCCTCACCAACAAGGCTAGGCGGGAGCGGTCCTGCAAGCTACTGGAGCTCCGGGTGTCGGCCCCACGTCGGGACCGGGAGCGGTCCCGGTCCGGCCGGAGGTCGAGAGAGCGTTCGAGGGAACGATCGCGGAGCCGCGCCGAGCGTTCCGGAAGCTGACACCACTCGTCAGGTAGGAAGCATAAGAAGTCGGGGCGTCGTCATCGTACCCCCGACTCCCCCCCCCGGACGCTCGCGCGATGCGGCCGGGGGCTCGGGTGACCCCAACCCCGCGGCTCCGCGAGAGTCGCCGGCGCGGCCTGCCTCATACCCTCCGGTCCCTGGGCACGGTGCGACGCCTGAGGAGATCGAGGCGTTCCTCATGGCCATGAGGGCGCTCGGTTCTCCGACGGGGCCTACGGTGCCTTCGGGCCCAGTGCTACCGTCTGGGGGTCCTGGCGGTTCGGGTGTCCCTGCCTCTGCGCCGTCGGGTGCTCCGGCCCCGGCGCCGCCGACTGCTCCGACCCCGGCGCCGCAAGGGCCTTCGGGATCGGCGCCGGCTGGTCTTCCGGCCTCCCCGGCGCCGTTGCCATCGGGGTTACCCCCGACGCCGCCCCTGCGCGCCGCCGGTTCTCAGGTGCTGGCTCCGGCCGGCTCCGGGGTTCCGGCGCCAGCTCCGGGCGGCGCCGTCCCCTTACCTTCCCCGACACCGGACGGGCGTCGCTCGACGCCGGTCCCGGCGCCGATGGGGCCCATGAACCCCGAGGAGCCGGTCTACATCGTTGACTCCGAATACGGAGAAGATGAAGAGTTCGGTGAAGGTTGGGAGGGGTCCGAGGACCCTCTGTCACGCGAGTGCCAGTATGACCCGGACTGGACAGGTGACTTGGGGGATGCCAGTGGTCTGGACGACTCTCCTAACCCTGGTTTGATCTCTCCTCCTTCCGTGGCATCGGTGGAGGGAGCTGCATATTCTGTGGTGCTGATGAGGGCTGCCAAGGCCTTACACCTTGAGCTCCCCGTCGCGGCCGTGAGGCCTAACATCCTCACCGAGGTCTTCAAACCGCAGTCATGCCCACAGGAGCCACTGCTGCCGTTTAATGAAGCCTTGTCAGACGTTCTGTTGGGCACTTGGTCCAGGCCCGCTTCAGGTCCGCCTGTTGGTCGGAACGTGGCCAGGCGCCACCGTCCTTGTCCGGACGACCCCAGTTCCTGTCTACCCACCCCACTCCTGAGAGTCTGGTGATCCAGGCCTCGACCTCCCAGTCCGCATTCCCGTCGGCCCCGCCCGACCGGGAATCCAAGAGGTATGACCAATTTGGCAAGAAGGTCTTCTCGTCCATTAGTTTGGGCCTGCGGTCTTGCAACACCGCTTGCCTCTTGGGCCGCTACACCCACTCTGTGTGGGATACGGTCGCAGAACTGCTGCCAGAATGCCCCATGGAGGTGCGGGCAAAACTCGGTCAGGCTGTGGCTGAGGGCCGAGATGCAGCGAAATATTCGATACGGTGTGGTCTTGATACGACCGACTCGCTGGGCAGAGCTATGTCAACGACAGTGGCGATTCGTCGCCACGCCTGGCTGAGATCCGCCAATTTTTCGGCAGACGTCCAAAATACCCTGATGGACATGCCGTTCGATGGCTGTCACCTCTTCGGTGACAAGGCGGACCACGCGCTGGAACGCTTCAAGGACTCCAGGGTCACGGCCAAGTCCTTGGGTCTCTCGACCCAGCGTCAGCAAACGGGTTCGTTTCGTCCCTTTCGTGGCCAAGGAAGGGGCGCCCCCACACGTGCTGCCAGCCACGCGCCGCAACAATCCTTTCAACGCGGTGGCGGCCGTGGAAACCGCCGTGGTGGCGGTCGGGGACAACGGCGGGGTCAGGCCACACCTTCCCCCGCAGCATCTACCCCAAAATCCTCCTAGTCCGTGCTTTCGGCCCCATGTGACGCCAGTGGGTGGCAGGGTTCGCCATCACCACGCTCACTGGCGCACGATCACTTCGGACAGGTGGGTGCTGCAAATCGTCCGAAGGGGCTACTCCCTCCCCTTCGAGACCTCTCCTCCAGCCATGCCACCGCAGAACCACCGTGTGTCGGGGGACCACTTGACACTTCTGCAGGAGGAAGTTACGGCCCTCTTGGCCAAGGGGGCCATCGAGCGCGTTCCTGGGCCAGAAGTAGGGCGTGGTTGTTATTCCCACTACTTTCTGGTGCCCAAGAAGGACAACGGGGGCCTACGTCCTATCTTGGATCTAAGGAACGTCAACGGCTTCCTCCGGAAGGAGAAGTTCAAGATGTTGACGTTAGCTCAGGTCTTGGCTGCTCTAGACCCACAAGACTGGATGGTAGCGTTGGACTTGCAGGACGCCTATTTTCACATCCCCGTCCTGCCGGCCCACCGGCGTTACCTGCGGTTCACGGTAGGCCAGGAGCATTTTCAGTTTATCGTGCTTCCCTTCGGCCTTACCAGCGCCCCACGGGTGTTCACAAAGGTGATGGCGGTGGTCGCAGCCCATCTGCGCAGGTTGGGGGTTTCAGTCTTCCCCTACCTAGACGACTGGTTGTTGAAGGCGGGCTCGCCCCAGACAGTCGTCCACCACCTTCAGATGACGGCAGACCTCTTGCACGACCTGGGGTTCTCCATCAATGTGCCGAAATCACACCTGTGTCCCTCTCAAAAGCTCCTTTTCATCGGAGCGGTTCTGGACTCGGCGCAGTTTCGGGTTTATCCTCCGGAACGGCGGGTTCGGGATATTCAGGCTTTGATTCCCATCTTTCAGCCGCTATCCCGGGTTTCGGTCAGGTTGACGCTGCGGCTGCTGGGACTGATGGCTTCCTGCATCCTTCTGGTGCATCACGCTCGGTGGCGGATGCGGGCTCTGCAGTGGGACCTGAAGTTTCAGTGGGCCCAGCATCAGGGCAACTTGTCCGACCACGTCTTGATCTCGGAGGGCACTGCGAGACAACTGCAGTGGTGGCTTACGGACCGCGATTGGGTCAGGGGCAAGTCCCTCTCCCTTCCCCAACCGGAGCACGTTGTTGTGACGGACGCGTCCCTCCAGGGCTGGGGTGGCCACTTGGGAGAGGCAGAGATCAGAGGCATCTGGTCTCCGGCGGAGTCCCGGCTCCATATCAATCTGTTGGAGCTGCGGGCGATTCGTCTGGCACTGAAGGCATTCCTCTCCTTTGTCAACGGGAGTGTAGTGCAGGTGTTCACCGACAACACCACCGCCATGTGGTACTGCAACAAACTGGGCGGTTTGGGGTCGTGGACCCTTTGCCAGGAGGCTCTGCGCCTCTGGCAATGGCTGGAACGTCAGGGCGTGACTCTGACGGTTCAACACCTGGCAGGTTCTCTGAACGCCAGGGCGGTCGAACTCAGCCGTCGGTGCTCGATGGACCACGAATGGCGTCTGAACTCGGACGTGGCGCAAGGCATCTTTCTGCAATGGGGAGAGCCTTGGTTAGATCTATTCGCCACCGAAGAGAACGCGCAATGTCATCAGTTCTGCGCGTTGGAGTTTCCAAGACGGCACTCGCACGGCGACGCCTTTCGGCGCGAGTGGAGTTGCGGTCTGTTATACGCCTTTCCGCCTATACCACTTCTGCCCAGAGTGCTGAAGAAGATCAGGCGCGACCGGGCCCAAGTTATCCTTGTGGCTCCGGACTGGGCTCGAAGATACTGGTATCCCGAGCTACTCAGCATGTCAGTCGGTCCCCCGATCCGCCTGCCCCTTCAGGAGGACCTTCTGTCGCAGCAGCAGGGGACGGTCCTCCACCCGAACCTGTCCAGTCTCCACCTCCATGCTTGGAGATTGAGCGGCGGCAGTTGAGGCCATTTGACTTGCCTCCTGAAGTCTGTGATGTTATTCTGGCAGCCAGGCGTCCCTCCACTAAGTCGGTATACGCCTGTCGGTGGAACAGATTTGTGGCATGGTGCACAGCAAAGGCTGTGGATCCTCTTTCTGCCCCTCTTTCGGAGGTTCTTCTGTTTCTTCTTTCTCTTGCCCAGCAGGGCTCTGCTCTGGGCACTATCAAGGGCTACCTTTCTGCCCTTTCAGCCTTTCTAAGGCTTCCTGATCAGCCTTCTTTGTTCAAATCCCCGATTGTAACTCGATTCTTGAAAGGCATCACTCACATGTTTCCACCTGTTCCGTTTGTGATGCCTCAGTGGGATTTGAACCTGGTTCTAACTTTTCTGATGTGTGCTCCCTTTGAGCCCCTTCATTCTTGCCCTCTCCGTCTCCTGACTTTAAAGACGGCTTTCCTGGTTGCCATCACCTCTGCCAGGAGAGTGAGTGAGCTCCAGGCTCTTTCTGTCCAACCTCCTTTCCTGTCCATTCATCCTGACAAGGTGGTTCTGAGGACTAGACCTTCTTTCCTGCCCAAGGTTGTTTCGGCCTTTCACATCGGGCAGTCCATCACCCTCCCTTCCTTCTTCCCGCCTCCGCATCCTTCAAAGGATGAAGAGCGGCTCCATCGTCTGGACCCAAAACGTGCGCTTTCATTTTACATGGATCGCACACGCCAGTTCCGGGTGGATGACCAACTGTTTGTTAGCTACGTGGGTGCGAAGAAGGGACGGGCGGTCTGTAAACGAACCATCTCTCGATGGGTCGTCCTCTGCATCAAAGCGTGCTACTCTTTGGCTCGGAAGGAGCCTCCTGTTGGGCTGAGGGCCCATTCCACTCGGGCCACGGCGGCTACCACTGCCCTGGGCCGGGGAGTCCCCTTGCAGGACATTTGCCAAGCGGCTACGTGGGCCTCGCTGCACACCTTTGCGAGGCACTACTGCCTGGACAGTCAAGTCCGGAGGGATGGCTTCTTTGGCCGTTCTGTCCTCCAGGACTTTCTGGTGTAGTATTGTATTGGTTCGCAGACCCACCACCGGGGTTGGTATTGCTGGGGTATGTATTCTAAGGTAAGGAATCTAACACTAACGTGTTTCTTTCAGATGAACAAGTTACTTACCTTCGGTAACGATATATCTGTAAGAAACATTAGTTAGTGTTAGATTCCTTACCGATCCCACCCATCCTCCCCGTTCTGCGAACTGATACCTAGGGTTAAGGACATCCCTTTCAGGGCCCTAGTTTTACATGGCACCAGTGTTGGTTCTCTCATGGCTCTGCGTCTCCTGGCGCGGAAATGCTGTGTGCAAAGAACTGACGTCAGCGCGCGGAGGCGGCGTCTATATACTCCAGCGACGTCATCACGACGCCGACGAACGTGGAGCCGCAGGGGACGCCTGCAGACGACGCCTACCGACGCGCAGGGGTACTGCTACGCAAAAGTTTCCGGATCCAGACTGACGCCTGGGGATATTCTAAGGTAAGGAATCTAACACTAACTAATGTTTCTTACAGATATATCGTTACCGAAGGTAAGTAACTTGTTCGACGAGCTGAGTTCGTCATGAGCATGCAAGGTGTTGACACTTCAGAGAGGACTTTAAGCAAACCCTTTCATACATAAAAGGTTCTAAGGCCAGCACCCTTGAGAGTACCGAGATGCCTGTGTTACCTATCCCAGAGGAGTCCGGTATAAATAAAGGTTCTAACCTTTGGGGCAGGTGTAATTTAAATTGTGCACAAAGTCCTCTGTTGTTCAAGATTCCTTGATGAAAAACATGTTAAATTGGTTTGTCACGATCACCTCGTAAATTTCGACTGCATGTTTAACGGCATCCAGAAAGTGCTTTGTCTGCTCAGAAAATGCTTTTCACACCAGTAAGACACTACAACCTCCCCACACTACAGGTACCAACAACCACCTTTTCCTGGCCAGGCGAATTGTAATGGCACTGTATAATCAAGTTAACCTAAATTTAACCCACAATTTTGATAAAATGTTTAAAAATAGTTATGGAAACCTGTAACCCTTTTAATAAATTACTTGTTAAAAATAGCAAAGTACCCACTGCATCCTCTATAGTTTTGACCTATACCAGGTTAGAATTGTTGCTGTTTTGTACCCATGTCCATCCAAGGGTTGATGGGTTGATCCTTTATGTAATCAGGGCCACCAGAATTAAGTGGCAGGTGGTCACCAAGTTTTGCCGTGGGGTTGACTAAATTATGCAGCAAGAGGAAGCAAATTGCAACTTAATGCTGCACCTTTTATTTGAATCACTTCATTATTTTGTAATTTTTACACATTGTAATATTGTTTGGGCAGAGATGCGAACTCTTTACCAGTTAGAAAAACCAATGCAGAAATAAACAATTGCAAGACGACCGGTTAACTGTGAAGTGCCATTTACTGCATGTGAACACGTTGCCAAATTTTTAGTTATGATCAGTTTGAGCTAGAAACAATTCTTCTTTTGTTAATCCATGATCTGCAGATTGTGACAAATGAGGCAAATCCATAATTATGCGTAAAAGCTGCAGATGAAGAATTGCATAATTCCACTGGCCTTTATTATTAGCAATTATACCATGCATTGGTCGAAAAAGACTTGACTGTTACTTGGGTGACCCTCTACTACTTAAAATCATACGGTCATGGGATAACTAGAAGCAGTACTTGTTTCAGTCATGCACAACTTGTTGGAGTTTGAACTGCCCAAAAACCCAAGCATTGATTTAGTCCAAGTAAAACTGCATTTTGTTAGGGACTGTCTTTACCCAATTTTGTAATGTCCTTAAAGCGAATGATGCTATAAAATCTGTCCTTTCCATACAGATTACCCAGCAGCTGGAAGGAATTTGTTTGCAGGTGATTGGAACGGTTTTACAGCAGCATGTGCTCGGTAAGTTCCCTGTCGTCTGTGTAGTGTTTGTTTGTACAGAAGATATTTCATTATTTGATCTTGTGTTTCAGAATTTTATGAAGAAATATTCTCCTTGGCTCATAGCCTGACTTGTCAGCAAGTATCTGCGCAGATGTGGCAGCTTTTACCTCTCGTTTTTGAAGTTTTTCAGCAAGATGGATTTGACTACTTTACGGGTAATGCTCTGCTGACTTTAGTGAACTTGTATAATTGAAATGGACACCTTGGTGATTTTTTTTTCCCCCTACTCCTAGTAACAGACCTGGACTGTTAAATGTGTGAAAAAGGTGCCAGAACAGCAAGCGTAGGTGGTGGGGATTCAGCAAGTGAGATAATATAATGGATTTCCAGAAACTGGGCTGGTCTGCATGATCTGTACTTGTAAAGCTAGAGCAGGTACCCCAAATGGGTGTCCGGGAGCTAAGCTAGGGTTAACATGTACAGTGTTCCTTTAAAGCTGTTGCACATTTTCCAAGGTTTTTACACCCAGATGTCAATTTTATTGAGCTGTACATGTATTTGTTTTAAGATTCAATGGAATATCACCCAATGTATGGATCATTGTATTGTCCCATGTTTTACTTGAGACTGTAAACTACTTTTTTGACAAAAGCCTGCTCTTGAATTTGAAAATGGTTTCTCAACCAGACTATCTGAAAGAGACACGTTAGTGATAGATTCCTTACCTTAGAATATCCCCAGGCATCAGACTGGATCCGGAAATTTTTGCGTAGCAGTACCCTTGCGAGTGGGTAGGCGTCTGCGGGTCCGTTGTCAGCGCTGTGATGACGTCGTCTGAGTACTTAGACGCCGCCTCCGCGTGCTGACGTCGGTGCTTCTTTTTTCCGCGCCAGCAAGCACAGATCTGGGAAAAGCAGTACTTTAGTCACTTTTTGACTAGTCTTTTTGGTCTCTTTTGATCATCATTTCTCGAGTCTTGCGACTCCGGACGGTGCCTAGGGATGCCTGGTTTCAAGCCCTGTGAGGATTGCGCCCGACTGATGTCTGTCACGGATCCTCACTGTCGGTGTCTCCACTGTCTCGGCGTCTACCACGACGGCATGGCCTGCCTCGACTGCCGGGCCCTTACTTTGAAAGCTAGGCGGGAGCGGTCCCGCAAGCTACTCTAACTCCGGCAGTCAGCCCCGCGCAGAGAGGTCCCAGTCCCGCAGGAGGTCTAGGGACAGGTCGCAGGGCCGGAGCCATCACAGCTCTGAGAGTCGGCCTCGCTCCTCTTGGTCGAAGTCGTCTGGTAAAACACAAGAAGTCGAAGGAACGTCATCGCTCTTCCAAGCCTGGGACTGCGGTCTTCCAACACCGTATGCCTCTTGGGCCGCTATACCCACTCTCTGTGGGATACGGTCGCAGAATTGCTGCCAGTGTCCGTTGGAGGTACAGGCCAAACTCGACCAAGCCCTTGTGCCTCAATGGAATATCACCCAATGTATGGATCATTGTATTGTCCCATGTTTTACTTGAGACTGTAAACTACTTTTTTTAACAAAAGCCTGCTCTTGAATTTGAAAATGGTTTCTCAATCGGACTTTTAATGCTCCTTGACCAGTTGCTCAAGAAGCAAAGTTGCTTGTCACAATTTGATTCATTCTTATTCAAATCTGTAAAGCAAGTTCACACTACTTTCAGAAATTAGACTTCTAGTAGAGTTGGCTTTAGTTTATAATAGTAGCTGTCTTCTAGCCACAGATTCCTTACCTCAGAATTAGCCCCAGGCGTCTGATTCTGGAAACTTTTTTTTGGGAGGGGTGGCCTCCTTTCGGCGCCACGTGGCGTCTCCCGTGCTGAAAGTGACGTGTGCAGTGCCAATGTGATCTCCACCTCTAACGGGCGGTTGTCTGTTTGTGCTGTGTTGGTGCAGATCTAGGAAGAGCTACTTTTTTCGACATTTTGTCTGTCCTGGTCTGTCGGTGACTGACCCACATCTTGTATGCCTTTGGTTCCCGAGAGTGACTGCAATCCTAAGGCCTTCTCAAGTTAGTGCCATGAACCCAAAGGCCTAGAGTGAGCGATTTCACCCAAAAGTCTGGCGGCTTGACATGTGTGAGAAGTTGGCCTGATATGTAGTGTTTCCAATTCTGGAACCACTGGGTATCAGTCCAAACAAGCCCCAAAGATGTCTGGTTGTAAGTCAACCTTGTTAGACAAGCTATCCTAGAGGTAGCATGGACTAAGCAGCCTTAAAGGCTTAACTTAAGAGGTCGTGTTAAGCGAGCTGTTTTACCACATACAATCCTGTAATCAAATGAAAGGACACCACACAAGTATATATTATAAAAATATATGTATTTATTTCTAAATTACTCCCCAGTACTCTTTATGAGGAAAGGGACACAAGCGTTAAATCAAAAGCACAGTATAACATACAAAGTTGCACAATTTTGGATAAGGGCCGGTGGCCACTCAAACCATATACTAAGAAAGTGGTATAAGAGATACCAATCGAACAGTGGTTAGGCCTAGGGCCTAGAGATTCGCTGGGAGCAGTCAGGACTAGCAATGCTGAAGTCGGGAGTAGCCCACAGGAGACGGGTGCAGCACGGAAAGTGCGGCTCGCACCAATGCAATGTCAATGGTGCGTAAAAGTTAGATAAAGTGAATTAAAAGATACTTCCGCTGAACCTAGAGGAACAAAACTTTAGACACAGACCCTAGAGGTGTGTACCAGTGTGGGAAAACCGGCGTTGCAATGTTACCTCACCCACAGGCCGTGGGTGCACAGGGTCGAAGTGGCGTCGGGTTTTGACACGCAGGCTCTTGGTGCTTGAAGCTGTTGCAGCTGCAGGCGATGTGAAGCAGAAGTGTCCGGTGCGATCCAAGGGTGGATCGAAGTAGAAAAGGACCTGAAAGCAGAGGGGACAGAGTCTGGGTCACTCAGCAGTGACCAGGGTGGAACCAGGACGGAACCAGGCAATGTCGGGCGCAATCAGGTGGTTGTCGATAGGCTTCTCTCTGCTGTCACGTGGGCTCTGGGGCATCTGCGACGTCCAGGAGCAGGTCACGATCTGTCCCACGTAGGCTCTCGCCGTCAGCACCGTCGGCTTCAAGATTGCAGCAAACAGCACTTGGCAAAAGCAATCCACGCGGAACCGGGAGATTGCTTATCACTCGAACCAGGAGGGTCAGAGTGGGGGCTCCTTTTCACAGGAGCTGGTGCAGATCTGGAGCAACCAGAAAAGCAAGTCGTATTTGAAGTTTCGTCGGCACAGGGGCCACAAGCCAGCTGGCAAGTCACCGGGCCAACGCGTCGAGCCGCCACAAGCAGAAGGGCCCCACGCAGCACTCGTCGAGTGTGGAGGGGGTAGCTTTGGTGCAAGTGTAGCTCGGGGTGGGGGCTTCTCAAACCCCGGTGCACAGCTTCGAGGATCACTCGTGGGCTGCACGGTCAGCGTCTCGTGGCCGTTTCAAGATGGCGTGCCCCACGCTTCCGGTCGCCTCCACTGGTCTCAGCTCTGCAGGGACTGTGGATCGGGCAGGGAGAAGGCAGGCAAGCTTGAGCTCGTCGATCTGTCGCTCGAGTTCCGGCGGGAACTGCAACAAAGCAAGGGTCGAGGGCTGGATGTTGCCTGTTTGCACAGGGTGGTCACTCCTTGACCACAAGGGAGATTCTTCAGTCTTCTGCGTTGAGTAGAAAGTCGAAGGGTCCAGAATTCGTTTCTTATGTTTCTTCAGGATGATCTGAGTTGCATTGGCACTGCTCCCACTCTTATTCGAATCTGGTGGGCTGGACATCCTGCTAGGTCCCCTCCTATGGGTGGGACCCAGGAAGGGGGTGGTTACACCCCTTTCCTTTGATCCAGGCCGCGCTGGGACGGGGGCTGGAAGGCCCCAGAACCGGTTTGGCCGGATTATGCAAGGGGCAGCCTTGTGCTCCCCAGGCAGTGTCTGGTTTCTTTGAAACCTCCCTACTCCAATCCACTATCTCCTGTCTGGGGTGATTTGACACCGCCCTGCGACAGGAAACCCTTTGTCCAGGCCACCATATGCTGAGTTTCGGTCAGCAGCAGGAGGCCAGACCCGTGTCTGTGGCAGGGGCATCCATTTTGTGGATCTGAGGCTCATTTTAAATCAACCGCGTTTCAGTAAAGTAACATGTCTTATCCCTCTAGAAGGGTGGAATGCTACCCCCGTCGCCAGAACTGGCGAGGGGGTAGTATTCCAATTCGTATGACACCTTACACGACATGTTTTGATAAAGCCAAACCAAAGTTGCTATATAACCGCGAGGATTATAAGGCGCTTAAGAGTATATGGTATGGCATTATCCCGGATCAGCTTAGGGAGTTGTTCCCGACAGCTGCAGACAGGCTCAGCTCATGCCAGAGCTCCATCTCACATAAAACCACGCACTCTGCCTCCAGGATTGATGAGGCCTTCCATAGGAGTGGCTCACAGGCTATATATGTGTCCAGATATAGGTTTAGATATAGGTATACTATATCTAAGCAAGGGGTGATTACACCCACTTGCCCCAGCTGAGTGATCAGCCAGTTGTGTCAATTTTAGATAGCCAGCCAGGGGTGGCAAAGGATATGCTGCAGCCCCTGGTAGGCCTTGGATGCACCTATGCCCTGGGCACCTATAGTGCTCTGTACAGGGGCTGATAAGGTGACCCAAGCCAATCTAGTTATGCACCTAGGGTACATGGAATCCATTTTACAGAGAGAGCAGATAGCCTGGGGCCCTGATTAGCAGGGAACCAGGCCAACTAAGTCGAAAACCAGCTAAACACAAGGCAAAAAATCTGGGGTAACCATAGTCAGGTAGCCACCTTCCTACAACATGTGATACTGCAACTATCAAATTCCGGTCGAGAGGAAGGTCCCATGAGTGCTCATGGAGTCAGATTCTCTGTCCTCACTGTCAGAACTTGACGCTTGTGGTAGCGAAGTGTCTCTTTGCTACCACAAGCGTCAAGTTCTGACAGTGAGGACCTTGAGAAAGCTCATGGGAACGAAGGAGTCATGCATACACCTAGTCCCAAATATTTGACTCTACATGAGACCATTCAAAGAATGGCTCCAACAGCAATGGTCACAAGCAACAGGGAGTTGGGAAGATCTTGTGGGGGGAGATCTTGTGGCAGTGGAGCGGGAAATAGCATGGTGGAACATAAGACCTAGGACAGGGGAAGCCATTCACACCACCAACTCAAACGGTGACAATCACAACAGATGCCTCCCACCTGGGGTGGGAAGCGCAAATGAACAAACTCAGTGAGGGGTTATGGTCACAAGGATGCGGTGAAACACCAACTACCTAGAACTAAAGACAGTGTTCCTAGCCTTAAAAGCATTTCAGAAGGAGCTGTACGGTAACAGGGTGTTGATCCAAACGGACAACACCACAACCATGTTCTACATAAACAAGCAAGGAGGAACACACTCTGTAGCGCTATTAAAGCTAGCACAGGAGATATGGCCATGGGCCGTTCCACTGGGAATAGGCCTACTAGCAATACATCTACCAGGGAAGGACAATGTGGAAGCAGACCGACTCAGCAGACGGACGTCCGCATCTAACGAATGGGAGATCAACCAGCAGGAAGAAGAGCAAATATTCCACAGGTGGGGAACACCGCAGATAGGCCTATTTGCAACACACCAGAATGCAAAATGCCATCACTTCGCATCCAGACCACTGGTCTCAAGGGAATGCGCTATGGATAAGTTGGTCAAAGATTTGCATATGCTTTTCCCCCCGATACCACTGATAGACAGGGTACTCAACAAATGCAGGATCAGCAACATGGCGCTAATTCTGATAGCACCTCAGTGGGCCAGACAGTCCTGGTTCTCACAAATAGTAGAAATGGCACAGGAACTAGCACACAGGTTCCGAAAAAGAGACCTATTAACAATGCAGAACAGAAAGGTACTGCACCCAGAGCTAGAGAGCCTCAGCCTAGCAGCATGGCTCCTGAAAATCTAGAATTTGCACACCTCCAACTACCACCAAGTACCATGGTAGTAGTCAGAGAGGCGAGGAGACCGACAACAAGGAAGTGCTGCATAGCTAAATGGAAAAGGTTCTTCAAATGGTGCATCAAGGAGAAACTATAACGGAAGATTACAAGGGAAACCAGTTGGTTCGAGGCATATGAGCTGCAGATCGTACACTATGCATTAGATCGCCACCTGGTGTTGGGCTCGGATGATTGCAGGTTGTCCTCTTAGAGAAGTCTTTGTAGTCACGATATAGGTGACTCCTCCCTTGGACAATACTGCACATGGGCAACGGCTCCATCCTTAGATTGGTTTTTTCGCCACTGGGTTCGGATGAAAGTTTCTCCGCTCCGGCTAGAAAAACTTTTTCAGCAACTTCGAAGCGCAAAAACTTCCTACAACTAATATAGACATCGAATATACAACTTTCGACGCCATGGACTCTATTCTGGTTCATCGACGCCGGCCGCTGGGCCGATCGACGCCGTGCGGCCTACACCACATGGAAAGAACTCCATTCAAGAAATGCCCGGTATGCCGAGCAAAATTTCCACATAGCGATTATCACGAGGTCTGCAACCTCTGTCTATCGCCGGATCCCAACGAGTCGACCTGCACAGCTTGTGCATCCTTCCGATCGAAAAAGACCATCCGGGATCGGAGGGCTCATCGACACGAGATGAGATCAGCCCCGGCACTGGCAAATATCTTCGCGGTTCCGCTCGTTCCAGAAGAGTATTCGCCTGATCTCCAGATGATATCAGAGGCAGAGGACTCAGAAGACTATTCCATCACATCAACCCGTGAGTACTTCTGCCCCTGCACCACATGCACTGCCCAAGGCGAAGGTCAGCACTCCGCCCAAGGGGCCCAGTCGAGACAAAGTACTTCCTCTTAAAGCCCAGCCTTCGAGCTCGGCTCCGAGGAAAACTACACCTTCAGGTGCTTCGGCACCAAGCAAACCACACGGGCCGATTCTACCACCTCCATCGGCAAGGAAGGCCAAAGATCCTTTAACACCGAGGCCAAAACATCCTTCGGCAGCAAAAGATCCTTCAACACTAAAGCCTAAAGAGGTACAGGCACCGAAAGAAGCTCCGGCTCTGAAGCCGTCAACATCAAAAACTAAAGTGGGAAAGCCTGCGCCCGACGCCACAAAGTCGACTAGGCCAGCTTCCTCTCTGAAGACTCCCACTTCGGTGCCCACACCCACAAAGCCTGATTCCGAGGTTCCTAAGTCCTCTGACACGCCTGCCAAGCCGAAAACAACACCTTCGGCATCAAGAACTTTGTCACAGGACGCTGTAACACCTCCCAAGGCAAAACGCCAAAAACCTCTGTCTGAACCGAACAAGTCTACGCCGAAGAAGGTTGTAGAGGAAGAACTGTTAAGACCAGATCCTAAACAAAAGATCTACATAAACCCAAAGACTGGACATGTAGGTGCTATACCTCATAAAGAGACCAGCACAAACACCACCTCAATCTTTGGTTCCTGCCAAAAACTACTGTGCAACTTCTCCAATGCACCCTTACTCTC
Source organism: Lissotriton vulgaris (assembly GCF_964263255.1). Lineage (NCBI taxonomy): Eukaryota > Metazoa > Chordata > Amphibia > Caudata > Salamandridae > Lissotriton > Lissotriton vulgaris. The sequence continues at coordinate 715,235,104 of NC_141687.1, read as the reverse complement.
CTGTTTCTCCTTCCTCTCCTGTCCCTCCTTACATATCACCTCATCTCTCCTGAATCACATTCACCACAAATTGATGAGGGATATTACTTAGGGGGTGTGGAGGATCCACATGCAGACCCAAATACATATCCTTTAGATGAGGATGTCTATACTTCACCACCACATAATGTGCCTGATGTCCCTGATCTACAGTTATACCAGTCAAAGCCTTCTCCTCCAGAAGACAGCATTGGTTTTAATCACCTCTTACACAGAGCTGCTCTCTACCACTATGTCACAATGCATTCTGATGACATTAAAGAGTTTTTTTCTGTTAGATACATTTGAGCCATCACACAGATCTACTCAAATTCTACCCGTGATCAAAGGAGTCATTAAGCATGCTCCAGAAATATTCAAAGATACTGTACGCACTAGGGTACTAAGTCCAAGAATATAAAAATATAGGCCGGCACCCTCTGTTCCAACCTATATTAAATGACACCCTCCATTAGACTCTTTAGTGGTGTCCAATGCGAGAACATGAGCTAATTCAGACTTCTGGTGAAACGCCCCCACTTGACAGGGAATCCAAAGTTATTGATGCATCGGGTAAAAGAATAGCTGCACAAGCTACAAATATATGGCACATTGCAAATACGCAAGCCCTTCTCTCACGTTATGACAGGGCTCATTACGACCAATTAGACACTACTACAATACCTTCCAGATCAATATAAAGATCAGGCAACAGAGCTCATACAAGAAGACAAATTAATTTCAAATGCCTCAATAAAATGTGCCCTAGATGTCGCAGACACAGCTGCTAGAGCTGTAAATACTAGTGTCATACTCGGAAGACATGCGTAGCTGCGCATTTCAGGTTTTAAACAAGAGGTGCAAACCACAATTTTGAACCAACCTTTTAACCAAAACAAATTATTTGGCCCAGAAGTAGACACTACACTGGAGAAAATGAAAAGAGACACTGCAAAGTCAATGGGAGCTCTACAGTCCACACAGAATAGAGGTTCTTTTCGTCGCTCCTTTTATAGAGGAGGCTTCAAACAAACTGGAGCAGATACAACATCTTTAAAAGCACAAACATCCTCAAACAAAGGGTATTTTAGAGGAGGATACAGGGGCAATAATAATGGAAGATGTCGCGGTAACAGCTATTGCTCCTTCACAACTAAACCGTGACTTCCCTTTGCCCCCCCCAACAACATTCCACTCCTGTGGGCGGCAGATTAACACAGTTCCTCCCTTTCTGGAACTCTCATCACAACGGACAGGTGGGTGAGACAGATTATCCGACATGACTACTGCCTAGAACTTACAACAACCCCCCCAAATATACTACCCAGGCAGCGTCTTATGTCTACAGATGACCTGACTCTGCTTCAACAAGAAGTGCTAGCACTTCTACAATAAGATGCTATTCAACTAGTCCCATTAGAGGAACAATGAACGGGGGTTTACTCGCTGTATTTTCTAATTCCCAAAAAGGACGGGACACAGACCAATTCTCGACCTCAGGTCCCTCAATCATTACATATAATCAGATCATTTTCATATGATCTCTCTGCAACAAGTGCTCACACTACTGCAACAAGGCGATTTTCCTTTCAACACTAGACCTGAAGGACGCCTATTTTCACATGCCAATACATCCTGCTCACAGGAAGTACCTACAGTTTGTAATACAAGGACAACACTACCAGTTCAAAGTCCTTCCGTTTGATGTCACAACAGCACCACGGGTGTTCACAAAGTGCTTAGCAGTAGTAGCAGCACATCTCCGAAGACAACGGATACAGGTCTTCCCTTATCCGGACGATTGGCTCAAAAAAGCCAAGTCATTCCACCAATGTGTACAACACTCAGCAGACAATTCAACTGTTGCACAACTTAGGGTGTACAATCAACTACAGTCGCACCTAGAGCCTTCGCATGTGCATCAGTATCTAGGAGCTACCATAAACACATATACAGCTCTAGCGTATCCCAGTCCAGCCAGATTACAGAGCATTCAAGACTTAGTCTCCACTTTTCAACACCAACAGTCTCTCCAAGCAAGAGTGTTCATGAGATTATTAGGCATGATGACCTCTTGCATCTTCATAGTACCACATGTAAGACTGCAAATGCGTCCATAACTAGAATGTCTGGCACAATAGTTGAATCAGGCTCCGGGTCAGCTCACAGACCTGGTGTTGGTAGACAGCCGTACGCATCGCTCTCTGCAATGGTGGAACACCAAAAACTTGACAAGAGGACAGCCGTTCCTAGAGCCTGTTCCACAAATAGTGCTCACAAGACTCATCCCTCACAGGATGGGGAGCCCATCTCTTACACCATAATACTCAAGGTCGATGAAACAACCATCTAGAGCTGCTAGCGATATTCTTAGCACTCAAAACTTTTCAACTTCAAGTACAAAACAAAGCTGTCTTAATCCGGACGGACAATATGACCACAATGTACAATATACAAAAACAGTGGGGGGTGGGGGGGAGAGAGAGTCTCTGCAACTGTCCTAGCTCGCACAGAACATTTGGAGATGGGCCATTCCTCAAAACATATATCTGTTAGCGGACCACCTTCCAGGAGATCACAATCGGATAGCGGATCTGTTAAGTCGGCAGTCACAACAGATTCACGAATGGGAACTACATCCACGTTCTTCAGCCATTCTTCCAACAGTGGGGGCACCCACACATAGACCTGTTGCCACCCCCGAAAATGCAAAATGCCCAACCTTCGCTGCCAGGTTCCCACACCCACGGTCCGAGGGCAATGCAATATGGATGAACTGGTCAAGCAGATTTGTGTACGCTTTTCCGCCTCTCCCCCCTCATTCCACTAGTGGTGCGCAAGCTCAAACAGTCTCCCAAGCTCATACTAGTAGCTTCCACATGGGCACGCCAGCCGTGGTTCACCACACTACTAGACCTCTCTCTGGTTCCACATCAAGTTACAGCTATCACCCTCGCTGTTAACGCAGAAGCATGGAGAAATCAGACACCCAGACCCAAACCAACTGAATTTGGCGATCTGGCTCCTGAAGTCTTAGTTTGGTTATCTTAACCTACCACCAGACTGCATGAATATCATTAAAGAGGCTAGGAGACCTACTATCAGTGTTATGCCGCTAAATGGAAAAGATTTGCAATTTATTGCAAACATAATCCCATTGATCCACTGGATGCTTCCATCCAAAATATCATTTGTTACCTTTTACATCTACAAAGGTCTAATTTGGCATACTCTTCCATACGCCTACATCTTGCAGCAATTGCAGCCTATTTACAAAACAGGCAGCACCTGTCCCTTTTTAGGGTCCCTGCAATCAAAGCATTTATGGAAGGATTAAAGAGAATATCCCTCCCAGGCTGCCACCTTCTCCAGTATGGAACCTAAACCTTGTCCTTACGAGACTCATGGGACCCCCTTTTTGAGCCTCTGCCCAAATGTGAACTGCAATTTCTCACATGGCAACAAGGAAAGCAGTTTTCCATCACCTCTCTCAGAAGAGTAAGTGAAATACAAGCAAGCGTTGACTATCCAAGAACCATTTTTCAAATACATCCTAATAAATTGGTTCTCAGATCTAATCCAAAATCACACCTTTTCACCTAAACCAATCACTAGAGTTACCTGTGTTTTTCCAAAACCCAGACTCTGTAGCAGAAAGGGCCTTACACACGTTAGATGTTAAAAGAGCTCTGCTATACTACATAGAACTAAATCCTTTAGAAAGCAAAACAATTGTTTGTATCTTTCTCTCCTCCACACAAAGGCAACCGTATCTCTAAAGGTGGGATTGCCAGGTGGATTGTGAAGTGTATACAGATATGCTACCAAAAAGCTAAACGGACACTAACCGTTCCTCCTAGAGCACACTCCACTCGCAAACTAGGAGCCTCTATGGCTTTCTTAGGAAATATACCATTGGAAGACCTATGTAAAGCAGCAACATGGTCTACACCACACACCTTCACTAAACACTATTGTGTTGATGTGCAAGCCAAGCAACAATCTGCAGTAGGCCAGGCTGTCCTTAAAACACTATTTCAAACTACTGCAATGGATACAAGCGACCACCGCTAGGGGAGACACTGCTGCACAATCTATGCATAGTGTACGATCTGCAGCTCATATGCCTCGAACGGAAAATGCTACTTACCAATATGCATCTGTTCTTGGCATGTAGCGCTGCAGATTCGTACACGCCCTCCTGCCTCCCCGGACTTGTATCCATCCCAGTTCTCATCTTACTTAGATACACACACATGGACATTCCTTTTTTTCGCTTCACTTATACTAACTCCATTTCCCATCATGGCGAAAAACAATCTAAGGATGGAGGCGATGCCCATGCGCAGTATTATCCAAGGGAGGAGTCACCTATATCGTGACTACAAAGACTTCTCCAAGAAGACAACCTGCAATCATCCGAGCCCAACACCAGGTGGCGATCTAATGCATAGTGTACGAATCTGCACCTCTACATGCCAAGAACAGATGCATACTGGTAAGTAGCATTTTCCTTTTGCAGCTTGAAGATTTTCTGGATTCACTAGCGATCCCACCCTCCTCCGCCAGAAAGATGATACAGGAGGTGAGGATTAAATTGCAATCATAACTAAATGGATCAACAAAGGAAGATGACACGACCAGAAAAAAGAATCCGAAGATGGCGACCAAAGGCGGGAGCTTCCGCCGGAAGCGTGTCGACTTCACGAAGGACACCAAATAGTGGGATGTCTATGCCAAACTGGGCCACGAAAAAAAGAAGAAATACTATGCTTCTGGGCCCAACCACTAGATGACTGGGTAATGCACAGCATAATGAATCCAGAAAGTCTTCAAGCTGCAAGACTATAGACAGGTAAACTACGTTATCTTCCGGAAAAGTTGTCAACTTAAGTTTTGTATGTGAAAAAAGTACCGTTGTGTGTTTTTAGGTAAGTCTTTTTGGAGACTTTTTGTTTGAACTGTGGTAAGCCTCTGACACCGAACCAGTCACCCACGAACCTTTAATTTGCTAAACACCACTTACAATTTCCCCACCGTAAAAAAAAATGATATGCTGTGGTTATTGGGAGTGTTTATGGTTGCCGATGAGGTGTACCTGAAATTTGTTAGTCGGGGGGTCCTTTGCCTAAAAAATGACAGTGGGCCAGTCTTCAGCTTCGACCCTGTGACCTGTCTTGCAGCCAGAGACCTTTGAAACCCCAGGAAAACTGCTGCCTTCGTAAAAGACTCCAATCTTCAGTAGACAGCGGACCTTTCGAGGAAAAAACCCACTCCAAGGGTTCCGGATCCAGGCGGATCCGCATCTCCTGTTCACTTTGCATCTGATGCCCGCAGATCGAGTCGGAGTGGCTCACCAGTGCTGTGTAGTCTCTCTAGTGATCCTGCCCTTGTGTCCAGTGTTTGCTGACCTCTCCTGATCTCCACGGCGCGCCTGGATTGTGAATCTAGAGGCTCCCCACATTCTGCTTACAGTAAGAAGACTGACTTCAAAAGCCACCCCTGCATCCAAGACCCTGGACCCTGGTTAGCTGAACAGATGTTACCCCTACGATCCCCTACATCTCTACTTACCTCTGCTGTCGTTGGTCTCCCTTCTGCAACCTCCTGGGCCACACCTGCAGCCTAATTGCCAAAAGAGAATCCCTATTGAAAAGCATGACAAAATTGCACCCTGTGCCACTGGTGGTGTTTGGAACTGCTCTGTGCCCCCACCCTGTGCTTGTCCTAACCCCTAAAGCTTGGCCCCTGCTACCGATCTACTTGCAAGCAATGTGGCTCCAGGCATCCCTTTGGAAAGCATGGGGTGGAACTGATTTTGACCTTTGCACCCGGCCGCCCCTGTGCTGCTGGTGGTGCAGTTTTGGTACTCGCTGAACCCTTGCAGACTTTTGCTCCAGAAGACCGGATATAAGAAGTCACCTACAGCTGTACTTTTTGCACTTATCTGTGAATATTTAGAACAGCAAATATAAATAGAAAGCACTTTTAATTGTGTTCTAGGGATGCCTCCATGATCCATGACTAATAATTAAAGAGAATAAAGACAGAAAAGTCACATAACTAATTAATACATACTTTATAACTCAATTTAGTGTCAAGAGCAGGTCTCTGCAGGATCTTTAAACAACACATGGCAGGCATGTTTCTTTTGGCAACCCAACTTTATATTTCTTTTCTTTAAATGCATTCTCACACTTCAGCAGTAAGTGTAAAAATATAAATGTAAGGAATAGGCAGAGTGGGGGCACAGGGGGTAAAGGATCCATAAAAAAACTAAGCTTTGGTAATCAGTTAACAAAGGCATGTAAATATGCTAATGGTCTTTAAAGACCTGTGAAAAACTTGGGCCGGAGATAAGACTCCAGACACTGCCCAGCTGAGGCCCCAGGAGTGCGAGCTGCACTGCAGCAGCCCGGGCTGAGACACAGGATGGGGGAGGAGGGGGGGGGCTGAAGCCCTGGAGGCCATGGCAGAAGTCACACTGTGAAGGCGCGCGACCCCCTTTGCATCGCTCCACGGCCCCCCTGGGGGTTGCGCGACAGTTTGAATACCCCTGGTCTACAGGCATACACCCATTTAGTGGAGCGACGCCTGGCTGCCAAGATGGCATCACAGACTTCAGGTGGAAGGTTGATTCTGGGCCCTTCAAAATAATGAGCTGGTAACCCTAATCATTAGACTGGAAGTTTGTTGCAGGATCAGAACATTATTTATTTCCTCCACCCTCGAACCCTGATTAATGCCATTATAGCAATAGTTTAACTTATATCTGAAACCCTACGCTTCAAGTTTCTGGGAATGCACCCTCTTTCAGACAACTCACTTCTCATTCTTGCCTTCACTTTCATGTTCACCCTGCACTCCTAGTGGATCCCCTGCGTCTGCCTATTTACATTTGTAGTGTGCTACTGTTACCAAAAGGTGTCCTGGGGCTAATAACCATCTGCCTGCAATGTGAGAGAGGGATCCGGGGTTGGGAGATGAGAAGAGAGGGATGGAAGGAAGGGGGTGAGGAAAGGGGCATGGGTAAACTGCTTAACTCTGCACAAGACCGCCGTGGTTTGAATGCACCCTTGCTGCTCCCGGCCATGGCCAGGTGAGCTTCTAATGTGGCAGCGCGTATTCCTGCGGATTGGGAGGCCCTTCACAGAGGTTGACTAGACACCTTTCTGATCTTAATTGCTGTATTTTGGTTATAAACTGGTACTGATGGGGTGAAATCTTTCCTCAGTATTACTGTGTTTAAAAAAATTCTAAATAATAAAGCAATGCTACCCCAAAATACGCAGCATCACAGAACATTACATTTTCTACTCATACAATTTAGTCGAGCCTGTTGCATAATTTGGTCCTCACCTTCCTCATAACCTAGAGGTTTAGAATTTTTTGTCAGGAGGGGGTCCTTACGCTTGAAAATGTTGACAGGGGGGGTCTCGGCATCCAAAAGTTTGAGGACCTCTGCTGTAGACTGAACAAATTTGTGGTATAGTGAACAGCAAAGGCTTTTGATCCTCTTCTTGAGGTTTTCTCTACACTTTTTTTGGCCCTACAGGGCTCTGCTTTGGGCACTTTCAATTGCCATCCTTCAGCTATCTGTGCCTTTCTGAGACTTCCAGATCAGCCTTCTCAATTTAAATCTTCCATTGTCAACTCTGAAGAAACAAGGCCCTTAAACAGTCTCCTTTCATAATGTCCAAAGGGACTTAAATGTGATCCTAACATTTGTTGTGTGTGCTTTTCGAGCTTCTTCACAATTGCCCTCTCACGCTTCTAACCCTTTAGGATACTTTTCTAATAGAAGTTCTGCTTGCAAAGTTAAAGGGCTTCAGGCTCTCATCAAAGCCCCCCTGTCTGTCCATCTGGATAAAGTGCTGCTTCGAACAAAAGCTTCATTCCTCCCTAAAGTGTTCACGCCTTTTCATGTGCGACAAGCCATTACCCTACCCACAGTTTACCCACCCCTTCCAAGGAAGAGCTACTTCTCCGCCTGGATCCAAAACGTGCGTTCTTATATCCTCATTTACGAAAGCCTTCCGGGTGGACGATCAACTCTTCATTGGCTATGTGGAGGCCAAGAATAGTCTGGCAGTACAGAAAACCATCTCCAGATGGTCTGTATTCTATAATTGTACAATGCCTTTGTGAGAAGGTGGCCTGATATGCAGTGGTCACTATTCTAGTGCCCACTATGTATCAGTCCAGCAACCCTTATTGATGATTGGTTGTAAGTCAACCTTATAGACCAGCTATCCTAGTAGCATGGATACGAGCAGTCTAAGGCTAAAGACTCGAGAGGGCGTGTTAAGCCAGCTGTTTACCACACATATACCCCTTGAATACCCAGTGAAAGGACACCACACAAGTGTTATGAAAATAAACAGTTATTTATTAAAGATCACAACAGCCCTGTACTCTTTATGAGGACAGGGTACTAAGCACAAACCAAAACTCTTACAAAAATACTTAAGTTAGCACAGTATATATAAATGCCCGAGGGGCACGGAAAACCATATACTCTAAAAGTGGAATGTGAAATTCCTAGCAGGTAAGTACAGTACTAATAGCTTTTGGAATCGCTAGGACTTGACTAGGGAATCGTTAGATTACGACTAGGAGGCCTAGGGGACTCGGGTGCAGTGTGTGCACTCTCACGCGAGATGCGGACAAAAGTCTATGGTAGCTAGGAAATAGAAAGTTAGTGTTCGCGGGCGAACCCGACCTGGTAGGGAGAAAACGAAGATAGATTCTGACCCTTGGATAGTGAGGCTATGCTGGGGCACCGAAATGCCGAAGTTACCTAGCCCAGGGGCTGCAGCTGCATAGGTCTGAAAAGACGTCGGGAATCCTCGTAGACGGACCAGGAGCCGGAAGAAAAGATGCTGGCCGGTGACCAGTGAAGAAAGTTCAGTTGGATCCAAGCCTGGATCTCGAAGATAGATGACACCTGAAAGCAGAGGGGACCAAGTTCGAGACTACTAGCCAGTAGTCAGTGGGCACCAGGAGGGCGCCGGATGGTAGCCACCTCGACAAGGTGAGTGGGTGACGCTTGACTCGAAGATCTCACGGACCAGGAGGCGTTGTCGGCGACCAGGATGGAGGATCGAGCTGTCCCACGAAGATAGAAGCTGTCGGCGTCGCTGGACCCAGGATTGGGCAACAAAGCCTTGGCAAATTCAAGCCCACGCGGTGGACCTAAAATGGCGTCTGGGGTGGACCAGGAGGGTCCGGGGTGCCTCTCTTGAAAAAGGAAGCAAGGGCCAGCCTGGAGCAACCAGACCAGCAGAAGAGTTGTCGTCGGGCGTCGTTCAGAAGGCCACAAGCCAGCCGGCTAGTAGCCAAACAACGCGGTGCACAGCAAACAGCAGAAGGGCCCCACGCCGATCGTGGAGATGCAGGGAGGCTGACCTTGGGTGCTGGAGCTGCGCTGGGTCGGGGCTTCTCGGACCCCAAAGCACTCACCAGTGGAGGACACGGTGGGCTTGCAGTAAAGATGTCGTGCAGTCTTGGCGATCGTCGGTCCCTCGAGGTCTCGTCGCACTCACGGTTCTCAGCTTGGCTGTAGAGGTGAGTAGAGGTCAGAGGTGCCAGGGAAGCCGGGTCTCGTCGAGCTGGGTCGTCGGATTCGTGATGAAGGACTTGCAGCAGACCGCAGTGTTCTTTAGGATGGTGCCTGCGGATGCAGGGTGACTACTCCTTAGCCACAAGGGAGAATCTTGAAGAAGAAATCGTGAAGTCCTTTCGAAGAAAGTGGTATCTTGATTCCAAAGATGATCTAATTTGAACAGGGGGCCCGCTCCTATCTTTATACTAAAAAAGGGGGCTGACCCGGTGACTAGGTCCTGCCTATGGGTGGGACCAGGAGGGGGGTGGTTACACCCCTCTCCCCTGCCGGACTTCCCCAGGCCAGGGGCTGGTGTGCCCCTGGAACTGGTTCTGACTGGCCTATGCGTAGTGAGCACCGGGGTGCCACTCAGCAGTCACCTTCCTGAAAAGCCCTGCCTACCCAGGATACACAAAACCATGTCTGGGACGGTGCTAGCACCGCCCCTGACAGGAAACCCTTTGTCCAGGCTCCCCTTACTGGGAGGACTCCCAGCTGCAGGGGGTCAGACTCGTGTCTGTGGTGGCAGCATCCATTTTGTGGAGCTGAGGCTTTGCTTAACTTTAACCGGGGTTCACAGTTACATACATGTCGTGTCCCTCTAGAAGGGTGGAATGCTAACCCCGTCGCCAGAATTGGCGAGGGGTTAGTATTCCAATTCGTATGACACCTTACTCGACATGTTTTGATAAAGCAATACCAAAGTTAGCATTTAACCGCGAGGATTATAATGCACTTAAGAGTATATGGTATGCGATATCATGGAACAGCTATTAGGACTTGATTCCGCAAGCTGCAGACAGGCTCAGCTCATGCCAGAGCACCATCTCACACGATTCCAAGCACTCTGCCTTCAGGATTGTCAAGGCCTGCCATAGGAGTGACTGATAGGAATCTGTGTGTCCATTTTAGGGTTAGATATAGGTATACTATATCTACAGCAAAGGGTGATTACACGACTTTGCCCCAGCTGTCATGCAGCCAGTTGTGTCAAATTTAGGAGGCCAGCCAGGGGTGGCATAATACATGCTGCAGCCCCTGGCAGCCCTGGGTACACCTATGCCCTGAGTTACAGGGTCTGATAAGGTGGCCCAGTACCAATTGGAAATGTACCTAGGGTACATGGAATCCATTTTAAAGAGAGAGCAGTAGGCCTGGGGTCCTGATTGGCAGGGTCCCAGGTCGACTATGTCCAAAACCAGCTAAAACACAGGGCAAAAAGTTGGGGGCAACCATAGTCAGGATGTACCTTCCTACAGCCTTGGCAAAGGGACCTTCTGTGGGGGTTACATGCTCACTTTACTAGAGCAACAGCAGCAACCACTGCAGTGGCACGTGGAGTGCCAGTCCAGGATTTGTCGGGCAGCAATGTGGGCATCCCTGCAAATGTTTATACGACACTACTGCCTGGACAGCCAAGTTTGGAGGGACGGGTACTTTGCCCGTTCGGTCCTCCAGGTCTTCCTCGTGTGATCTTGGTTTTCAGACCTTCCTCCAGACCTTCCTTCGGCCCGGGGCTCGGCGCCCATCTTTGGAAACTACCAAACCTAAACGGTTCTGAAAACTAGACACCCGGGGGAGTCCAGGGAGGTATGGCATGCGTGGGTCCCCAATGGTTTCCTACCCAGAATTCCTTGCAAACCCTAAAATTTGGTAAACACTTTTCCAAACTTTTTTGCGTGGGATCTCCGTGCCGGCAAAAATGTCCTATCACCCAGCGTTCCCCTTGTTCTCCCGAGTAAAATGATACCTCACTTGTGTGGGTGCCCCAAAGCAGATCAGGCTAAATTAATTTTAAAAAATTGTAGTATTTAGGTTTGACAAATTGAGCACCCCACCTTAGTCACAGACCTATGGCCCACCCACACAAGTGAGGTATCATTTTACTCGGAGATCAAGGGGAACGCTGGGTGGTAGGACATTTGTGCCGGCACGGAGGTCCTATGCAAAGGGGTCGCTTCCTTTATAAATATAATAAAATCCCTGGTGTCTAGATGCGGTCCACAAAACGGCTGATCTGCCCCCAGGGGGCAGACCAGTCTAAAAGAATTATGGGCCACTAGGAAGCGACCCTTCCCCAAGGAGCAGCTTCCTTTATAATCCAATCCCTGGTGTCTAGTGGGCTTTTCTGCCCCCCCCCCCCCCTGGGTGCAGATCGGCCAAAAAAACGGCTGATCTGCCCCAGGGGGGGCAGAAAAGTCTGAAAAATAATTTGTCCCCCTAAGGAAGCGACACTTGCCCAAAGGGTCGCTTCCTTTATAAATATAATTAAATCCCTGGTGTCTAGTGGGCTTTTGAATTGAATGAGGAAGCTGGCTGAGAACTGAGGAGAAGGGGCCCAGTGCTCTTAGTGCTGTGAGCAGTAGGCAGCGCTGCACGCCGTTGGAGGAGGACTGTGGATGGACGGGGCTTAGCCCTGAGGGGATTGTCTCGGACTGACTGCCACACATACGCCGTCCCAGTGCTGCAACAGGCACGAAGTAGTAGTGGCGGGGCCCTGTTTCTCCCCTCATTGCTAAGCTACTTCTGCTCGTCAAAAGGGTCACTCCCCCTTTGCATCTTGCCCGGATCTCGACTGGGTGTGCTCCACCCTGGGACATGGGCCGCAATAGACTGCAGGGCCAGGGCAACCAGGTAATGAGCTTTGGGTCCGGAGAGAAGGCACAGGAAATGTGAATGAGGCTTGGATCTGGGCTGCCCCTAACTATGTATAGTGCTGTAGAACGGGCAAAGGCAAGCTGGGCTGCTTGGTGTGTAATTAGCAAAAAATCGGGCCACCCTGAAATAGAGTGCTGAAGGGGAAAATTGCAGGATGTGCATGGTGGCGCAGTGCAGACCATAACTGCCAAAGGTGAGCTGTGCAAGAGACTTGGGGAGTGCAAGACCTGATGCAACATCCAGGGGTGCAGCACAGCATTTTCTTGTGGTTGCTACTGTTGATATACCAGATGCCAGGGCTCACCTCACTGGGATTGACTGAGATCACCAGTGTCTAAGGAACATCAACATAGTCAGTCTGGCAGGTTGTGTGCCCCCCCTCAGACACATACCAAAGGTTGCCCTGCGGTTGTTACCCTGCCTCGCTCGGTGAGACTGCATACCCAGGGGCACATGATAGCCTGGAGAGGTGCCAGACTGGGTGTCCTTGCTGGTTGTGTCCTACATGTGAGAGGGTTGACCGTATCGGAGTGTGCTAGAAGTTGTCTGTGCAACGGGAGATCTAGGCCAAATTGAAAGATAATGTAGCGCATTGCTATGTCGACAGTATTGGGGGCTCAATACTGGCACAGACTTTTATCAATTTGGCTAATGTGAAGTATGGTTAGCTAAAAGAGAACAGAGGCTAAGTTTACTCGCATATCTATAATGTACAGTATAGATATGAGTAAACTCAGCATCTTGCCTGGTAAGCAAGTGATCTACCACCAGACAAGAGGAGAAAAATGGAAGTACTCCAGGGGCCGGGCTTACATCCCCGCCACAGTATGATAAAATGACATCATGGGGAGCCGTGGACAACATAATGGATGCCCAACTGTGTTCTCACCGAGACCAGTGTCTCCATAATACTAGTGTCTCGTACTTTTCCTTCTCAGGAACGGCACAGCAACCTTTGTCTTGAAATAGATAAAGGGAGCTAGGGGTCCAAAAAGTTTGGGAACCACTGGATTAGGGGGTCAAACTAGTCTGTGGTGGGAGGCTGGTCCATACCAGTCAGCCAGCACACTTGAGGACTCATTGGTTTTCAGGGGGCACCACTAAGGTCCCCTCTGCGTGCCTTTCATAATAAATACAACACTGGAATCAGTGTAGACTTAAGACTAGGTGTTTGATACCAAATGCCATGGGTTTCAGTTACTAACAAAGCAAAGAAGGTCCAAGGATTCCAAGGCTAAATAACGCTTAGTAAGCTGGGTTTATAAGTGAATGGAGACACACTCGAAGCTCTGGACCTCTTGAGCTTCATAAAGGAAAACGTGTTTGAGAAAAGGAGTGTGTGCTCCGTTAAAGATCAGAACTGTACTTTTTTGGATAAATATCCGTTCTTTCAGATTTCCATATGGAGGACAAGACTACTTCAAGTTGCAATGTGACATCTTTATTATTTGTTTATGAAACATGGACAGCCGACACGTGTTTCGCCCCCTATTGGCGAGTTGCGCCGGGGCTTTCTCAAGGCTATTTATATAATTGCAGCGTGTAATGCAACTTTTCTCATATCAGATTTTCCAAAGACAAGAGTTTCAATACTCGCAGAACAGTATTCTTCTGTAAGTTAGCAAAAGGTCTAAGAGTGCAGTTCAGTCCCTGCTTGCGGCTCTCAGCATTCGGTGTATACATGGGTTGAATCCCGATTTGTCTTGTCCTCCATATGGAAATCTGAAAGAACGGATATTTGTCCAAAAAAGTACATTTCTTTTTTTTTTTTTTTTTTTTTTTTTATTTCAAATCTTTTTTATTGAAGAATAATAAGGATAAAAATAAAGACAATACAATAAATCTTTAAAGGTACAAATGAACAAATTCTTGGTATCATGACACTTACAATAATCAAAAAGGAAATCAAGGGGAGAAGATAAGAAAAGGAAGAGAGAAAGAGAGCTAGAGAAGGGAAAAGATAGAGAAGAAGAGAAGAGAGAGGTGAGAAGAGAGAGGACAGGTGTATCCATAGGGCAATAGTAGTTGGTTTACCCAGAAAAAGTACATTTCTGATCTTTCACGGAGCACACACTCCTTTTCTCAAACACGCCATGGGTTTCAGTGAAGCCATTGTGTATCCGGGTAACTCCAATGACAAGAGCTCAGTACCTACATTAAGATGGCTTCCCTGTTCACTTGCAATGTCTAGTAAAAGAACTAGAACTCACAGGGGCATACCTGCTCATGCAGATATCTCTTAACATGTGCTAATATGCACCCGCCTTAAGGTGTGCTGTAGGGGTGACTTGCATTAAGTACCTGCAGTTCACTTTAGCATTGCAAGCATACTGCAATGGCAGTTTGCATGTTATGTTTTCCTTTGGGGAGGTGGGGGTTTAAGACCTGCTGCAGCCCATAGGGACTCCCTAATATCCATGCCCTAGGTACTGTAGCACCCTTGTGAGTCCCAGGTAAATGGTACCTAAAGTCCTTCCCAATTGTGTTAAAATTAGGCATTTTGTTTTTAACTGAAATAACATGACTTGAGCCTAGTTAGATGGTGTTTTTTTTTAGAATGAGTGCACTGAAGCCTGCTAACAGCTCACATGGGCAAAAAGAGGGGAGCCCGGGGAGGGGAAACATCTGCAGAGGTCCCGCTTCTTATACAGGAAAGTAGTTGACCTTTCTCCAGGGTACATCTAAATGGCTTTTAATGCTGTTATGTTTTCTGGAAATACCCTCCGTCCTGTTCTGATTTTTAAAGGAAATGTAAATTGGTTACAGTGGGAGATGCTTTCTATATTTATAAAAAATTGTTGATGGACCGAATGCCGAACAATGTCATACATTCACCCCAGTACAGAGACCTGGGCCTAAATCCATCATTTTTTTGCTCCCCATGCCATTCCAGTTTGAACCCAGCCATATGCAAATGATTCTTGACCCCGTGCCCCATGGGAACAGTCCAGCCCGAACTGCCAAGCCAAGGTTTTCCCTGGACTAAACCAGCATCGGTATCGTTCTATATTTATAGACACCCTTTGTTTTTTAAAAAATCCCTAGACAGTCCTTCAAACTGAGTCAAGTCATAGGTTTAAGCTGGCAACATTGGAAGTTGCTTAAGCCAGTAGTTTCTGTTCTTTTGTATTGCTCTTGGGAGGATTCAGATGTATTATTGTCTGTTGTAATCAGACTTGCCACTCGTTAATTCACCAAGAACCTAATAGCAGATTTTCATTTTTTTGCAGATATGATGCCTCTCTTGCATAATTATGTCACAGTTGATACAGATACACTCCTGTCTGATACAAAATATCTTGAAATGATCTACAGTATGTGCAAAAAAGTAGGTATATTTCTAGATTTCTTGCTGTTAAAATTAAAGTTTCAAAATGCAGGTTGTACTTTAAAAAGGTTGTTCAGGTTTCTAGTTGAAATGAGTTGATGGAAGTCCAAGTAGGTATATTGTATTGAAAAGTATTGCAGGCTTGATTTTATTTATCATTGGAATACTTTTTTTTAACTGTAGCTTGTAATATCCCAAATTAGTTGGAGTTGGTTAGAGCTACAGGCAGTTGTATCATTGACTTTAATTGTATTGAAGGCTGTGTATATCAACTTCAATAACATTAACATCATTAAATCCCATCAAAACTTGCAGGTTCTAACAGGAGTTGCAGGAGAAGATGCAGAATGCCATGCAGCCAAGCTGCTGGAGGTAGTCATCCTACAGTGCAAAGGGCGGTGTATTGATCAGGTGAGATTTCATAGACTATTTTAGTTGAACATACTGGTTCAAGCTTTTTCTTCAAGAGAAATTTGGGGTCTAAAAAAAAGATGCAGGCTAAATTACCAAGTGTTTATAGTAATGTTGGGAGCTCTTTTGAATTACCAATATGGTGTTCTTGAAGGCTGCATTTGTTGTGTCACGAAAGAAGTAGTTTGTAGGTTTACTGCAGCCTTAGGCCTAACACAGAGGATGGTAAGACATTTGTTGTGCACACAAGGAGTAATAAATGACCCGTGACTCAAAGGAGCTCCATACCAACTTTATGAAAATAAGCGTTGCTCAAGATTTCTTTTAAGGCCAAGATTTTCGCATAAAGGTAAGTATGTTTTTAAATAGAAATTCTTTTCACTTTCAAAAGTGGACTCTGCAAATTTCAGTCTTTGCTATGTTAGCCTATGGAGGAAATCAATAATGCTGTTTTACAAGTAAATGTGCAACTTAAGATGTCAGTCTTCGAGTTTCAGGGTAAGCAGATTTCAATGTTCAGGTAGGCACAAACCTTGCACCACAGGGGCGTTAGAGTGCACTGTTGGGCACCCAATGCAAATCAATGAAGGGACTTTGTTTTGAAAATAGGCTGCATACGTTGAACCGGGGGCTTAATAAAGAACACCAGTGACAGCAGAGGTAAATTGGGGTGCTGTAGGTTGCAGGAACAGTCAGTCAAGTTCCTCAAGGACCATCGTGCAGTAGTGTCCTCTGACGTTGGGTTTCTCTTATAAGAGCCGGTTGGGGGGGAGAATTCACAATGCAGGCATTCTTGGAGTCCAGGAGGGGTCAGCCAATGCTGTACTTGATATCTGGATCTTTGTGGAACCTTTTCTGAGTCTGTGGGCCACCTGGACACAGGCTGGAGGCAGAGGCAGCGTGGGCCGGAATCATGAATCCAGAGGGCACTAGAGTCCTTTGGGTCGATTTCATATAGACGGAGCTGCTGTCCTCCAGAGTTCTGGTCTTTTTCAATGTTAGGCAGTCCTGCTAGGGGTTGTTGATCGCTGGCTACAGGATAGGCGCCTTTCTCTTTGCAGGGTCTTTGAAGCTGCAGACAGGCCGGTAGGGCTGGGACCAAGTCAGTGGGCATCGCAAGTCTTCTCTATACGCCACCCTTGCCCTTTTTTAGGTCTCGACTATTCTGTCCCGCAGGGATAAATAGACAAGAGTATAGTAGGCAAAACAAGCTCTTGAACCATTGCGGATTTAGTACAGTTCATGTGAACACAATCACAGGCATTCTCCCCACAGGCATTTTTTTCAAGAGCTTTCATTGGCTCTTCACTTTGTGCACGCTGCATTCAGCTGCCCAGTCCTCCCACCCCCTCTTGCTCATCACACCCCGCCCTCTCCAGTACGCCAACACGCAGCCCACAGCTTCTCTCCCATTGCGCATTCTCCCCCTGGGCATATTTTTCAAGAGCTTTCGTTGGCTCTTCACTTTGTGCACTCTGCATTCAGCTGCCCAGTCATCCCACCACCTGCCTTTCCGCGCGTCTCGCTCACCACACCCCCACCCACCCCCCACACAGCAATGCAGAGAAGCTTGTTTCTTCTAGTAACATAGTTTGCTACCTCTTGTATTTTGTTTGCTCTTGGTACTTGCACAATTGTCACTATTGCCTCCTGTAACGTTTGCTTTTGTAACATGCTCACGTAGTTTTTGCTTCATTTATCACTACTGTTCCTATTGTGAAGCTCCCTGACACCTTCGGGTTAAGTCCACGCTATATAAAAACACCTCCCTCGTTCTTCTGCCGCCGCCATTGCCTTGGGCTCTCGCGCTCCTTTCTCCCTCTCTCCCGCGCGCTCGCCACCGCTCTGAGCCAACCAAAGAGCGAGTCCAGCAGCTCGTGCCACAACTGAGAACAGCACGCAAGCTCAAAAGCCAAACTGGATAACTATGCACGCGCACTCCCAAACGCAACTCGTACCTGCGCATGTCGCAACCTTAATTTGTGCGCACGCGCTGTCATCTGAGTCCTGCGTACAGTCTCACAATGAAGCTCGCTACTTTCTTTTCTCTGATTGCAGGCTTTGTGTGGTCTGCGCATGTGTGCTGGTGAAGTGTTTTCCTGTTTCTCATCCTACATGCCCTTCCAGCGCCTTTACTTCCCGAACTACGGATGCCAGATTTTTTGTCACAAGTAGAAGTGTTAAGGGGCCTCTAAAGTTAAATTTCTTTAATATTTTGCACACGGTAGTGGCATTATGGTGTATATCAGCTACAGAAGTATAGCATTACATGCCAATCTACATTGGATTCATTGTTTTCAAAGGAAAATACCGATCTTTTAGGGAAGTCATGTTGACAACATTTAGCTGTGTGCTAGGCTTTTGTGATAAAACCTTCACAAAGCATACATGCATAGTTAAATGTAATTCCTTTATGGGCCTTGGGTGAACCTTCAAAAACCATGGGTCGATTCCAGTATCAACATTTTCTTCCGCCCTCCGCTACATCCAACATGGAGCGCAAGGAAGCCCACTTAAGCCATGTGCTCTCTTGCTGAGTCAGTGTTTTGCCTAAACACATGTAAACTGCGTGAAACTGTGTTCCCTTCACCGCCAGGGCTGCTGGTTGAGTCCTTTTATTTTACATTTTCTTACAGGTTTTCTTTAATTTGCTTTTTTCTCCTTATAGTTATTTTTCTCATTTGTCAGCATCTACTACTGGGTGCACATCCCCTCCACTCCTTAAATGTCTTC
The DNA here is from genome assembly GCF_964263255.1 of Lissotriton vulgaris. Taxonomy (NCBI): domain Eukaryota; kingdom Metazoa; phylum Chordata; class Amphibia; order Caudata; family Salamandridae; genus Lissotriton; species Lissotriton vulgaris. The sequence continues at coordinate 715,216,352 of NC_141687.1, read as the reverse complement.
ATTGACATTTGGGTATAAACGAAACTGCTGCATGGTGCAGACTACCACACAACTCACACTCCTGCACGCCGCCACATCACTCCTGCACGTCACCCTCCAACACCAACTCCGCCCTCCAACCCCAACTCCGCTGTCTGTCGTGCCACCACCGCATCACTGAACGCCACCACCGCATCACTGAACGCCACCACCGCATCACTGAACGCCACCACCGCATCACTGAACGCCACCACCGCATCAATCTTTGCAATCATTCAACAACTGGTTCAAATAAAGCACATCAATTTCCTGGAGTTGAAGACAGTTTTCCTTGCTATAAAAGCGTTTCAGACAACTGTACAACCAGAGGGTGTAGATCCAGACGGACAACACTACAGCGATGTTCCACATCAACAAGCAGGGTGGAACAGAATCAGCCACGCTCTCTAAGCTGGCGCAGGAGATCTGGACTTGGGCCATCCCTCTCCACATAGACCTGCTAGCCATTCATCTGCCAGGAAAGGACAACGTAGAAGCAGATAGGCTCAGCAGACAGACATCGGCAACCCACGAATGGGAGCTCAATGCACAGGAGACAAAAAGGCTGTTCGACAGGTGGGGGACAGTCGGACCTATTTGCAACATGCCAAAATGCCGAAGCTTCGCATCCAGGCGGCCGGGGGAGGGGTCCCTGGGGAATGCCCTATGGATAGACTGGTCGAGGACATTTGCTTACGCTTTTCCCCCCGATACCGCTGATTCACAAGGTCCTCAGCAAGTGCAGAGCGAGCAACATGACACTGATACTGGTCGCACCACAGTGGGCCGGGCAAACATGGTATTCGCAGATCATGGAGATGGCACAGAGTGCACCCCACAGATTCGGAAGGAGAAAGGACCTGCTCACCATGCAAAATGGGCAGGTGCTACACCCAGAGCCAGAGAGCCGGAGCCTGGTAGCGTGGCTCCTGAGGACATAGAATTTATCTGAAACTACCAGAGAGCACTTTGAGGGTACTTCGGGAGGCACGGAGGCCCAGCACACGAAAGTGCTATGTATCAAAATGGAAGAGATTCACTCTATGGTGCATGAGAGAGAAGCTGCACAATAAGATGCAAAGAGACTCAACGGTGCTTAGATACCTCACGCACCTACTAGACAAACTAAGCTCATCCTCCTTGAGAGTTCACTTAGCAGCAATAGTTGCTTACACAAGAGGGGAGACGTCTAAGAGTTTCTTCACCTCACAAGTGGTTAAAAGATTCCTAGAAGGAGCAAAGAGGATTGCGCCTCCAAAGAGGGTGCCACCACCTGCATGGAACCGTAACCTGGTACTAACAGAACTGATTAAACATCCTTTCGAACCAATTCACAAAGCATCCCTAGAGGGGCTAACAATAAAATCCGCTTTCCTGGTAGCAATCACCTTGCTGCGCAGGGTAAGCTAACTACAGGCATTAACGTTACAGGAACTCTACATCCAAATTCACAATGATAGGGTGGTAATGAGAAAGACCCACACTTCATGCCTAAGGTGGTGTCAGGGTTCAACATGAATCAAACTATACAAATACCAAGTTTCTTCCAGAAACCGACAACAAGCGCTAAACGAGCTCTTCACACACTAAACGCCAGAAGGGCTGTCATGCACTACATTGAAAGGACAAAAGATCACAGGGAAAAAAAAATCTTTGTTTCCTATGCAAAGAGCTTCATGGGAAAACCAGTAACTAAAAGAACAATTGCGAGATGGATCGCACAGATTATACAATTCTGCCACAAACAGGCAGGGGAAGAATTGGCAGGGGGGACACGGGCCCACTCTACCAGGAAAAAGGGAGCTACAATAGCTTTCCTGGCCAACACACCCATTCAGGACATATCCCTGGTTGTCTCCAATGCCCGGAAAAGAGCCAACTCTCAGACTACGGGTGATGCTCCTCCCCCAGACAAGGAATCAAAAGTCTTTGAGGCTTCGGGGAAGAGGGTGGCAGCGCAGGCAGCCAACATATGGCGCATCTCCAACACGCAGGCGCTCCTAGAGCGTTATGACAGGGCACACTATGATACTCTAGGGACCCTTTTACAGCATTTGCCCGAATGATTTAAGGAAGCGGCTAAAATGTTATTACAAGAGGGGAAGCTTATCTCCAATGCTTCCATAAAGTGCGCTCTGGACGTGGCTGACACCGCCGCACGCGCAATTAACACTAGCGTTCTGCTTCGTAGACATGCATGGCTAAGGATATCTGGGTTCAAGCCGGACATTCAAACCACCATCTTGAACCAAACAGTCAACCCAGATCACCTGTTTGGCCCTGAGGTTGACACCACCCTTGAGGATGAAAAAGGACACCGACACTGCAAAATCTATAGGTGCCTTGCAGTCCCAGCAGTTTCGGAGTGGGTCCTTTCGTCGCTCCAATGCTAGAGGCACCTCAAGGGGGCAACTTTCGCAGTCAGCGCAGTTCTACAAAAGCAACACCCAGACTGCTTATACCAACAAGGGTCGAGGTGGATACCGTGGCAACAACGCCAAGGGCAGTGGACGTGGCAGCAACAGCTCCAGGTCTTCCACTGCCAACAGTGACGCCTTGTCACTGCCCCCGACCACGCAACACCGGTCGGGGGGAGACTCCAGCAGTTCCTGCCCGTGTGGAAGTCCATCACCACGGACAGGTGGGTCAGAACACTTGTCCAATTCGGTTATTGTCTGGAGCTCACATCCACTCCACCCAACATACCCCCAAGGCACCGTCCTATGTCCGGCGAGCACTTGCACTTATTGCAGCAGGAGGTCACAGTCATGCTGCAATAAGGGGCAATAGAGCTCGTGCCCTTGCAGGAAAGAGGTGCGGGAGTTTACTCCCTGTACTTTCTGATTCCAAAGAAGGACGGATCCCTCAGGCCCATCCTGGATCTCAGGCCCCTCAACTTTTACATCCTATCAGAGCATTTCCACATGCTCAGACTGCAGCAAGTTCTCCCACTGCTTCAACGGGGGGACTTCCTAGCAACTCTGGACCTGAAGGACGCGTACTTCCACATTCCGCTACATCCTTCACACAGAAAATACCTCCGGTTCACCATCCAAAACCAGCACTACCAATTCAAGGTTTTGGCTTTTGGGGTCACCACGGCACCCAGGGTTTTCACAAAGTGCCTGGCGACGGTGGCGGCGCATCTGAGACGTCAAAACATCCATGTCTACCCCGATCTGGACGACTGGCTCATTCAGGCGAAGTCGGCCCAGCAGTGCGCCGACCACGTGTCCCACACCATTCACCTTCTGCACGATCTGGGGTTCTCACTGAATTACCCAAAATCCCATCTCCAGCCCGCCCACATACGGCAGTATCTGGGTGCGACCATAAACACTCTGGCGGCCACAGCACAGCCAAATTCAGTGAGTCAACAGCATTAAATCGCTGATCCAAAAATTCAGACCTCAACACTCGCTTCCAGCAAGAGTGTTCATGCAGTTGATAGGCATGATGGCCTCCTGCATCTCCATTGTCCCGCATGATGGCCTCCTGCATCTCCATTGTCCCGCACGCGAGACTGCATATGCGTCCGCTTCAGGAGTGCTTGGCACGTCAGTGGCTCACAACCAGTTGAAAGACCTAGTGTTGGTGAGCGGTCGGGCATACAACTCTGCATTGGTGGAATCCACAAAACCTTTGCAAGGGCCGACCGTTTCAGGAGCCTGTGCCACAGATTATCCTGACAACGGACGCTTCTCTCCAGGGATGGGGAGCGCATGTACTCCAATACACTGTGCAAGGACTATGGACGCAGCAACAGGGGAAGATGCACATCAATGTTCTGGAACGGATGGCGATCTTCATGGCACTAAAGGCCTTCAAAGTACATCTATGCAACAAGGTCGTGTTGATTCGGACGGACAACATGACGGCGATGTACTACATTCAGAAGCAGGGAGGCACACACTCTCCGCAGCTGTCTCATCTGGCTCAGAGCATGTGGAAGTGGGCCATTCAGAGGAACATCTTCCTCATGGCAGAGCATCTCCCAGGCAAGGACAATCAGATGGCGGACCTGCTCAGCAGGCACAGCCACCAAATGCACGAGTGGGAGATACATCCATCAGTACTCCAGCCGTACTTCCAAAGGTGGGGTCATCCAGAGATAGACCTGTTCGCCACGCAGGAGAACGCAAAATGCCAAAGCTTCGCCGCCAGGTTCCCACACCCACTGTCGCAGGGCAATGCGATATGGATGAACTGGTTAGGCAAATTTGCGTACGCTTTTCCCTCAGCACCTCTGATACCGCTGGTGGCACGCAAACTCAGGCAACACTCGATGACTCTCATCCTAGTTGCTCCAACATGGGCTCGTCAACCATGGTACACCACGTTTCTGGAACTGTCCGTGGTACCGCATCAAAGGCTACATCTCACACCCAGCCTTCTGACGCAGAGCCATGGCGACATTCAGCACCCAGATCCGCAACAGCTCAACCTGGCAATCTGGCTCCTGAAGTCTTAGAGTTTGGCTACCTGAACTTACCTCCCAATTGCATGGACATCATTCGGGAGGCAAGGAAGCCCACTACTAGAGCCTGCTACGCGGCAAAATGGAAGCGTTTTGTCATTTATTGTGCGAACCACAACATTAACCCGCTGGATGCTTCTATTCAGAACATCATCTGTTACCTGTTCCATCTGTACAAGTGTAATCTGGCCTATACTTCCATTCACATTCACCTGTCTGCAATGGCCACGTATCTCCAAAATAGACAACACCTTTCACTCTTCAAGGTGCCTGCCATCAAAGCTTTTTTGGAAGGCCTCAAACGAGTCATTCCGCCACGGACTCCACCAGCTCCTGAGTGGAACCTCAATGTGGTTCTTACCAGACTGATGGGTCCTCCCTTTGAACCACTGCATTCCTGCGAGATTCAGTTCTTGACATGGAAAGTGGCTTTCCTCGTAGCAATTGCATCGCTACGGAGGGTTAGTGAATTGCAAGCCCTCTCAATCCAAGAGCCATTTATCCAAATTCATTTCAACAGGGTGGTGCTCCGCACTAACCCTAAGTTTCTGCCCAAGGTTGTGTCTCAGTTCCACATCAACCAAACAATCGAATTACCTGTTTTCTTTCAAAATCCTGAGACACTGGCGGAGCGGATGCTCCACACCCCTGACGTTAAACGGGCCCTAATGTATTACATTGATAGGACCAAGGATTTTAGAAAAACTAAGCAACTCTTTGTCGCCTTTGCGCCACACCACAAAGGTAACCCTATTTCCAAGGCTGGTATTGCTGGTGGATCGTTAAATGTATCCAGATCTGCTATGCAAAAGCAAAACGCACTCTTACCATTCCACCAAGAGCCCACTCCACCAGAAAGTTGGGGGCCTCTATGGCTTTCCTTGGAAACATTCCCTTAGAGGACATGTGTAGAGCAGCCACATGGTCTACCACACACACATTCACTAAGCATTACTGTGTTGATGTGCACTCCAAACAGCAGGCAGCTGTAGTGCAGGCTGTTCTCAAAACACTTTTCCAAACTGCTGCAGCTGGCACGGGCGGCTGCCGCTAATGGAGGGACTGCTATGTATTCTATGCACAGATATGAATTCAGCAGCCCACATGCCTCGAACCGAATATGCTACTTACTAGCTGCAGTATTCACATATATACTCATAGCATGGTCATCATTCACTGAGTTTCACTCCATCTTGGCCACAATGGCTAAAAACAATCTGGGGATGGAGTCGATGCCCATGCGCACTGTAGTCCAGGGGAGGAGCCACCTCTTGTGATACTTCGAAGACTCTGTAGGAAGGTGGATACCGGACTATGGTTGCCCCCAATTTTTTTTCCTGGTGTTTTGCTGGTTTTCCGACTTAGTTGACCTGGGGCCCTGCCAATCAGGACCCCAGGCCTACTGCTCTCTCTAAAATGGATTCCATGTACCTTGGGTACATTTCCAATTGGTACTGGGCCACCTTATCAGACCCTGTAACTCAGGGCATAGGTGTACCCAGGGCCTACCAGGGGCTGCAGCATGTATTATGCCACCCGTGGATGGCCATCTAAATCGGACACAACTGGCTGCACGACAGCTGGGGCAAGGTGGTGTAATCACCCTTTGCTTTAGATATAGTATACCTATATCTAACCCTAAAAATGGACACACAGATTCCTATCAGTCACTCCTATGGCAGGCCTTGACAATCCTGAAGGCAGAGTGCTTGGAATCGTATAAGATGGTGCTCTGGCATGAGCTGAGCCCGTTTGCAGCTTGCGGAACCAAGTCCTAATAGCTGTTCCATGATAACGCATACCATATACTCTTAAGTGCATTATAATCCTCGCGGTTATATGCTATCTTTGGTATTGCTTTATCAAAACATGTCGAGTAAGGTGTCATACGAATTGGAATACTAACCCCTCGCCAATTCTGGCGACGGGGTTAGCATTCCACCCTTCTAGAGGGACACGACATGTATGTAACTGTGAACCCCGGTTAAAGTTAATTCAAGCCTCAGCTCCACAAAATGGATGCTGCCACCACAGACACGAGTCTGACCTCCTGCTGCTGGGAGTCCTTCCAGCGAGGAGAGCTTGGACATAGGGTTTCCTGTCAGGGGCGGTGCTAGCACCATCCCAGACAGGGTTTTGTGTATCCTGGGTAGGCAGGGCTTTACAGGAAGGTGACTGCAGAGTGGCACCCCGGTGCACACTACGCATCTGCCGGCTAGAACCAGTTCCAGGGGCACACCAGCCCCTGGCCTGGGGAAAGTCCGGCATGGGAGAGGGGTGTAACCACCCCCCTCCTGGTCCCACCCCTAGGGCAGGACCTAGTCGCGTGCCCACCCCTTTCTTTAGGATAAAGGCAGGAGCGGGGACCCTTCCAAATTAGATCATCTTTGAATCAAGAAACTACTTTCTACGAAAGGAACTCTCGACTTCTCAAGATTTCTCCCTTGTGGCTAAGGAGTAGTCACCCTGCATCCGCAGGCACCATCTAAGAACTCTGCGGTTTGCTGCACGTCCTTCCTCAGGAATCCGACCGACCAGGACAACGAGACCCGGCTTCCCTGGCACCTCTGACCTCTACCTACCTCTACAGCTAAGCTGAGAACCGTAGGTGCGACGAGACCTCGAGGGACCGGCCATCATCAGGACTGCACGACTTCTATCCAGCACGACCGCCGAGGGATCCTCTGAGTGCTTTGGGGTCCGAGAAGCCCCGACCCTGAGCAGCTCCAGCACCGAAGTCCAGCCCCCCAGCATCTCCACGATCTGCGTGGGGCCCTTCTGCTTTTTGGCTGCTCACCGCGTTGTCTGGCTACTAGCCCGCTGGCTTGTGGCCTTGACGACGATCAACGACGACCACTCTGCTTGTCTGGTGGTTGCTCCAGACTGGCCCTTGCTCCCTTCCAAAAGAGGAGCACCCCGGACCCTCCTGGTCCACTCCAGACGCCATTTTAGGTCCACCGCGTGGGCTTGAATTTGCCAAGACTTGTTGCCCCAATCCTGGATCCAGCGACATCAACAGCATCAACCATCGTGATACAGCTCGCACCTCCATCCTGGTCGCAGACCACGCCTCCTGGTCCGTGAGACTGCAGAGCCCAGCGTCGCCCACTCACCTGGTCGAGGTGACTTTGCCTGGTGCCCACACAATCACTGGCTAGTGATTAAGAACTTGGTCCCCTCTGCTTTCAGGTGTCATCCATCTTCGATCCAGGCTTGGATCCATCGAACAGTCTTCACTGGTCGCCTGCCAGCAACTTCTTTCTTCAGGCTCCTGGTTCGTCAACGAGGATTCCCGACGTCTTTTCAGACCTATGCAGCCGCAGCCCCTGGGCTAGGTAACTTCGGCATTTCGCTGTCCCAGCATAGCCTCACTATCCAAGGGTCCAGATACACTTTTGTTTTCGATCTACCTAGTCTGGTTCGCCCGAGAACACTAACTTTGCCTTTACTAGCTCCCATAGACTGTCCCGCATCCTGCGTGAGAGTGCACACTCTGCACCCGAGTCCCCTAGGCCTCCTACTAGTAATCTGAAGGTTCAGTAACATAGTCCTAGCGATTCCAAAGCCTATTAGTTCAGTACTTACCTGCTAGTAATTTCTCATTCCACTTTTAGAGTATATGGTTTTTCGTGCCCCTCGGGCATTTGTGTAAATTGTGCAACTTAAAGTATTTTCGTAAGAGTTTTGTTGTGTGCTTAGTACCCTGTCTTCATAAAGAGTACAGGGCTGTTGTGATTTTAATAAATACACTGTTTATTTTCATAACACTTGTGTGGTGTCCTTTCACTTTGTGTTCAAGGGGTATATGTGATGGTATAACAGCTGGCTTAACACGCCCTCTAGAGTTTAGCCCGAAGACTGCTCGTATCCATGCTACTAGGATAGCTGGTCTATAAGTTTGACTTACAACCAATCATCAATAAGGGTTGTTTGGACTGATACAAAGTGCTCACTAGAATAGAGAACATTATATATCAGGCCCACTTCTCACAGACTCTTCCAGGACAACAATGTGCAATCATCCGGACCCAACACTAGGCGGCGATCTATGCACAGATATGAATGTCAGCAGCCCTACATGCCAAGAACAGATGCATACTAGTAAGTAGCATATTCGTTACAGGACAGAAACTACTCCCTACCCCTGATGGGATGTTGAAGCACGTTACTCCGGAAGCCCATAAAGGATTAGTGGTGAATTAATATGGTGAAATATGAAAGTAATTTCAGTGGTGGATATTAGTCCGTTATTTGGAGTGAGAAGGATAGCTGAGGGATAACCGGGGAGAAATGTTTGCATTCATATAACACTTGTTACCCCTGGTGGGTGTTGAAGCGCTTTTCTGGCGAGTAGCATGGCTCTCCGGAACCCATAAAGGATTAGCGTTGAAAATTAGTATAGTGAAATGTGAAGTAATTTGAGTAGTGGATATGTTATTCAGTTATTTGGGTAGAGCAGGGTAGGTGGCGGGATAGAAGAGGGAAAGAGGTTTGTACTTATATAGCGCTGCTACCCCTTATGGGGTTTTGAAGCCCAAGTAGCACGCTACTTTGGAACCCAGAAGGATTAGTTTTGAATTAGTATGTTGAAACATGAAAGTATTTTTAGTGGTGGATATGTTAGTCAGTTATTTGGATTGAGTAGGGTTGGGGGGGGGGTAGAAAAGGTAAAAGGTTTGCATTTATATAGTGCTTGTAACTCTGATGGGGTGTTGAGATGCTTTATTGGAGAGTAGCATGCTACTCTGGAACCCATAAGGATTAGTGTTGAAATAGTATAGTTGAATATAGAATTTGAGAAGTAAACATGTGGTATCTGCTATTTTGATTGAAAAGGATAGTGGAGGGATAAGAGTAAAGGATTTTGTAAAAAAAAATCTTTAGGTCTTAGCAGTAAGAGGATGCTTTTGGATAAGTAAAAGATTTTTGGAGCGGAGGATTCGGAGGGAAGAGTTTAGAAAGGTGTTTTAGGGGATCGGGATAGTAAGAGGTGTCCGATGATGCAAGGAGGGGTGGAGGAGTCTGAGTCTAGAAAAGATTAATTTGGGGATCAATGTAGTGCAATGGGGTTTGGGATAAGAGTGGATTTAGAGGATATATTGATGTGTAGGATGAGAGATAGGGTAGTGTATTGGAAAGAGTAGTAGAAAGAAGATGATTCAAAAGGTTGGGCTAGAAGATATATTGAGAGAAGTAAAGGCTGAGAAATAGGGTAGTGCATTGGAAATGCTAAATTAGAAGAGTGATATAAATATAGATCCATAAGTACATAGATACAGGAGGTAAGTATAAGTAGATTAAAGATATTTATAGAGGCACAGGATGAGAAATGGGGAAAGACATTGGATTTGCTTTTTCAGGAGAAAACTAAGACACAGATCCAAGTACATGGAAGGTACATAGATGCACAATGGAAGTTCAGGTAGACCAAAGGTTTTTATTTTTCCCAACATTCTACATGTTTATAAAAAGCAATACACAAAGATGGGTACATATCTATAGTGCAAACAAATGTTTCTATACAGAGGGATATGCGGTAAATTTCTGTTTGCATATGGTGCTTATGTAAAGCTGAAAATGTAAAGAAAAGAGCAAAAAAAGTAATTGCATGTGAAAAACAGTGATAGTGTGAGATTTTACAAAAACAATGGATACTCAACATAAAAATAGTGCACTTACTCAGATAAAACTCTGGTCATCCGAGTTTGTCTTGGAAATCTATCCTGTCAATTACACTGAATATACCAGATCTACACGTCATTGGTGGGTGAAAAAATCTACAGATGGTATCTGACCATGCACATTACCAAGAAGAGGAATGTCAGCCTTGTGACACAAAAAAACTTCTTGGCACAAAAACAACTTGTAATCATTCGAGCCCAAACCTAGATGTTGGACTTATGCAAAGCATGTGAATCTACAGCTCTACATGCCAAATACTGATGCTTAAAGGGTAAGTAACCTAATTCTTTCCATGCTCATATAACTTGCAGGATTGTGGGTTTTTTTTTTTTTGGTAGTGATTTGTGAGTTTAATGTGATTTATTCCTTGGGTGTCATGTCTGCAACAACAGTTACCTCTTTGATTTTTTTTTTTGGTCTGCTTTGTTTAATGCATGCATAAACGATCTAATTAGAGAAATGTATTTTGAAAGTTTTTAACTTGCTAACTGTTGTAGCAAAATTCTTAGTCTTCAGAGGCACTGACCTTTCTCGAGGTATATGTTCAAGATGTTAATTATCAAAAGACATTTTCTGTTCATTGTTGCAGTGCATACCCTTATTCGTGGAAGCTGCTTTAGAGCGATTGACACGAGAAGTAAAGACGAGCGAACTCAGAACAATGTGTCTGCAGGTTGCCATTGCTGCGTTGTACTACAATCCGATTCTACTCGTAAACACCTTGGAAAATCTTCGTTTCCCCAACAATGTTGAGCCGGTTACCAATCATTTTATCACACAGTGGCTTAACGATGTTGATTGCTTCTTAGGGTATGTGATGTCATTTGTGAACAATGTAAAATCATTGTCATGCTTACTCTAGGCAATAAGAGTCTTAATCCAAAGTGGGAGAAAAGATCAGTTTGGAATGTGTAGAAAATGTGAGTCTATACCTCAGTATGCAAATGCCTTTAAACCTTTTTCGTACATCTTCCACTTTTTATTTTGCATTCAGTCACTGAGCAGGATCTCAATTGTATAGATGAATGTTTGCTAGATTGTATCATGGAATAAGTAATAGGTTAGTCTTACCACTGTATTAAGAGACCTGCAGTATGAATGTGTTTTAACACTGCACCAGTTCTGTACAAAAGCGCACTCCACAATATGCATCAAACTCATGATAGAACCACTCTGTTTATATAACCCTATCGCCCCATACATATCCCACTGGCCCTTTTGCTCTGTTACTTTATTTGCAGGCATATCAGACTAGCATGCCTTGGCTTAAGTGTCCTTAAGCAATTGCTTCCAACAAGCATGCCTTAAGGAATACCATTGACCTCTTTCTGCCACATTGATTAGCAGGAACAGCACCTAAAACACAGAACCTGTATATGGAGAAATGTTTATAGTTCATACAGTGAAAAGAGTTTAATTGGTTATTTATTCTTGTTTTCCAGGCTGCATGATAGAAGGATATGTGTCCTTGGACTTTGTGCTCTGATTGATCTAGAGCAGAGACCACAAGTTTTAAATCAAATTTCTGGTCAGATACTGCCAGCTTTTCTTCTTTTATTTAATGGGTTGAAGAGAGCCTATGCCTGCCATGCAGAGCACGAAAATGAGAGTGATGAAGACGAGGATGGTGAAGAAGACGACGAAGCTGGTAGGTGTTTATAAAGGGACATGACTAAAACACAATCTGGTTCTAACCACTGCAGGTTTGCACTCTTCAAGCTTTAATTTGAATATCGTAAACCTAATTTTACACTTCTAATTAAACATACGTAGCCTGTGTGGATGTAGAAACATATGTATGCTCCACATTCTCCTGCCATCTGGTATGGGGCTTGGATTTCAACATTTTTTTCTTTCTTTAAAGAAGTCTTTCAAGTCAAGAAATATAGCGACTCCTTTATTTGGTAATGCGTATCGGCTCCAATGTTGAATCCCCTCTCCCCAAATCAAGTTCAGACTTGTACCCATCGGGCTCAATGTTAAGCAGCTAATGGTACTAGTGCCTTGCCTTCAGTTTCCTTTTTCAAGGAACAATCTACACGGATCCGCGATTCCTCTTTATTGTCGTTCAAAGACCTTTGACTCCAGCCTGCCGATCATTTTCATGCCTTGGTCTGCACTTACAGAAGCCCTCTGCGCAAACGTCATTCCATTCTCTGGACACAAAGACTTGCATAAGCCAAGGCCTTCCTCGGAGACTGGCTTTTTGACGAGCATTGAAGACACCAAAATCTGCACAGAAGTCCACACTTGCATCAAAGCCACTATCTGTGCTAAATAAATCTGTGTCACCGAAAGCACTATGAACTGCACAACTCAACCTCCCATTCTCTAGCATTTGCAGGTCTTGAATGTTGTCAAACTGTTCTTCATTCACCAACAAACTGGACAAATGTCCACCAAGCTCCCACCAAATCCTCAGGAGATACTCCAGAGAAAGTTGTCCTTTGAGGCGCAAATTGCCTTCGTACACACTTGCCCCAGGGCACAAAAGACCGAATGACGGGGGCACTAGTCCCCTTCCTCCTTGGTGACCTCCCTTACTGCCACCTCCTGTAGCTTCACCAGAGTTGGCATAGCTCTTCCTATGTGGCGGGCAGCCCATTGTATCCAAGGGAGCCCTATGAGGTCCCTTATGCCTTGGGCCAACAATGTTGATTACCCCTGGTGATCCAGAACCAGATCTGTACATCAAAACCCCACCCCATCTGAAGACACTACTCCCTACCACAATGTTATACAAAAGGTGGCTACTCTTCATAAATTAAATATGCAGGTCATCCAGGAGGATGATTATTTCCTGGTAGAAACACTTTCAAAAACACAACATGCCATGCAGAGGTGGATGCTCAACGTGGTGCCAGACCTTCAAAGAGGTGGTCAAGACTTGGGTTATCACACCAAGGCCTGACAAAAAAAAATACAAGCCCTCTTCAATAAACCCACCCTACATCTGCACCACCAGAATCTCTTGTGCACCAAATGAGTAAACCTGGTACAGAGTACATCCAACCACCTAACATGGAGTAAAAAGATTGTTGCAGTGAGCAAGCAGGTGGCTCACTAGCAGATTGCTTACTGTTTGCCTACTCTCCCGATATGAGGGGGCACATTGGGATGAGATGGATAAACTCCTCCAACACCTGAACAATACAGCCCTTGTGGGCAAGAGCAGGTTCATGAAGCCAAAACCATCCCAAACACTATCCACTGCATTCTTGATGCAGTCGACACTGGGAACAAGTGTTTTAATATCCTCCTGATCTGACGCTTTGTGTCTCCGGCTTAAAGCCGGAAGTACAGCAGCATCTCCTGAACACCTGTTCGGTCCGCAGGTAGGCCGGATGCTTAAAGCTGCAAAAGAAATTGATCCAGCCAAGGTAACCTGAGCCCTTCAGATCGCAACACCCTTGGGCTCCTTTCACAACTCCCTAAGGCTCTCTTCACAGCTCATAGTATGGGGGGGGGTGCAAAGGGGGCAGTAAATAAACTTCCCCACACTGTCTCGTGTAGGAAACAGGAATTTTGTTGCAGATGTACCCTCCCTTCCCCCCTCATTTTTGACTACTAGATGCTAGTTTTCAACTCTGACCGTGCACTGAGGCCTGCTAATAAGACATTGGTGCCAATGCTTTTCCCCCTATAACAAGTTAGTCTAATTTTAACCCAATTGGCATGGACTTAAGCACCCCTGTAAGTACCTATTAATTGGTACCACTGATTCCTAGGACATGGCTACTAAAGAGGGTCCCTAAGGGACGCAGCAGGTCTAATGCCACCCTAAGAGACCCAAACAAATTGCATGCTGGCTGCTATTGCAGAAATCGTGAGTGAAAACACAACATGGCACACTCACTGTGAGAAGTTGGCCTGATATAGTGCTCACTATTCTAGTGATCACTGTGTATCATACCAAACTACTCTTATTGATTGGTTGTAAGTCAACCTTATAGACCAGCTATCCTAGTAGCATGGACAAGAGCAGTCTTTAGGCTAAACTCTAGAGGGCGTGTTAAGCCAGCTGTTATACCATCACATATACCCCTTGAACACCAAGTGAAAGGACACCACACAAGTTGTTATGAAAATAAAAGGATATTTATTTATAACAAGTCTACCCTGAACTCTTTGAGTCAGGGAGCTAAGCACAATACAAAACTCTTCAAGTTGCACAATTTACACAAATTGCCGAGTGGCACGAAAAACCATATACACTAAAAGTGGAATGCGAAATACTAGCAGGTAAGTAACAAGATCCAGAGGCTTCAGGATCTCTAGGACTACACTACTGAACCCTAAGGTTAGGAGCAGGAGGCCTAGGGAGATCGGGTGCAGTGTGCGCACTCACGCGGGATGCGGGACAGTCTATGGATGCTAGTATTCGTAAAGTTACTGTTATCGGACGAATCCGACTGGATAGACTAAACTAAAAAGGATCTGGACAATTAGATAGTAAACCAGCGTTGGAGCACCGAAATGCTCGGGTTACCTAGCCCAGGGGCTGTGGCTGCATAGGGTTCAAAAGACGTCAGGAATCCTCGTTGTAGTCTATGGAGCCTGAAAGGTTGCTGGCAGGCGACCAGTGAAGATGTTCGGAGTGATCCAAGCCTGGATTGGTGATGGAGATGACCTGAAAGCAAAGGGGACTTGGTTCTCAATCACTAGCAAGTGAGTGTGTGGGCACCGGATGAAGTCACCTCGACCAGGTGAGTGGGCGACGCTGGACTCTGCTGTCCCTCGGACCAGGAGGCGTCGGCGACCAGGCTGGAGGTGCTAGCTGTCCCACAAAGGTGTCTGCTGTCAGCGATGCTGGACCCAGGATTGGGGCCACAAACCTTGGCAAAGTCAAGCCCACGCGGTGGAGTCAAGATGGCGTCTGGGATGGACCAGGAGGGTCCGGGGTGCTCCTCTGTTGGAGGGGAGCAAGGGCCAGTCTGGAGCAACCAGACCAGCGATGCAATCGTCGTGGTACGTTGTCAGGAGGGCCACAAGCCAGCAGGCAAGTGGCCGGACAACGCGGTGAGCAGAAGGGCCCCACTCAGATCTCGTGGATGCTGGACTTCGGTGCTGGAGCTGCTCGGGTAAGGGCTTCTCAAATCCCAAAGCTCTCACTCGAGGATCCCTAGGCGGTCGTGCTGGTTAAGCGTCGTGCAGTTTTGAAGATGGCCGGTCCCTTCAGGTCTCGTCACACCCACGAATCTCAGCTGGGCTGATGATGCAGGTAGAGGTCAGATGCCAGGGAATCCGGGTTTCGTCGAGCTGGGCGGTCTTGATCCGGAGGATGGACTTACAGCAAACAGCGATGCTTAGAGGGTGCAGGGTGGCTACTCCTTAGTCACAAGGGAGAGTCTTCAGAAGGTATCAAGAGTTCCTTTCGTGGAAAGTAGTCCAGATTCAGAATTATCTAATTTTGGCTCCTACCTTTATTCTAAAAAAAAAAAAAAGGGTCTGGCACGCGACTAGGTCCTGTCCATGGATGGGACCAGGAGGGGGGTGGTTACACCCCTCACCCTTGTCCGGACTTTCCCCAGCTCAGGGGCTGGTGTGCCCCTGGAACTGGTTTAAGCCGGCATATGCA
Organism: Lissotriton vulgaris; assembly: GCF_964263255.1. Classification (NCBI taxonomy): domain Eukaryota; kingdom Metazoa; phylum Chordata; class Amphibia; order Caudata; family Salamandridae; genus Lissotriton; species Lissotriton vulgaris. The sequence goes on along the minus strand of NC_141687.1, from coordinate 715,200,597 downwards.
CAGTGAGCACCAGGGTGCCACTTGCCTTCCTCTCAGCCCTGCCTACCTGGGATACACAAAACCCTGTCTGGGATGGTGCTAGCACCGCCCCTGACAGGAAACCCTTTCTCCAAGCTCTCCTTGCTGGAAGGACTCCCAGCAGCAGGAGGTCAGACTTGTGTCTGTGGTGGCAGCATCCATTTTGTGATGCTGAGGCTCGAGTTGGCTTTAACCGGGGTTCAGTTACATACATGTCGTGTCCCTCTAGAAGGGTGGAATGCTAACCCCGTCGCCCGAATTGGCGAGGGGTTAGTATTCCAATTCGTATGACCCCTTACTCGACATGTTTTGATAAAGCAATACCAAAGTTGGCAAATAACCGCGAGGATTATAATGCACTTAAGAGTAAATGGTACGCGTTATCATGGAACAGCTATTAGGACTTGGTTCCGCAAGCTGCGAACTGGCTCAGCTCATGCCAGAGCACCATCTCACATAATTCCAAGCACTCTGCCTTCAGGATTGATAAGGCCTGCCTTAGGAGTGACTGATAGGAATACATGTGTCCATTTTAGGGTTAGATATAGGAATACTATATCTAAAGCAAAGGGTGATTACACCACCTTGCCCCAGCTGTCGTGCAGCCAGTTGTGTCAGATTTGGATGGCCAGCCAGGGGTGGCATAATACATGCTGCAGCCCCTGGTAGGCCCTGGGTACACCTATGCCCTGGATACCGAAGGTATACTGTACAGGGACTGATAAGGTGGCCCAGTACCAATTGGTAAATGCACCGAAGGTACATGTGTGTCAATTTAGAGAGAGAACAGCTAGGCTGTGGGTCTGATTAGCAGGCCCACAGCCAGGGAAAGTGGTAAACTAGTGAAGCAAAAGGCAAAAATCTGGGGTGATCATAGGATTGCAGACCCTACTCTCCTACACTCACTGTGTGCCTTGTTAAAGAAAATGCATAGAATATATGCAAGTCACCCCTACGGGAAGTCTTTCTGATAGATACATCTGCCAGTGGATTCCTCACCTTGTGAATATCCACTGCGCAGCAGCCAATCAAACTTTTGTAGCTCTCCACGCCGGCAAGGTCATGGGCGACGTCACTGAGGGTACGACTCTGCTCGCGACCCCGCTGACGTCACTGGATTCCTAATAGGGCCTCGTCGGCGAGATGACGTCAGTTCCCTTTTTTCCGCGCCATCGACTCGAACGGTTCCTTGGGACTCTGTAGTAACATTGTTATTGTAGTTGTTCTTGTCTGTTTTTCTCGTTTCCTTTCGAAGATGTCTGGGAGAAAATCTGGTTTGCGTCAGTATTGGAACTTTCATAGATTCCCATGCTTTGTATCATTCCCCGTCGGAATGGGAGCCTCGGTAAATAAAAAATACCATAGTAGTAAGCACAAGTGAAAAAAAGACCTAGGCCTCATCTCATTTTGTAGCTTATCCACCTTTTTGTAAAAGAGACCAAATTCTTGCAATAACCAATCAGAGCAGCCTCTCCACATAGAACCTTCCTGAGAGAGCCTCGGATTTTCTACCGCATGTTGTGCTAGGGAGTCTCCATTGAGCTCTGCTCCATTTTCTTCACTTTATCTCAACTTTACTTCATTTTTTCACTGTCTGACAAGGAAAAGAAGGCACTGTTTAGAGCTTTTGCTACCTGTTCGAAGAGGAGGCTGTTTGTGGAGGACAAACATGAAGATTGCATATATTGTTTGTACCCGGACAACAAGGCCACAGAGTGCAAGATTTCAGGACCTTCTTCACTAAAACCTTGAGTCTACTGACCTGGTTACAAAAAATGTAGACTCGAGGGAGTTATGTCTTCTGACAGTGAGGGCTTTTCGACTACGATCAAATAAGAGGGGTAGGTCTTCCGCTCCTACTTCTAGAGAGCCCCCTGTTAAGGCCTTGCTTGGGACCTCTGATAGGCCTGCTTCCCTAAAATCTCCTCACCGCGGTGAAAAGGAGAGGCAGGGACAGCTTGAGGAGTCGCAGGCAGCAAAGAAAGCTAAGAAGGTAGTCTCTGGGTCTTCTCCGCCTTCAGATAAAAGAAGGAATGGCAAAAAACCTTCTGCTCCTCAGGACACTGCTTTAGACAAAGAACAGCGTCCGTCGACGGCGAAAACTACAGGTACGTCGACGATTCCTGTCAGACTTCTCTGACAATAACCTCGTCGACGGGATCGTCGACTATGGTTAAGTCGATGGCACCTAAACCGTTGTCTACGTTTAAAGTGCCTGCTTCTTGTTCATAGCCGACGAAGCTTACATCATCCACGTCGACTATGATGACGACTAGGCTAGTGTCGACTGCAATGACAACTACCAGAATGACTTCTACGACCGCTGCCATGATCATGACTAAGAGCTTGTCGACACCGTCTACTATCCAACCTTCGTCAACGAGAGTGATCTCACCGTCGACGCAGTCTCTTCGTTGACGACTCAGTCTACGACATCGTCGACTAGGATTCTAGCATAGACTACGACTCCAGTCCTCTGTATTTCTCTGAGGCATATAACTCCTGAAATGACGTCTCCACGGCGTGTCACATCTTTACCTCCCTCATTGCTTTTGGACCACAACTCTGAAGAGGAGGATGAAGGTCCTTATGTGCCGGCTTATAGCCCATCAGACCTGCAAGTCAAATGCCAGGGGTCAAGTTCTGACGAAGGCGAGGTGGAAGAGCATCACTATCTTCAGCAGAACACTTATGAAGAGAGACCTCAAAGGTGTGTTCACCCAGAGTTCTCAACAAAGGCCACACCAGGAAATGGTGGCAATGCCGTCCTCTTTTATCTCTGACTTACAGTTAATGTTACAAGATTATAGGAGGAGGTTCCCATCTCAGCCGGAGGGACAACAAGTATGTCCTATTTCACCCTCTATTCGGCACCGTTGGCCGTGGCGGAAACACCATTGCCTTCAAGGGTACGCGAACCAGAGCCCAGGGAAGCTCCTCCAGAGGTGGTTAATATCCAGGATGATGTCTCATCCGATGGAGAGCAGCAGGTTGACCCCTGACCAGGATCCATATAGAGACTGGAATATTGATGGTTTTCAGGATCCGGATGTCCCAGTGCTGGATACCGCAACTTCTCCTCCAGCAGACATTGGAGGTTTCCATAATCTCATGGAAAGAGCGGCTAAGATTTGGTCTGCCCATTTCAACGGTTCAAACTGACTGTTTTTTATACGACTTCAAAGAGCCATACAGAAAGTCTGTTTGTTCTATCCCCATCATAGAGCATGTTTGGTCAGAGGGTATCAAAGCCATGCAAAATCCAGCGACGGTCCTCCCGGTTCTTCCTCGGCTGGAGAAGAAATAGAGCGCCAGAGGGCAGCCCCGCATGCCTCACTGGTCAGCCAAAGCCAGACTGTCATCTCCCAGGCGGCGCAGAGTAAATTGAAGAATCCATCAACGCCGCTAAAAACACCACAGGATAAGGAAGGGAGGAGTCTGGATAATGTGGGCAAGAGGTTCTCTACAATGGCCAGCCTCCTCGTTCGAGCGGCGAATGCTCTGGCTATCCTGGGAAGGTATGATCGCCAGATGTGGTGTGACTTGTCCCCATTTGTAGAAGAACTTGCAGATGGGTCGAAGGGCGAGGTCAAAAAGATCTTGATGGAAGGTGAGCGTGCCTCTTCAGAGGTAATAGACTGCGCTGGCAGGTTCAGTGGTTTTGCGGCGCCAGGGCTGGCTGCGAGCCACATGGTTTCGCCAGGAAGTACAAAACAAAATTTTGGACTTACCTTATGTTGGGGAATTGTTGTTTGGAAAGCACGTGGATGATGCCTTGCAAGGCATAAAAAAGGATACGGACACTGCCAAATCCTTAGGAACTTTGACCTACCGCAAAGTCCCTTTTTAAGGGTGCAAGAGGAAGAGACTTCTCATCGTACAGAGGCGGCAACCAACAGCGCTACTCTTCTTATTCACAATCTGCTAAATCGTACATGCCCCAATATTCACAGCGACAGGGTCCATCGGCGTCTTTCTCTCGCCAGCCGTCGAGGACATCCGGGGCGACAGGGCAGAGACTACTCTAAACGTCAATAGCGGCCCGGTGGCTCTTTCTACTGTTCCTGTCCCTTAACACCAGTGGGGGGGCAGGATTGCTCATTGTCTTTGCAGCTGGAAGGTCATATCATCAGACCAGTGGGTTATAAATATCAAGGAAGGACACACTTTGGAGTTCCAACATCTTTCTCCAACAAGAGCTCCAGACGCCACCACGCCCAAACATCTTGGTCTTCTTCGTCTCTAAGCCCACCAACTCGTCATCAAGGGGGCAATAGAGCCTGTACCTCACTCCCAAAAGGGGAAAGGGTTTTATTCCAGGTTCTTCCCGATTCACAACACAAACGAGAAGTGGCGTCTGATACTAGATGTTCGAGGGCTCAACACCTATCTCCTAAAGTTGTCATTCAGGATGGTCACCCTTCAAGACATCCTACGTCTGCTCAAGGATTTAGAGGATGCATATTTCCATGTGCCCATCCACCCAGCTCACAGGCAATATCTTCGATTTACAGTAGGCAAAAGCCACTTTCAGTTCAAGGTGCTACCCTTTGGTCTCTGGTCCGCACCGAGAATCTTTACGAAGGTACTTGCTCCTGTGGCAGATTTTCTAAGGAGGCAGTCTTTAGAAGTCTTCCCATACCTGTAGTATGTAGTAAAGGCTCCTTCGTTCCAAGAAGCTTCCAAAACTGTCACAAGCTGCAGTCAACTTTTCAAGCAGCTGGGCCTTCGGCTCAACAGGGAGAAATCAATCCTGCGGCCATCCAAAAGGGCGAAGTTTTTGGGTGCAATCCTGGATACAGATTGTTGCAAGGCTTTTCAGTCAGAAGAAAGCCAAAGCAAACTTATACTGTCTGCTCGCCTCCTGCACACAAGGAAGTCTGTCGGTCCGTCGGTACAAATCCCTTCTCGGATCGATATCATCCTGCATACCATTGATTCCGCACTGCAGGCTTCGGATGTGTCCACTGCAGGAGCAACTAGTCGAGCAATGGCGTCAGGCGACAGGCTCCCTCGACGACAATCGTGGTAACACCAGTGATGAAAAAAGCAAGCAGCTGGTGGTTGGTAAAAGAAAACTTCTCAGTGGGTCTGACATTCTAGCTTCCTTAATCTCCCATGGTGCTGATAACAGATGCCTCCATGGAGGGTTGGGGAGCGGTTCTACAAGAGCTGAAAGTCAGTGGTCATTGGAGCACAGTCCAATGCAGATTCCACATCAATCTGCTAGAACTTATGGCTATTAGTCTAGCCTTGCAGGCTTTCCTTCCAAGGATCCAGAACCGTACAGTGCTGGTTCGTACAGACAACACCACGGCCATGCACTACATAAACAAGCAGGGCGGGACAAGATTCTGTACCCTTTCGAAGGAAGCACAGAAAATTTGGAACTGGGTGATCCAACACAATATCATTCTATCAGCGGAACATCTCGCACGGGCACTCAATTCCACAGCGGATGCTTGAAGTCGCCAGAGGTCAATCAGCCACGAGTGGGAATTGGATCGGACCGTTCTCGTAAGTATTTTCACGTTGGGGGACTCCAACCATCGATCTTTTTGCGACACCGCAGAACGCCAAATGCCAGTGCTACACAAGCAGGGATCCTTGGGGAATGCACTTTTGATAGCTTGGTACGGCGCATTTGTCTACGCCTTTCCACCAATTCCACTAATCCCGAGACTGATCAGAAAACTCAAAGCGGAACCGTGCAGGATGATTTTGATTGCACCGGCGTGGCCCCGGCAATTCTGGTACACAGAACAACTTCTTCTTTCTCAAGACCACCCGATTCTCCTGCGGCCTGCTCAGTCTCTATTGACCACGGCTCACGGACAAGTACTACATCCAGTTTTGAACTCACTCCAATTGACAGCGTGGCTCCGGAGTACAGAGTTCCAGAATTTGAATCTCCCAAGGGAATGTAGAGACATTCTGGCTCAGGCCTGTACGCCAAGTACAAATCAGACTTATCGGGCGAAGTGGAAAAGGTTCTGCCTTTTGGTGTCGGAGACCAGATATACACCCATACACTTCGGCACCGCACCAACTTTTGCCTTGCATCCTGTCTCGCCAAGTCTGGATTGGCTCATTCTTCTGTGAAGGTTCATCTGACTGCTATTTCCAGATTTAGACGCATGTCATCAAGTCCTTCCCCTTGGTCTGCAAGGATTGTTAAACATTTTCTGAAGGGCTTGTTCAGAGTTTTTCCTCCAGGCCGGCCTGGCACCTTAATTTGGTTCCATCACACCTGATTAAAGCTCAGTTTGAGCCTATTCACAGGGCGGATATGAAGTTTGTTCATGGAAACTTGCTCTTCTCTTAGCTTTGACATCGGCTAGAGGAGTTAGTGAGCTTCAGGCTTTCACGATTGTAGAACCTTTTCTGCAATTAAAAAAAGATGTTCTCATCCTGCGGACAAATCCGAAATTTATTCCAAAAGTTTCATCTGAATGAGCCTGTGATCTTAAAGTCCTTCTTCCCACGGCCCTCTACGCCAGCAGAGAGGCCGTTACATTCTTTAGACGTTCATAGATGTCTAAAATTTTACTTGGAGCGGACAAAGCAATTCAGGAAATCTTCCCAGCTATTTGTCTAACAGTGCTCCGCGGAAAGGATGTCCAATTTCAAAACCCTGTATTTCGCGCTGGATATCTAATGCAATTCAGTTTTGCCATCGAGGCATGCAAGCCACTTAAATGAACAGTTTGCGCTCATTCTACTAGATAGATGGCTTCATCTGTGGCTCTATTCTCTGGAGTCTCAATCAAGGACATCTGTAGAGCGGTGACGTGGAGCAGTATCCACACCTTCACTCGGCACTACTGCTTGGATTCTTCTGTGAGAGGATGCAGCAGTGGGTCAATCAGTCTTGAGGAACCTTTTTCAATGAGACGGTGAGCTTTCCTTACTATCCGGCCTTCCTATATTGCATATTTTGGATCACTTGTGTGTGTTTCTACTTTGTGATATCTATTTACATATATATTATATATCTATATAGATATGTTTTTCTTACCAGAATGTTTGTGTTTGCAGATATACAGGTGACAAAATATGCCTTATGTTTACTGCTAGCTACTCTGATACAAAGCATGGGAATCTATGAAAGTTCTAATACTGGGGCAAGAAAACAAGTTACTTACCTGTGACTTTGGTTCACCAGTATTTGTAACTTTCATAGATTCCCATGCGCCCACCCTCCTCCCCTGGGAAAGCTCAGCCTTATTGTACAAAGATTGTTGCTGTTCCGCTACAGAAATCTGAGGCTCTCTCGAAGGTTCTATGTGGTGAGGCTGCTCTGATTGGTTATTGCAAGAATTTGGTCTTTTACAAAAAGGTGAATAAGCTACAAGATGAGGCCTAGGCATTTTTTTTCACTTTTGTGCATACTACTATGGTATTTTTTATTTACAGAGGCTCCCATTCCGACAAAGGGGAATGATACAAAGCATGGGAATCTATGAAAGTTACCAATACTGGGGAACCAAAGTTACAGGTAAGTAACTTGTTATCTTCAAGCCCTGCAGGGAGTGCGGTAAGCAGATGTCCATCACTGACCCGCACGAGGATTGCGTATGGTGCTTATCTTCCGATCACTACGTCGATGGATGTGCGTGTTGCAGGAAGATTACCTCGAAGGCATTAAAGGAAAGGGAGGCGAAGTTATTTATTGCCAAAATGTAGAAGAATAAGAAGGCGGGTAAAAAGGTTGAGATCTCCTTTCGAATCCAGATCAGGCTCTAAGTCTGCGTCTGGACATTCAAAGTCGAAGAAACATAAGAGAAAGAAGCACTCTTCGAGGCATCACTCTGATAAGGAACCAGTGCCGAAGAAATCTTCTCCTCGACATCACAGGGGTGAGGTCGATCCTTCTCATTCAAGTCTTCTTGCCAGAGAAGGAAGTGTCTCCTGAAGTCTAAGTCTCTTGATCTCCGACGCCGGCTCCTTCGGATTCGGTCCATTCTTCGGATCCAGGTGAAGCTGAGCCAGAGTAAGAAGACCAGGAGCAGCCTGAAGAGGTTCCTTTGTCGGCGCCGATGGGCCTGACTCCAGGTACACCAGCTGAAGAGCCTGCGCCGGGAAATTATCCTCCTTTCCCGGCTCCAGGTCCAGACCCATCACACTACCTTAACGCTATGTATGGTGTCTTCGCAAGGGCCATGTACCCCTCTGGTGCGCCTGCGGGCCCCATGGGTCATTTTGCCTACAATTTGGGTGTTCCTCAGGCATATGCCCAGGCTCCATTTATGCCCTTCCTTCCAGCGACGCCATCTTGGAATTTTTCGGCGCAGAGGGCTCCGGCGCCGTACCTAGAATCTCCCACGCCATATCGAATTTCCGGCGCCGTCTGTTCGTCCTCGTTCGACGCAAGCGGCGCCTTCTGGATCTGCGTTTGACGCCGGTTCCGAATCCGATGGAGTCTGTTGTGGATCCATCGACTCCAGTCCTGAGGATCCGCTCCAGGAGTGAAGCCCAAAGAGTTGTGGAAGAGGCGCGCTATCGGCAGGAGATGGAGGACGGTGGACTTCCTGATTCTGAGGAATATTTTGCAGAATTAAAAGATGCAAGTAGCCTTGATGTTTCCCCTGAATGGGATTTTTCTCCTGGTTCAGATGCTCCTTCAAAGGAGGTAGCCCCATAACACACAGTTTTGAGGAAAGCTGCTGAGTTATTGGACATTAATCTTCCTTCCACCGAGTTGAAGTCCAATCTTTTGACTGAAGTGTTGCATTCTCCATCCTCAGTGCCTTTGTTACCGTTTAATGAGGCAATTCTGGAGCCAGTGTTGGAGGTTTGGAAGAAACCTTTGTCTGCACCTACAGTCTCCTGGACTGTGGCACGGAGATATAGGGTGGCACCGGAGGATCCAGTTTTTTTGTCGGCTCATCCTTCGCCTGAGAGCCTTGTAGTTCAGGCGGCTTGCTCGAAGAGGTCTTCAGGAGCTTACCCTCGGGTTCCAGCTGACCAGGAGTCCAAACGGATTGACCAGTCTGCTAAGAAGGTGTTTTTATCTCCGAGCATGTCACTGAAATTATCTAATGCAACTTGCTTGATGGGAAGGTATATCCATGCCTTGATGGATTCCTCTAAACAGTTGCTGCCAAAACTGTCTGATGAAGACAGGAAAAACTTTAAGGAGGTTTTGGATGATACTCAAACTACTGCGCGCCAGGTCATTCAAAGTGGCCTGGATACGGCTGACTCTGTGGCCAGAATTATGGGCTCTGCAGTGGCTACAAGAAGGGGAGCTTGGTTGAAGTCTTCAGACTTTTCTCAGGATGTGCAGGCTACTTTGTTGGACTTATCATTTGATGGTACGGGTCTGTTTGGCAAGAAGGCTGATGTCGCTCTTGAAAGATTGTAAGGCCACAGCAAGATCACTTGGCTTGCAGACCCAATCCAGAGGTTCCTTTTGTAGATAGAGGATTTGGGAAGTCATCCTTTCGTTCGCAAGGGCAGCCTCCTCGGGAGCAGCAGCAAAAAAATACGCTGTATAAATCTTAGAGGAAGAAACTGAGGTCGTCCACAAGGCCGTCAACCCTCCTCTTCCTCTACCTCTCCTATCGCCGCAGCAAAGCAGCCCTAGATTCCCCATTCCCGGTCATGGTCCTGTGGGGGGGTCTGCTTACCCATTTTCTGCAGGATTGGGAATTGGTCAATACAGAGCAATGGGTTCTCAATCTTGTGGCAAATGGGAATGCTTTTCCCTTCAGGGAATTCCCTCCAAATTACTCTCCTTGTCAAGGGGCTTGCTCAGAGAAACATTTCCGTCTCCTACAGGAGGAAGTTCTGACCTTGTTGAAAGGCGCAATAGAGGTGGTTCCAGAGCAGGAAAGGGGTCAGGAATGCTTCTCCCGGTATTTCCTGATTCCCAAGAAGGATGGCAGGCTTCGCCCAATCCTGGATCTTGAATCTTTATCTGAAACCAGAGAAGTTCAAGATGCTTACCCTTGCGCAGGTTCTTCAGGCGCTGCTGGAAGAACACTGGATGGTGTCGCTCGACTTGCAGGACGCGTATTTTCATATCCCGATCCTGGAGTCGCACAGGAAATATCTGTTTCACGATGGGGTCGCAACATTATCAGTTTGCGGTCCTTCCGTTTGGATTTACTACTGCACCTCGAGTTTTTACCAAGGTGATGGCAGTGGTGGCCGCCCATCTCAGGAGGGCGGGGATTCCTGTATTCCCCTACCTGGACGACTGGCTGATCAAAGCAGTCTCCAGAGAAGGTGCTCCATCATCTGCAAGAGACAACTCAGTAGTTGTACAGGTTGGATTTTTCGATAAATGTACCCAAGTCTCACCTGGTGCCCTCACAGCGCAACCTGTGTTCGAGGCATGTGGGCTGCTGAATTCATATCTGTGCATAGATCGCCGCCTAGTGTTGGGTCCGGATGATTGCACATTGTTGTCCTGGAAGAGTCTTCGAAGTATCACGAGATAGGTGGCTCCTCCCCTGGACTGCAGTGCGCATGGGCATCGCCTCCATCCCCAGATTGTTTTTTTCCGCCATTGGGTTCGGATGTGTTTCGGTTCCCTGTCGGAATCGATAGTTGTTTAACTTTCTAACTTGAGAACAAAAGGTCTTTAGGCTTGGCGTCTGTATCGTTTTCGTTCGGGTTTGTCTTTTTTCTCAGCTCCGAACGCTTCCTGCCCCTCCGCGTGCTGTCGGCGCGGACGGGCCTACTCGACGCTCCAGACTACTGAACATGGAACGAACGCCGTTCAAGAGGTGCCCGGTGTGCACCTCCAAGTATTCACACCTCGACGTGCACCCTGTGTGCAACAAATGTTTGTCACTGGACCATGATGAGGCCAGGTGTATGGCCTGCTCAAAGTTCCGGTGTAAGAAGACCCTCAAGCATCGTCGGGCCGCTCGACTCCAGGCCCAGTTGTCGGCGCCCCCGCCGGACAACATCTTCGAAGAATTTGTTGAAGACGACGATGTCATTCAAGTTTCGGACCCTAGCCTTGCGTCGGGGGATGGTGACGATGAGGAGGGGGTTGAGAAACTATCCGGCGTACTCGGATCCAGAGGAAGAACATGAACCTTGGTCGGCCGGAGGCGACCCAGACGACCCGCAGTCGGGTCAGGAACCGCAGCTCTTTGCGGCAAAAACCCCACCGACGGAGGACTCTGCAGCCTTCAACGCTTTGATTGAGAGGGCTGCAGCTAATCATGTTGAGCTACATTCAGATCCTGTGGATGTGGATTTTTTGTTTGACACTTTCTCGGTGGCCGAAAAGTCAGTCAAGACATTGCCAATGCTCAAGGGAGTGCTAAAGCACGCGCCGGAGGTCTTCAAGGAGCCCACTCGGGCACGTGTCATGAATCCTCGAATTGACAAAAAATATAAGGCAGCGCCCTCGGATCCAACATACATCAAGGGACACTTGCCACTGGACTCTTTGGTTGATTCCAACGCAAGCAAGAGGGCGAATTCACAGAACATTGGTGACGCTCCTCCCCCAGACAAAGAGTCGAAAATATTTGAGGCCTCAGGGAAACGGATTGCTGCACAGGCAGCTAACATTTGGCGCATTTCAAACACGCAGGCCCTACTGGCACGCTACGATAGGGCTCATTACGACACCCTAGAAACACTGTTGCAGCACTTAACTGACCAGTACAAGTAGGCTGGGGAGATGTTAATTCAGGAGGGAAAGCTAATCACTAACGCTTCCATCAAATGTGCGCTGGGTGTGGCTGATACAGCCTCCAGGGCGATCAACACTAGTGTGTTGCTAAGAAGACATGCATGGCTTAGGATATCAGGCTTTAAACCAGATATACAGACAACCATACTGAATCAAACAGTTAATCCTGACCACCTGTTTGGCCCCGAGGTGGATGCGACACTTGAAAAAATGAAGAAACACAGACACTAAGTCTATGGGGGCCCTCCAATCTCAGCAGTTTCGGGGTGGTTCCTTTCGCCGCTCCAATACCAGAGGCACCTCAAGGGGTCAGGCATCGCAATCCACACAGTACTATAAGAGCAATACCCAAACCTCATACACCAACAAGGGTAGAGGTGGCTACAGAGGCAACGTCAAGGGCAGGGGACGTGGAAACAGCTCCAGGTCCACCACCGCCAACAAGCAGTGACGTCTTGTCACTGCCCCCCGACCACACAACACCGGTCGGGGGGAGACTCCAGCAGTTCCTGCCCGCGTGGAAATCCATCACCACGGACAGGTGGGTCAAATCTCTTATCCAGTACGGTTACTGTCTGGAACTTACTTCCACTCCACCAAACATACCTCCAAGAAACCGTCCTATGTCCGGCGAGCACTTGCACTTGTTGCAGCAGGAAGTTCAAGTCATGCTGCAAAAAGGGGCAATAGAGCTCGTCCCACTGCAAGAAAGGGGAACAGGGGTTTACTCCTTGTATTTTCTAATCTCCAAAAAGGACGGATCCCTCAGGCCCATCCTGGACCTCAGGCCCCTCAACTGGTATATTCTCTCGGAGCACTTCCATATGCTCACGTTACAGCAGGTACTCCCTCTGCTTCAACAGGGAGACTTCCTGGCTACGTTGGATCTAAAGGATGCATACTTTCATATCCCCCTGCATCTTTCCCACAGGAAGTACCTCGGATTCACAATTCAAGACCAGCACTACCAGTTCAGTGTTCTGCCGTTCGGGGTCACCACAGCGCCAAGAGTCTTTACAAAGTGCCTGGCGACTGTGGCGGCGCATCTACGACGCCAGAACGTCCACGTCTATCCTTATCTGGAAGACTGGCTCATTCAGGCAAAAACAGAACAGCAGTGCGCCGACCACGTGTCCCGCACCATTCATCTCCTGCACGATCTGGGATTCTCCCTGAATTACCCGAAATCCCATCTCCAACCCGCCCATATACGGCAGTATCTGGGCGCATCAATAGACACTCCGGCAGCCACTGCGCAGCCAAATTCAGTGAGAATCGCCAGTATCCAAACGCTGATCCAACGATTCAGACCTCAGCACTCGCTTCCAGCGAAGGTGTTCATGCAGTTGATAGGCATGATGGCCTCCTGCATCTCCATAGTCCCGCACGCGAGACTACATATGCGTCCGCTTCAGGAGTGCCTAGCACGTCAGTGGACTCAGGCTCATGGGCAACTGACAGACCTAGTGTTGGTGAGCGGTCGGGCATACAACTTTCTGCATTGGTGGAATCCACAAAACCTTTGCAAGGGCCGACCGTTCCAGGAGCCTGTGCCACAGATTATCCTGACAACGGAAGCTTCTCTCCAAGGATGGGGAGCGCATGTGCTCCACTACACAGTGCAGGGACTATGGACACTACAGCAAAGGAAGATGCACATCAACGTTTTGGAACTGATGGCAATCTTCATGGCCTTGAAGGCATTCAAAGTACAACAAGGTCGTGTTGATCCGGACGGACAACATGACGGCCATGTACTACATTCAAAAGCAGGGGGGCACACACTCTCCGCAGCTCTCTCATCTGGCTCAGAGCATGTGGAAGTGGGCCATTCAGAGGAACATCTTCCTCATGGCGGAGCATCTCCCGGGCAAAGACAACCAGATGGCGGACCTGCTCAGCAGGCACAGCCACCAAATACACGAGTGGGAGATACATCCATCAGTACTCCAACCGTACTTCCGAAAGTGGGGTCATCCAGAGATAGACCTGTTCGCCACAAAGGAGAACGCAAAATGCCAAAGCTTCGCCGCCAGGTTCCCACACCCGCAATCACAGGGCAATGCGATGTGGATGAACTGGTCAGGCAGATTTGCGTACGCTTTTCCCCCAGCGCCTCGGATACCGCTGGTGGCACGCAAACTCCGGCAGCACTCGATGACTCTCATCCTGGTTGCTCCAACGTGGGCTCGCCAACCATGGTACACCACGTTTCTGGAACTCTCCGTGGTACCGCATCAAAGGCTTCATCTCACTCCCAGCCTTCTGACGCAGAGCCATGGCGACATTCAGCACCCAGATCCGCAACAGCTCAACCTGGCGATCTGGCTCCTGAAGTCCTAGAGTTTGGCTACCTCAATCTTCCCCCCGATTGCATGGACATCATTCGGGAGGCAAGGAAGCCCACTACTAGAGCTTGTTATGCGGCTAAATGGAAGCGGTTTGTCGTTTACTGTGTAAACCACGATATTGACCCGCTAGATGCTTCCATTCAGAACATCATTTGTTACCTGTTCCACCTGTACCAATGTAATTTGGCGTATTCTTCCATACGCATTCACTTGTCTGCAATGGCAGCATACCTCCAGAATAGGCAACACCTATCACTTTTTAAGGTCCCTGCTATTAAGGCTTTTCTGGAAGGACTCAAAAGGGTCATTCCACCACGGACACCACCAGCTCCGGAATGGAACCTCAATGTGGTTCTTACTAGGCTGATGGGTCCTCCCTTTGAGCCACTGCACTCTTGTGAGCTTCAGTTTCTGACTTGGAAGGTCGCTTTCTTAGTAGCAATTACATCGCTACGGAGGGTTAGCGAATTGCAGGCGCTCACCATCCAAGAACCTTTCTTCCAAGTACACGCTAACAGGGTGGTGCTCCGCACTAACCCCAAATTCTTACCCAATGTTGTATCTCAATTCCATATGAACCAGACAATTGAGTTGCCAGTGTTTTTTCAAAACCCAGAGTCGCTGGCGGAGCAGATGCTCCACACCCTTGACGTTAAAAGAGCCTTAATGTACTACGTTGACAGGACCAAAGATTTTCGTAAGACCAAGCAACTTTTCGTTGCTTTTGCCTCACACCACAAGGGAAACGCTATCTCCAAAGCTGGGATCGCTAGGTGGATTGTAAAATGCATTCAGATCTGTTACACTAAGGCTAAGCGCACACTCACAATTCCACCAAGAGCCCACTCCACCAGAAAGTTGGGGGCCTCTATGGCTTTCTTAGGTAATATTCCCTTGGAAGATATTTGTAGAGCAGCCACATGGTCTACCACACATACTTTCACTAAACATTACTGTGTAGACATGCACTCCAAACAGCAGGCAGCTGTTGGTCAGGCTGTTCTCAAGACACTTTTTCAGACTGCTGCAGCTGGCACGGGCGGCCGCCAATAATGGGAGGACTGCTATGTATTCTATGCACAGATATGAATTCAGCAGCCCACATGCCTCGAACTGCAAATGCTACTTACCAGTATGCATCTGTTCTTGGCATGTAGGGCTGCTGACATTCATATCGCCCACCCTCCTCCCCGGCGCCTGTAGCAGCTGCAGTCTTCATACATATATATATATATATATATATATATATATATATATATATATATATATATATATATATATATATATATATATATATATATATATATATATATATATATATATATATATATATATATATATATATATATATATATATATACTCGTAGCATAGGCATCACTCACATACTTCACTCCATCTCTGCCAATGGCTAAAAACAATCTGGGGATGGAGGCGATGCCCATGCGCACTGTAGTCCAGGGGAGGAGCCACCTATCTCGTGATACTTCGAAGACTCTTCCAGGACAACAATGTGCAATCATCCGGACCCAACACTAGGCGGCGATCTATGCACAGATATGAATGTCAGCAGCCCTACATGCCAAGAACAGATGCATACTGGTAAGTAGCATTTGCATTATAGGGGCAGTACTAGAAACTGTTTGTCGAGCATTCCCTCCACCTCAAAGGATTCTCGACATTCAGGAAATGATTCCTTTGTTTTACAATGGAGCTGTCGTTCCAGTCCTGAAGGTCCTTCCTCTGTTCGGTCTGTTTGCTTCCTGCATTCTGCTGGTCAACCATGCACGCTGGCACATGAGGGCGCTCAAGTGGTGCCTCCGCAGGCAGTGGTATCAGAACAATGGAGATATCAGAGAAACTGCAGCGGATCTGTCTCGGTGGAGTGTGGAGTGCAATCTGTCTCGGAAAACCTTTCATCTGCCTCCATCGGTTGCCACAGTGATAACTGATGCCTCCACTCTAGCGTGGGGTGCTCATCTGGGGGATCTGGAGATCAAGGGTCTTTGGTCTCCAGAGGAAAGGTTGCTTCACATCAACCTTCTGGAATTGAGGGCGATTCGTTTGGCACTCAAGGCCTTCCTCCCTTCCCTTTGTGGTCAGTCGGTTTAGGTCCTGACGGACAACACGACCGCGATGTGGTATGTTAACAAGCAGGGAGGAGTACGGTCGCATCTCCTCTGCAGAGATGCTCTGCTTCTCTGGTCCTGGGTACAGGACCACCAGATTAGTCTGATGGCAAATCATCTGGCCGGAGTTCTGAACGTTAGCGTGGACAGTCTCAGTCGGCAGTTCTCAGCCGACCACGAGTGGAGGCTTCACCCAGAGGTGGTTCGTCACGTCTTCCGGACGTGGCGGAACTCCTCAAGTGGACTTCTTCGCCACTCACGAACGCTCACTGCCTGTCATTCTGCAGTCTCCAGTATCCGTTACAGGGAGCTTTGGGGGACGTGTTTCAGTTGAGTTGGGGCTCTCCTCCTTTACGAGTTTCCTCCCATACCCTTGATCCCTCTGGTTCTGAGGAAGATTCGCCAAGACCGGGCCCAAGTTATATTGGTCACCCCGGATTGTCCAAGAAGGGTGTGGTACACAGATCTTCTCCACCTCTCCTCGTGCCCGCCGCTCCGTCTCCCTCTCAGAGCAGATCTCCTCTCTCAGGTGGAGGGGCAGGTTCTACACCCCCCACCTCCAGACCTTACACCTTCATGCCTGGAGATTGAACGGGCCAACCTGAATTATTTTTCTCTCCCGCCTGATGCGGTGGATGTAATTCTTTTGGCCAGGCGTCTTTCCACAAAGTCAATATATTCCTATAGGTGGTCCAAATTTGTTTCCTGGTGTGGAAAGAAATCTATTGACCCCTTGAGTTTGCTCTTTCTTTGGCCCAGCAGGGTTTTGCTGTGGCGACTGTAAAAGGTTATGTTCGAGGCATGTGGGCTGCTGAATTCATATCTGTGCATAGATCGCCGCCTAGTGTTTGGTCTAGATGATTGCACATTGTTGTCCTGGAAGAGTCTTCGAAGTATCACGAGACAGGTGGCTCCTCCCCTGGACTACAGTGCGCATGGGCATCCTCAGATTGGTTTTTTTTTCCGCCATTGGGTTCGGATGTACTTTCTTGACTCAAGTTCGGAATCGATATGAAACTCTTTGCGCAAGGCCTTCGGGGCGTCGGTATTGTCTAGTTCGGTGCCTATACTTAATCCAGTTCTTCGAACAGGGCGTCTAAGGCCGTTTGCCTTTTTGACACCACAGGCCCAAACTACGACGACTATGGAACGGAGCCCGTTCAAGAGATGCCGCAACTGCAACTCTAAATACCCTCACATTGATGTGCACCCAGTGTGCAATAAATGTTTATCCCCGGACCACGACGAGGCCAGCTGTATGGCCTGTTCAAAGTTCCGGTCGAAGAAGACGCTTCAACATCGGCGTGCTGCACAACAGTCTGCACAGAAAGCGTCGCCTGACCCGGAGAACATCTTCGAGGCCAATGACTATGAAGGCGTCGATTAAGAGGATCCTGACCAGCAGTCCGACCCCAAGTCGGAGCGAGACTCTACCTTCGGTGTGGACGACTATGAAGACTACGTCCATGAAGAAGACGTCGTCGAGGCCATCGGAGCCGTCTAGGACTACTCGAGCGATGAGCAAGGCCCACCCGCAATCGCGGGGCCTAATATTGACACTGTGCTCTCTAAGGCTCAGGTCGAGGCATCGCCGGAAGGCCTTAGCCGACATCCTACGTCACATTCTATAGCCCCGCATCAAGGCCAGGCTAAGAATACTTCTAAGGAGCCATCGGTCGATCCACAAAAACCGAAACCAACAGATGCAAAACCGAAACTGTTGAAGGCAGTCCTCGGATCGACGCCCTCTAGCTCCTCGGCTCCAGTCAAGTCTACAAATGTCATCGACCCTTCGGGCCACAAGGCGGCGTCGACCCCAAGAGCGGGACGCCGAAGCCAGTCTTGAAGGTCAAGCACCTCACCCTGACGCCATCGAAGTCCAAACATGGCGACACTGCCAAAGGACTCCAGGCTAAAAAGACTGTCGAACCGACGCTTGCAGCCTCGAAGACACTGTTCAGCAAGGCCCTCGAGTCGAAGACAAAACCCGACCCAAAGGAGCATGTCGCGTCTAAGCCAAAGGCCGTACCTGCCGCGCACCATGAGCTCGAGTCAACGCAAGGCTGCAAGCATGCTGGTGATCCATCTAAGCCAATCGGATCGAAGACTACATCAATCCCTAAGGTCGGTTCGTCTCCGGTGCTTCCTTCACCAATTAAATACGGACTGCCCCCGACCACTCGACCCAAAACGTTGGAGCCACAAAGGAGCGCCGAAACCTCCAAAAAGGTATCAGGACCTTCGTCTCGGTCCATTCCGGAGGAGGTAATGTTCCAGGCACCCTCGTATGACAATCAGTCGAAGCTCTTCATCGACTCGGATTCTGGCAGACCCCTTTAACAAATGGAAAATCGCTCCAGAACAGTCATCCAAAATCCCCCTCAAAAGGAAAAAGGATTGAGCCACCTCACCTGTTCTCTTTGAACATGTTCAGTCCTATACACAACACAATGCCGATTCTCCCACACGCAGCGATGAGGATGTGGGAGATGATTACAGTCATATGGGATTTATTTATCACGCTGACGCAGATCAAGGGGAATCTCAACACTGGACTGACCCTGATGATCCACACGCTACGCCCAACACTCAGTCTTATAATGTCAAGACCACGCCTACTGAAGACACGGCGGCGTTTAACGCTTTAATTGAAAGGGTGGCCATTAACCATGATGTTCAAATGCACGATGAGCCAATGGAGGAGGACTTTCTATTCGATACTTTCCCCACCTCAGAAAGATCGGTAAAAACATTGCCTATGCTAAAGGGGGTCCTCAAACATGCTACTGACATTTTCAAGGAACCCACAAAGGCAAGGGTTGTAAACCCAAGGATTGAAAGAAAATATAGGCCTGCGCCTGTGGACCCTACGTACATCTGGGGCCAGCTCCGATTGGACTCCCTAGTAGTGGCTAATGCTCGCAAGAGGGCAAACTCCCAAATAAGTGGGGATGCTCCTCCTCCGGACAAAGAATCCAAAATCTTGGAAGCTTCTGGCAAACGGGTAGCAGCTCAAGCGGCTAATATTTGGAGGATCTCCAATACACAGGCCCTATTAGCCAGATATGATAGGGCTCACTACCACACGTTAGAACGGCTGATGCAACACCTGCCTGATGCTTATAAAGAGGGAGCAGAAATGCGAATACAGGAAGGAAAGTTGATTTCAAATGCATCCATCAAGTGTGCACTCGATGCAGCAGACACAGCAGCTAGAGCCATCAACACTAGTGTAATGCTGAGACATGACTGCTCAGCATCTCTGGTTTCAAACCAGAAATCCAAACTTTGCTCAATCAGCCAGTTAATCCTGACTTTCTATTTGGTCCAGATGTAGACACTACCCTTGAAAAAAATTAAAAAAGACAGACCGCAAAATCCATGGGTGCTCTGCAGTCACAGCAGTTCAGGGGCAGTTCCTTTCGTCGCTCCAGTAACAGGGGAGCTTCTAGAGGTCAGGCATTACAGCAAGCCCAATACAACAAGGGGAGCACGCAGACCACCTACAACAAGAATAACAGGGGTGGATATCGTGGGAACAGCACCAAAGGCAGAGTATGTGGAAATAACAATGCCAGATCCTCCGACACCAATAAACAGTGACGCCTTGTCACTGCCCCCGACCATATAACACCGGTCGGGGGAAGACTCCAGCAGTTCCTGCCAGTCTGGGAAGGCATTACCACAGACAGGTGGGTGAGACCACTTATCCAATACGGCTATTGTCTGGAACTAACCTCCACTCCTCCCAACATACCCCCAAGGCACCGTCCTATGTCCGCAGAGCACATGCACTTATTGCAGCAAGAAGTGATCGGCATGCTGCAAAAAGGAGCCATAGAACTCGTGCCTTTAGAACAGCTAGGTACAGGGGTGTACTCACTGTATTTCTTTTTTTTTTTTTAATTTTTGGAAAACCTTTATTAGAGGTAAAACCAGGTACAATCGATACAAAGCAGAACATCATAATCAGCCATCGGAACAGGTTTAAACAAAGCAAGCAATTAGACCATGGCAGTGCAAGTCTCCGTCCCACAAATGTTCGGTTGTAACCCAGGAGAGCAAGTTCGTCGGAAAACAACAGGATCAATGAAGGTTTAATTTTAAATTAAATATAAGGGCAGGATCTGTGACAGTATATGTAGATCAAAGCAAATCAGGGGAAGTACAAGAGGCAGGGTGATCGTAGTCCGGGAGAGCTGCCAGTGGGGCGTAGTGGTATCACACGGTACCAGGATAGACATAAAGCAGCAGTCCGCCCCCCAAGCAAGACCCCGACCGCCTTAGCAAAGCAGTCTAAATCCCCCGTACTAATCGAAAGAAGGCGAATGTGTAGAGAACTAACACCACAAAGATCTCGAAAAAAGAAAAAGGAGAAAATAGAAGTAGCCAGAGACAAAAGAATAAGGCCATAGAACAAAGAAAAACAAAACACCCTTCCCCCATCCCCCCACCCTGCACCCCTGCATGTGGCCATGGCCTACCCCCCAGCAGCGTGCCTGTCGCCCATTATGAACCCGAAATATAGACCAGAGAATAAGAGAAATAAGGAGATAAAAAAGAAAAGAAAAAAGGAATCAACAGCCCACGATAGGGAAGGAAACATGGGGGAGACTCCCGGTGCGGGAACCCCAACCTCCATAGCAGCAGTTCAATTTGCAGGCATGTGAAATGCTCCGGGAAAACAAGGAGCAAGTATCAAAATCCGCCAGCAGTCAAAAAATCTGGGGGGGGAAGTAGAGGAGGGGGGGCGGGGGGGGGATACAAGACGCACAGTAAAAATTGTGCAATGCACCTGGAAAGGGCTTCGGCGGTGTCTAGGGTATTTTCAGGGTCTCCGGCAGGAGACCGGCGCCCCACTGGTCAATGCGGCCGTTGTTGTTGCTTTGGTAGGCGGGTGCAGCAGAACGCAAGGTCCCGGCTACGGCAGGCCGCCCTGCACCGGGAAGCATATCTCCGTCCCCGGAGTCAGAAATTACGCCGGAGTCGGACGCCCCACCTCGGCGTCCCTTCCGACGGACAAAGGCTCCGCGTTTACTCGGATCAGGCAAGCGGATCAGGCGGCGAGGAGAGAAGGTCGGCGGAGCCGGGACTCGGTGCGGCCATCTTGGCCGCCGGCCCAGCTCCGCCCCCTGATCTCACTGTATTTCTTAATCCCAAAAAAGGACGGTTCCCTGCGGCCCATTTTAGACCTCAGACCCCTGAACCAGTACATCTTGTCAGAACACTTTCATATGTTAACTTTACAGCAAGTTCTACTATTGCTCAGGCAAGGGGACTTCCTGGCAACACTAGACCTGAAGGATGCCTATTTTCACATTCCCATTCACCCAGGTCACAGGAAGTATCTCTGGTTCAGTCAACAACCAGCATTACCAGTTCAAGGTCCTGCCTTTCAGGGTCACTACAGCCCCCAGGGTGTTCACCAAGTGCTTGGCGACAGTGGCTGCGCACCTTCGGAGACAACACATCCATGTCTATCCTTACCTGGACGACTGGCTTGTTCAAGCAAAGTCAGCCCAGCAATGTGCCAGCCACATGTCCCGCACAATTCACCTCCTACACAGTCTAGGATTTTCACTAAATTACCCAAAATCACACCTTCAGCCTGCACATGTACAACAGTACCTAGGGGCAACAATAAACACTATGACAGCAACAGCGCAGCCAAACTCAGCCAGAGTCAACAGCATGCAATTGCTAATTCAGAAATTCAGACCCCAACCCTTGCTCCGAGCGCAGGTGTTCATGCAACTGATAGATATGATGCCTCCTGCATCTTCATAGTCCCACACGCAAGGCTGTACATGCGTCCCCTCCAGGAGTGCTTAGCACGACAGTGGAGCCAGGCTTGGGACATCTAAAAGACCTAGTGTTGGTGACCGGTCGTGCTTACAACTCTCTGCATTGGTGGAACACACAAAACCTTTGTAGGGGACGACCGTTCCAAGAGCCTGTACCACAAGTAGTGCTGACGGACGCGTCTCTCCAGGGATGGGGAGCGCATGTCCTCCATAATACAGTGCAGGGACTATGGACGACACAGCAGCAGAAGATGCACTTGCCCCAGTATTGGAACTTTCATAGATCCCCATGCTTTGTATCATTCCCCGTAGTCGGAATGGGAGCCTCGGTAGTATAATAACCATAGAAACAAAAGAGAAACACAGGCCTAAGCCTCATCTCATTTTGTATCCTATCATTCTTTGTGTAAAAAAGACCAAACTTTTGCTAGGACCAATCGGAGCAGCCTCACCCTCTAGAACCTTCCTGAGAGAGCTCAGAGCCTTAGATTTTTCTACCGCACGTTGTGCTAGGGAGTCTCCACTGAGCTCTGCTCAGTTTTTCTTCTACAACTTATTGGATTTCTGGATATTACTACTTCAAAAGATGTCTGACAAGAAGGCCCTGTTCAGGTCCTGTGCCTCTTGTGGGGAAAAACTACTTTTTGTTGAGGATAAGCATGACCACTGTATTTACTGCTTATACCCAGACCACAAGGCCACCGACTGCAAGATCTGCAGAACATTCACTGCCAAGACTCTCTGTGACAGAGGGTTGACTTTTGACCTGGCTTCAACAGATGAAGACTCGGAAGGGGCTGGTGTCTTCTGATGAGGAGGATTCGACATCTATGGCATACTCTCATAAGTCCAGGAAGAGGGGTAGGTCTCCCCCTGGTTCTTCTTCGATGGAGCCCCTTCTTAAGACCCCTCACAAGATCTCTTGAGAGGGCTGGTCCCCTTTAACCTCCTCACGGAAGTGAAAAGGAGAGGCAGGGACAGGCTTCTGGATTACTTATTACTTCAAAGGACAAAAAGGAGGTTTCCATTACTTCTCCTCCGTCCAAAAAAGAGAAGCCCTGTGACAAACACTCTTCTGTCACTTCTGGAACCGGTCCGGAGAAGAAACCGCGTTCGACGACAAACGTCAGGTACGTCAACGACGGTTGCTTCTGCTAAAGTTCCCACTGTTTCTATAGCTCTGTGGACGGGCTCGGCGGCAGCAATCTCCATGTCGATGACTTCTTCGTCTTTCAAGATGCCAGGTTCCGGCAAGGTGCTGTCGACTGTCTCGTCGACGACTAAGACCACGTCGACTACCTCGACTAATTCTACGTCTCCAGTGATGGTTATGATGACAAGTTCGTCTACGAAGCCGTCGACTATCATTCCGTCGACTACCAAAGCTGCGTCGGCGGCTGCTCCGTCGACTATGGCCCTGTCGACGACCAAGACTCCGTCGACTAAGGTGACTATACCGTCGGCGACTGCTGCTCCGTCAACGAAGACGGTTGCACCGTCGACGACTGCTGTTCCATCGATATCGTCGACGTGTCAAAAACAGCATTTTCCTCTGAAAAAGATGAAAATCACACCGGAAATGACATCTCCATGAAGAGTGTTGTTGCATCCACCAAATATGCTTCTAGAGGAGGAGTCTGAAGAAGAGGAGGAGTTTGGCCATTATGGAGATGCCTACAGTCCCTCAGACTTTAATGTAAAGATGCAAGACACTGACACGGAGGACTATTTCGAACATGCACGTGAACAGGTGCACTATGTTTCTGAGGAGCGGCGTCCTTCTGGTTTAGGACAGGACATGGTGGCCATGCCTGTCTCTCTGCTCTCTGATCTTCAACTGATGTTGCAGGATTATAGAAACGGGTTCCCGTTGGAACCTTCTACGCAGTCTACACAGCCTCCTCCTCAGGGATTGCCACAAGCATTTGCTGCTCCGCCTTCTTCGCAGGGGCAGCCCCACCTCCCAGTTCAGGTTATACCTCTGGTCCGACTTCGCACACCGGATCCTCTGGTCCGACCTCGTTCACCGGATCCGGAACCAACCGATCCTGTCAATCTGGATACCTCTTCGGACGAGGAGGGGATTCTTGTGGATCCCTTATCTGATCCATTACAGGACCCAGATCAGGGTGACAGTGGCCTACAAGACCCGGACGCCACTGGTCGTGATACATCTATCTCTCCTCCTGTGGACATAGGAGGGTTCCATCACCTGATGGCGAGAGCGGCGAAAAGATTTGGACTGCCGATTACAAGAGGAGTCTGAATGCTTCCTCTACGATTTCAAGGAGCAATACAGAAGATCCGTCAAGTCTATTCCGATCATCGAACATGTGTGGGAGGAAGGCATAAAGATCATGCAGAATCCAGCCACGGTAATTCCAGTACTCCCCAGACTGGAAAAAAGTACAAGGCTCCAGAAGGCAGTCCAGCTTGTCTTGGTCAACCGAAACCTGATTCAGTCATCTCTCAGGCCGCCCAAAGCAAGTCGAAGAATCCGACGACGCCTTTGACTACGCCTCCAGACAAGGACGATAGACGTCTGGATAATGTGCGGAAGAGGTTTTCCACCATGGCCAGCTTGCTGATTAGAGCAGCCAATTCTCTCGCCATTCTGGGCAGATACGATCGCCAGATGTGGTGTGACATGGCACCGTTTGTGGAACAATTGCCAGACGTAGAACGGGAGAAAGCCAAGAGTGCTGATGGAAGGGGAAAAATCATCTTCAGAGGTCATTGACTGCGATGGACATCGCCTCCACGGCTTTTCGGGCCTTAGCGAGTTCAGCGGTGCTACGTCGCCAGGGCTGGTTAAAAGCCACCTGGTTTCGTCAGGAGGTCCCAAAAAGGATCCTGGACCTCCCTTTTGATGGCGAAATGCTTTTCGGAAAGCATGTGGATGATGCCCTGTAGAACATAAAGAAAGATACCGACACTGCAAAGTCGCTGGGATCTGAACTATCGCAAGGTCCCATTTAAGGGCGTTCGAGGCAGGGGTTTCTCTTCATATAGAGGCAACGCCCAGCAGAGATATTCATCACAACCGTCCCAATCTTACAAGACCCAGTACTCTAATCAGCGGCAGGGACAGTCGGCGTCTTACTCTCGCCAGACACCACGAGGACGTGAGAACCGTCAAGGACGTGATTGTGGCAAGCGACAATAGCGGCCTCCTGGCTCTACCTGCTGTTCCTTCCCTCCCAGTCACATCAGTGGGGGGCAGGATTTCCTTTTGTCTGAACAGCTGGAGGTATATAACATCGGACCAGTGGGTCCTGAATATTGTACAGTGGCCATACGTTGGAATTCCAAGATCTTCCTCCAACAAGAGCTCCGGGGGCCATCCGCACGAAACATCTGGGTCTACTCCATCTAGAAGCTCATCAATTGTTGCTCAAGGGAGCAATAGAACCGGTACCTCTTTCTCAGAGGGGCAGAGGTTTTTATTCCAGGTTCTTCCTGGTGCGGAAGACAAAAAACTTGGCGCCCCATTCTAGACCTACGAGAGCTCAACACTTATCTCATAAAACTCTTTCAGGATGGTCACTCTAAATCCTTCCTCTTTTAAACCCAGGCGACTACTTGGCTTCCCTGGATTTAGAAGATGCGTATTTCCACATTCCGATACACCCAGCTCACAGGCAATATCTGTGGTTCACAGTGGGCAAGAGCCATTTCCAATTCAAGGTGCTTCCGTTTGGCCTGCGGTCTGCACCTCGGGCGTTCACCAAAGTGTAAGCACCTGTGGCAGCTTTTCTGAGGACACAGTCCCTGGAGGTGTTCCCTTACTTGGACTACTGGCTAGTCAAGGCTCCATCTTTCGAGGAAACCTCTCACGCTGTTTCGACTTGCATTCAGTTATTCAGAGACCTAGGCCTTCAATTACACAGCAGCAAGTCAGTTCTGCTTCCCTCGAAGACTGCACGGTTTCTGGGGGCGATTTTGGACACCACACAGTGCACGGCTCGTCCTTTGGAGGACCGTCAACGGAAGTTGATGATCTCAGCTCGCCAACTGTTCCAGAAGAAATGCTTGTCAGTCTGTCAATAAAAGTCCCTTCTAGGGTCGATGTCATCCTGCATACCATTAATACCTCATTGCAGGCTGCGAATGCGCCCTTTGCAGGAAGAACTAGACAGGCAATGGCGCCAGGCAGACGGGTCATTCAACGACAAGGTGTTGGTGACTTCGGCAATGAGAGAGGCTTGCGAATGGTGGCTGGTACAAGACCATATCGCGCAAGGTCTGTTCAGAATTTCGCCATCCCCCCCCTCATCATAACCACGGATGCCTCTTTGGAAGGCTGGGGAGCGGTGCTCCGCGAACTTCAAGTCAGCGGACACTGGAGCGTGGATCAGCGCCAGTGCCATATCAATTTTTGTAGCGGAGGGCCATTCGGTTAGCTTTACTGGCTTTCCTTCCCAAGGTTCGCAACCGTTCAGTGCTGGTCCGGACAGACAATACGACTGCCATGCACTATGTAAACAAGCAAGGGGGAACGAGATCAGACTCGGTCCACAGAAGCTCAGAAACTCTGGGATAATGCCATCCTTCACAACATCAGTCTGAGAGCCGAACACCTGGCAGGTTCTCTCAATGTCAAGGCAGACGCCCTGAGTCGACAGAGGTGACACACGAATGGGAATTGAATCAGTCCATTCTGGAGAGAGTTCTCGGTTTGGGCGGGGACACCTACCATCGACCTGTTTGCCTCCCCAGTGAACGCCAAATGCCGGTTTTACACAAGCGAGGTACACCATCACGGGTCCCTGGGGAATGCCCTTTCGATGGCCTGGTACAGCGCATTCTTTTACGCTTTTCCTCCAATTCCCCTCATTCCTCGAGTACTCAAGAAGATGAAGGCGGAACCGTGCAAAATGATTCTCATTTCACCAGCGTGGCCCCGGCAATTTTGGTACAAGGAGCTCCTGCGTCTCTCCCAAGCTCCTCCGATCCGCTTACAGTCCATTCCATCCCTGTTGTCCAGGAATCGGGGGCAGGTTTACCATCCGAAATCGCTCCACTTGACAGCGTGGCTCCTGAACACAGAGTTCCGTCATTTAAATCTTTCCCAAGAATGTCGAGACGTTTTGTCACAGGCTCGAGCACCGAGCACAAATAAGACTTACAAGGCAAAATGGAGAAGGTTCTGCCTATGGTGTCAAAGACAAGGTCTCCATCCTTATAAATCTCTGCCTCACCAACTCTTGCCATACATTCTATCAATGGCTAAATCTGGGTTGGCACATTTGTCTGTGAAAGTCCATCTTGCTGCCATTTCAAGGTTTCTGCGTACTTCAGGCCCTTCCTTATGGTCCTCTCGGATTGTTAAGCAGTTCTTGAAGGGTCTATTCCTGATGTTCCCTCCAGTTCGACCTCCTCCTCCAGTTTGGCAGCTCAATCTTGTCCTGGCTCAACTCATGAAACCTCCATTTGAGCCGATGCACAAGGCGGATTTGAAGTTCCTGTCTTGGAAACTTGCTCTCCTTCTAGCTCTTACTTCAGCGAGAAGAGTTAGTGAACTTCAAGCCCTCTCCGTAGTCCATCCATTCCTTCAATTCAAAAAGGATGTTCTTATTCTTCGCACCAATCCAAAGTTCATTCCGAAAGTACCATCCGAGTTTCACTTGAATGAGCCCTTGATTTTAAAGTCTTTCTTTCCGCGTCCTTCTACACCTGCGGAACGCACTCTACATTCTTTGGACGTTCAGAGATGCTTAAAATTCTACCTGGAACGTACAAGGCCCTTTCAGAAATCATCCCTTTAGCAAAGAGTGGCATTTCCTGCTGGATCTCCAGTGCCATTCAATTTTGCCATCAGGAGGCTGGTAAGCATTTGAACAATAAGGTTCGTGCCCATTCTACAAGGTCTGTGGCATCATCTATGGCTCTTTTCTCTGGAAGCGCCATTAAGGATATTTGCAGGGAAGCAATGTGGAGCAGTACTCGTACCTTCACGAAGCATTACTGCCTAGAATCTGCGGGACGAGACGACGCGGCTGTTGGTGAAGCAGTTCTGCGGAATCTCTTCCATTGAGAGGTGAGCTTTCCCTACGAACCCTCCATCCTGGTGAGCACATTTTGTTTCTTTTTTACTATGCTAGAAGTGTGTATACTTTATGGTTATGTGAGGCCATGTATCTGCAAAATGTCTTGGTTATTACTGCTAGCTACTCTGATACAAAGCATGGGAATCTATGAAAGTTCCAACACTAGGGCAAGAAAACAAGTTACTTACCTGTAACTTTGGTTCCCCAGTATTGGTAACTTTCATAGATTCCCATGCGCCCACCCTCCTCCCCTGGGAAAGCTCAGCCTTTTCACATGACAGAGTGGCGGTTTGCACAACGGCTACGAAAATCTGAGGCTCTGAGCTCTCTCAGGAAGGTTCTAGAGGGGGAGGCTACTCTGATTGGTCCTAGCAAAAGTTTGGTCTCTTTTACACAGAGTTATAGGATACAAAATGAGATGAGGCTTAGGCCTGTGTTTCTCTTTTGTTTCTATGGTTATTATACTACCGAGGCTCCCATTCCGACGACTGGGAATGATACAAAGCATGGGAATCTATGAAAGTTACCAATACTGGGGAACCAAAGTTACAGGTAAGTAACTTGTTTTCATCAACCTGCTGGAGCTGATGGCAATCTTCATGGCAATGAAGGCGTTCAAATTACACTTGTGCAACAAAGTCTTGCTGATCCGGATGGACAACATGACTGCCATGTATTACATCCAGAAGCAGGGAGGCACACACTCTCCACAATTGTCTCATCTAGCCCAGAGCATGTGGAAGTGGGCCATTCCGAGAAACATGTTCTTCATGGTGGAACATCTCCCAGGCAAAGACAACCAGATGGGGGACCTGCTCAGCAGGCACAGCTATCAGATACACGAGTGGGAGATACACCCCTCGGTGCTCCAATCATATTTCCAGCAGTGGGGTCATCCAGATATCGACCTATTCGCCACACAGGAAAACGCAAAATCCCAAACCTTCGCCGCCAGGTTCCCACACCCGCAGTCTCAGGGCAATGCGATATGGATTAACTGGTCCGGCAGATTTGCGTACGCTTTTCGTCCGGCACCACTCATACCGCTAGTGGCACGCAAACTGCGACAACACTCCATGACGCTTTTCCTGGTTGCTCCAACGTGGGCACGGCAAGCCTGGTACACCACGTTCCTAGAACTTTCAGTGGTGCCCCACGAAAGGCTGCGCCTCACGCCCAGTCTTCTCACTCGGAGCCATGGATGCATTCAGCACCCAGATCCGCAACAGTTTAGCCTTGCGATATGGCTCCTGAGGTCATAGTTTGGCTACCTCAACCTACCCCCTGACTGTATGAACATCGAGGCAAGGCAACCTACAACTAGGGCATGCTATGCGGCCAAATGGAAACAGTTTGTCATTTACTGTACCAATAATGACATTAATCCGCTGGATGCGTCCACGCAGAACATGTTATTTGTTGCATCTCTACAGATGCAATCTGGCATATAGTTCCATCAGGATACACCTGGCTGCCATTGCAGCATATCTTCAAAACCGGCAGCATCTTTCCCTTTTCAGGGTGCCTGCCATTAAAGCCTTTATGGAAGGACTCAAGAGTGATCTCTCCCAGGCACCCTCCTTCACCTGTCTGGAATCTAAATGTGGTTCTCACCAGACTAATGGGACCACCCTTTGAACCTCTTCACTCTTGTGAAATCGTTTCTTACATGGAAAGTGGCGTTTCTGGTAGCCATCACATCGCTAAGAGTAGTTAGTGAGCTTCAAGCCCTAACTATTCAAGAGCCTTTCATACAGATTCATGCTAATAGGGTAGTGCTACGTACCAACCCTAAATTCATGCCTAAAGTGGTGTTGCAGTTCCACATTAATCAGAACATAGAACTGCCAGTTTTCTTCCACAATCCAGATTCTGTGGCAGAGCGAGCACTGCACACCTTAGATGTTAAAAGTGCTCTCCTGTATTACATAGACAGGACAAAGGATTTTAGAAAGACTAAACAACTGTTTGTTGCCTTCTCTCTCCACACAAAGGCAACCCCATTTCCAAATCCGGTATAGCCAGATGGATTGTTAAGTGCATACAAATCTGTTATCAAAAAGCTAAACGCACATTAACAGTTCCCCCCAAGAGCGCATCCCACACGCAAGTTAGGGGCATCCATGGCTTTCCTCGGTAACATTCCCCTAGAGGATATATGTAGAGCAGCCACATGGACCACCATACATACATGTTCAAGGCATGAGGGCTGCTGAATTCATATCTGTGCATAGATCGCCGCCTAGTGTTTGGTCCGGATGATTGCACATTGTTGTCCTGGAAGAGTCTTCGAAGTATCACGAGATAGGTGGCTCCTCCCCTGGACTACAGTGCGCATGGGCATCCTCTCCATCCCCAGATTGTTTTTTTCCGCCATTGGGTTCGGATGTCTAATCTCTTACTCCAGTTAATTAACTTGTACTCTTCTGTTCCTAAGGCCTAAAGGCTTTTCTTAGCGTCTGTATTGTTTCGTTCTGTGCCTGGCCCTTTCAATTCTTCGATCGGCGTCGAATAAAGAATCTCTCGACGACTCAGGCCCGGACTAATTCGACGATGGAACGGACCCCGTTTAAGCGGTGTCCTGTGTGTAATTCCAAATATTCGAACTTAGATGTGCACCCAGTGTGCAACACCTGCTTGTCCCCCGACCACGACGAGTCGAAATGTTTCGCCTGCTCAAAGTTCCGATCTAAGAAGACTATCAAACTTCGGCGCGAGGCAGTCGGCTCCAGCACCTGCGAACATCTTCGATACCGGGGACGAGGAACTCTTCCAAGAGGCGGAAGATGACGTTCCCGAAGAAATGTCGGAACCGGCGTCAGAACATGACTCAACTTTCGAAATGGACGAGCCAGACGAAGAGTTCGGCCACGACCAGGATGTCGTCGAGGTAGGGGACGACAAACAGGCCCTTGCGGCCATTGATGACGACTCCGGTGGTGAACCGAGTCCGCCCACTGCTCCGGGGCCTATCATTAACATTCAGCCCGCTCCGGCTCCGGTCGAGGCATCGCCGAAAGGCCTTAGCCAAGATCTGCCCTTTCGGTCTACAGCCCCGCGTCATAGCCAGGCTAAGACCCTTTCAAAGGAGCCATCGGTCGATTCTGTGAAATCGAAACCGAAACGGCTCGAGATGGTGGTCGGTTCGATGCCCGCCTCGAAGGTAGTCGTCGATCCTTTGACGCCGAAGATACCCGTCGGCGCCGACACTGGGATTCCAAAGCAGGGCCCTGACTCCAAGACAGTCGCCTCGAAGGCCTCGGCACCGGTGCCCGCGTCCACTACCAAACATGGCGAGAAGGGCAAAGGACTTCCTGTCGGGAAAGGTCTGCAGCCACCCCTCTCAGGACTGAAGCATGGGCTGGCGAAGAGGGTCGAAGCCGCGGCCAAGGATGCCCCGAAATTATAGTCGGCGCCGAAAGTCTGAGGCGCACCGCGCACTGAGGTCGATTAGACGCGCTCGAGCGAGCGGCCTACTCGGGCGTCGAAGAAGCACGAAGCCGGCACTTCCGCTTCCAAGCAGGCTGAATCGACGCCACTTAAGTTTGGCCTTCCGCCCACTGCACGTCCAAAGTCTCAGGAGGCTTCCAAGGTGGCAAAGGTGTCCTCGCATGCTCAGGTTGACATCCAAACAAAACTGTTCATTGACTCTGAGTCGGGCAGGCTTACCGTCCACAAGCGAAAGATCGCGCCTGAACACCCTTTGGAGGGCTACAAAATTCCCCTCAAAAAGAAGATGGTCTCCACCACCTCTCCGATTCTTGGTAAACATCTTCAGGACTACTCACACCTTTCTGTTCATTCTCCTACACAAAGTGAGGAGGACTTAACTGCAGACTACAGCCAAATGGGCTTCACTTACAATGCTGACACTGATCAGGATGTCTCCAATCAGTGGTCAGGGGCAGCGGATCAAGGCGATGACCCTGATGACCCCCAGGTCACCCCGGACTCTCAGTCCTACAATGTCAAACAATCTCCGACTGAGGACACCGCAGCGTTCAATGCATTGATAGAGCGCGCTGCACTCAATCATGACGTCGAAATGCATGCTGAGCCAGTGGATGAGGACGACTTATTCGACACCTTCTCCACATCTGAACGCTCCACCAAGACACTGCCCATGCTTAAGGGGGTCCTTAAACATGCCACAGCCATTTTCAAGGAGCCAACAAAAGCCAGGGTTATCAATCCACGGATCGACAAGAAGTACAGGCCTGCTCCAGTGGACCCCACCTACATCAAAGGACAGCTCCCCTTGGACTCCCTTGTAGTGGCTAACGCGCGCAAAAGGGCTAACTCTCAATCAACTGGAGACGCTCCCCCTCCAGACAAAGAGTCCAAAGTCTTCGAGGCATCGGGGAAGCGGGTGGCGGCGCAGGCCGCTAACACTTGGAGAATAGCCAATACACAGGCCCTGTTGGCTAGGTACGACATGGCGCACTACGACACCCTGGAGCAATTGATGCAGCACATGCCTGATATCTACAGAGAGGCTGCTGAGATGGTTATACAAGAGGGTAAACTGATCTCCAATGCGTCCATCAAGTGCGCACTGGACGCAGCGGACACTTCAGCAAGAGCAATCCATACTAGTGTGATGCTGCGACGCCACGCATGGCTGCGCATCTCTGGGTTTAAACCCGAGATCCAAACTACTCTTCTTAATCAGCCGGTTAATCCGGACTTCCTGTTTGGACCCGATGTGGACACAACACTCGAGAAAATGAAAAAAGACACTGACGGCAAAGTCCATGGGGGCTCTCCAGTCACAGCAGTTTCGGAGCGGTTCCTTTGGTCGCTCCGGTAACAGGGGAGCAACAAGAGGGCAAGCTCTACAGCACTCCCAGTATACCAAAGGCAACACGCAATCTGCATACACTAAAAACACCAGAGGTGGTTACCGTGGGAACAGCGCCAAAGGGAGAGGCCGCGGCAATAACAACGCCAGGTCCTCCACTCCCAACAAACAGTGACTTCTTGTCACTGCCCCCGACCATCTAACACCTGTCGGGGGGGGAGACTCCAGCAGTTCCTGCCACTCTGGGAAAATATCACAACCGCGACAGGTGGGTGAGACAACTTATCCGTTACGGCTATTGTCTAGAATTGACCTCCACCCCCCCCCCCAACATACCCCCAAGAAGCCGTCCTATGTCCGCAGAGCACTCGCACTTATTGCAGCAAGAAGTTCTCTCCATGCTGCAAAAAGGGGCCATAGAACTGGTGCCTGCCGAAGAAAGGGGTGCAGGGGTGTACTCCCTGTACTTCTTGATTCCAAAAAAGGACGGGTCCCTAAGGCCCATTCTAGACCTCAGGCCCCTCAACCAATACATCCTCTCGGAGCACTTTCACATGCTAACTTTACAACAAGTCCTGCCGCTGCTCCGTCAGTGCGACTTCCTAGCCACCCTGGACCTCAAGGATGCGTATTTCCACATTCCCATTCACCCAAGCCACAAAAAGTATCTCAGGTTCACAGTCAACAGTCAGCATTACCAGTTCAAAGTCCTGCCATTCGGGGTCACTACCGCTCCCAGGGTTTTCACCAAGTGCTTAGCGACTGTGGCAGCGCACTTGCGCAGGGAAGGTGTTCACGTGTATCCCTACCTGGACGACTGGCTCGTCCAGGCAAGGTCTGCCGTACAGTGTGGCCACATGTCGCGGACCATTCACCTCCTTCGCAGTCTAGGGTTCTCTCTCAACTACGCAAAGTCTCGCCTGCAGCCAGCCCAGGTCCAGCAGTACCTGGGGGCGTCAATAAACACCCAGTCGGCCACGGCGCAGCCAGGGTCGTCAGCATGTAGGCGCTCATCCGGAGGTTTCAACCTCAGAACTCCCTCCCAGCACAGGTTTTCATGCAACTGATCGGCATCCTGCATATTCATAGTCCCGCACGCGAGGCTGCACATGCGACCCCTCCAAGAATGCTTGGCCCGTCAGTGGAACCAGGCTCATGGCCATCTAAAAGTCTAGTGTTGGTGACCGGTCGTGCTTACAACTCTCTGCATTGGTGGAACCCACGAAACCTTTGCAGGGGACGACCGTTCAAAGAGCCTGTACCACAGCTAGTACTGACGACGGACGCATCTCTCCAGGGTTGGGGGGCACATGTCGTCCACTACACGGTGCAGGGACTATGGACTGCGCAACAGCAGAGGATGCATATCAATGTGTTGGATCTCATGGCGATCTTCATGGCACTGAATGCATTCAAGTTGCACCTGTGCAACAAGGTCGTGTTAGTCCGGACGGACAACATGACCGCCATGTATTACATCCAGAAGCAGGGAGGCACGCACTCCCAGCAGCTGTCTCACCTAGCCCAGAGCATGTGGAAGTGGGCCATTCAGAGGAACATCTTCCTCATGGCGGAGCATCTCCCAGGTGTCGACAACCAGATGGCGGACCTGCTCAGCAGGCACAGTCATCAAATGCACGAGTGGGAGATCCACCCATCGGTTCTCATCCGTACTTCCAGCAGTGGGGTCATCCGGACATCGACCTGTTCGCCACAAGCGAACGCAAAATGCCCAAACTTCGCCGCCAGATTTCCACACCCGCAGTCTCAGGGCAATGCGATATGG
This sequence comes from Lissotriton vulgaris, assembly GCF_964263255.1. Lineage (NCBI taxonomy): Eukaryota > Metazoa > Chordata > Amphibia > Caudata > Salamandridae > Lissotriton > Lissotriton vulgaris. The sequence continues at coordinate 715,165,998 of NC_141687.1, read as the reverse complement.
ATGAACTGGTCAGGCAGATTTGCGTGCGCTTTTCCGCCAGCCCCCCTCATACCTCTGGTGGCGCGCAAACTGCGACAGCACTCCATGACATTCATCCTGGTTGCTCCAACGTGGGCATGGCAGGCTTGGTACACCACGTTCCTGGAACTCAGTGGTGCCTCACCAGCGACTGCACCTCACTCCCAGCCTCCTCACGCAGAGCCATGGCGACATTCAGCACCCAGATCCACAACAGCTGAACCTTGCGATTTGGCTCCTGAGGTCATAGAGTTTGGATACCTGAACTTGCCTCCTGAGTGTATGGACATCATCAAAGAGGCGAGGCGACCAACTACCAGGGCCTGCTATGCGGCCAAATGGAAGAGGATTGTTATTTACTGCTCCAACAATAACATTAACCCGTTGGACGCATCTACGCAAAACCTCATATGTTACTTGTTGCATCTGTACCAATGCAACCTGGCATACAGTTCTATCAGGATCCATCTCGCGGCCATAGCCGCTTACCTTCAAAACAGGCAACACCTTTCCGTTTTTAGGGTACCTGCCATTAAAGCCTTCTTGGAAGGCCTTAAAAGTGATCCCTCCCAGACACCCCCCTTCACCAGTCTGGAACTTAAATATCGTTCTCACCAGACTCATGGGGCCACCCTTTGAGCCACTCCATTCCTGTGACATACAGTTCCTCACCTGGAAGGTGGCCTTCCTCATAGCGATTACATCCCTGCGGCGGGTCAGTGAGCTGCAAGCCCTCACAATGCAGGAACCCTACCTGCAAATCCATGCAAATAGAGTGGTGCTTCGCACCAACCCTAAATTCATGCCAAAAGTGGTTTTGCAGTTCCACATCAACCAAAATATTGAACTGTCCGTTTTCTTTCCTAACCCAGATTCGGTGGCAGACAGAGCACTGCACACCTTAGATGTCAAAAGAGCTCTCCTGTATTACATCGACAGGACGAAAGACTTTCGAAAAACTAAACAGCTATTCGTTGCATTCTCTCCACAACATAAAGGCAACCCTATCTCCAAATCAGGTATAGCCAGGTGGATTGTTAAATGTATCCAAATCTGTTATCAGAAGGCTAAACGCACACTAACAGTTCCCCCTAGAGCGCATTCCACATGCAAATTGGGGACCTCCATGGCCTTCCTGGGTAATATTCCTCTAGAAGACATATGTGGAGCAGCCACATGGACCACTATACATACATTCACCAAACACTACTGCGTAGATGTACACTCCAAACAGCAAGCTGATGTGGGTCAGGTTGTTCTCAGGACTCTTTCAGACTGCTGCAGCTGGCACGGGCACCCGCAACTAAGGAGGAGATTGCTATTTATTCTATGCACAGATATGAATTCAGCAGCCCTCATGCCTCGAACGGAATATGCTACTTAACAGTATGCATCTGTTCTTGGCATGAAGGGCTGCTGACATTCATATCGCCCGCCCTCCTCCCCAGTGCCTGTCGCAGCTGCAGCTCTCAGAAGCATTTTCAGGCATGGTCATCATTTTCAGTATTACGCTCCATCTCTGCCACAATGGCGAAAAACAATCTGGGGATGGAGAGGATGCCCATGCGCACTGTAGTCCAGGGGAGGAGCCACCTATCTCGTGATACTTCGAAGACTCTTCCAGGACAACAATGTGCAATCATCCGGACCCCACACTAGGCGGCGATCTATGCACAGATATGAATGTCAGCAGCTCTTCATGCCAAGAACAGATGCATACTGGTAAGTAGCATATTCCTCACCAAACACTACTGCGTAGATGTACACTCCAAACAGCAAGCTGCTGTAGGACAGGCTGTTCTCAAAACCCTTTTTCAGACTGCTGCAGCTGGCACGGGCAACCACCGCTAGGGGGGAAACTGCTATACATTCTATGCACAGATGTGAATTCTGCAGCCCACATGGCTCGAACGGAATATGCTACTTACCAGTATGCATCTGTTCTTGGCATGTAGGGCTGCTGACATTCATATCGCCCGCCCTCCTCCCCCGGTGCCTGTCGCAGCTGTAGCACTCAGAATCATTCTCAGGCATGGTCATCACTTACTTATTACACTCCATCTCTGCCACAATGGCGAAAAAATATCTGAGGATGGAGAGGATGCCCATGCGCACTGTAGTCCAGGGGAGGAGCCACCTATCTCGTGATACTTCAAAGACTCTTCCAGGACAACAATGTGCAATCATCCGGACACAACACTAGGCGGCGATCTATGCACAGATATGAATGTCAGCAGCCCTACATGCCAAGAACAGATGCATACTGGTAAGTAGCATATTCATGTGTCCGCCTTCCCCTCCTGAAGTCTTCGGCTGTTTCAGATGCTGTTGCTTTTATTTTCCTTCTTTCCTACATTTACTTGCATGGTCCTCTTCTACACTTACCGTGCTTCATCTCATTATCACCTGGTGTGTGGGAAAACCATCTAAATGGAGTAGATGCCAGTGCGACTTACCATTCATATGAGTCACTGTACCTTGTGACTCAAAACACTACTTTGAAGTAAAAACAAGTCGTACACATCCAAGCCCAACACTTGATGACAGGAGCATGCAGAGCATTTGAATCTACAGCACAACGTGCCAAGTACAGATGCTTAAAGGGTAACCTTTTCCATTTATATTGCCCAGGTCTTGAGCAAGACTAATGCATATTGTACAAATTGGAATCTGGTATTTTGTGATGCCTTCCTGAGCTATGAAGCTAACCACCCTGCTCTAAACCTGGTTTGATAGACTATTCTTCACTGGGCATTTAGTTAGTTACAGTACTTATAAATGGCCTCTCGACCAGGGTTGATTATTTGCATTCAGCATTCTGATTATGTTCTAAGCACCTTTTTTTAACTCTGCATACACTATCAAAGGTAGCCCACGCTACTTGCATTAGAGAACCATATATCAAAAATTGACTCACTGGAATGCAACTCCTCCCTCTCTCCCAAAAAAAATGAATTTAGTCTGCCTGCTGCTTAGAGATAGCCCTTACTAATAAACTCTACCTTTCCCTATTGTGCCATACTTGCTCCTTCCAGTCCAGAATCCGGCAGATTATTGAACAACCTTTGCCATGGTTACTCTGCCTGGAATTGACTGTACATGTCTCTGCTACAAAATCCTCGGTATCCAACCCCATCTTAGATTCCCATTGAAGGGTCTTGGTTCTTGCCAGGTCTGTGCAGATCAACAAAGGAACTGCAGGAATAAAAATTACTGACTTGTGTTAATCTGGGAACCAGATGTTAAGCCAAACAATTAGAGAAGTAGAGTGGATGTGCTTGCGGTGAAGGTGGGTTAACATAGGGCAGGAGTATCCATCCTTTTGTAAGTATAATTTCCTTAATGTGTCCTCTCCAGACCCTAGTGTGATATCAAAGCTGTATGATTCCAGTGGGCAATGGATGTCACCATACTAATCTGACAAGGTATTACAGTGGCTGAGCACATGGTACTCTGATACTGCACTAAATGTTAGCTTTGTCGGGGGCTTTGATCATCTAAATAGAGGCTAGTGGATTATTTAAGGGAAATAGAACTTTGACGCTCAGTACTAATCACACTGAGAACCTTGCTTTGATCTCGAAATTGATGTTAAAATTCTTTGTCCATTGGATCATCAATTTAGTTACTTTTCTATCTCCAGAACTTGGTAGTGATGAAGATGATATTGATGAAGAGGGACAAGAATACCTTGAGCTTTTGGCGAAGCATGCAGGAGAAGATGGTGATGATGAAGACTGGGAAGATGACGATGCTGAAGAGACTGCACTTGAAGGCTATTCCACAATTATTGATGATGAAGACAACCCGGTTGATGAATATCAGATATTTAAAGCTATTTTTCAGAGTAAGTATTTACAAAGTATATACAGAATGTTTTCTATAGCCTAGGAGGTGCATATTTAGATTTTACATTTTAATAACCACTTCTTCATATTCGACATCAGAAATATCCTAAGTGCCATTTGGTTTCAGATAAACTTGCGTTTATTTGCTAGGCTTTCTGTGTAAGAAAACATAGTGGGATCTATTCAAGCCACACTGGCCTGTATTCCTGTGGATCTCTGGGTTTCAGAAAATACTCTAAGGGAAGGTTCCCAGGTTGTTTGACCCAAAGCCTGAATAGTGGAGCTCTTCACCATAAGTGACAAATGTTGGCTTTTTTTTCTGCGGATCCATGTCGGAATGATGCTCAAAATCTAAATTTCTGCTTGTTTGCTAAAGATGCTGTATGCCATGGTGTTTTTTTTTCTTTCCTGCACAAGGAGGATTTTCTGCATCTTTGTGGAGGAAGACATTCACGTCTTTCATATTCCAGAAGTAATGCAGAGCACATGGATGCCTTATACCTTTTTAATGCAGAGGACATGTTAAGTGTCTGTCTCCAAGGTTGGTGCGTGAGTCTTTTGACCTGGTTATTCCCCCCCACTTTTTACCTGCCCCCCCTCCCCCCAACTCTGGTGTGGTCTCGGACTGGCTTTATGCAGCCTGCCATCACCAGACCGGTTTCTGGATCCTTGGGTCGAGAGCCTCTACTCTGTGGCTAGAAACCAAGCATGTTATGGGCGGAGGTGTCACACCACCTCTCCCTTGATGGGCGAGAGGGAAGCTTCAAAGGCCGGCCGCCCTTGTAATGCAACCCTAGACTAGCTGCATATGCCAGACCCTGGTTCAAACACCCACATTTGGCAGCAGAACTGGTGGAAAAACTGAAGAATAGGAGACTACTGGTGTATTTGCACTGATTTTTAGCCATTGGAAGCTGAGGGTACCCAATAGTGTTTTTTTCCCCTTGAATCGCCAATTTTAAACATTTCACTATTATCACTTTCACTTTTTTTCATGCACTGCTTTTCGGTTATCAATACACGCCATTACTAATTACTAATTGATATATTTTGCTTCACATTGAGCCACACACATTTTCAAAGAAATTTTAAGTGGTTACAACATAGACTCTTCATTGTGTGAAGAGACCCATTTGATGAAGGCGGTACAGAACGATAACTGATGGATATTTTTTCACATCATGAAATATATTGTTTTATTCCAATTGTATATATGATACATACATTATAGGTTTCTTAGGCACAGAGAACACTAGTAGACATTTGTAGACCCACAGTTACTTTTTGTTAGTAGATGTGGGTGGTTGTTCCCATTACTTTCTGGTGCCCAAGAAGGACAAGGGACTGCGTCCTTTCTTGGATCTCAGGAATGTCAACCGCTTCTTCCGGAAGGAGAAGTTCAAGATGTTGACACTGGCTCAGGTCCTGTCTGCACTCAACCCTGGAGACTGGATGGAAGCGTTGAACTTGCAGGGCGCTTATTTTCACATTCCCACTCCTGCGGGCCCACCGGCGTTACCTACGGTTTACGGTAGGCCAAGAGCACTTTCAGTTTACTGTGCTCCCTTTTGGCCTTACAGTGCTCCTCTGGTGTTCACAAAAGATGGCGGTGGGTCCAGCTCATCTGCGCACATCAGGGGTTCCAGTCCTCCCCTATCTCGATGACTGGCTGCTGAAGGCGGGCTCTCAGGCTGTCTCCGCACTCAAGACTACGGCCTACCTCCTGCATTCACTGGGGTTTACCATCAATGTGCCAAAGTCACACCTGATTCCCTCTCAGAAGCTACTCTTCATTGGAGCAGTTCTGGACGCAGCACAGTTTCAGGCTTATCCTCCCAAGCAGCAAGTCTAAGATATTATGGCTATGATTTATATCTTCCAGCCTTTATCCCGGGTTTTGGTCAGAATGACCCGGAGGCTACTGGGCCTCATGGCCTCCTTTATCCTGCTGGTGGCATATCCGGGGTCTTAAGTGGGACCTGAAATTCCAGTGGGCATAGCATCAGGGGATTCTTTCTGATTCCGTCCAGATCTCAGAGGGCAATGCACGGCAATTGCAGTGATGGCTAACGAACCAGGATTGGGTCAACGGCAGATCCCTTTCCCAACCAGAGTTCAGTGGTGACAGATGCATCACTGCTGGCGTGGGGCAGCAACATGGGAGGCAGAGATCAGTGGCCTCTCCGGCAGAGTCCGAACTCCACATCGACCTTCTGGAACTTTAGGCGATTTGTCTGGCACCAAAGGCATTCATTCCTTCTCTCTGTCCAGGGAAGAGTAGTGTATGTCAACACCACTGCCAAGTAGTACTCCAACAAACAGTGCAGGGTGGGGTCGTGGACCCTATTTCAAGACACTCTTCGCCTTTGGACATGGCTGGAACATCGACATATATCTCTGGTGGTTCAACACCTGGCAGGTTCATTGAACGCCAGGGCGGATGGACTTAGCCGCTGATGCATGATGGATTTCGAATGGAGTCCTCATTGAGGTAGTGCAAAGTCTCTTCCAGCAGTGGGGAGAGCCTTGATTAGATCTGTTTGCCACAGAAGAGAACCCACAATGTCAGCAGTTCTGTGTAATGGAATTTCCAAGGCGGCACTCTAGGCTCCGCTTTTCGTCACAAGTGGAGTTGCGGTCTTCTATACTCCTTTATGCCTATACCACTTCTGCCCAGAGTGCTAAAGATCAAGCATGACCGGACCCAAGTCATTCTTGTCTCCAGATTGGGCATAAAGAGTCTGGTATCCTGAGCTATTTCACATGCAATATAAAAGGGGATGATGGATGGAGCGTTTGAGCAAATAAAACACTCACCCCCAGTCAACTGATCTGGATTTAATCCATCACAGTTCTTTAGCTCACTCTGCCACCCCAGTTCAGACCTGGCCAAATGCGAATCAGTCTGACCCTGTGCCTCATGGGAACAGACCAGCCTAAACTGCCAAGCCATGTCTTCCATGTCTTCCTCCCATCCTCCCCGTTCTGAGAACTGACTTCTAGGGTTAAAGATTCCCCTTCCGTTTTGGGCACCAGTGGTCAGTCTTGCATGGCTCTGTGCTTCTGGCGTGGAATATCTGAAAGAAACGGGTTAGTATTCGATTCCTTACCTTAGAACATGGGTACTCACAAACTTTCTTTCGGGGGCCAAATTTACACTGTGGTTTGTGTCTGAGGGCTGCACCAGTGGGGGTAGGGTCAGTGGGGGAGGGGGCGGGGCTAAAGCAACCAAAAAAACTGACCATGAGGTTGATCACTGGTCCCTGCAGCGGACACCTTTGTCCACTGAGCCACCAGACCCGGCATACACACCTCTCTCGATCTGTCCCCCCTCCCTCTGTCTCCCTTTCCCTCCCTCTGTCCCCCTCCCTCCCTCTGTCTCCCTTTCCCTCTCACTCCCTCACTCTTTCTCTCACTCACTCCCCCACTCTCTCTTTGCCTCCCACTCTCCCTCCCCCACTCTCCCTCCCCCACTCTCCCTCCCCCACTCTCCCTCCCCCACTCTCCCTCCCCCACTCTCCCTCCCCCACTCTCCCTCCCCCACTCTCTCTCCCTCTCTCCCTTTCTCCTCTCGCCCTCCCTCTCTCCCTTTCTCCTCTCGCCCTCCCTCCTGCCCTCTCTCCCTCCCGCCCTCTCTCCCTCTCTCTCACTCCATCCCTTTCTTTCCTTCTCCCTCTGCCATCTCACCCTGCCTCTGTGTCAGCCCGGGCTGAGACAGCTTTGGAGCACACACACACATAGCCGCTCCAAGCACATTCACAGGTCTTTAAAAGACCATTAGCATGTTAATGAGGCTGTGTTGTTCACCTCTTAGCGCCCCTGCAGCTCCACTCTAACTATGGCATGAATCGCCCAGCCGGCTCCCACAGAGCAGCAGTCTCCGAGTCGCGCTGCTGTAACTTAGTTTGCTGACACTCTTAATTATTATTATTTTTTTTTTTTTTAAAACACTGGTATGAAGTATGCAAGGAAGGCGGGCCGCCAGGGAAGGCTTGCTGGGCCGCCCGCGGGCTGTACTAGGAGTACCCCTGCCTTAGAATATCCCCAGGCGTCAGACTGGATCCGGAAATATTTGCGTAGCAGTACCCTTGCGCGTCGATAGGCGGCGTCTGCGGCTCCCTGTCAGTCGTGGATGCCGTGACGAAGTAGTCTGAGTACTTAGACGCCGCCTCCGCGCACTGACTTCAGTTCTTCTTTTTTCCGCGCCAGCAGAGCAGATCTGGAAAAAGTGGTACCTTATTCACGTTTTGACTAAACGTTTTACGATCTCTTTTGATCATTTTTCCGGTAGGGATGCCAGGTTTTAAGCCCTGTGAGGCCTGCGACCGACTGTCGATAACCGACCCTCACTGCCAGTGTCTTTACTGTCTCGGCGTCTACCACGACAACAAGGCCTACACAGACTGCCGAGCCCTGACTCCCGCAAGCGGCTCAAGCTCTGGCATTGGCCCCGCGAGAGGTCCCGGTCCGGACAGAGGTAGAGGGACCAGTCGCGGGGGTCGGAGCCATCATAGCTCCGGGAGTCGACATCACTCTTCAGGCTCGAAGTCGTCAGGTAAGCACAAGAAGTCTAAGACGTCAACGCTCTTCCGACTCTCACACACACACACCACCCCCCCTCTCGATGCGGCCGGGGGTTTGGGCGACACCGCCCACGCGGCTCCGCCTGAGTCGCAACCTGCCCCATACCCTCCGGTCCCTCGGCAGCAAGCGACGAAGGAGATCAAGCGCTTCCTCATGGCCATGAGGTTCCTCTCTCCTCCGACTGGCTCCGCGGCGCCTTCCGGCCCAGCGGACCTGTCTGGGGTCCCTAGTGGGTCGGATGCTTCGGCCCAGACGCCGGCGGGTGCTTTGGCTGCCGATGCCTTCGGGCCCGGCGCCGCAGGTCCCCACTGGATCAGCTTCTGGATCTGCGTGTCGGGGAATCACTTGCGACTTCTGCAGGAGGAAGTTACGGCCCTCTTGGCCAAGGGGGCCATCTAGCGGCGTTCCTGGGCCAGAAGTAGGGTGTGGTTGCTACTCTCACTACTTTCTGGTACCCAAGAAGGGCAAAGGGGCCCTACGCCCTATCTTGGACCTATGGAACGTCAACTGCTTCCTCCGGAAGAAGTTCAAAATGCTGACACTGGCTCAGGTCTTAGCTGCCCTGGACCCAGGATGGTAGCGTTGGACTTGCAGGATGCTTATTTCCACATCCCCATCCTGCCGGCCCACAGGCGCTACCTGCAGTTCACGGTAGGCCACGAGCACTTTCAGTTTACCGTGCTCCCCTTCGGCCTTACCAGTGCCCCACGGGTGTTCACGAAAGTGATGGCTGTGGTTGCAGCTCATCTGCGCAGGTTAGGGGTTTCAGTCTTCCCCTACCTCGACGACTGGTTGTTGAAGGCGGACTTACCCCAGACAGTCGTCAGCCACCTCCAGAGGACGGCAGACCTCCTGCATCAGCTGGGGTTCTCAATCAATGTGCTGAAGTCGCACCTGTGCCCCTCCCAGAAGCTCCCCTTCATCGGAGCGGTTCTCGACTCGGCGCAGTTTCGGGTTTATCCTCCCGAACGGCGGGTTCGAAATATTCAGGGTCTGATTCCACTCTTTCAGCCTTTATGCCCAGTCTGTCAGGTTGACACTGCGGCTCTGGGGCTGATGGCTGTAGGAGAGTAGGGTCTGCTATCCTATGGTCATCCCAAATTTTTGCTTTACTGATTTAGGACAATGTGGCTGTGGGCGTGCCAATCAGACCCACAGCCTGCTGTTGGCTCTAAATTTACATTAGGTGCCTTACCAATTGGACCATGGATCACCTTGTGAGCCCCTGTACAGTGTACCCTAGGTACCCAAGGCATAGGTGAATCCAAGGCCTACCAGGGGCTCCAGCACATATTGTGTCACTCCTGGCCTGACTATTTGACACAACTGGCTGATCACTCAGCTAGGGCAAGGTGGTATAAGTTCGAGGCATGTGGGCTGCTGAATTCATATCTGTGCATAGATCGCCGCCTAGTGTTAGGTCCGGATGATTGCACATTGTTGTCCTGGAAGAGTCTTGGAAGTATCACGAGATAAGTAGCTCCTCCCCTGGACCACAGTGCGCATGGGCATAGACTCATCCTCAGATTGTTTTTTTCCGCCATTGGGTTCGGATGTCTTTAATTCCCTCTTGTCAGAATCGATAGAAAAACTTTCTTAAGACCAAAAGGTCTTTAGTCTATACGTCGGTATTCTTGCGTTCGGCTTTACTCTTCTAGCTCGGCTCCGAGCCAGTTTTGTACTTCCGCGTGCTCTCGGCGCAGAAGGCCTAGTCGACGCTCCTGACTTATCGACCATCCATCATGGAACGAAGTCCATTCAAGAGATGTCCGGTCTGTAACTCTAAGTACCCACACATCGACGTCCACCCGGTGTGCAACAAGTGTCTGTCAAAACAAAACAGAAAGTTCAGCCTACGGTCTCGACGCCAGATACTGCGCAGGTGCAAGTATCGAAACCGAAAGTGCGCATCACGTTAGTCTGATCGAAAGCTTCGGAGGCCTCGGCGCCGAAGAAACAGAAGATGGCGGCTGAGCCGAAAGGCCAAGACGATATTGGTTCCTGGAACTTCTACTATTGTCTCCAGACAAGCCCATTCGCCTACTGCCGACACCTACGATGTTGTCCAGGGACGGAGGCCAAGTGATTCATCCGGACCCACAGTCACTGCACTTGAACGCACAGCTTCTAATTTCTTAGAGTTCAACGCCCTCAACATTTCAAAGGACTGTTGTGAAATATTGGCCAAATCTCGTGCTCAAAGCAGTCAAGACTTATCGCCCCAAATGGAAGCGATTTTGCTGTTGGTGTGAGGCGAATAATATTCACTCAATCTGAAAGAGACACGTTAGTGATAGATTCCTTACCTTAGAATATCCCCAGGCGTCAGACTGGATCCGGAAATTTTTTGCGTAGCAATACCCCTGCGCGCTGTTAGGCGTCGTCTGCGGCTCCGCGTCCGTCGTCGGCGTCGTGAGCGCCGGGATGACGTCATCGGAGTATATAGACGGCGCCCATGCGCGCTGACGTCAGTTCTTCTTTTTTCCGCGCCAGCTAGCGCAGATCCGGAAGAAGCTCTACCCCCAGTCACTTTTTGACTGAAAACTTTTTTGATCTTTTTGATCCTCTATTTAGTCGCTTCTCGACTATCGGTGCCAGGGATGCCCGGGTTCAAGCCTTGCTCGAAGTGCGGCCGACTCATGTCGGTCACGGACCCCCATCGCCGGTGCCTGAAGTGCTTAGGCCTCGACCACGACGATCGAACCTGTGACGACTGCCGGGCCCTGACGTCGAAGGCTAGGCGGGAGCGGTCCCGCAAGCGTCTCGAGCTGAGGCAGTCGGCCGCTCCAGGTCCCGGTCCCGGTCCCACGGGAGGTCGAGGGACAGGTCGCGAGGTCGGAGTCATCGACGCTCCGGAAGTGGTCACCGATCGTCCGGTTCCAAGTCCTCAGGTAAGAGGCATGAGAGGTCGGAGCGACACCATCGATCCTCCGACCCGCCCCGTCGCTCGCACGATGCGACCGGGGACTCGGGCGACACCGCCCACGCGGCTCCGCGGGAGTCGCAAGCGTCGCCGCCTGCCCCACACCTCCGGGTCCCTGGGCACGGCGCGTCGCAGGAGGAGGTCGAGAGGTACCTCATGGCCATGAGGGCCCTCCCTCCTCAGTCGGTTCCCGTGGCGCCTTCGGGCCGATCGGCTCCGTCTGCACGTCCTTCCGGGTCGGGCGCTTCGGCCCCGGCGCCGCTGGCGACTTCGGTCCCGGCGCCGCGCGACCTCGCTGGATCCGGCTCCGGATCCGGGACCCCGCCGGTCGACCTTACGACCTCACCGGCGCCGTCCCTTCAGGTGTCGTCACCGGCAGCCGATGTGGTTGCCGACCCCAATGCTTCCTACGGTCCTACTCAGGTGTCGGAGGGGCGCCGCTGGGCGCCGATTCCGTCGGCCTTCGGAGAATTCTATCTCCACGAGGAGGCCCTGGCTGTTACTCCTGGTCTCCAGGAACCAGGTGACGAGGAGCAATGGGAGGGGTCCGAGGACCCTCTGGCACGTGATTGCCAGTCGCATCAGGACTGGACATATGAGCTTGGGGAGGCCAGTGGTATTGACACCTCGCCAGACACTGGATTTACGTCGCCCCCGACTGTGGCTTCGGAGGCGGGTTCTGCTTACAGCGTAGTGTTGACGAAGGCAGCTAAGGCCTTAAACCTTCAGCTCCCCGTCGCGGCCGTGAGGACTAATCTCCTCACTGAGGTCCTCAAACAGCAGTCCGGTTCCACGGAGCCCCTTCTGCCGTTCAATGAGGCCTTGTGTGACGTTCTGCTGGGCACTTGGTCCAAGCCCGCCACAGGCCCCCCTGTGGACAGGAACGTGGCCAGACGCTACCGCCCGGCACCGGGCGACCCATGCTTTTTGTCCACCCATCCCACCCCCGAGAGCCTGGTCATCCAGGCCTCTACCTCCCAATCCGCATTCCCGTCGGCCCCGCCCGACAGGGAATCCAAGAGATATGAGCAGTTCGGGAAGAAGGTCTTCTCGTCTGTAAGCCTGGGGCTACGGTCAGTGAACACCAACTGTCTCTTGGGCCGCTACACCCACACTCTGTGGGACACGGTTGCGGAGGTGCTGCCACAATGCCCTGAGGAGGTCAGGGCTAAACTCAGCCAAACCCTTGCGGACGGCCGAGATGCGGCGCGCTTTTCCATCCGGTGTGGGCTGGATACCACGGACTCACTGGGCAGGGCGATGGCAACGACGGTGGCGGTTCGACGCCACGCCTGGTTGAGGTCCGCCAACTTCTCGGCCGATGTCCAGGCCACCCTCCTGGACATGCCGTTTGATGGCCGTCGCCTCTTCGGCGACAAGGCAGACCATGCGCTGGAACGTTTCAAGGACTCCAGGGCCACGGCCAAGTCCTTGGGCCTTACGGCCCCACGCCAGCAATCGGGTGCCTTTCGCTCCTTTCGTGGCCACGGAAGGGGCGCCCCACCACGTACCGTCAGCCACGCGCCGCAGAATGTACAACAACGCGGTGGGGGACGTGGGAACCGCCGTGGCGGTGGTCGGGGCCAGCGGCGAGGCCAGTCCACACCTCCCTCAGCAGCCCCTGCCTCAAAACCTTCCTAGTCCGAGTTTCCAGGCCCATGTGACGCCTGTGGGAGGCAGGGTTCGCCATCACCTCTCCCACTGGCATACAGTCACTTCGGACAGGTGGGTGCTGCAAATTGTCCGAAGGGGCTTCTCCCTCCCCTTCGAGTCATCCCCTCCATCCATGCCACCACAATACCACCGTGTGTCGGGGGATCACTTGCAACTTCTGCAAGAGGAGGTTTCGGCCCTCTTGGCCAAGAGGGCCGTCGAGCGCGTTCCTGGGCCAGAAGCAGGACGTGGTTGCTACTCCCATTACTTCCTGGTACCCAAGAAGGGCAAAGGGGGCCTACGCCCTATCTTGGATCTGCGGAACGTCAACGGCTTCCTCCGGACGGAGAAGTTCAAGATGCTCACTTTGGCTCAGGTCCTGGCTGCCCTGGACCCAGGAGACTGGATGGTAGCGTTGGACTTGCAGGACGCCTATTTCCACATCCCCGTCCTGCCGGCCCACCGGCGTTACCTGCGGTTCACGGTAGGCCTAGAGCACTTTCAGTTTACCGTGCTCCCCTTCGGCCTTACCAGCGCCCCACGGGTGTTCACGAAGGTGATGGCGGTGGTCGCAGCCCATCTGCGCAGGCAGGGGGTATCAGTCTTCCCCTACCTCGACGACTGGTTGTTGAAGGCGGGCTCGCCCCAGACAGTCGTCAGCCACCTCCAGACTACGGCCGACCTCCTGCACTTGCTGGGGTTCTCCATCAATGTGCCGAAGTCGCACCTGTGTCCCTCTCAGAAGCTCCTTTTCATCGGAGCGGTTCTCGACTCGGCGCAGTTTCGGGTTTACCCACCCGAGCAGCGGGTTCGGGATATTCAGGCTCTGATTCCTGTCTTCAGACCGTTATCCCGAGTCTCGGTCAGGTTGACGCTGCGGCTTCTGGGACTGATGGCCTCCTGCATCCTTCTGGTGCGTCACGCCAGGTGGCGGATGCGGGCTCTGCAGTGGGACCTGAAGTTTCAGTGGGCCCAGCATCAGGGCAACCTGTCCGATCATGTCCTGATCTCGGAGGGCACTGCGAAGCAACTGCAGTGGTGGCTCACGGACCGCGAATGGGTCAGTGGCAGACCCCTCTCCCTACCCCAGCCGGAGCACGTAGTGGTGACGGACGCGTCCCTCCGGGGCTGGGGAGGCCACATGGGAGAGGCGGAGATCAGAGGCCTCTGGTCTCCGGCGGAGTCCCGGCTCCACATCAACCTTCTGGAGCTGCGGGCGATTCGTCTTGCACTGAAGGCATTCCTCCCCTCTGTCAGGGGGAGCGTGGTGCAAGTGTTCACCGACAACACCACCGCCATGTGGTACTGCAACAAACAGGGCGGTGTGGGGTCGTGGACCCTTTGCCAGGAGGCTCTGCGCCTCTGGCAGTGGCTGGAACATCAGGGCGTGACCCTGGTGGTTCAACACCTGGCAGGCTCTCTGAATGCCAGGGCGGACGAACTCAGCCGCCGGTGCATGATGGATCACGAATGGCGTCTGAACTCTGATGTGGCGCAAGGTCTCTTTCGACAGTGGGGAGAGCCTTGGTTAGATCTATTCGCCACAGAAGAGAACGCGCAATGTCAGCAGTTCTGCGCGTTGGAGTTTCCAAGGCGGCACTCGCTCGGAGACGCTTTTTGTCGCGAGTGGAGCTGCGGTCTGTTGTACGCCTTTCCGCCTATACCACTTCTGCCCAGAGTGCTGAAGAAGATCAGGCGCGACCGGGCCCAGGTCGTCCTTGTGGCTCCGGACTGGGCACGAAGATACTGGTATCCCGGGCTACTCAGCATGTCAGTCGATCCCCCGATTCGTCTGCCTCTTCGGGAGGACCTTCTGTCGCAGCAGCAGGGGACGGTCCTGCACCCGAACCTGTCCAGTCTCCACCTACAAGCTTGGAGATTGAGCGGCGGCAGCTGAGGCCATTTGACTTGCCTCCCGAAGTCTGTGACATCATTCTGGCAGCCAGGCGTCCCTCCACTAAGTCGGTATACGCCTGCCGGTGGAACAGATTTGTGGCATGGTGCGCAGCAAAGGCTGTGGATCCCCTCTCTGCACCCCTTTCGGAAGTGCTGCTCTTTCTTCTTTCCCTTGCCCAGCAGGGCTCTGCTCTGGGCACTCTTAAAGGGTACCTTTCTGCTCTTTCAGCCTTCTTGAGGCTACCAGATCAGCCCTCTTTATTCAAGTCTCCTATTGTAAGTAGATTTCTGAAGGGCATCACGCACATGTTTCCTCCTGTTCCCTTCGTGATGCCCCAGTGGGACTTGAATCTGGTTCTCACCTATCTGATGTGTGCTCCCTTTGAGCCACTTCATAACTGCCCTCTTCGTCTCCTTACTCTAAAGACGGCATTCCTGGTTGCCATCACCTCTGCCAGGAGGGTGAGTGAGCTCCAGGCTCTTTCTTCTTCTCCACCTTTCCTGTCTGTTCATCCTGATAAGGTGGTGTTACGTACACGGCCTTCCTTCCTGCCCAAGGTTGTCACGGCCTTCCACATCGGGCAGTCCATCACTTTGCCAACCTTCTTCCCGCCTCCGCATCCTTCAAAAGAGGAGGAGAGGCTCCACCGTCTGGATCCAAAACGTGCGCTCTCCTACTACCTAGATCGCACACGCCAATTCCGGGTGGATGACCAACTCTTCGTTGGTTACGTGGGCGCGAAGAAGGGAAAGGCGGTGCACAAGAGGACCATCTCAAGATGGATCATCTTGTGTATTCAAGCGTGCTACTCCATGGCGAGGAAGGAGCCCCCGGCTGGATTGCGGGCTCACTCCACTCGGGCCACGGCAACGACAACTGCCCTGGGCCGCGGTGTCCCCCTGCAGGACATCTGTCAGGCAGCCACGTGGGCCTCGCTGCACACGTTCGCAAGACACTACTGCCTGGACAGTCAAGTCCGGAGGGATGGCTTCTTTGGCCGTTCCGTCCTCCAGGACTTTCTGGTGTGATATTGGTTCGCAGACCCACCACCGGGGTTGGTATTGCTGGGGTATCTATTCTAAGGTAAGGAATCTATCACTAACGTGTCTCTTTCAGATACACAAGTTACTACTTGTGTAACGATATATCTGTAAGAGACATTAGTTAGTGATAGATTCCTTACCGCCCACCCATCCTCCCCGTTCTGCGAACCAATATTTAGGGTTAAGGTCATCCCCTTGCAGGGCCCTAGTTTCATGGCACCAGTGTTAGTTCTATCATGGCTCTGCGTATCTGGCGCGGAAAAGCTGTGTTATCAGAACTGACGTCAGCGCGCATGGGCGCCGTCTATATACTCCGATGACGTCATCCCGGCGCTCACGACGCCGACGACGGACGCGGAGCCGCAGACGACGCCTAACAGCGCGCAGGGGTATTGCTACGCAAAAAATTTCCGGATCCAGTCTGACGCCTGGGGATATTCTAAGGTAAGGAATCTATCACTAACTAATGTCTCTTACAGATATATCGTTACACAAGTAGTAACTTGTGCATTACAGCTCCTGCAGAACAAGTTCTCCATGATCTGCTTTTTCTAGCCAAGTCTGGGCTTACGTTTTCATCGGTCAAAGTACATCTTGCTGCTCTTTTCAGATTCAGGAAATCTTCTTCACTTGCCAAACAATTTATGAAAGGACTTTTCCGAGCCTTCCCTCCAATGCGAGCACCCTTCCAGAGTGGGAACTCAACACTGCTAGCACAGTTAATGAAGTGTCCATTTGAGCCGATCCATAAAACTGATCTCCAATTCATCACTTGGTTGCCCATTTACTGGCTCTTACCTCGGTAAAAAAGGGTTAGTGAAATCCAAGCTTTCAATATAAAGGAACCCCTTTTTAGGTCGAGCTGGTAAGCATCCGTAGGATGCAGTCCAGATCGACAACTATAGTTATCGACTTCAGGGGAATGACGGACAAGAGGGTGCCACGCGCTTTTCCGCTGGATTTGACCTCGTGCACGCGCACGTCGGCTCAGACTACGTTTGCAGCAATTCAGCCGTGCATGCACACACACGTGTGCGCGCGCACACAGTCACACACACATACACACAGACTCCAAGACACATGCACGCACACATACACAGACCCCCCGCCGCACGCGCACACACACATGCCCCCCGCCCTCGCAGCTCAGCAACAAGGTGAAGCCCCACTCACCGGCTTCCTTGGTGCGGCGGCTCTCCTCTCATCGGCAGCTGCAGGGCCCGGCAGCAGGACTCTTCCTCCCTCCTTTGGCACCGGGGCGCAGGGTAGGCTCCTGCCTGCTCCGGTGCTCAAAACAGCCGCGGCTCTTCTGTGGGAGGCGATGTTCGGTTTTTTAAAGATAGTTTGGGGACAGCACAAACCTCCCTTTTCTAGACCTGCATTTGACTAAATTAGTAAACCGCTTTACTTTACAAACTATCTTGCTCTGTGGTTTTCATTTTACTTATTAAAAGCACAGCACTGCCACCTCGCGGATGGCATAGTACAGAGCAGTATGCAAACTTGTATTATGATCTTTTGTTACTGTAGTGGAGACGGTTAAGTTATTCAGTTGTTTAATTCGCAATGTATCAGTCATAGACAGCTTAGTGTGCTCTGAATCAACAGAACACAAGCTCTTGAGCAGTCACTGCGTCCATCTCCTAGGTCGGCATCTTCATCCGTGTGAGCGTTGATCTTAAAGTTGGCATATAGAGTAGAGAGTGCCCTTCCAGCGTCTGCTATCACGTTTGAGTTCCAGATTCAGAAGTAGTAGAGGTTGTTGAGCGTTAATTATAGAAGACCCGGATCTCACCTTTTTTCTTTCTATTTTATTGCCCAGATTTGATTGGATTACATATTAAACGAGTGCAAGCAATTTGCAAGTGAGTTCATTTTATTCTCCGTCTATTGCTCCTCTTGATGAAAGGGTTCTTCTGGTACAATTATGCAGCACACACGTGGATAAGCACTTTAAAAATGAACGCTAAAATAAGCAGTTTCTAATTTATTGCAATCTTATTTTATTTTCACTATCAAAGCCACCGTGGAAATCGGCAGATAGATTTTTGCCCTCCTTCTATCTCCAGCCATATTATAAATAAATATACAACCACGAATGTTTCTTTCGGCCAGATACTGGACTTGTAGGATGCATAAAGAAAGGAATCAATCAGTCAGGGAATTTTAAAGCACGCTACTCATAAAGCACCGCTACTCACCCGTGAGGGTCTCCAGGCGCGTGGTTTGGGGGAAGCGGCTCCGCTCAGTCGCAGAGCCAGTCACGTAAATACAACACATATTGCATTACAAATGCTATAGGTGTCACCATTGCGAAAGTTAAAACTATTGGCATTGTAAATGACAAAGCTATTTCGCTATTTTCAAAACCAACACATAAATGAAAAAATTGTCATTTACAATACCAATAGCTCAAACTTTCCTAATGCGAGACCTATTGCATTGCAAATGCTTGTTACATTTTGCTCGAGACTATGTAACCCTTTGAACAAATTCCAGGTTCATTCCTAGGGTACCAACACAATTTCCCTTGAACAAACCGGTAAGATTAAAAACATTCTTTCGGATCCATCTACTCCAGCTGAAAGAGCAAAACACTCGCTGGATGTTAAACGCTGTTTAAAATTCTACCTACAGAAAACTAAGGATATCAGACGATCCAACCAGCTGTTCGTGGCTTATGGTCTAGCAACTCTTAGAAATGCTGTAGCAAAGGCAACAATAGCCAGATGGCTGGCATCTGCTATTCATTTCTGCCATGACAAGGCTAACAAACCTTTGCAGAGGAAAGTCAAAGCTAATTCGACAAGAACAGCATCAACCGCTTTGTTTGCTGAAGTAACTCCGGAAAATATGTTGTGCTGC
Organism: Lissotriton vulgaris; assembly: GCF_964263255.1. Taxonomy (NCBI): domain Eukaryota; kingdom Metazoa; phylum Chordata; class Amphibia; order Caudata; family Salamandridae; genus Lissotriton; species Lissotriton vulgaris. The sequence continues at coordinate 715,147,167 of NC_141687.1, read as the reverse complement.
GACCTGGAAAAATGTCCACACTTTAACGAGACATTACTGCCTTCAGTCTACATGTCAAGAGGATTCGGCAGTTGGACAGGCTGTCCTACGCCACCTTTTTCTTTGACACCAGTTTCAGGTAACCTTTGGCTTTTTAAATATCTGATTGTCATTGTGAGAAGTTGGCCTGATACAAAGTGTTCACTAGAATAGTGAACATTATATATCAGTCCAAACAACCCTTATTGATTGGTTGTAAGTCAACCTTATAGACCAGCTATCCTAGTAGCATGGATACGAGCAGTCTAAGGCTAAAGACTCGAGAGGGCGTGTTAAGCCAGCTGTTATACCACACATGTACCCCTTGAACACCCAGTGAAAGGACACCACACAAGTGTTATGAAAATAAACAGTGTATTTATTAAAATCACAACAGCCCTGTACTCTTTATGAGGACAGGGTACTAAGCACAAAACAAAACTCTTACGAAAATACTTAAGTTAGCACAGTATATACAAATGCCCGAGGGGCACGGAAAACCATATACTCTGAAAGTGGAATGCAAAATTACTAGCAGGTAAGTACAGTACTAATAGGCTTTGGAATCGCTAGGTCTTGACTACTGAACCTTCTGATTACTAATAGGAGGCCTAGGGGACTCGGGTGCAGAGTGTGCACTCTCACGCGGGATGCGGGACAAAGTCTATGGTAGCTAGATTTCACAAAGTTAGTGTTCTCTGGTGAACCCGATCTGGTAGGAGGAAAACGAAAGTGGATCCTGACCCTTGGATAGTGAGGCTATGCTGGGGCACCGAAATGCCGAAGTTACCTAGCCCAGGGGCTGCAGCTGCATATGTCTCAAAAGACGTCGGGAATCCTCGTAGACGGACCAGGAGCCTGGAAGAAAGATGCTGGCAGGCGACCAGTGAAGAGAGTTCGAAGTGATCCAAGCCTGGATCTTGAAGATGGATGACACCTGAAAGCAGAGGGGACCAAGTTCGTGACTACTAGCCAGTAGTCAGGTGGCACCAGGAGGGCACCGGATGGTAGTCACCTCGACTAGGTGAGTGGGCGACGCTGTGCTCTGCAGATCTCACGGTCCAGGAGGCGTTGTCGGAGACCAGGATGGAGGAGCGAGCTGTCCCACTATGGATGAAGCTGTCGGCGTCGCTGGACCCAGGATTGGGCAACAAAGCCTTGGCAAATTCAAGCCCACGCGGTGGACTCAAAATGGCGTCTGGAGTGGACCAGGAGGGTCCGGGGTGCTTCTCTTGAAGAAGGAAGCAAGGGCCAGTCTGGAGCAACCAGACCAGCAGCAGTGATGTCGTCGGGCGTCGTTAAGAAGGCCACAAGCCAGCCGGCTAGTAGCCAAACAACTCGGTGAGCAGCAAAAAGCAGAAGGGCCCCACGCAGATCGTGGCGATGCTGGAGGGCTGATCTTCGGTGCTGGAGCTGCTCAGGGTTGGGGCTTCTCGGACCCCAAAGCACTCACCAGTGGAGCACACGGTGGGCTTGTTGCAAAGAAGTCGTGCAGTCTTGGCGATCTTCGGTCCCTCGAGGTCTCGTCGCACTCACGGTTCTCAGCTTGGCTGTAGAGGTCAGAGGTGCCAGGGAAGCCGTGTCTCGTCGAGCTGGGTCGTCGGATTCCGGAGGAAGGACTTGCAGCAGACCGCAGTGTTCTTAGGATGGTGCCCGCTGATGCAGGGTGACTACTCCTTAGCCACAAGGGAGAATCTTGAAGAAGAAATCTTGATGTCTTTTCGCAGAAAGTCGTGTCTTGATTCCAAAGATCTAATTTGAACAGGGGGCCCGCTCCTATCTTTATACTAAAAAAGGGGGCTGACCCGGTGACTAGGTCCTGCCTATGGGTGGGACTAGGAGGGGGGTGGTTACACCCCTCTCCCATGCCGGACTTTCCCCAGGCCAGGGGCTGGTGTGCCCCTGGAACTGGTTCTGACCGGCCTATGCGTAGTGAGCACCGGGGTGCCACTCAGCAATCACCTTCCTGTAAAGCCCTGCCTACCCAGGATACACAAAACCCTGTCTGGGACGGTGCTAGCACCGCCCTCGACAGGAAACCCTTTGTCCAGGCTCCCCTCGCTGGAAGGACTCCCAGCTGCAGGGGGTCAGACTCATGTCTGTGGTGGCAGCATCCATTTTGTGGAGCTGAGGCTTCAGTTAACTTTAACCGGGGTTCACAGTTACATACATGTCGTGTCCCTCTAGAAGGGTGGAATGCTAACCCCGTCGCCAGAATTGGCGAGGGGTTAGTATTCCAATTCGTATGACACCTTACTCGACATGTTTTGATAAAGCAATACCAAAGATGGCATTTAACCGCGAGGATTATAATGCACTTAAGAGTATATGGTATGCGATATCATGGAACAGCTATTAGGACTTGGTTCCGCAAGCTGCAGACAGGCTCAGCTCATGCCAGAGCACCATCTCACACGATTCCAAGCACTCTGCCTTCAGGATTGTTAAGGCCTGCCATAGGAGTGACTGATAGGAATCTGTGTGTCCATTTTTAGGGTTAGATATAGGTATACTATATCTACAGCAAAGGGTGATTACACGACTTTGCCCCAGCTGTCATGCAGCCAGTTGTGTCAAATTTAGGAGGCCAGCCAGGGGTGGCATAATACATGCTTCAGCCCCTGGTAGGCCCTGGGTACACCTATGCCCTGAGTTACAGGGTCTGATAAGGTGGCCCAGTACCAATTGGAAATGTACCTAAGGTACATGGAATCCATTTTACAGAGAGAGCAGTAGGCCTGGGGTCCTGATTGGCAGGGCCCCAGGTCGACTATGTCAAAAAACAGCTAAAACACCGGGCAAAAAGTTGGGGGCAACCATAGTCAGGATGTACCTTCCTACAGTCATCATTCACGGTATACATAAGGTTATGCGATTAGAACACATTATTTATATGTACTTTCGTATATGTGTATATGGCGTACATATCCATGTATGGACATTACTATGCATGTCTCTTTAGTTATAACTCATGTTTTAACTTTGAAGGTTTGCATTTTCAAACCTCTTAACAAATAATGGATGCAACTGGGAGTTTATCAGCACAAGTCTCCCACCATCCACAACTGACTGTATACTTGGTATACTGCTTGGTACTCTGATTCAGGCATGTGAATCTATGAAAGAAACCCAAATACTGAATAAGAAAACAAGTTACTTACCTGTTAATACGGTTATCCAGTATTGGTATCTTTCATAGATTCACATGCAGAGAGTCCGTTCTCTGTTTTGGGATACTTATTTCCCACTTGTGCTAACGAAAATCTGAGGAGAACTGGCTCTGCAGAGGGTTCTAGAGGGTGATTGGTTGTGACCAAATTTCTGGTTCTTTTAGCATAATGATGTAGATAGGCTTCTAAGATCTATGCCTCAGGCCTTTTCTTTTGGGCCTACTACTGTTTACCTTTGGCACTGCTTTTTTATTTACCGTGGGACTCCCGCAACGGGGAAGGTATGTGAATCTATGAAAGATACCAATACTGGATAACCGTAGTTACAGGTAAGTAACTTGTTTTCCTATTGATTTATAAAGATCAAGCTAGTATTACTGAAGCATTTAGTAGAACTACAAACAGTTCTGCACAAAGAGCCCACAATCGCTTGGATCTGTTAATCTATTAGAGCGCAGTAAAGTAGATCTGAGAACAATCATCTTGTATACTCTCAAGACAGTAGATATAATATAGTCCAACATAGTTATGTTCCATATTTGGCGAAAATGGGCTTAACAGGGGCTTGTGATATCCTTTTGTTTCTAGACCGGCTGCGTGAAGGCAGTAAATGTCCAGTATGTGACTAGTATGTTGTAGTCTATGGCACCCGACATTTGGATAGTGGTAATGGGTTGAAACGGGACCGGAATCTCTTTAAAAATTATTGGAGTTACAGCACTTGACCACAGTTTGGCTAATCATGTCTCCAAAACCATTGCAACATTTTTTGTTCTTTTTAATTGAAGTTGGCATGAAGGATGACCACTAATAATGTAACACCTGCTTTTGTATGCATTTTTGGTTTTTCTATGTGTATCTTCCCTTTAACATAGTTGTTAAATTCAACCCCCACCCTCACAGCCACAAGCAGATTTTGTACAATAAAGCAGTCTGGTAAAGTTTAAATGAATATTTGAGCACTAGCTGACAATACAGTGACCTGGATTGACAATTTTTTAATGTATTTTCCTTTTGTGGTTCTGTGCCCCAGTATATCACTTCAACTCTGTGCCGCCCACCTTACCCCCTCCCCACACCTACAGAAAGCCTCAACTTTACAGATCCAGAAGTGGAGTAAAATACCTCCTCCTGTGAGCTCATTCAGCATGGTTCTCTTGCAATTGGCTGTATTGCTTTGGTTGTGTGCTTTTTGGTGTGGATGCTAACTGCTCAATTTTGTATTTGTCAGCACTTCAGAATCGTGATCCTGCCTGGTACCAAGCTCTGACAAATGGCTTGAATGAAGAACAAGGAAAACAGTTACAAGACATAGCAACCCTGGCAGAACAGAGGCGAGCAGCCCATGGTATTTTAATGCTTCGGTTTCATGATTTGGAGCTTGGCTTTTTTAAGTGTCTTGTTTTTTCCTATCTTACTCATTTTGTATGGGTAAACAGTGGGCATAGAGAAGACTTAAGCCTGACTTTCCACATGGGATTTGTAATCTTAGAGTATGGTTTTATAGTCTCAAAAATGTAGCTTTTGCCATAATGGGGATGAGAAATGCAATATTCCCAACATGTTACCCTGTACACAGTCGGTGAGGTACAAGAGGCAAAGATGACTTGTGTAGTATGAGTTTGTTTTGGAAGCTGGCACTTAAAGTAAGATATTTGAAACTTAAGAATGTGGAGAGGGTGGGAGTATGTATGCAAATGCTGGATACAGTTTTCAACCTTGTTCAGACATTTTGTTGGACAAGCAGGCCAATGAGGGTATTATTGAGCCTTTTATAGACTGTATTTTAGGATTGGACGGAGGCTTATACCAAGCTTGGAGTGTTTATGCCTGATGCTTGAAAGTACATGTTTACAGCATCAGCTTGCCTGTAGATACCCCCCCCCCCCCCCCCCCCTCTTCTTTGTCTTCCAATCAGACTTCTGGAAACCTGATGGTTCAGGCATGCGCTTCATAGTTTAAATCGAAGACTCTTTTCTATTCCCTCTAAGAAGAAATCGAGATGTATGCTTTGGGGCTTAACTATCAATCTAGGATGTTTGGCCCTTAGTTTTCAAACTTGTCCTTTGCTGGCCAAGTATAATCATACTATTGGGTAAATGGCCTATTTTGTGAACTCCTTTGCATCTGAGGAAGCAATTTGCATATGGGGGGGGGGGGGTAGTGTTATAAACTAAACTGTTCAAGAAACAGTGGCATGGTCTTGGAGTTCTGCAGTTGTCCATCGCCATGTATTTAATGCATATGGCTCAAGGGAATGGGTGGGGCACATCTCCCAGCCCCTGCTCTGTACTGAAGAAACAACCGAGACCGTCTACTTCGACAACGACTGCACCTGCCTCGATGCCAAGCAGAGTTCTTCGGCGCTGACTGGCAAGTCTGGTCATAGATCGGGACTGTAGAACAGATTCTTCATAAGCTACAAGAAGAGACCAATGCCTGCCAGAAACCTCTTGTAATTCATCCTCATATGGACCAAATACTCACCGCCCTTAGATCTGCTGCTCAACCATCCAAACGGGAGCGGTCCTTCAAAGATGCCTTGTACATGCCACCTCCACCAAAGTTGTGAAAAAAGTGGGCACGGCTAAAAGCCCATTGCTACTTTCTACACTGCCACCCCTGCCAATCCTTAAACACTCACCTACTTCTCAAGGGGACCCTGTGCAATACACACCTTGCGGTGGGGATTAATGTCACCTCGGTCAGATTTATGAGAGTGTCAAGGTGGGGGGGTGGGAGGGGTACCTTCGATCTCACCAGGATCCCTGGGACCCTTATGACACTGACCCACTAGTGAACACACATCCTGACTTGAATCCTGCCTGATCTGCCCCACATTATGATGCTACATCCTACCACAACTTGATTGTTAGAACTGCCTCCTTCTACAAAGTGAATCTCTATACTGAGCCGTCGGGGGGGATTTCATTTTGAGACTTTCCTCCAGTCACTGCTCTGCTCCAGATCTCCCCTTGCTTGAAGGCATGCTCGCACACCCCAGATTTGTTATGATCCAGTACGTGCGAGAGACAAAATACCAAGGGTGGACAAAAATATATAAGGCTTTACTAAATGACCCTCTCTACATCCGGGGCCAGCTTCCACCCGATTCGTAGTAGCAACAGGCCATAAGTGTTAACTCTCAAACCAATGGTGATTCCCCATACCAGATAAAGAGTAAGCAAATGCATACTTCGTTAAGAGGGTGGTAGCTGCGCAATCTGCCAACCGTTGGTATATTTCCAATCCCATTGAACTGCTTTCCAGGTATGACTACCCCATTTGATGAAATGGAAGAACTCCAATATCTCCCAGAAGAGCGGAAGAAAAGAGGATTTAAAATAGTCTGAGGGGAAACAAATCTCCAGCACTTACATCCGCTGTGCCCTGGATGCTGCAGACATTGCTGCTAGTGGGGTTTAACTAGAGTGTCCTGTTGCACAGGCAAATATTGCTCTGAATCTGGTTTCAAACCAGAGGTCCAACAGCATTTGCTCAACCTGCCCTTCGATGGCAACATCATTGTACAAAAGGTTGAACAATTATTAGAAAAAATTATGGACACAACAGCTAAAGCAATGGGTTCTCTACAAACCCCTACCCTTTGCAGGTTCTTTTGCTGTGCATTTTATTGTGGAGGTTCCAAAACCAACTGTCCCCAAACCCCCTGCACCCACACCAAAACTTCCATCTCATACCGACGTGCACACATGCCTATCCTAGAGGCTATTTTTGAGGCTCCTACAGAGGTAACGATCCAAAATAAGAGGTAAAGGTGGCTTCCTTCAAAGCCACCACTGCTATGCTCTGATTTGCTTCTGCCTGATCTCAAAAACGGATGGATCACTCCGTTTAAAGGCATTGGGTCCAATATTGGTCTAATCAATTCTTTCATAGCCCGTTTACATGGTGACTGTAGGAGAGTAGGGTCTGCAATCCTATGATCACCCCAGATTTTTGCTTTTTGCTTCTCTGGCTGTGGGCCTGCTAATCAGACCCACAGCCTTGCTGTTCTCTCACTAAATTGACACGTGTACCTTAGGTGCATTAACCAATTGGTACTGGGCCACCTTATCAGACCCTGTAACTCGGGGCATTGGTGTACCCAGGGCCTACAGCATGTATTATGCCACCCCTGGCTGGCCATCTAAATCTGACACAACTGGCTGCCCGACAGCTGGGGCAAAGTGGTGTAAGCACCCTTTGCTGTAGATATAGTATACCTATATCTAACCCTAAAATAGACATAAGGGTAGTTTGGAATGATACACAGTGATCACTAGAATAGTGAGCACTACATATTAGGCCAACATCTCACAGTGTCTCTTCAGGGTGTCATTTTGCCACTGCAACAAGGAGACTTCATGACGCACTTTACCTCAAGGATGCCTATTCCCTCATTCCAATCCATCCGGCACTTAAGATTTGTAGACTGCATTAACAGTTAAAAGTGCTCATCTTGGGAGTCGCTACTGCATCTAGGGTTTTTACCAAGTGCCTCACAGTAGTGGCTGCTAACTTGCGCATACAAGGAATCCACGTTCCTGCCGACATGGCAGCCATGTATTGCCTTCCGAAGCAAGGGCGCACCAGAGCTCCTCAACTCTCCCAAAGCATCTGGAGGTGGGCACTCGAACACAAAATCCAGCTGTTAGTTGAATACTTAGCGGGAGTGTACAATTACTTTACCGACTTACTTAGCAGGATGTGGCAACAAGTCCCCAATTGGGAACCCCTCAAGTCCTGAGTGAAGTACTTCTGGCGCTGAGGACTATCAGACATGAACCTCTATGCCACAGCAGAAAATGCCAGGTGCCCAAACTTAGCCTCCAGGCGCCCACACTTGTAGTCCAAGGGCATGCACTATGAATAAGCTGATCAGGGATGTTTACTGCACTTTTCCTCCTCTCTTGCTACTTCCGGTTGTGGTTTAGAAGCTTCTGCAGACATCTCAGACCATCATCCTGGTAGCTCCCTCATGGGCACAACAATCGTGGTTCTCCTCCATCATAGAACTCTAAAACTGTTAGGGGGAAACTCTCCAACAGGCCAGACCTTCCTATGGAGAGTCATGGAGAAATCAGACATCCGGACCACAAGTCACGCAATCTTGCGATCTGGCTCCTGAGGTCTTAGAGTTTGGATACTTTAACCTTCCACCAGAATCCTTTTTAAAGAGACTGGCGGACCTACTACTCAGACCGGTCATGCGGCAAAGTGGAAGTCTTCTGTTTTCGGTCCAAACCTATTGACCCACTAGCAGTCAAAGTACAAGAAATTCTCTGCTACCTGCTTTATCTGTAAACTTGTGGTTTAGCTGTCACATCCATACGATTGCATCTAGCGACTGCAGTCACTTATCTTCAGAACAGGCAACATTTCCCTGTTCAGAAACTGTCATTAAAGCTTTCATGGAAGTGAAGTCAATCCTCCTTTACCTCTACCTGACTGTTGTGGAACGGGCTCTCAGAACATTAGGTTCGAGGCATGCGGGCTGCTGAATTCAAATCTGTGCATGGATCACCGCCTAGTGTTTAGTCCAGATGATTGCACATTGTTGTCCTGGAAGAGTCTTCGAAGTATCCCGAGATAGGTGGCTCCTCCCCAGGACTACAGTGCGAATGGGCATCCTCTCCATCCTCGGATTGTTTTTTTCCGCCATTGGGTTCGGATGTACTTTTCTTTACTGAAGTTCGGAAACTTTCAAAAGGCCTTCGGGGTCGTAGATATTGTTTCGATCGGTGCAGAGTTCTTCTTCCAGTTATTCTTGAGCAGGACATCTAATAGCTGCGTGGCCTTTTCGACACCGGATCCCCGATCGTCGATGGAACGGAGCCCGTTCAAACGATGCCCCCTCTGTAACTCTAAGTACCCGCACATCGATGTACACCCAGTGTGCAACAAGTGCCTATCACCAGAGCACGATGAGAACTACTGTCTAGCTTGTGCTCGATTCAGGTTGAAGAAGAGGCTTAGACTCCGACGCGCAGCGAGGCAAACTATGTCGAAGCCAGCGCCCGACCCGGTGAATATCTTCGGCGACTATGAGGTTGTCGAGACAGAGGATCCAGAGCAGCAGTCGGATCCCGGTTCGGAGCATGACTCCAACTATTATGAAGACGACTAAGACCACTTCTAAGATGAAAACGTCGTCTAGGTAAGGGACGACGTATCCCCCCATCGGAGCCGTTGATGACGCGACTCGAGCGATGAACCGAGCCCAACAGTGGGTACGGGGCCCGAAACAGACACTCCAAGACTTCCAAGGGCTCAGGTCGAGGCATCGCCAGAAGGCCTTGGCCAGGATCATGAACATTCTATAGCCCCGCGTCAAGGCCTGGCTAAGAATACATCAATGAGCCATCGGTTCAACTACTCAAATCGAAACCGAAAGCCATCGACTCAACCAAAACTGCTGAAAACAGTCTTCGGGTCGTAAGGCTCTAACCCATCGGAGTAGACGAAGAAAAAAGGTGTCTATGACCCTGCGGGGTCAAAAGTAAAAAGTGTCGAACTGAAGATCGGTGCGCTGAAGTCCGCCATTAAGACCAAGCACGTCGATCCGAAGAAGTCTACGTCGACAGACAGCGACACAAACCAGGGACTAGAGTCTCGGAAGGTTCTCGATCCGAAGCATCCGGTTGACAGGCCACAGCTCGTCAAAAGCCTTGCGTCGAAATCCAAAAGCGCCTCAAAGGACCATGTTGAGTCGAGGCATAGGAGACGGCCTCCGACGCCACCAGCACCGAAGTCGACGCAGGGCCAAAGACTTATTAATGAAAAGGCGAAGTCAGTCGGGCCTACATAGACGCCGGCGCCGAAGGTCAGTCTGTCTAAAGACACTATATGCCACCAATAAAATTCTGACTGCCACCGACTGCACACCCCAAGGCGCTCGATCCAAAACCTGGGGTCGAAAAACACCCAAACAGGTGTCATTGGGGAAAAGGAGTCACCCTCTGGACGAGGACGTTATGTACAAAGAGCCCTCGTATGATGACCAGTCGAAGCTACATATCTACTCCGAATCTGGTAGACTTACTATCTATCAAAGGAAGATCAGGTCGGAAAATCCTCTGGAATCCTACAAAATTCCACTCAAAAAGAAAAGGGATTCTGCAACATCACCTGTCCTTTTTGAGACTGTGGTACCATGGCCAGGACACTTCTGCGTACTCACCCACACCCACTACTGAGGATATATGGGGTATGACGATGATGAACAATATCAGTTCGAGGCATGTGGGCTGCTGAATTCATATCTGTGCATAGATCGCCGCCTAGTGTTGGGTCCGGATGATCGCACATTGTTGTCCTGGAAGAGTCTTCGAAGTTTCACGTGATATGGGGCTCCTCCCCTGGACTACAGTGCGCATGGGCATCGACTCCATCCTCAGATTGTTTTTTTCCGCCATTGGGTTCGGATGTATATTGGTTCACTCTAGTCGGAATCTATATAAACTTTCTTGCGGCCAAAAGGCTTTTAGTTTTCTCGTCGGTATAGTCTTGCGTTCGGTGCCTGCTTCTTCCAGCTCGGTTCCGAGCCGGATTCCAGAGAACCGCGTGCTTTCGACGCAGAGGGCACAGTCGACGCAACAGACCTTATCGACTGTTCATCATGGAACGGAGCCCGTTCAAGAGATGTCCAGTGTGCAACTCAAAGTATCCCCACATCGACGTCCACCCGGTGTGCAACGTGTCGGTCGCCGGATCACGAAGCCAGTTGCATGGCTTGTTCCCGTTTTCGATCCAAGAAGACGCTTAAGCATCGACACAATGCGCGCCAGGAGGCCCAGCAGACTGCACCGGCGCCTGTGGACATCTTCGATGCCGGGGATGATGAGGGAGCTCACCGGGAAGTTGGTGAAAACCTGTTGAATCCCGCGTCGGAGGCCGACTAAGACTACGACGCGGACGCTGAAATGTTCGAAGCAGAGGAAGTCATAAACTAGGTAGGAGAAGACGATGGGGCCTTTGGGGCCATGGAGGATAGCTCGAGCGAAGAGCTAACTCCAACTGACATTGGGGCCGAAACGCTTCAAAAGGCTCAGGTCGAGGGATCGCCACTAGGCCTTACCCAAGATCTTACGATGGGTTCTACGGCCCCGCCTTCGGGCGCGGCTACAGACATTACTATTGAGCCGCACCCTGCAAAATCGAAACAGAGTAAAACCAACGGTCTCGACGCAAGCAAAAGCACTGGTGCCCCCTCGAAACCGAAAGTGCGCATTACTTTGGCCGGATCGAAGGCCTCGGAGCCATCGGTGCCGACTAAGCAGAAGAGTGTGGTCGATCCGAAGACACAGGTCAAGGGCGTCGCGACTAAGTCTGCCACGCCGAAGACAAAGGTCAAGGTGGTCGAACCGAGTAAATCGGCACCGAAGGTGGTAGACTCAAACAAGGGACTCGGTGATGAGGCCAAAAGCGGCACAACCCACGAGGCCACGTCTGGTGGTGCCTCGAAGACTCCCGTCGACTCGGCGCGGCCGTCCGCCGCTTTCTCCAAGCAGGTGGCGGACTCCCTAAAGCGCATCAAGGAGAAGACCTCGACTGTCAGCCCGAAAGATCCTCCACCTTCGAAGCCGATCGAGAAACCTCAAAAAGCATCGACGCCCATTCACTTAACGCTGCCGCCAAAAGTGGCGCCGAAGGCTTTCACCCCTAGGATGGGCGCCGGCGTGCCCGAGAAGGTGTCATCGGTGCCCAAGTCGACGACAGTGGTCCCAACATTAAAGCATCGACAATCTTCGTTGGAAGAACAACAAGAACATTTTATCGATGCCGAAACAGGCAGACTTTCCCTCCATAAACGAAAAATTGCCCCGGAACAGCCAATGGAGTCCTATAAAATTCCTTTAAAGAAAAAGGATTCCACTTCAACTCATGTTCTCGTGGAACCACTTTCTCCACATGGCCATGATGTCTCACCCACTTACTCGGACGTGGACGCTGGGGATGGTGATGAGTACAGCTATCCTCACTACACCGACCCTGGTGATATCAATGAACCCTGGGCAGCTGGTGCTGCCCCAGTTGATCCTCACTCTACCCCAGACACAACTCTATGCTGTAAAAAGGTCGCCTACAGAGGGTTCAGCGGCGTTTAATGCCCTCATTGAAAGGGCGGCTAAAAATCATGACTTCCAGCTCCATGCTGACCCCATTGAAGTGGACTTTCTTTTTGACACCTTTCCGTCTCAGAGAGAACTGTCAAGACTCTGCCTATGTTGAAGGGTGTCTTAAAACATGCTGGGGAGATCTTTAAAGAGCCTACCAGAGCGCTAAACCCTAGGATAAACCCTAGGATTGAGAAGAAGTATAAACCAGCGCCTACTGACCCTAAGTTGCCTTTGGGCTCTCCTTGATGTTTCAAATGCCCGGAAGAGGGCTAATTCTCAAACAACGGGATGATGCTCCTCCCCCAGATAAGGAATCTAAGGTGTTTGAGGCATCAGGGAAAAGGGTGGCAGCTCAAGCGGCCAATATCTGGCGCATTTCAAGTACAAAAGCACTTTTAGCAAGGTATGACAGGGCACACTATGACACACTGGAGACCCTGTTGCAGCACCTGCCAGACGAATACAAGGAGGCAGCTGAGATGCTCATCCAAGAGGGGAAGCTAATATCCAATGCTTCCATTAAATGTGTACTGGACGCGGCTGATACCGCGGCCAGAGCTGTCAACACTAACGTCATGCTGAGATGACATGCCTGGCTCAGAATCTCGGGATTTAAGCCAGAGATGCAGACCACCATTCTTAATCACAGTAAACCCTGATCATCTGTTTGGCACAGAGGTGGACACCACCTTGGAAAAGAGAAAAAAGACACTGAAACTGCTAAGTCCATGGGGGCCTTGCAGTCCCAGCAATTCAGGGGTGGTTCTTTTCGTCACTCAAGCACTAGAGGTGTTTCCAGAGGCCAGCTCTCCCAAACCACGCTGTACTACAAAGGCAACAGGCAGTCCACATACACCAAACAAACTCTAGGTGGATATCGTGGAAACCGCGCCAAAGGCAGTGGTCGTGGAAACAACAACTCCAGATCCTCTGCCACTAACAAACCGTGACTCCTTGTCACTGCCCCCCGACCACGCAACACCTGTCAGGGGAAGACTTCAACAGTTCCTGCCAGTCTGGAAGTCCATCACCACAGACAGGTGGGTCACACAGCTTATACAGTACTGTTATTGTCTGGAGTTGACATCCACTCCACCCAACATACCCCCAAGACACCGTCCTATGTCCGCCGAGCATTTGCACTTATTGCAGCAGGAGGTCCTCGTCATGCTGCAAGAAGGGGCAATCGAGCTCGTGCCTGTGGAAGAAAGGGACAGGAGTTTACTCACTTCTTGATACCAAAAAAGGATGGGTTCCCTCAGACCCATACTGGACCTCAGACCCCTCAATCAGTACATTCTATCGGAGCACTTTCACATGCTGACCCTGCAGCAATCGGGGATTTTCTCGCAACGCAGCGCGAGTGTTCATGCAGTTGATAGGCATGATGGCCTCCTGCATCTCCATAGTCCTGCACGCGAGACTACATATGCGTCCGCTTCAGGAGTGCTTGGCACGTCAGTGGACCCAGGCTCACGGACAGTTGAAAGACCTAGTGTTGGTGAGCGGTCGGGCATACAACTCTGCATTGGTGGAATCCACAAAACCTTTGCCAGGGACGACCGTTCCAAGAGCCTGTGCCACAGATCATCCTGACGACGGACGCTTCTCTCCAGGGATGGGGAGCTCATGTACTCAATTACACTGTGCAGGGACTATGGACACCACAGCAAAGGAAGATGCACATCAATGTTCTAGAACTGATGGCGATCTTCATGGCACTGAAAGCCTTCAAAGTACATCTGTGCAACAAGGTTGTGTTGATCCGGACGGACATGACGGCCATGTACTACATTCAGAAGCAGGGAGGAACACTCCACAGTTGTCTCATCTGGCTAAGAGCATGTGGAAGTGGGCCATTCAGAGAAACATCTTCCTCAAGGCAGAACACCTCCCAGGCAAAGACAATCAGATGGCGGACCTGCTCAGCAGGTACAGCCAACAAATGCACGAGTGGGAGATACATCCATCGGTACTCCACCCGTACTGCCAACGGTGGGGTCATCCAGAGATAGACCTGTTCGCCACAAAGGAGAACGCAAAATGCCGAAGCTTTGCTGCCAGGTTTCCACACCCACAATCGCAAGGCAATGCGATATGGATGAACTGGTCAGGCAAATTTGCGTACGCTTTTCCCCCAGCACCTCGAATACCGCTGGTGGCACGCAAGCTGAAGCAGCACTCGATGACTCTCATCCTGGTTGCTCCGACGTGGGCTCGCCAACCATGGTACACCACGTTTCTGGAACTGTCCGTGGTACCGCATCAAAGGCTGCGCCTCACACCCATGCTTTTGACGCAGAGCCATGGCGACATTCCGCATCCAGATCCGCTACAGCTCAACCTGGCGATCTGGCTCCTGAGGTCTTAGAGTTTGGCTACCTCCACTTACCTCCTGACTGTATGGACATCATCCGGGAGGCAAGGAAGCCCACCACCAGAGTATGCTATGCGGCGAAGTGGAAGCTGTTTGTCATTTATTATGCAGGCCACAACATTGACCCGCTGGATGCATCCATTCAGAACATCAATTGTTATCTCTTACATCTGTACAAATGTAATCTGGCCTATGCTTCCATTCGCATACATTTATCCGCAATGGCTGCTTATCTCCAAAACAGACAGCACCTCTCACTTTTCAGGGTGCCTGCCATTAAAGCCTTTCTGGAAGGACTCCAATGTGTCATTCCCCCGCGGACGCCACCAGCTCCGGAGTGGAACCTCAATGTGGTCCTCACCAGGCTTATGGGTCCCCCTTTTGAACCACTGCATTCCTGCGAGATTCAATTCTTGACATGGAAAGTGGCTTTCCTTATAGCGATTACGTCGCTACGACGAGATAGTGAACTCCAGGCACTAACTATCCAAGAGCCATTTATTCAAATTCACTCTAACAGGGTGGTGCCTCGCACTAACCCTAAATTCCTTCCTAAAGAAGTGTCAGTTTCATATCAACCAGACTATAGAACTACCTGTGTTCTTCCAAAATCCAGAGTCACTGGCGGAGAGAATGCTCCACACACTTGACGTTAAAAGGTCCCTAATGTATTACATTGATAGGACCAAGGATTTTAGGAAGACTAAACTCTTTGTTGCCTTGGCGCCACAACACAAAGGTAACCCAATTTCCAAGGCTGGTATAGCCAGGTGGATAGTTAAATGTATTCAGATCTGCTATCGGAAAGCCAAGCGCACTCTCACCATTCCACCACGGGCCCACTCCACCCGAAAGTTGGGGGCCTCCATGGCTTTCCTTGGAAATATCCCTTTGGAAGACCTATATAGAGCAGCCACATGGTCTACCACACACACGTTTACAAAACATTACTGTTGATGTGCACTCCAAACAGCAGGCAGCTGTAGGGCAGGCTGTTCTAAAAACACTTTTCCAAACTGCTGCAGCTGGCACAGGCGGCCGCCGTTAATGGAGGGACTGCTATGTATTCTTTGCACAGATATGAATTCAGCAGCCCACATGCCTCAAACCAAATATGCTACTTACCAGTATGCATCTGTTCTTGGCATGTAGGGCTGCTGACATTCAGATCGCCCTCCCTCCTCCCCGGCGGCTGCAGCATTCACACATACTTCTAGCATGGTCATCATTCACTTAGTTTCACTCCATCTTGGCCACAATGGCTAAAAACAATCTGAGGATGGAGTCGATGCCCATGCGCACTGTAGTCCAGGGGAGGAGCCACCTATCTCCTGATACTTCGAAGACTTCCAGGACAACAATGTGTGATCATCCGGACCCAACACTAGGCGGCGATCTATGCACAGATATGAATGTCAGCAGCCCTACATGCCAAGAACAGATGCATACTGGTAAGTAGCATATTAGTTCTAACAACTGCAACAAATACAGGTGACCACCACTAAGGGGAGACACTGCTACACAATCTGCAGCTCTTATGCCTTGAACGGTAAATGCTACTTATGGCCCATCCTGGACCTATGGTTCCTAAGCCAATACATAAAAACTCAAAATGACGTCCCTACAAGAAGTTATACCACAAATAAGGGATGGGGATTTTATGTCCACTATAGACCTCAAGGATGCCTACCTACACATTCCCATGAACCGAAAACGCAAACATCTACTGAGATTTGCCATCAACAGAGCGCACTACCAGTTCACAGCCCTAGCCTTTGGACTAAAATCTGCACCAAAGGTCTTCACAAAATACCTAGCTGCGGTAGCGGCGCACTTACGAAGGCAGGGAAAACATGTATATCCCTACCTAGACGACTGGTTGGTGAAGGCCAATTCCTGCAACCAATGCAAACTACATGCTCAGTGGGTCACGCACACGCTGACAGAACTAGGGTTTGCGATACACTGGGGGAAGTCCTCAATAGAACCAGAAGAGGTGGAGATCTTCCTGGGCGCACAGATCAACACCATTCAGGGCACCGTGTTCCCCAGCGAGAGTACCTTCGCACTGCTGAAGGAGACCAGTCACTACCGGAAGGGTCAACATCTGACAGGGAGGACAGTGATCAAACTCATGGGGATGATGGCGTCCTGCATACACCTAGTCCCCATTCTCCGACTCCACATAAGACCATTCCAGGAATGGCTACAGCAGCAATGGTCACAGGCAACAGGGAGTTGGGAGGATCTACTGGTTGTAACGCATGCAATGCAAAAGGAGATCACATGGTGGAACAAAGAACATAATAAAGGGGTTATCATTTACACCACCAACCCAAACAGTGACCATCACAACAGACTCATTCCAAATGGGATGGGGGGTGCACATGAGCCAGCTCCAAGCGAGGGGTTTGTGGACACACACAGATGCGATCAGACACCTCCACTACCTGAAACTAAAAGCCTTCCAGAGAAACTGTACGGGCGGAGGATGTTGAAACAAACCAACACCACAACAATGTTCTACATCAACAAGCAGGGAGGTACATTATGTGGCGCTATTAAGCCTAGCACAGAAATCAGCATCCCACAAGTGGGAGTTTAATACACAGGAGACACAAAAGCCATTCAAAAAATGGGGGACCCCACAAATAGACCTGTTTGCAACACACCAGAATACAAAATGCCAAAACTTCGCATCCAGACAGCCAGGACAGCAATACCAAGGAAATGCCCTATAGATAAGCTAGTCGAAGACATTTGCCTACGCTTTTCCCCTGATACCGCTGATGCACAGGGTGCTCAGCAAGTGCAGAACAAGTAACATGACACTGATACTGGTAGCACCACAGTGGGCCAGGCAGTTCTGGTTCTCACAGATAGTGGAAATGGGGCAGGGGCCACCACACAAGTTCCCAAAAAGAGTTGCTCTCAGTGCAATGCGGAACGGTACTTCACCCAGCAACGGAAAGCTTCAGCCTAGCAGCTTGGCTCCTGGAAACTTGAAGTTCGCACACCTAAAACTCCCGGCGAACACGCTGCGGGAGGCAAGGAGACCTATCACACGGAAGTGTTCTGTAGCAAAATGGAAAAGGTTCACCCAATGGTGCATCAAGGAAAAGCTACAGGAGAAAATCACCAGGGAATCAACAGTGCTAAAATGTTAAAACACACTTGCTAAAGAACAACCTATGCTACACCTTACTAAAGGTACACCTAGCAGCAATAGTAGCCTACACAAGAGGGGAAACGGGGAAAAGTTTCTTTACATCCCAGGTGGTTAAAAAAAAATACTGCATGGGGCCAAAAGAATTTCCCCCCCCCCCCCCCCCCCCCCCCCCCAATATAGTTCTCATGCAACTTATGAAGGCGCCTTTCGAACCCATTCCCAAGGCCTCTACATATGCTCATCAAAAAACAGCCTTTCTGGTAGCAATCCCCTCGCTACGCAGGGAAAGCGAACTGCAAGCGCAACACTACAAGAACCCTACATTCAAATTCACAATGACAGGGTGGTAATGAGAATGGATCCACATTTTATGCCAAAGGTGGTGTCAAAGTTTCACTTAAGCCAGGCAATACAGATACCAACTTTCTTCCAGAAACCATCCACAAGCGCAGAAAGAGCACTGCACTCTCTGGACGCTAGAAGAGCAGTGATGCATTACATTAAGAGAATTAAAGATCGTAGAAAAACAAAGCAATTCTTTGTGTTTTTCTCAAGCAGTTTCTTGGGAAGACTGGTAACAAAAAGCACCATTGCACAATGGATCACACAGACAATACAATTCTGCCACAAGCAGGCAGGTCAAGAACGACAAGGAGCAGCACAAGCCCACTCTGCCAGGAAGGCTGTTGCTCCTTTTTTCTGGCAAACACACCCATCCAAGACATTTGCCTGGCGGCAACATGGGCTTCAGTGCACACGTTCACTAAGCACTACTGCGTGGATATACAGATGAACAAGGAAGCACAAGTAGGACAAAAGGTGCTTCAACATGTACTCAACAGACGCTCATCTTCCACCCAGCCGCCACAAACTTAGCAAACCACTACAAAGTCTATGCACAGCATAGTGAATCCAGAAAGATTCACGCTGCAAAACAAATAGTTTCTTACCTGTCAGTGATTCACTAGCGAACCCACCCACATCTGCCAGAAAGATGAGACCGGGGAACAGGGGATTTAAAAGATTATACGAATGGAAAAAGACCTTCAAAAAGGATAAACAAAGATGGCACAAAACAAGAACAAAAAAGAATCTGAAGATGGAGCTCAATGGTGGGAGCTTTCTGGGGAAGCGTGCCGACGTCACGGGAGGACACCAAATGGTGGGATGTCGACGCCCACATGGGCCGCGGGGGAGGGAGGGGGGGAGAAAAACAGAATGATTCCAGACCCAATCAGTAGAGGGCTGAATAATGCACAGCATAGTGAATCCAGAAAGTCTTCAAGCAGCAAAACTACACTGACCGGTAAACTATTCGATCTCCTTCCTGAGGCTTGTCCATTCTTGATCACTGTGGTACAAAAAGTCTTAAACACCTGTTAGGCCTAAGGCTCCTCGCCCACACTACCACTAATAGAGCACTTTGGGTTTTGCATTGAGCCTGGTACACTTTTGGGGAACCCCTGGACTCTGCTTTTGAATACTGGCGATTCAAATTAACAAGAAACCGCGCAGGCTTGGGCCTTTAGTAGTTCATGTTTCATGGGTGTGAATTTTGAGTTTTGAAGATGAGGATCTAATTGTAACATATCTAGTGACCTTTATCGATGAATATAGCTAAATGTTGGCATGCTGTTTAAAATGCCAATGGGGTCTTATCTTTAAAGAACTAAAGTTATAGCTCCCAAAGCAGCAGGTCTTAAAGTGTAGTGCAGATAGAAATAGGCCTGAAATGTTGCCCTATTCCTGTGAAACATTGAGATGTGACAAATGGGACCCCTTTATCTTGGAATTTTGAGTGAAGGCCAGCTATATTCCATGATAACCTGTTTAAACAGAACTGGTAAACTACGATCAGTAAAAAAAAAGTTAATACTTTAACTGTAAAAACACTCCAAGTGGAGGAAACTGGGTTTTGTAGAAGACTCATGAGTTTACCAGAGGGCACCTAATTTCATCTGTCATGAGGAGTTAAGCCTAAGTTATCTGGAGGACCTAGTCCATGTGGCACCTTTTTCTGTGGATATCAATAATACATATCAATCGAACACAATTATTTAATTCTAAATTGGAAAGCTAAATTCACATGGCCTATGTTTATCTTCTGGATCTTTTTAATCATCCACACTGTGAAATTGAACCCAAGCATTTATTTTCTTTTTTTAACATATAAATTTGCAGAGAATAGTGTAAATCAACAGTTGTTTCTCATTTTTATTTGTCAATTTGGGAGGGCTTCAGACCGTTCTAGACCCTATCTTGTGGCAGATGTCAAAGTGTAATTTCTTATTCAGATTCAGGGTTGGGATTATGCATCTCATTTTCTAGACTCTTCTATTCGTGTAATGATACTTCTGTTGAAGTGTCTTCAAACCATGCTACACTGTTTTTCTAATTGTGCTGTCTATATACTTGCAGCGGTTATTCTCTACTGTATTTATTTAGTTGATTCTTTTTAAAATGCTGTTAATGAGATCTAAGTGCTAACTTATGTTTTTATAATATTTTAGTCATGATGGTTGAGTGCATTTGTATTGTCTTAACGGCTATTTTTTCTGACTAAAACTAAACAGAATAATTTTAATTTACCATCAGTCCAGCCAAAACCAAATTGGTCTCAAAATTGATTTTTGTGCTGCCCTATCCATTGCCTCCTGCAGGCATAGTAAAAGGCAGAGCATCAGACTCCAAGACTGTATTGCCCAAAACTATCTTGAGTAGGTGAAGGAAAGGAAATGACCATTTGTTGATTTGGAGCGGTGTAAAGATATTGTGCATTTGCAGCAGTTCATGAGATTGCACTTGGGTGAATTATTATAAAGATTTGTAGTGCTACATTGATTTCATGAAATATTTACATGTATATTTATTTGCCACCTGGACGGACTGCAACCACAAATTCAGGGTCCTTGGTAAAGGCTGGTGGTTCGGCACCTACTTTGATGGCATGTTTTTTCTGTGACCAGGCAAGACTTCTCTGTGGAAAAAATCATAAGTAGTGCTTGTGAGGTCTTTCAAATTCAACCTGCAGAGGAAGTCTTATCTATTAGAATAAAGTTGTTTGCAGCCAACAATTCTGATATTACAGATTCTTTATCATTCAGAGACTTCCTCAGTTACTTTCTGATCTACTCTCCATTGTCAGACAAATCTGAGAAACAAATGAGCAGATGTTACAGCTGGATCACTGGGCTTCTTGTTTGAGAGTTTTATTACTGGGTCCCGGTCTCAAGCGTGCTATTTCAAAAAAAGAAAAAATAATTGTAGAGTAACAGCAATAACAATCTGAACATGTTGCCCAAGATTATAAACCTTTTTAAAAATTGTTTGTATTTTTCTGCTAATTCACCAGCACTATAAAGGCTTTGTGCAGCTATTCAATATATCTTTAATGTCTTTACAGAATCCAAAATGATAGAGAAACACGGAGGATATAAATTCAATGCTCCAGTTGTGCCAAGTTCCTTCAATTTTGGAAGCCCTCCCCCAGGAATGAATTGAACCTTCTCTTTTCCTGCTACTGTGTGACTGATTGTAGTGAAAAGCTTGTGTTCCTCGCAGTAGTCGTTCCAGGACTGGTTCATGTTATCCAAAACTCACTCCTACCTAATTATGACATTGCGATTCAACAACAGCCGCCTCAAGTGGGACCTGATCATGTAACCTGGCACTTGGACAGAAAACGGATTTTGTTTTTGAAGAGAAAAAGAACTTCCAAGCTTCAAACAAAATACGACACTGTGGAACTCTGAATCCAAGATGTGATGAATGCTTTTTTTCTGGAGAAAAAAGTCATGGGCCATAGGACTCATTTACAGTGCAAGCTAGAAGGTCAATTAATATTTGTATTGCACCAATAGCAGTATAATGTAATGGCTGATCTCTTGCCCTTGCCCCAATAAGATGTCGATTCTTTTAATGTACATAAAAGGAGGCAACCTGGCAGCCTTACTTAAACTTCATTGTTTCAGTTGATCACGAATACCGATTGTTCATATGTAGAATATGGGACAGTTATTGTAGCACTACAACATAACTGATAAATCTGTAAATGAATTAGCACTTTTATATTGGATAAGCCTGCTAGCCTGTGTACAAAATGGCAAAATGTTTGCTGTTTATAAAGTATGTAAGAGTTCGGACAGTAGAAAATAATTTCAAGTTAATTTAACGCAAACTAGCAGTTTTGTACCTGATTAGTGTTGCAGTCACTTCTGGTTGTGACCTGCAATTGGTTATGTTAAAGAATGCAGTCGGTGATCTCATTGCTGCTAAAAGAGCAGTGCCCTTTATTTTTCTTACTGTTCCAAGTGTACAAAATCAAAATTTGAGTACAAAAACCAAATGTAAGCACTGGGATCAAATAATTACATTCTTAAAGGCATGTAAAAATTAAACGTGGAGTACTGCTCTTAAAGAGTTTTGAAGTGTGTGGATGAAACATCTATATATGCAATCTATTAAAAGAACACAATTCGGCTAATGAAGCTTCATGTATGATTGCATTTTTTTTGTCAGTGGACTTCTCCCCAAGCACCCCTCTTCCCCCACCCACAAAATAAATGAATGCCGCGAATGTTGTTTGAGGTCATAATTTTTATCTTCCATATTGATGTCACAATTTGATTTCCTGTGCCTATGGCTACCTTCATTATGCCATGCTGAAATTAATTGCGGTCATCCGGGCCACTGTCACTTTAAACCAGTTAACATTTGGTTACTGGAGACGGAATATAAATAGCTGGAATTTCTGTGAGATTAAACTGCTAGTTCTGTTTTTCACTTTTAAACTGTCATAAGTTTAATATGTAATGTTGAATATCCTGTGGGTATGATTGCTATCCATTTCCTGAGTTCAAGGACTAAGATAAAGTATCCTTCTAGCCAAACAGCAACGATTACAGTTGAAGAAACTGAATCAATTTTAGATTTGTGCTGTTTTAATTTTGACCATGCAGGGTGGAGGATAAGTTCCTTCGCTGTTCATTGCATGCAACTGTACAGCAAATAAAATGTTTGCTGATTTTATTCCTAGTGTATTTAAATTGCAGGATTCACTAGAAAAGGTATCTGCTGTTTCATCCATCATTAAGCAAACTACCTTATTTGAGATGCTGCACGACTCTAAAATAGATATAAATGCAGCAATGATATTTTCCTAGCAACTTTATTTCCAGTTTACATTTAAGTAAATGCATAAATATTATAATATTTATAATAGGGAAAGTGTTTTTTAACTGGTTGAACTACAGATTCTATTGGTCCCAAATTGCGGGGTGGGTGGTATTGGTAGTGTATAACCTGTCATGAAATTGTTCACTTGTAGATCGTTCTACTGAACAGCAAAATTAAAGCAAAACATGCTAAAAAAAATTGTTTTCTTGTCTCCTGGGATACAAAAAAGATTATAAGGCCACTAAGAAAATAGTTGTCTGCCTTGTTCAATCACCAATGCCTCCGTAGTGTGGTGACCTTTGCCATTCACATTATACACTATGTACCAGCTGCTGTCAATCGCAAAATCTGCCAATTCAAAAATGTCTCCTTTCCCCAGTTTCTGACCTATCTTGTCACTTTGTGGAAAATATTGGTACTTGATGATTTATCGAGTTTATGGTTGATCAATTCACGCAGTGTATTTGTCTTCTAGCAGGGTTTTTTTTATGCATCTTACTCCAGATAATGAAGCAAATTTCCATGTGCTTTCTGTTAATTTCCAGGTCATACCACTTGACCTAGCTTGTGGATTAGCAAATCTTCATTTCAGGCTAGTGTGGATTCTAGATTTGGACTCGGCTGGTTGGGAGGTTTTAATTATTGGAGGCAAGGCCATGTCCATGTAGCATCTTTCTTCTAACCTCTTCCTTCCCTAATCTCTTCTGGGAGCAGTTAAGGCTGTCCTTAGCTGGATTTGGAGCAGAATATAGTACATGGCCCTACGCCACGTGGATAGATGTACTTCAGTGGATTTTCCAGTACGTCTCCAGCGAAACGATTCAATAATTTTCTGCTGCACAATTTCACATGCATGACATTCTGGCGCCAGGTGTCTTCTGTTTGTTTTACAGGTATGCATGTTGCTGCACTGAAGGATTCATTTTCAACTTGGGAAGTGTGTGGGGTTGGGAACAGAAGACGCGTTAATTACTGGTGAAAGGCCACCTTAATCTAAGATATGTATCTTATCTCCATGGTGACCTAGAAGTTTAGAGGCTCTAGATATTTAAGTTTTGGCAAAATCATTGGATAGTTTGGAATGCGGTCAGTAGGATTATATAGACAATGAAAAAGGTTGTAACGCCCACCTTGAAAAAAGCAGAGACTACGTTATCACACTTTTCTGTAATCCGCATGAGAAAATTGTGGCAGCTTGTATTCGCCTGGTGCCCACTGATGCTCTCCCTAGGAATCCACTACATGAAAGTAAGTTGTCACCTGTTCAGGTAGGATCTTGTGGTTATATCAGACTCTGCACAAAGCCTTCAGTGGTGAACATGGAGTCTCTGCCTATGTGTAAATTCCATCAAGCCCATATTGTCCGCATCACTACAGATGTATATGGGGACGGTATTTTGTGAATAGCTGTACATGTAAATCCTCGCCTTGAGACATGGGTAATTGTTGTATTCATGTGGTAGTACATGAAGAATGATACCAAGTTTCAAACAGCAGGCCATACTAGCAGCGTCTGGGGTCTTTCCCTGGCTGCTTATTGCTTGATGTTGCGAAGAGAAATGCTCTGAGAAGTCTTTGCTGGTATTCTGTCATCAACCTAAAGAACTTTCAGGAGTACAGCAGCGTGGGTGATGGTGCCGCCTAGATGTTGGCGGACAGGAGTTTTTTCACAGGGTTAGGAATCTCTGGTTAGAGCATTACCAAACATAAGTAACTAGTTTGATTGGGCAGAAATGTTGTGCCACCACAGAAAATGCTTTCCCCCCCCCTCCATGCAGCTGTGAATATTTTGATTGTTTTATCCAGCTGCCTGAGGCAGCAGAGTGGCTGCCTATAGAGGGCTCACTAAGAGGCATTATGTATCTGATAGACTTCTAGCTGCAGATTGATTATCTTTGCTTTTATCTGGTGTCAAACTGGATCTGGAAGATTTTTCATGAGCAGTCCCCCTGAAGTTGGAGTCTGTGGCATTGTTCGGCTCCTTGTGCTTTGACTGCACCGGTAATGAATTCCATAACACCTACATAGGGGTGCTGAAGTCGGGTTTTTTTTTCAGCGCCAGCTAGTGCTGATCTGGAAAAGAGCTTGGTTTTTTTCATCCTGGTGTGGGAGGGAAGTCTGCCAGAAAGCCAACTTCAAGCCCTGTGAAGCCAGTCATCGACCGATGCGGTCTAGGATCTGCCTCCTGTATGCCTGTGCTCTCGAACATGACCACAACCCGAAGTCTTGCTCTGACTGCCTCACCAAGAATAGTTAGGCCTTGCGTGAGTGATCCCTCAAGCTCATGGCAGTGCTGCGTCCCGGTTAAGAGGAAGAGCCTGGAAGCAGTCAGTTAGACCCTCGTCCCACTCCAAATCCTCAGGACCTTCGGGTAAGTCTCCAAGAAGTCTAAAGTTTTCAACTTCTCATTCATCTGCCTAATATACTAGGAAGCATAGTCATTCAAGGCCTGGCTCCGTGGTAGAGCCTGCACCTGTGCCGACTCAGTTCTTCCCTGACTTTCCTGGAGCAGAAGGAAAGGGTAAAGCATTTGTTGCACACAATCAATGCTCAATAAATTATGCACACACAAAGGAATCCAAGACCAATTCAGGAAGGGGATGTCCATTGGAACTTAAGGTACTAGGGAGGCCAATGTCCAAAGAACCCACCAGCAGTGTTAATTTGCCTGCCCTGGCTTGCAGAGGTGCTGGACAGGTTGGTAGCCTTGAGCGCTACAAAGGGGGACTTGGGGAAAAGTCCAGCAGAACCCAAAGTAGATGAACAAGTATTGGCAACCAAAGGACCAGTTAGCTGCACTAACCAACGTGTTAATATTTTAGAAAGCTTTTGCCCACCTCTAATGGCTTGTTGCCAAATTTGTATTCTCTGCCTCTACTAGGTTCTAGTAGAAATGCGTTACTTACCTGTAACTGCAGTTTTGCAGCGTGAATCTTTCTGGATTCACTATGCTGTGCATATTCCGCAGTCTTGTGGTTGGGTCCGGATTCGTAGTCTTTTCTTTATTATTTTTTTTTTTTTTCGTCGCCCAGGTGGGCGTCGGCGTCACCCCTTCTTGGGTGTATTTCCGGTGACGTCGGCATGCTTCCTGCGGAAGCTCCCACCCTTGGGCGCCATCTTCAGATTCTTTTTTCCGCGGTCGGGTCTGGATCGTTCCCGTTGGGCTCCAGACAATTTTGGAGAATGTACTAGGAAAAGATTGAAATTGGAGAAGATATCTAAGGAAGAAGACTACGAAAGACTTCGCCGAACACTGCCCGGCGAAAGGAAGGAGAATTCATCGAGGACTTCGACGATCGTCGACGTTCGCACGGCCAGGGAGGCCTAAACACTCGATGGACAACACGCCGTTCAAGTTCTGCGCTAACTGCCACCACGTTCGCGCAGAAAGACCAACACCCGGTTTGCAACCTTTGCCTACCGGTAGACCACAGAAGCGAAGACTACAACGCCTGCTCCGTCTTCGCCCCGGAGACCCTTCGTGTGAGGAAGAGCCAGAGGGTAGCGCGCACGCCACCCTCCAAGGAAAAGCCCCGACGCCATCGCTGTACGAGCTGGGGATGTCCTCGGAGGAAGAGGACAACGCTGCCGCCAAAGACGACAGCTACACGGTCGTAGAGACCGATTACACGAAGACATCTGATAAGGTAGGAGACTCGTCGTTCCCCAAGAGCACAAGAGACAGTCTCGAAAAAACGAGGGCAAGACCCCGTAAGCGCCGACGCACAGACACCTGGCGTCCGCGGCTACCCACAGGCCCAGAGGATTCTCTGAGAAGGAGTCCCTGGCGCCGAGAGCTGCTGAGCAGCAGAAGTCGTCTAAGATCGTCCCCGAAAAAGACCGGTCGAGGGAGAAAGACCCTAAAGCTTCGACGCCGTACAGGGACCCGAAACCCAGTTCGACGTCCAAGTCCTCGACGGCTAAGCTCTCACAGCCGAGCCAGGCGCCGAAGAGAGTGGCCGAACAATCCGGCGCGGACAACGCAGCCGAGATGGACAAGAAAAAACGGCGACTAGAAGCCGAAATGGAAAACATCTTGCAGCGGAAAAATGATTTCGACGCCAAGATGAGAGCCTTCACGATTCCCCACAAGACCAAGCCACCCATGCAGGAACTGGTCGAGGAGGAAGAGGAACAGGTCGAGGAACATGAGCCTGGCCCCGAAATGGTAGACGACCAGGAAGAGGACGAGAATCCCTACGAGGCTTACAGCTATGAGGAGGAAGAGGACAAGAGGTTGGACGCAGAGTCTGCCACCTCTGACCCGCAGGAGGAGGATTACCTGGATGTCGACACAGAGCCCGGAAGAGGCGGTCGACACATACCCCTCGAGGCCATCGCCGCCGGACGACATCGGAGCTTACAACTCGGTGATAAGGTCGGCGGCAACAGCTTTCAAGCTCAAGCTCGACGAGGAGAAGCAGAAAGCGGACTTTCTCCTCGAGACATTACTCCCCACGCAAACAAGGAGCCAGTATCTACCTATGCTCGACAGCGTCTTGGTGCAGGGGATGGAAGCATTCAGGGAGCCCCCAACATGCAAGGCAGTCACTCCCAGAACCGAAAAAAAGTACAAACATTCATCGAAGGACCCAGCCTACATTTGAGGCGTGGTCTCAGCCCTCTTCCTTGCTGTGATGGAGACAGCCAACGTGGCCACTACTTCTGGACCTCCTCCTGATAAGAAGAGCAAAAGGATGGACTTAGTGGGCAGAAGGATCGAACGGAATGCCGCGACCCAATGGCGCATGGCTAATTCCAATGCCCTCATAGACAGGCACATGTACCAGATCATGGAGGAGCTAGGAAAACTGGTGAAAGACCTACCCCAGGAGGCCAGGCAGAAGGCCGAGAAACTGGTGGAAGACGGGAAGAATGCGGCAAAATGTTGCCTCAAGATGGCCCTGGATGGAGCAGACTCCTCCAGCAGGCTCATGATGATGGGTGTCACAGAAAGAAGACACGCATGGCTCAGAATTTCGGGCTTCAAGCCTGAAGTGCAACACAGCATCTTGAACACTCAGTTCAACGGCGAGACGCTGTTCGGGACAACAGTTGACGACAAACTCAGTCAACTAAAGAAAGACAATGAAACTGCACAATCCATGGGAGCTTTGCAGTTCAGAGGCAACAAAAGGGGCACCCAGTCACGGAGGCCCGGCGGAAGAGGTGTAAACCAGCCAGGTACTTCACACCAGGCTTTCCAACAGACGCACCAGGCTGACTCGCAGGCGCAACCGAGTCAACAGAAGCAGTCCTGGCAGTACCAGTCAAGGGGCCAGTCCTTTCGCGGGAGAGGAAATGGACGAGGAAAGCATAAAAGAGGGGGCCAGCAGCCCACCTCTAAATGACTTTTGAGAGTCACCCGTGTGCCCGCCCACAGAAAGGATCCCGGGGGGCAGCACGTACAAAGGGGTCAGGACACAATGGACAAGTACCACCACGTTACATCGGTGGGTGGAAGATTAACCCCTTCCAGGCTCATGACGAGCTGGGCTCGTCATGGTGTAGCCTCCTCAAACACTGATGACGAGCCCAGCTCGTCATGAACAATGGGTTTTTTAAAATCTCAGCATAGCTCCAGAATAACGCTAGCGCGCATGTGGTTAAGATTCTATCTCCAGGAATGGAGTGAGATCACATCAGACAAATGGATTCTAAACATCATCCAATTCGGGTACTGCTTAGAATTGGAAGGGAGGCCAACAAGCAGGAGACCAAAGCGAAAGCCACTAGCAAACAAACAGCTACAGCGGCTTCAGGAAGAAGCAAGAGGGCTCCTACAGAAGGAGGCCATAGAACGGGTTCCCTTCAAAGAAAGAAACAAGGGAATATACTCAACGTATTTCCTTGTGCCAAAGGTCGACGAGACAATGAGACCCATTCTGGACCTCAGGTTCCTGAACACATTCATAAGAACACAAGAATTCAAAATGACCTCCCTGCAGGAGGTGCTACCGCAATTGCAGTTTGGGGACTTCATGGTCACGATAGACCTCAAGGACGCCTACCTGCACATACCAATGAACGTAACGCACAAACATATGCTCAGGTTCACGGTCGGAGACAGCCATTACCAATTCACAACACTAGCCTTCGGTCTAAAATCAGCACCGAGGGTCTTCACAAAGTGCCTCGCGGCAGTCGCAGCGCACCTACGAAGGAAGGGAATACACGTATATCCTTACCTGGACGACTGGCTAGTGAAAGCAAACTCGTACCAGAAATGCAAGAAAGACGCACATACAGTGACGAGCACTCTGATAAACCTGGGGTTCTTCATCCATTGGAAAAAATCATCAATGGAGCCGGAACAAGTAAAGATCTTCCTGGGGGCACAGATCAACACCTTACAGGGCAGAGTGTTCCCCAGCCACAAGAGAGCAGGAGCCCTGGTGAGGGAAGCTCGCCTCTACCGGAAGGGACAAGCTCGGACAGTGAGGACTGCGAGCAAGATCTTGGGGATGATGGCATCATGCATCCACCTGGTACCAAACGTATGACTTCACATGAGACCCTTCCAAGAATGGCTCCAGGAACAATGGTCACAAGCTTCAGGGAGTTGGGAGGATCTAGTGGTTGTGACTCACGCAGTGCAGAAGGAAATGACATGGTGGACCATGGAGAACATAGCAAAGGGAAAACCTCTTACACCCCAACACCAACAGTGACCATCGCCACAGACGTATCCCTGATGGGATGGGGCGCTCACATGGAAGAGCTCAAAGTGAGGGGTCTGTGGACACCAGCAGATGCGACAAAGCACATCAATTATCTAGAATTGAAAACAATCTTCCTTGCATTGAAAGCCTTCCAAACAAGACTGTACAAGCAGAGGGTGTTGCTGCAGACAGACAACACCACAGCGATGTTCTATATCAACAAGCAGGGTGGAACACAGTCAACAATGCTTTCGACACTGGCGCAGGAGATATGGAGATGGGCCATCCCCCTCAGGATAGACCTACTGGCCATACACCTACCAGGGAAGGAGAACATTCAGGCAGACTGGCTGAGCAGGGAGACATCGGCATCCCACGAGTGGGAGCTCAATGCCCAGGAGACTAAGTGGTTGTTCAACAAGTGGGGAACGCCATCAGTGGACCTGTTCGCAACACGCCAGAATGCCAAATGCCAAAGCTTCGCATCCAGACAACCCGAAGAAGGGTCCCTTGGGAATGCTCTATGGATAGATTGGTGCGGGACATTTGCTTATGCTTTTCCCCCGATACCACTGATACACAGAGTACTGAGCAAGTGCAGAGCGAGCA
The DNA here is from genome assembly GCF_964263255.1 of Lissotriton vulgaris. Classification (NCBI taxonomy): domain Eukaryota; kingdom Metazoa; phylum Chordata; class Amphibia; order Caudata; family Salamandridae; genus Lissotriton; species Lissotriton vulgaris. The sequence continues at coordinate 715,116,865 of NC_141687.1, read as the reverse complement.
ACATGACCCTGATACTGGTCGCACCACAGTGGGCCAGACAGACATGGTACTCGCAGATCATGGAGATGGCACAGAGTGCACCCCACAGATTCGGCAGAAGAAAAGACCTGCTCTCCATGCACAACGGAGAGGTACTGCACCCAGCCTGAGCCTAGTGGCGTGGCTCCTGAGGACATAGAATTCGCACACTTGAGACTGCCTGAGAGCACCCTCAGGGTACTTCGGGAGGCACGAAGGCCCAGCACACGGAAGTGCTATGGGGCAAAGTGGAAGAGATTCACAATATGGTGCAGGAAGGAAAGACTTCACAATAAAAATAAGGACTCCACAGTGCTAAAATACCTCGCGCACTTACTGGAGAAAAAACTCAGCTCGTCCTCCTTAAGAGTCCACTTGGCAGCAATAGTCGCCTATACAAGGTGTGAGAAGTTGGCCTGATACATAGTGTTCACTAGAATAGTGAAGATTATATATCAGTCCAACAACCCTTATTGATGATTGGTTGTAAGTCAACCATATAGACCAGCTATCCTAGTAGCATGGATACGAGCAGTCTAAGGCTAAAGACTCGAGAGGGCATGTTAAGCCAGCTGTTATATCACACATGTACCCCTTGAACACCCAGTGAAAGGACACCACATAAGTGTTATGAGAATAAACAGTGTATTTATTAAAATCACAACAGCCCTGTACTCTTTATGAGGACAGGGTACTAAGCACAAAACAAAACTCTTACGAAAATACTTAAGTTAGCGCAGTATATACAAATGCCCGAGGGGCACGGAAAACCATATACTCTGAAAGTGGAATGCGAAATTACTAGCAGGTAAGTACAGTACTAATAGGCTTTAGAATCGCTGGGTCTTGACTATAGAATCTTCAGATTACTTCTAGGAGGCCTAGGGGACTCGGGTGCAGAGTGTGCACTCTCACGCGGGATGCGGGACAAAGTCTATGGTAGCTAGATTTCACAGAGTTAGTGTTCTCGGGCGAACCCTACCTGGTAGGAGGAAAACGAAAGTGGATTCTGACCCTTGGATAGTGAGGCTATGCTGGGGCACCGAAATGCCGAAGTTACCTAGCCCAGGGGCTGCAGCTGCATATGTCTCAAAAGACGTTGAGAATCCTCGTAGACGGACCAGGAGCCTGGAAGAAAGATGCTGCCAGGCGACCAGTGAAGAGAGTTCGAAGTGATCCAAGCCTGGATCTTGAAGACAGATGACACCTGAAAGCAGAGGGGACCAAGTTCGTGACTACTAGCCAGTAGTCAGGTGGCACCAGGAGGGCACCGGATGGTAGTCACCGCGACTAGGTGAGTGGGTGACGCTGTGCTCTGCAGATCTCACGGACCCGAAGGCGTTGTCGGCGACCAGGATGGAGGAGCGAGCTGTCCCACGATGGATGAAGTTGTGGGCGTCGCTGGACCCAGGATTGGGCAACAAAGCCTTGGCAAATTCAAGCCCACGCGGTGGACTCAAAATGGCGTCTGGAGTGGACCAGGAGGGTCCGGGGTGCTTCTCTTGAAGAAGGAAGCAAGGGCCAGTCTGGAGCAACCAGACCAGCAGCAGTGATGTCGTCGGGCGTCGTTAAGAAGGCCACAAGCCAGCCGGCTAGTAGCCAAACAACGCGGTGAGCAGCAAAAAGCAGAAGGGCCCCACGCAGATCGTGGAGATGCTGGAGGGCTGATCTTCGGTGCTGGAGCTGCTCAGGGTTGGGGCTTCTCGGACCCCAAAGCACTCACCAGTGGAAGACTCGGTGGGCTTGTTGCAAAGAAGTCATGCAGTCTTGGCGATCGTCGGTCCCTCGGTCTCGTCGCACTCACGGTTCTCAGCTTGGCTGTAGAGGTGAGTAGAGGTCAGAGGTGCCAGGGAAGCCGGGTCTCGTCGAGCTGTGTCGTCGGATTCCTGAGGAAGGACTTGCAGCAGACCGCAGTGGTGTTAGGATGGTGCCCGCTGATGCAGGGTGACTACTCCTTAGCCACAAGGGAGAATCTTGAAGAAGAAATCTTGATGTCCTTTCGCAGAAAGTCGTGTCTTGATTCCAAAGATGATCTAATTTGAACAGGGGGCCCGCTCCCATCTTTATACTAAAAAAGGGGGCTGACCCGGTGACTAGGTCCTGCCTATGGGTGGGACTAGGAGGGGGGTGGTTACACCCCTCTCCCATGCCGGACTTTCCCCAGGCCAGGGGCTGGTGTGCCCCTGGAACTGGTTCTGACCGGCCTATGCGTAGTGAGCACCGGGGTGCCACTCAGCAGTCACCTTCCTGTAAAGCCCTGCCTACCCAGGATACACAAAACCCTGTCTGGGATGGTGCTAGCACCGCCCCGGACAGGAAACCCTTTGTCCAAGCTCTCCTCGCTGGAAGGACTCCCAGCAGCAGGAGGTCAGACTCGTGTCTGTGGTGGCAGCATCCATTTTGTGGAGCTGAGGCTTTGCTTAACTTTAACCGGGGTTCAGTTACATACATGTCGTGTCCCTCTAGAAGGGTGGAATGCTAACCCCGTTGCCAGAATTGGCGAGGGGTTAGTATTCCAATTCGTATGACACCTTACTCGACATGTTTTGATAAAGCAATACCAAAGATAGCATTTAACCGCGAGGATTATAATGCACTTAAGAGTATATGGTATGCGATATCATGGAACAGCTATTAGGACTTGGTTCCGCAAGCTGCAGACAGGCTCAGCTCATGCCAGAGAACCATCTCACACGATTCCAAGCACTCTGCCTTCAGGATTGTTAAGGCCTGCCATAGGAGTGACTGATAGGAATCTGTGTGTCCATTTTTAGGGTTAGATATAGGTATACTATATCTACAGCAAAGGGTGATTACACAACTTTGCCCCAGCTGTCATGCAGCCAGTTGTGTCAAATTTAGGAGGCCAGCCAGGGGTGGCATAATATGTGCTGCAGCCCCTGGCAGCCCTGGGTACACCCATGCCCTGAGTTACAGGGTCTGATAGGGGGGCCCAGTACCAATTGGAAATGTACCTAAGGTACATGGAATCCATTTTACAGAGAGCAGTAGGCCTGGGGTCCTGATTGACAGGGGCCCAGGTCGACTATGTCAAAAACCAGCTAAAACACAGGGCAAAAAGTTGGGGGCAACCATAGTCGGGATGTACCTTCCTACACAACCCCCCCCCACCCCCCCCCAAAACGAAAGGAGATAAGGCTATCCTTGTCCAGGTAAGCCTCTATTACCTAAGTGGCCATATAAGGAAGGACCAGCTCTGGCTTGGTTTCCCCCTGTGTCATGGTCCACTAGGCAACCCCTCACCCTAAGGGTATCTGAGGGTCTCCACCATAGGGAATCTCTGTCTCTGGTGTGTCTTGGGAAAGAAAAAGGCTGATGCTGGGATGGAGTACTGAAGTGAGTCTCCTCTACCTTTGAGCTCAACTTCCTCCAATCACCATCCATCATGTGTGCCTTCCTTTCTTTAGCTGAGATGCACTGAGCTCTCAGGGTCAGCCTCTGGCTACCTAAAGCTGGAGGCTGAGTCCCTCTGTTTGGCTTACTGGAGGGACAGGTCAGGTCTGGGATTTTTAGGTCCCATGTTTGGCTGTGCCCAACAGTGTCCAGCTGTGGGAGGTCCCTAACTACTTTTAAGGGGGATCCCTCAGGAGTTTGACTTCTTTTCACTTGGCTAGGTTTACCAGCTTCAGTGATCCTAATCTGCTGATTAAGGAGTTCTTTTGGACAGGGGGCCCTTTGGGGTCCACCACTGGCCTCCCTGACCTCCACAGCCCTGGGCTGACTGAGGCAGGGTAGAGAGGGGCAGGTTACCTGCTCCAGACTGGGTCCCACCTTGGAAGGGTCCACTGACATCAGGGGCTCTGCCAGGCTAGGCCTGACTACCTCTGGGGCAGTTCCTTCACAAGGGGTCAGATCAGTTCCCTGAGGAGGCTGATCCTTTCCTAGAGTCTGGTGGGAGGGAGATTTCTCTTCCTCCTCAATGCTCTCTGTCTGAGTGGAGTGATCCATTGTTTCAGGCTTCACAACACTATCTGTTTGAGTAGAGGCTGAGACCATTACAGCCTTGCCAACCTTTTCAGGAGGGCACTCAGTTTGTGTTTGGGCTGTGACTGTCACAGCCCTCCTATCCTGTTCAGGAAAGTCTGTCTGAGCCTGGGCAGTGGCTACCACTGCTCCTCCAACCTTTTCAGGGAGGAATGGTGCTTGGACTGGGGCTGTAGCTATTACTGCCCCACTAACTTGTCTGGATAGGCCTATCATTCTGGAGTGAGTTTCTTGCTCCACCTCAGCCCATGCTGAGAGTTCCAGGTCATTCCCCAGTAAGCAATCTACAGGTAGGTTATCTGTCACTGCCACTCTCATGGGCCCTGTGACATTACCCCAGCTGAGCTTGACTACTGCCATGGGATGCCTTCTTTTCACTCCATGAATGTCTGTCACCTGATAACTGAAACCAGGGGTCAGTTGAGCAGAGGGGACCTGATGGTCAATCACCATGGTGATGCTGGCCCCTGTCTCTGAATGCCTCAACTTTCTGACCATTGACTAGGAGCTCTTGTCTATACTTTCCCAAAATGTGGGGTCCAGTAGTGAAGTTGGCAAACCACATGCCAGTCTCAAAGACAAGAGTGTTGTTAGGGGACCTGGCTAAGCCATAGTCATCCTGATTGCCCAAAGTAATGCCCACCACATTCTTGGGGCACTCCCACCACCTGGGGGATTACCACTAGTGGTAACAGGAGGTTTGGAAGTATTACCTGGGGGTATATTTCCCTTATTGCTATTTTTAGGGCAACTGGCATCACTTTTGTAATGGCCCACCTGTTTACAGGTATGGCAATAAGGTTTCTTCTGTTCTGAAGGAGTGTTCTGGGACCCACCACCCTTGTTGGAGTTTTGGGGCCCTTGGGAAGTCTTCTCTGTGGATTTATCCCCACCCTTCTCTTGAGGCTTGGTTGATTCCTTCTTTTGGTCACCACCCTGGTTCTTAGGCCTGACCCTGGTTCTGTAGTAGGGGATCTCTGTGTATAGTCATAATCTAGTGAATAGTCCCGCCCATGTGCGTGGACCCCGGCAATCAAACATAATCTCTTAAGTTGTCAAAAATAATGCAGAAACTGCAAAGACACTTAAGAGAATTTAAAGACAAATAATGCAGCCTATATCCACAGGCTACACTGTCCAGTACTTCAAATAGAAATTCCACCAAAAAAACACCACACACAGCACAGCCTGTTAGTTTCTACCATAGAGAAACTTGCCTCCCCCAGTCAAAGACTCAGGAATGATAGAGAGGAAGGCAGGGACAGACAAGCCCCATAGGCTGCCATTATGTGGCTTAAGTAGGATACTGTGCCTTTAAGAACTTTCCAGAACTTCTCCCAGTATCCCAGAATGCATAGCAGGTCCCTCTACTTTCAGTTCTTTTTTCCGGCTCCTGCTTACAGGACCCTGGCATTGAGCTCTCCCCTTTTTCTAGGGTTTATTCATATTTTTCGACGCTATTGCTCTCATATAGTGTTGTACGTTCACTTCTGGTGTTTTTTCTTCCCAGTTTTCTGCTGTTTTGGGCATTTTAGGGCTCTAAAATGCCTGGCCTGTTCGTTCAGTGCCCAGCATGTGGGAAGAAGGCCTAGAGTGATCCCCACGATGTCTGCATCGTATGCCTCCCTGAGGATCATGTCCCTGAGGATTGTTCCATCTGCCAGCAGGTTTCGTCTCGGCTCCTGAGGGACAGGTTGAAGATCAGGCTTTCGGGCCTGGAGGAGAGGTGCCTGCAGATTACGGGTGGGCCTGGGCAGGCTGGGAAGCTTCCCTCTGCCACTGCCGAGGCCTCTGGGGGGCTCCCCGGAGGCAGGAAGTCCGGCAACCGATCCCGGTCTCCGTCGGCGTCTATTGCATCGACGACGACGTCGAGAGGGATGACGACGGCGTGCTCCCCTTCTCCCCGGGGCTCCGGGTCGAGACGGCGTGATAACTCAACGTCGAAGGGGAAATCGCCGTCGAAGAAGCCTCCATCGTCACGAGCCTCGTCGGAGTCGAGGTCTTCCTACCGACGCCGGAGGCGTAGCGACGAGCATCGACGCTCTGTCGAAGAGGCATCGACGCTCGCCATCAGGGCGACAGTCGATTGCCGCCGAGGAGACGCCGTCGATCGGCGTCGGGGCATCGGTCGACGTCGAGGGGCTCCTCGACGTCTAGGACATCCAGAGGACGACGACGTTCGTTGTCGCGGTCCGAACGCTCGACGTCGCGGAGACGGCGTCCCGGAGGAAGAGGTCGACGTCTAGGACCAGGCGTTCGACGCCAAGGCACAGAGGGGCGACGCCGAGGAGACGGCGATCGACGCCGGAGTCGAGGAAACGTCATTCGACGCCTGACAAGCGCGGCAGACGGCGCTCAGCGTCCAGGACTCGGTCACCCTCTCCAAAGCGGCGTGTAAGGGAATCTAGTCCCAGGAGTCACGCTGCTTCGAATGGAGGTCGCAAAAGGAAGCGGTTGCCGGCGTATGGGAATGGTTCCCCACGCCCTTCTCCTAAGGGATCGCGGGGCTCGGTGTACTGGGAAGTGTACACTCCATCTAAGCCCAGGACTGCGACTCCTCCTCCGCCTCCCGTGCCTAAGGAGGACCCTCCATCCAATCCTCCGCTACCTTCAGGAGACCCTCCGGTCCCTCCTCATGGGCCCGCTCCACAGCCGATTAGTTCCTCCTCCGAGGTCCACGTCTCTGCCTTCCCTGCCTGTTCCTCCTAAGGGGACCCTGAAGCCTAAGCCCCGTGAGGAACCGAGGAAGACCCCTCCACGGAAGCCGAAGGAACGGCCTCGAGCTGGCAGGTCTCGCTCTCGCTCTGGGAGGAAGGAGAGGTCGCGACGAAGGTCGTCCACGAGGTCGAGACACCGCCGTAGGAGGCGCGAATCTCGCTCCCGCATGAGGTCCTCTGGGTCACGAGGTTCCACCCTATCGGGATCACCGGACACGAGGGTTTCCCCTAGAGATGACCTGATGGCGTTCCAGGACGTCCTGTTACGGGGTGCAGCTAAGTTGGGCATCTCCCTAGCGGTACCAACTCCGAAAACATCGGTCATCTTCGAGACGTTACATCAGAAGCATCTGTCTCGTCCTCTCCTGCTGCTGGTGCCGGGTTTGGAAGAACCGGCGATGGCCCTGTTTCTCACCCCGGCGGTGGCGAAGGCAGCTCCATCCAGTCTACTGAGGAAGTATCGGGCCCCCGAGTCGGATCCCGCCTTCTTGAGAATGGAGCCTCCTCCTGATTCTGTCATCGTGACGGCGGCCCGCAAGCAGCATGCCACCACTCCTTCCTCCACGGTCCCCCCGGATAAGGAGTCCAGGTGGATGGACTCGGCGGGGAGGAAAGTGTGTAGCACTTCCGCCACCGCCATGAAAGCGGCGAGTGCCACGGCACTGTTGGGTCGGTACGACCGCGCCCTCTGGGACTCCCTTGAGCGGTTTGCGGAGCATTTGCCAAGGGAGCAACGTGAAGACTTCATGGAAGTATTGAGCGAAGGGATGCTGGTAGCCAACCAGATCATCACCGCGGCGGCGGACTCTTCCCTGTTGGCTGCTCACGGTATTTGCCACGGAATCAACCAAAGGCGCCACGCTTGGCTGCGACTTACGTCCCTGAAGCCGGACGCACAGCAGAGGGTGGCCAATCTGCCGTTCTCCGGCGAGACCCTCTTCGGTAAGCATGCGGACGACGAGATGGCCCGCATGAAGGCGGAGGCGGAGACGCTTACGGCTGTGGGCCTAGAAAAGCCTAAGGAGAACAAGAAGCAGTACCGCCCGTTCCAACGTCGGTACGGCGGGCAAGGCCGTGGGCGAGGACAGGCAGCGGGACATCCACAACAGCAGAACCAGTTCCGCAAGCCGTTCCAGAAGCGCCAAAAGGGCAGAGGTGGCCAGCAGTCTACCTCGGCACCCAAGGGCAAGGCTGGGTCTAGGCCCTAGGAACCTACTTCCCCTGGATCTGTTACCCACTCCGGTATGGGGAAGCATACAATTTTTTCTGGCAGAGTGGAGAAAAATTACTCAGGACAAGTGGGTGCTGAATATTGTTTGCAATGGATACAGTCTTCGGTTCACCAGCCCTCCTCCAGCTATTCCTCCGGTCAGCTCGCAGTTTCAGCGGCACGAGCTTCAGGCGGAAGCGGATATCCTGTTGAGGAAAAGGGCGATAGAAGACGTACCTCGGTCTCAGAGAGGAAGAGGTCTGTACTCCCGGTTCTTTCTGGTTCGCAAGAAGGACAAGAACGAGTTCAGGCCCATTCTGGACTTGCGACAGGCAAACAAATGGATTCGCAGAGAAAAGTTTCGCATGCTGTCGTTGCATCAGATTTACCCTCAGTTGCAACAGGGAGACTGGCTATGCGCTATAGACCTACAGGATGCTTACTTCCATGTGCCCATTGCACACAAACACAGGAAGTTCCTGCGGTTCCAAGTCGGCACCAATCACTATCAATACACAGTACTCCCATTCGGACTGAAGTCTGCGCCGAGAACATTCTCGAAATGCATGGCGGTGGTAGCAGCACACCTGAGGAAGAACAAGGTGTTCGTCTACCCGTACTTGGACGATTGGTTGATCAAGGCATCCTCCTTCTCGGAAGCGCGAGCACACTTCCAGAAGAAGTGCGTTCTCTTGAACAAGCTGGGGCTGCACATCAACATGGCCAAGTCTGTTCCGACTCCGGTCCAATGCATACAGTACTTGGGAGCCTCCATCAATACGCTGTCAGCAAGCGTGTCTCCTTCGGAAGAGCGACGATTATCACTCCTTCGGAAGGCTCAGGCTCTTATGACGACTCCATCTACAACAGTGAGGACGGTGTCTTCTCTACTGGGATCGATGACCTCTTGTATCTTCCTGACGCCACACGCACGGCTGCACATGAGACCGCTGCAGGAGTGCTTGGAGGACCAGTGGGATCAGAGGAAAGGATCTTGGGATGACAAGATTCACCTGTCACTGCATGCTCTTCAGTCTCTGAAGTGGTGGTGTTCGGCGGAGAATCTCCTCAGAGGGGTTCCCTTTCACAAGGACATTCCCACGCAGACTGTCATGACGGATGCGTCTCTTCTGGGATGGGGAGCGCACTCCAGGACAGATTCAAGGCACGTGGTCACCGATGGAGGCCACGTATCACATCAATTTCCTGGAACTCAGGGCTGTTCACTTGGCGCTGAAGGCCTTTCTTCCGTCCTTCCAGACCAACTCTCTGCTTGTACAGACGGACAATACCACCACGATGTATTACCTCAACAAGCAGGGGGGCTCGAGATCGCGCACTCTGTCGCAGGAGGCGCAGACGATCTGGCACTGGCTCCTGGCCAGAGGACTGACGATAACGGCCACCCATCTACCAGGTGTGCAGAATGTTCAGGCAGACGCACTGAGCAGACTGCTCCAGGAAAACCACGAATGGGTCATAAACGACGAAGTACTAGGAGAAGTCTTCGCAAGGTGGGGAACTCCAGACGTAGATTTGTTCGCCACCGCCGAAAACAGCAAGTGCAGAGACTTCGCCTCCAGGTACTTCCAACAAGGGACTCTGGGGAATGCGTTATGGATCAACTGGACGAACAGCTTTCTGTACGCCTTTCCTCCCATTCCCCTGATTCCGGCGGTGCTCATCAAGCTGGCCCGGTCCAGAGCTCGGATGATACTCATCGCCCCGGAGTGGCCCAGGCAGTGGTGGTTCACGGACCTACTTCACCGGTCTCTCCTTCCTCACATTCGGTTGCCGTGCAGGCCAGACCTTCTCACGAAGTTCGGGGGACGGATGTTACACCCCAACCTCTCGTCTTTGAGTTTGGCGGCATGGCTCCTGAGATAGTGCAATATGGCCATCTGAATCTGCCCGATGATTGCATGGACATACTGAAGGAGTCTAAGAGACCTTCCACTCGGACTTCATATGCTTATAAGTGGAAGAGGTTTTGTATCTGGTGCCAGTCTAAGAACCATGATCCTACGACCTGCAAGGAAGATGTCATCCTTCCTTACCTTTTACATTTGGCGCAGTCCGGCCTTAATGTCCATTCCATTAAGGTACATCTTGCTGCATTGACTGCCTACAGGAAATGCCCTTCACAGACTTCCTTTTTCCAGATCCCTGTGATCAAAGATTTTCTGGAAGGTTTGAAGAAAGTATTCCCTCCTGTCAGGCTTCCCTCGCCTTCATGGGAATTGAATGTGGTGCTGTCCAGATTGATGAAGGAGCCTTTTGAACCTATTCATAAGGCTTCGTTGCAGCACCTGTCCTGGAAGGCGGCGTTCCTCGTGGCCATTACATCGGCCCGCAGGGTGAGTGAAATTCAGGCGTTATGTTGTAATGACCCTTATACGGTATTTCATGCTGCTAAGGTTGTTATGCGTACTCACCCTAAATTTCTTCCCAAGGTTATTTCTGATTTTCATGTCAACCAGACTATAACTTTGCCTACGTTTTTCCAGAACCCTTCATCCCCAGCGGAGAGGTCTCTCCATTCCCTGGATGTGAGGAGGGTGTTGAAATTTTATCTGGATAAAACCAAAGATATTCGTAGGTCTGACCAGTTGTTCATCAATTATGGATCGGTCAGGACGGGTCTTGCGACCTCTAAGCAGTCCATCTCTAGGTGGATTGTGTCCTGCATACAATTGTGTTATCAGAAGGCTAATAAGACCTTAGGAGGTAAGCCTAAGGCTCATTCCACCAGGGGCAAAGCTGCCACGACGGCTCTGCTCCGTAACGTGCCGATTGCTGAAATCTGCAAGGCAGCCACTCGGAAGTCGGTTCATACCTTTGCTAAGCATTACTGCCTGGACACTGATGCCAGGGCAGACGCTCAGGTTGGCCAGGCTTCGCTGCGGAATTTGTTCGCACAGTAGTGGCGTTATGTATTTATTCTCCACCGCTGCTTTGGTGTGGGGATGGGCTTGCCATTCTATTCACTAGATTATGACTATACACAGAGATCCCCTACTACAGAAGGAGTAGTTTCTGTCCTTTAACTCCAGTTCTGTAGTAGGGGTATCTCTGTTATAGTCATAAGCGCCCGCCCTCCTCCCCGGTGGAGATTTTTCATCATGTAAAGAATGCGACAGGTCTGGCATGCTTCGCCTTCAAAAAGAACTGAAAGTAGAGGGACCTGCTATGCTTTCTGGGATACTGGGAGAAGTTCTGGAAAGTTCTCTTAAAGGCACAGTATCCTACTTAAGCCACATAATGGCAGCCTATGGGGCTTGTCTGTCCCTGCCTTCCTCTCTATCATTCCTGAGTCTTTGACTGGGGGAGGCAAGTTTCTCTATGGTAGAAACTAACAGGCTGTGCTGTGTGTGGTGTTTTTTGGTGGAATTTCTAGTTGAAGTACTGGACAGTGTAGCCTGTGGATATAGGCTGCATTATTTGTCTTTAAATTCTCTCTTAAGTGTCTTTGCAGTTTCTGCATTATTTTTGACCACTTAAGAGATTATTTTTGATTGTCGGGGTCCACGCACATGGGCGGGACTATTCACTAGATTATGACTATAACAGAGATACCCCTACTACAGAACTGGAGTTACAGGACAGAAACTACTCCTTCTGACCCATTTGTCTGCCCTCTTACCGTGGAGAGGTCAGATCAGAGTCTACCAGGTGCTGGTGTAATAACTGGTTCTGACAATTACTTAAGATTTGCTCTCTCATAATTAGATTGTACAATCCTTTAAAATCAGTAACCTTACTACCCAATAGCCAGCCTTCAAAAGCCTTAGTGGCACAATCAACCAAGTCAGTCCAATCCTGAGACTGAGTCTTCTGGGTGTCTCTGAACAGCATCCTGTACTGCTCAGTGGTTAAACCAAACCCATCAACCAGTGTATTTTTCAGGACTTGGTAATTGTTAGCATCCTCCACTCTAGTAGTGAGGAGCTTATCTCTACCTTTACCTTCAAAGGAGAGCCACAAGATAGCTGCCCACTGACTTTGGGGAACACCCTGCACAGTGCAGTCCCTCTCCAAAACAGTAATCCATTTGTGGATGTCATCCCCTTGTTTAAAGGGGGGCACTATCTTATTCAGGTGTTTTGTATCAAAACTCCTTTCCCTATTGCTAGGTATAATGCTGCCACCAGTGGGTTTTGACCCACTCAATTCTTGCTCTCTAGCAAAGGCAAGTCTTTCTTTGGCCAGGGCAAGTTCTTTCCTGGCAATCCTCAGATTGACTTCCCTTTCCTTGGCTTCATAAACTCTCCTCTGAGGGGAGGTCATCCTCCTCAGAGCAGAGGCCTGAAAGCCATTGGTTTGAATGGATCTGTTAGAGCCTCTTGATAGAGACCTAACTCGTCCATTCCCAATGTTAAGCTGGCCTGAGAGGGGTCCTGGGGCTCTCCTAGTATCACTCTCATGCCTGCTTAAGTTGTCCCTAGTTAGCTGACTAATTATTCCTGGACCTTTGTCTGCCTCATCCCCAGATGTCTCCTGATCATCATCCTCCTCACCTGAGAGGTGGATGAGATCTGGGTCACCCCTGGTTCCTTCTAGGGCTGGCATGTCCCCTTCTGGATGAGACGAGCTAAGAAGTTTCTCAGCCTTTCTAGCATCATAAGTCTCTAAGAGACCAATCAGAAATGGGATTGTGGGGTTAGACCCCTGTTTTAGCTTCCTGGAGGTACACACTTGTCTCATCTCCTGGAAACTAAGGGCTGCATATCTAGAAGAGGCCTGTGGAGGGTCCTCAACCATCAGAGGGGTCTCAGTAGACTCTCCAAGGTTAGACATGCTTCTAGTGTGGTGTAAGTGATGCACCTACCTACACTATGTGTTTACCTACTGATCCCTTGCTAAGAGTTGCAGCCAAGGTGTGCTAAGCCTTGAGGAGCTGCAACAGCTGGTTCAGTAGAACTCAGAGTATTCTAAGCTAAGTTATATGTACCTAACAGTACTTATGTGATCTTTCAACAAGATATTCTTAGGATACGTGTGGTAGAACAACAGCAAGCTCAAATCCCAACCGCTGCTCACCAATGTGAGAAGTTGGCCTGATATATAATGTTCACTATTCTAGTGAGCACTTTGTATCAGTCCAAACAACCCTTATTGATGATTGGTTGTAAGTCAACCGTATAGACCAGCTATCCTAGTAGCATGGATACGAGCAGTCTAAGGCTAAAGACCCGAGAGGGCGTGTTAAGCCAGCTGTTATATCACACATGTACCCCTTGAACACCCAGTGAAAGGACACCACACAAGTGTTATGAAAATAAACAGTGTATTTATTAAAATCACAACAGCCCTGTACTCTTTATGAGGACAGGGTACTAAGCACAAAACAAAACTCTTACGAAAATACTTAAGTTAGCACAGTATATACAAATGCCCGAGGGGCACGGAAAACCATATACTCCGAAAGTGGAACGCAAAATTACTAGCAGGTAAGTACAGTACTAATAGGCTTTGGAATCGCTAGGTCTTGACTATAGAATCTTCAGATTTCTTCTAGGAGGCCTAGGGGACTCGGGTGCAGAGTGTGCACTCTCACGCGGGATGCGGGACAAAGTCTATGGTAGCTAGATTTCACAGAGTTAGTGTTCTCGGGCGAACCCGACTTGGTAGGAGGAAAACGAAAGTGGATTCTGACCCTTGGATAGTGAGGCTATGCTGGGGCACCGAAATGCCGAAGTTACCTAGCCCAGGGGCTGCAGCTGCATATGTCTCAAAAGACGTCGGGAATCCTCGTAGACAGACCAGGAGCCTGGAAGAAAGATGCTGGCAGGCGACCAGTGAAGAGAGTTCGAAGTGATCCAAGCCTGGATCTTGAAGACAGATGACACCTGAAAGCAGAGGGGACCAAGTTCGTGACTACTAGCCAGTAGTCAGGTGGCACCAGGAGGGCACCGGATGGTAGTCACCTCGACTAGGTGAGTGGGTGACGCTGTGCTCTGCAGATCTCACGGACCAGGAGGTGTTGTCGGCGACCAGGATGGAGGAGCGAGCTGTCCCACGATGGATGAAGCTGTCGGCGTCGCTGGACCCAGAATTGGGCAACAAAGCCTTGGCAAATTCAAGCCCACACGGTGGACTCAAAATGGCGTCTGGAGTGGACCAGGAGGGTCCTGGGTGCTTCTCTTGAAGAAGGAAGCAAGGGCCAGTCTGGAGCAACCAGACCAGCAGCAGTGATGTCGTCGGGCGTCGTTAAGAAGGCCACAAGCCAGCCGGCTAGTAGCCAAACAACGCGGTGAGCAGCAAAAAGCAGAAGGGCCCCACGCAGATCGTGGAGATGCTGGAGGGCTGATCTTCGGTGCTGGAGCTGCTCAGGGTTGGGGCTTCTCGGACCCCAAAGCACTCACCAGTGGAAGACTCGGTGGGCTTGTTGCAAAGAAGTCGTGCAGTCTTGGCGATCGTCAGTCCCTCGGTCTCGTCGCACTCACAGTTCTCAGCTTGGCTGTAGAGGTGAGTAGAGGTCAGAGGTGCCAGGGAAGACGGGTCTCGTCGAGCTGTGTTGTCGGATTCCTGAGGAAGGACTTGCAGCAGACCGCAGTGTTCTTAGGATGGTGCCCGCTGATGCAGGGTGACTACTCCTTAGCCACAAGGGAGAATCTTGAAGAAGACATCTTGATGTCCTTTCGCAGAAAGTCGTGTCTTGATTCCAAAGATGATCTAATTTGAACAGGGGGCCCGCTCCCATCTTTATACTAAAAAAGGGGGCTGACCCGGTGACTAGGTCCTGCCTATGGGTGGGACTAGGAGGGGGGTGGTTACACCCCTGTCCCATGCCGGACTTTCCCCAGGCCAGGGGCTGGTGTACCCCTGGAACTGGTTCTGACCGGCCTATGCATAGTGAGCCACTCAGCAGTCACCTTCCTGTAAAGCCCTGCCTACCAAGGATACACAAAACCCTGTCTGGGATGGTGCTAGCACCGCCCCGGACAGGAAACCCTTTGTTCAAGCTCTCCTCGCTGGAAGGACTCCCAGCAGCAGGAGGTCAGACTCGTGTCTGTGGTGGCAGCATCCATTTTGTGGAGCTGAGGCTTTGCTTAACTTTAACCGGGGTTCACAGTTACATACATGTCGTGTCCCTCTAGAAGGGTAGAATGCTAACCCTGTCGCCAGAATTGGCGAGGGGTTAGTATTCCAATTCGTATGACACCTTACTCGACATGTTTTGATAAAGCAATACCAAAGATAGCATTTAACCGCGAGGATTATAATGCACTTAAAGAGTATATGGTATGTGATATCATGGAACAGCTATTAGGACTTGGTTCCGCAAGCTGCAGACAGGCTCAGCTCATGCCAGAGAACCATCTCACACGATTCCAAGCACTCTGCCTTCAGGATTGTTAAGGCCTGCCATAGGAGTGACTGATAGGAATCTGTGTGTCCATTTTTAGGGTTAGATATAGGTATACTATATCTACAGCAAAGGGTGATTACACGACTTTGCCCCAGCTGTCATGCAGCCAGTTGTGTCAAATTTAGGAGGCCAGCCAGGGGTGGCATAATACGTGCTGCAGCCCCTGGCAGCCCTGGGTACACCCATGCCCTGAGTTACAGGGTCTGATAGGGGGGCCCAGTACCAATTGGAAATGTACCTAAGGTACATGGAATCCATTTTACAGAGAGAGCAGTAGGCCTGGGGTCCTGATTGGCAGGGGCCCAGGTCGTCTATGTCAAAAACCAGCTAAAACACAGGGCAAAAAGTTGGGGGCAACCATAGTCAGGATGTACCTTCCTACACAAGGGGTGAGATGGGCAGGAGTTTCTTCACGTCACAGGTTGTGAAGAGATTCCTGGAAGGGGCGAAGAGGATCGCACCACCCAAGCGGGTGCCACCACCGGCATGGAACTTGAACATAGTCCTGACGGAACTCATGAAGGAGCCCTTTGAACCACTCCACAAGGCCTCACTAGAAATGCTGACCATGCAGACAGCTTTCTTGGTTGCAATAACGTCCCTACGCCGAGTGAGCAAGCTTCAAGCGCTAACACTGCAGGAACCATACATACAAATACACAATGACAGGGTTGTGATGAGGACTGACCCACACTTCTTGCCAAAGGTGGTGTCCAGATTCCATATGAACCAGTCCATACAGATACCGAGTTTTTTCCAAAAACCAACAAATAGCGCAGAGCGAGCCCTTCACACCCTAGACGCCAGAAGGGCGGTCATGCACTATATCGAGAGGACAAAAGGACACAGGAAGACAAAGCAGTTCTTCGTGTCATTCGCCAACAGTTTCATGGGTAAGGCTGTAACAAAGAACACTATTTATTATTATTATTTTTTTTAATTATTTATATAGCGCAGCTGATACCTTGCAGGCTTCCTGCACGATGGATCGCTCAAACAATCCAACTCTGCCACAAACGGGCAGGGCAAGAACTAGCAGAGGGCCCACGTGCCCACTCCACTAGGAAAAAAGGTGCGACAATAGCCTTCCTGGCTAATACACCCATACAAGACATATGCCTGGCGGCAACATGGGCTTTAGTGCACACATTCACGAAGCACTACTGCGTGGATGTTCAAATGAACAAAGAAGCACAAGTCGGACAAAGGGTGCTCCAGCACATATTCAAGAACCAAAGCTCATCTTCCACCCAGCCGCCACAGAAATGAGAAACCGCTACAAAATCTATGCACAGCATAGTGAATCCAGAAAGATTCATGCTGCAAAACGAATAGTTTCTTACCTGTCGGTGTAGTTTTGCAGCTTGATGATCTTTCTGGATTCACTAGCGAACCAACCCACCTCCGCCAGAAAGATGAGGCTGGAGAGGAAAGAGGTGGTCAAAATAAAAAACAGAAAACTTTATATACAAAGCGGTTAAAAGAAGTTTCACCTACATAGAACATTGCCATCACTTCGGAGACGAAAGAAACACGGAAAAAAAGAATCCGAAGATGGCGCCCAAGGGTGGGAGCTTCCGCAGGAAGCATGCCGACGTCACCGGAAATACACCCAAGAAGGGGTGACGCCGACGCCCACCTGGGCGACGAAGAAAAAAAAAAAAACAAGAAAAGACTACGAATCCGGACCCAACCACAACACCGCGGAATATGCACAGCATAGTGAATCCAGAAAGATCATCAAGCTGCAAAACTACACCGACAGGTAAACTATTCGCTTTCATAGATTCACATGCCTGAATCATTCCCAGTCATCTGGATGGGAGTCCCCGGTACATAAAGAGTTGTCTCATTAGACATATAGAGTAATAGGCCAAGAGCCTTACATTAGTAACATATTCATGTCCTTTTGTAAAAAGGACCAAACTCTAGAGAAGAACCAATCAGCTATCACCACCCGCTAGAACCTTCCTGGAAGGAGCTCTAGTCCCTCAGATTTTATCACTGAGAGAACTAGGTGAGCCCTTCCAGGGTAGTTGGGTGGGTTTCATGTGAATCCATGAAAGATACCAATACTGGATAACTACATTTACAGGTAAGTAACGCATTTCTTGTCCAGTATTAGGGTATCTTTCATAGATTCACATGCCTGATTCAGAGTAGTAAGACATGACAAGCACATTTCGGATGGTACAGCATATACAAATTCACCAGATTATTACAGAGAAAGTACCAAACTGCAATCAAAGAAACCAATAAAGAATACAAAAAAGAAATGTGCGTATAAAAGCATGGATGGTGGGATGAAAAGAAGGCTCACCTCTATTGAAATAGATGTAGCACCGCCTGTCCCACTGCAGCATCCTTCATGAGTTCTGTATCCAAGCAGTAATGCTTGGTAAATGTATGCAGCATCTTCCATGTTGCCGTGCTGCAAATGTCTGTGATGGGCAAACCTGCAAAAAGTGCCATGGAGGTAGAAATCTCCCTAGTGGAATGGGCTTGAACCTTGGAATGCAAGGGTTGACCTGCTTACTGGTGACAAAGTAATAGCTTCAGAGATCCACCGAGAGATACTTTGTTTAGTAAGTGGAAGACCTTTCCTAGGTCGACTGTAAGCCACAAAGTGTTGGTTGGATGTGCGGTACGACTTTGTTCTGTCAAGGTAGATTTTAAGGCAGCGTTTAAGGTCTAGAGTGTAGAGCTTTCTGCCGGTGTCTGAGGGTTTGGAAAAAAGGTCCATAAGACTATAGGCTCATTGAGGTGAAAGTCTAACAGGACTTTGGGCACAAACTTAGGATTAGTTCGCAGTAAAACCTTGTTGTTTGAACTAAAAAAAAAAAGGGCCTTGAACTGAAAATGCATGAATTTCACTTACTCGCCTTGCAGAGGTAAGGGCTAGAATGAGTGCCGTCTTACAAGAAAGATATTTAAGATCAGCTCTGTGTATCCGCTCAAAAGGGTGTTTCATAAGCTGAGCAAGAAATGTGTGAGTTGCCAAGTGGGAGGCAGAGATTTTACTGGAGGAAAAGTCCTGAATAGGCCTTTGAGAAATTGTTTAATCAATCTACTAGACCAAAGCGAAGGACCTGCAGAAGAACTCCTGAAACGGGATATTGCTGCCAGGTGAACTTTAATAGATGGATGCCCAGATGGAGAAGGTAAGGCAATATTTGTTCTGGAGAAGACGAAAGAGGGTGTATTTTTGCCGACTTACACCAAATGCAGAACCTCTTCCATTTTAAGGAAAATGTTTTGTTAGTACTGTCGGCTCGAGCCCGAGCCAGAACTGCCCTGCAGTCCGGAGGAATGTCTAGGCCATGGAACTCTCTGAACTCAAGAGCCAAGCCGATAATTTGAGAGATGCTGGATCCGGGTGTTGGGACTTGTTCCCGGTTCATTGTGAGGAGAGAGGGAAACTGTTTCAAAGTGATCGCCGGTTCCAGGGAGAGGAGATGGAGCTCTGTGAACCAATGGTGGCACGGCCACGCAGGAGCGATCAAGATTAGCATGCAGGGTTCTGCCTTCAACTTCCTGAGGACCCTGGGAATTGGGGGAATCGGTGGAAAAGCTTATGCAAAGATGTTTAACAATGCAATCTAAGAGGCATGTGGGCTGTTGAATTCATATCTTGTGCATAGATCGCCGACTAGTATTGGGTCCGGATGATTGCACCGTGTTGTCCTGGAAGAGTCTTCGAAGTATCACGAGATAGGTGACTCCTCCCCTGGATTACAGTGCGCATGGGCATCTTCTCCATCCTCAGATTTTTTTTTTCTGCCATTGGGTTCGGATGTTATTACTCTACTCAAACTTCGGAACCGAAACTTTCCATCTTGATCCGGTCGTCGACGTGAGCCGTTGGGCCTTTCGACGCCACGTGGGCCTGCTGTCTATGGAAAGGAGTCCGTTTAAAAGGTGCCCACAATGCCACTCCAAATTCCCGCATACTGACAATGATACAGTATGCAACAAGTGCTTATCACCAGAGCACAACAAAGAAAATTGCCCAGCTTGTGCCCAATTCCGTTCGAAAAAGACCATCCGGATTAGACGGGCCGCTAGGCAAGAGATGCAGCGACCGGAACTGGAGAACATCTTCGATGATGAACACTACCTACCAGAAGCGGCGGACTCAGATCTAGAGATCATCACCGTCGAGGACCAGTCGGACTCCGATGACCAGATCCCTCCTGGGGCAAACCGTGAGTTTACAGCCCCCAACGCCGGTTATCCCGAAACCGAAGGCTCCGGTCGAAGCATCGCCTAAAGGCCTTAGCTGAGATCGACAAGCTCCTTCAGAAGCCCCGCCTTCCGGCTCTGCTCCAAAGCCAAAAACAAAGCCTTCCGATAGCCCAGGCACAAGTAACGTTCTCCCCAAGAAGGTTGTCGAACCCAAGAGGGTCGTCGAACCGAAGGCCGTATAGCCAAAGGTCGTCGAACCGAAGAAAGGCGTCAAGCCGACGAAGGTGGTCGAACCAAAGGTCGCACAACCCAAAAAGGTTATAGAGTCGAAGGCAATCGAGCCGAAGAAAAGCCCCGAACCAAAGCTGGTTGTCGATCCAAAAGCAACACACGACCCAAAGAAGGCAGTCGATCCTAAAGAGTGGAGATCAACAAAAACAGGATCACACCACAAAACCCTTTGCACCAAAAAAAGTAATAGAGTCAACAAACATTGTGCCTAAGAAAGCTGTCTAGCATAAAAGTGTATCGAACCAAAAGCTCCAGTCGATCCGAAACAGGGCATTGACCCAAAGACAGCCGGGGAGCTGATAAAGACGGCTAAACCAACAAGACGTCGAACCGAAAAAGGTTACCGACCCCAAAACAACGGTCGAGCCGAAAGACTCCACAAACGAAGGCCCTCGAGCCAACAAGTCAGTAGGCCAAAAACAGGGACAGTTCCATCCTGATCCGGAATCAGAGGAACAATCTAAACTGTATATAAACCCTGAGACTGGCAAAGTTACAGTTTATGACAGGAAAAAGAGACCATTGGACACACTCCTTCCCCTGTTCCTCCGAAGAAAAAGTACTTCGGGGCTTCTCCCTCTAGGCCCTTTACTCCAATATGCCTTTTGTGCCCTACTTGTAGGAAGGTACATCCTGACTATGGTTGCCCCCAACTTTTTGCCCTGTGTTTTAGCTGGTTTTGGACATAGTCGACCTGGAACCCTGCCAATCAGGACCCCAGGCCTACTGCTCTCTCTTTAAAATGGATTCCATGTACCCTAGGTACATTTCCAATTGGTACTGGGCCACCCTATCAGACCCTGTAACTCAGGGCATGGGTGTGCCCAGGGCTGCCAGGGGCTGCAGCATGTATTATGCCACCCCTGGCTGGCCTCCTAAATTTGACACAACTGGCTGCTTGACAGCTGGGGCAAAGTCGTGTAATCACCCTTTGCTGTAGATATAGTATACCTATATCTAACCCTAAAATGGACACACAGATTCCTATCAGTCACTCCTATGGCAGGCCTTGACAATCCTGAAGGCAGAGTGCTTGGAATCGTGTGAGATGGTGCTCTGGCATGAGCTGAGCCTGTCTGCAGCTTGCGGAACCAAGTCCTAATAGCTGTTCCATGATAACGCATACCATATACTCTTAAGTGCATTATAATCCTCGCGGTTAAATGCTAACTTTGGTATTGCTTTATCAAAACATGTCGAGTAAGGTGTCATACGAATTGGAATACTAACCCCTCGCCAATTCTGGCGACGGGGTTAGCATTCCACCCTTCTAGAGGGACACGACATGTATGTAACTGTGAACCCCGGTTAAAGTTAAGCAAAGCCTCAGCTCCACAAAATGGATGCTGCCACCACAGACACGAGTCTGACCCCCTGCAGCTGGGAGTCCTCCCAGTGAGGGGAGCCTGGACAAAGGGTTTCCTGTCAGGGGCGGTGCTAGCACCGTCCCAGACATGGTTTTGTGTATCCTGGGTAGGCAGGGCTTTTCAGGAAGGTGACTGCTGAGTGGCACCCCGGTGCTCACTACGCATAGGCCAGTCAGAACCAGTTCCAGGGGCACACCAGCCCCTGGCCTGGGGAAGTCCGGCAGGGGAGAGGGGTGTAACCACCCCCCTCCTGGTCCCACCCATAGGCAGGACCTAGTCACCGGGTCAGCCCCCTTTTTTAGTATAAAGATAGGAGCGGGCCCCCTGTTCAAATTAGATCATCTTTGGAATCAAGATACCCCTTTCTTCGAAAGGACTTCACGATTTCTTCTTCAAGATTCTCCCTTGTGGCTAAGGAGTAGTCACCCTGCACCCGCAGGCACCATCCTAAAGAACACTGCGGTCTGCTGCAAGTCCTTCATCACGAATCCGACGACCCAGCTCGACGAGACCCGGCTTCCCTGGCACCTCTGACCTCTACTCACCTCTACAGCCAAGCTGAGAACCGTGAGTGCGACGAGACCTCGAGGGACCGACGATCGCCAAGACTGCACGACATCTCTACTGCAAGCCCACCGTGTCCTCCACTGGTGAGTGCTTTGGGGTCCGAGAAGCCCCGACCCAGCGCAGCTCCAGCACCCAAGGTCAGCCTCCCTGCATCTCCACGATCGGCGTGGGGCCCTTCTGCTGTTTGCTGTGCACCGCGTTGTTTGGCTACTAGCCGGCTGGCTTGTGGCCTTCTGAACGACGCCCGACGACAACTCTTCTGCTGGTCTGGTTGCTCCAGGCTGGCCCTTGCTTCCTTTTTCAAGAGAGGCACCCCGGACCCTCCTGGTCCACTCCAGACGCCATTTTAGGTCCACCGCGTGGGCTTGAATTTGCCAAGGCTTTGTTGCCCAATCCTGGGTCCAGCGACGCCGACAGCTTCTATCTTCGTGGGACAGCTCGATCCTCCATCCTGGTCGCCGACAACGCCTCCTGGTCCGTGAGATCTTCGAGTCAAGCGTCACCCACTCACCTTGTCGAGGTGGCTACCATCCGGTGCCCTCCTGGTGCCCACTGACTACTGGCTAGTAGTCTCGAACTTGGTCCCCTCTGCTTTCAGGTGTCATCTATCTTCGAGATCCAGGCTTGGATCCAACTGAACTTTCTTCACTGGTCACCGGCCAGCATCTTTTCTTCCGGCTCCTGGTCCGTCTACGAGGATTCCCGACGTCTTTTCAGACCTATGCAGCTGCAGCCCCTGGGCTAGGTAACTTCGGCATTTCGGTGCCTCAGCATAGCCTCACTATCCAAGGGTCAGAATCTATCTTCGTTTTCTCCCTACCAGGTCGGGTTCGCCCGAGAACACTAACTTTCTATTTCCTAGCTACCATAGACTTTTGTCCGCATCTCGCGTGAGAGTGCACACACTGCACCCGAGTCCCCTAGGCCTCCTAGTCGTAATCTAACGATTCCCTAGTCAAGTCCTAGCGATTCCAAAAGCTATTAGTACTGTACTTACCTGCTAGGAATTTCACATTCCACTTTTAGAGTATATGGTTTTCCGTGCCCCTCGGGCATTTGTATATACTGTACTAACTTAAGTATTTTTGTAAGAGTTTTGGTTTGTGCTTAGTACCCTGTCCTCATAAAGAGTACAGGGCTGTTGTGATCTTTAATAAATAACTGTTTATTTTCATAACACTTGTGTGGTGTCCTTTCACTGGGTATTCAAGGGGTATATGTGTGGTAAACGGCTGGCTTAACACGCCCTCTCGAGTCTTTAGCCTTAGACTGCTCGTATCCATGCTACTAGGATAGCTGGTCTATAAGGTTGACTTACAACCAATCATCAATAAGGGTTGCTGGACTGATACATAGTGGGCACTAGAATAGTGACCACTGCATATCAGGCCACCTTCTCACATTGGTGAGCAGCGGTTGGGATTTGAGCTTGCTGTTGTTTTACCACACGTATCCTAAGAATATCTTGTTGAAAGATCACATAAGTACTGTTAGGTACATATAACTAAAGCTTAGAATACTCTGAGTTCTACTGAACCAGCTGTTGTAGCTCCTCAAGGCTTAGCACACCTTGGCTGCAACTCTAGCAAGGGATCAGTAGGTAACACATAGTGTAGGTAGGTGCATCACTTACACCACACTAGAATCAGCATGTCAGACAAAGGAGGAAACTCTGAGTATCCCCTTGTGTCAGTGGACCCTCCACAGGTCCTTACTTCAAAATATGCTGCTCTTAGCTTCCATGAGATGAGACAAGTGTGTACTCTCAGGAAACTAAAACAGGGGTCTAACCCCACCACTTCCTTTCTGATTGGTCTCTTAGAGGCTTATGATGCCAGTAGGGCTGGTAACCCAGACCCTTCTAATCCAGAAGGAAGTTTGCCCTCCTTACAGGGTCCCTTTGATATCCATCCCCTCCATGAGGCAGATGATGCTGAGGAGGAGGATGAGTTGTCTGGGGATGAGGCAGAT
The DNA here is from genome assembly GCF_964263255.1 of Lissotriton vulgaris. Classification (NCBI taxonomy): domain Eukaryota; kingdom Metazoa; phylum Chordata; class Amphibia; order Caudata; family Salamandridae; genus Lissotriton; species Lissotriton vulgaris. The sequence continues at coordinate 715,093,162 of NC_141687.1, read as the reverse complement.
AAGGGACAGGTAGAAGTCAGAAGACTAAGCAGGTCCAACTTAAGCAGACATGAGATTGGTACTGGGGAGCCCCTGGGCCCACTCTCAGGTCAGCTTAACATTGGGAATGGACGAGTTAGGTCTCTATCAAGAGGCTCTAACAGATCCTTTCGAACCAATGGCTCTCTCAACTCTTCTCACAGAGGGATGTCTTCCCCTAAGAGGAGAGTGTATGAAGCTGAAGAAAGGGCAGTCAAACTGAGGATTGAAAGGGAAGAACTTGCCCTGGCCAAAGAGAGACTTGCCCTTGCTAGAGAGCAAGAATTATGTGGGCTACAGCCCACTGGTGGCAGCAATAATCCTAGCAATAGGGAAAGGAGTTTTGATAAAAAGCACCTGAATAAGATAGTGCCCCCCTTTAAAGAAGGGGATGACATCCACAAATGGATTACTGCTTTGGAGAGAGCCTGCACTGTGCAGGGTGTTCCCCAAAGTCAGTGGGCAGCTATCTTGTGGCTCTCCTTTGATGGTAAAGGTAGAGATAAGCTCCTCACCACAAGGGTGGAGGATGCTAACAATTACAAAATCTTGAAGAATGTACTGGTTGATGGGTTTGGTTTAACCACTGAACAATACAGGATGCTGTTCAGAGACACCCAGAAAACTCAGTCTCAAGATTGGACTGACTTTGTTGATTGTGCCACTAAGGCTTTTGAAGGCTGGATACTGGGTAGTAAGGTTACTGATTTTAAAGGATTGTATAATCTAATTATGAGGGAGCAAATCTTAAATAATTGTCAGAACCAGTTATTACATCAGCACCTGGTAGACTCTGATCTGACCTCTCCACAAGAATTGGGTAAGAGGGCAGACAAATGGGTCAGAACCAGGGTTAGGCCTAAAAACCAGGGTGGTGACCAGAAAAAGGAATCAACCAAGCCTCAAGAGAAGGGTGGGGATAAATCCACAGAGAAGACTTCCCAAGGGCCCCAAAACTCCAACAAGGGTGGTGGGTCCCAGAACACTCCTTCTGAACAGAAGAAACCTTATTGCCATACCTGTAAACAGGTGGGTCATTACAAAAGTGATGCCAGTTGCCCTAAAAATGGTAATAAGGGAAATATACCCCCAGGTAATACTCCTAAACCTCCTGTTACCACTAGTGGTAATCCCCCAGGTGGTGGGAGTGCCCCCAAGAATGTGGTGGGCATTACTTTGGGTCATCAGGAGGACTATGGCCTAGCCAGGTTCCCTGATCACACTCTTGTCTGTGAGACTGGCATGGGGTTTGCCAACTTCACTACTGGACCCCACATTTTGGGAAAGTATAGACAAGAAGTTTTAGTGAATGGTCAGAAAGTTGAGGCATTCAGAGACACAGGGGCCAGCCTCACCATGGTGAGTGACCATCTGGTCCCCTCTGCTCAACTGACCCCTGGTTTTACTTATCAGGTGACAGACATTCATGGAGTGAAGAGAAGGCATCCCATGGCAGTAGTCAAGCTCAGTTGGGGTAATGTCACAGGGCCCATGAGAGTGGCAGTGACAGATAACCTACCTGTAGATTGCCTACTGGGGAATGACCTGGAACTCTCAGCATGGGCTGAGGTGGAGCAAGAAACTCACTCCAGAATGATAGGCCTATCCAGACAGGTTAGTGGGGCAGTAATAGCTACAGCCCCAGTCCAAGCACCATTCCTCCCTGAAAAGGTTGGAAGGGCAGTGGTAGCCACTGCCCAGGCTCAGACAGACTTTCCAGAGCAGGATAGGAGGGCTGTGACAGTCACAGCCCAAACACAAACTGAGTGCCCTCCTGAAAAGGTTGGCAAGGTTGAAATGGTCTCAGCCTCTACTCAAACAGATAGTGAGGTTGTGAAGCCTGAAACAATGGATCACTCCACTCAAACAGAGAGCATTGAGGAGGAAGAAAAGTCTTCCCCCTCCCAGACACTAGGTGAGAGCCAGCCTCCTCAGGGAACTGACTCTACCCCTGTTGAAGGAACTGCCCCAGAGGTAGTCAGGCCTAGCCTGGCAGAACCCCTGATGGCAGTGGACCCTTCCCAGGTGGGACCCAGTCTGGAGCAGGTAACCTGCACCTCTCTACCCTGCCTCAGTCAGCCCAGGGCTGAAGAGATCAGGGAGGCCAGTGGTGGACCCAAAAGGGCCCCCTGTCCAAAAGAACCCCTTAATCAGCAGATTAGGATCACTGAAGCTGGTAAACCTAGCCAGGTGAAAATAGAACAGACTCCTGAGGGATCCCCCTTAAAAGTAGTTAGGGAACTCCCACAGCTGGACACTGTTGGGCACAGCCAAACATGGGGCCTAAAAACCCCAGACCTGACCTGTCCCTCCAGTAAGCCAAACAGAGGGACTCAGCCTCCAGCTTTAGGTAGCCAGAGGCTGACCCTGAGAGCTCAGTGCATCTCAGCTAAAGAAAGAAAGGCACACATGATGAATGGTGATTGGAGGAAGTTGAGCCCAAAGGTAGAGGAGCCTCACTTCAGTACTCCATCCCAGCATCAGCCTTCTTCTTTCCCAAGACACACCAGAGACAGAGATTCCCTATGGTGGAGACCCTCAGATACCCTTAGGGTGAGGGGTTGCCTAGTGGACCATGACACAGGGGGAAACCAAGCCAGAGCTGGTCCTTCCTTATATGGCCACTTAGGTAATAGAGGCTTACCTGGACAAGGATAGCCTTATCTCCTTTCGTTTGGGGGGGGTTGTGTAGGAAGGTACATCCTGACTATGGTTGCCCCCAACTTTTTGCCCTGTGTTTTAGCTGGTTTTGGACATAGTCGACCTGGAACCCTGCCAATCAGGACCCCAGGCCTACTGCTCTCTCTTTAAAATGGATTCCATGTACCCTAGGTACATTTCCAATTGGTACTGGGCCACCCTATCAGACCCTGTAACTCAGGGCATGGGTGTGCCCAGGGCTGCCAGGGGCTGCAGCATGTATTATGCCACCCCTGGCTGGCCTCCTAAATTTGACACAACTGGCTGCTTGACAGCTGGGGCAAAGTCGTGTAATCACCCTTTGCTGTAGATATAGTATACCTATATCTAACCCTAAAATGGACACACAGATTCCTATCAGTCACTCCTATGGCAGGCCTTGACAATCCTGAAGGCAGAGTGCTTGGAATCGTGTGAGATGGTGCTCTGGCATGAGCTGAGCCTGTCTGCAGCTTGCGGAACCAAGTCCTAATAGCTGTTCCATGATAACGCATACCATATACTCTTAAGTGCATTATAATCCTCGCGGTTAAATGCTAACTTTGGTATTGCTTTATCAAAACATGTCGAGTAAGGTGTCATACGAATTGGAATACTAACCCCTCGCCAATTCTGGCGACGGGGTTAGCATTCCACCCTTCTAGAGGGACACGACATGTATGTAACTGTGAACCCCGGTTAAAGTTAAGCAAAGCCTCAGCTCCACAAAATGGATGCTGCCACCACAGACACGAGTCTGACCCCCTGCAGCTGGGAGTCCTCCCAGTGAGGGGAGCCTGGACAAAGGGTTTCCTGTCAGGGGCGGTGCTAGCACCGTCCCAGACATGGTTTTGTGTATCCTGGGTAGGCAGGGCTTTTCAGGAAGGTGACTGCTGAGTGGCACCCCGGTGCTCACTACGCATAGGCCAGTCAGAACCAGTTCCAGGGGCACACCAGCCCCTGGCCTGGGGAAGTCCGGCAGGGGAGAGGGGTGTAACCACCCCCCTCCTGGTCCCACCCATAGGCAGGACCTAGTCACCGGGTCAGCCCCCTTTTTTAGTATAAAGATAGGAGCGGGCCCCCTGTTCAAATTAGATCATCTTTGGAATCAAGATACCCCTTTCTTCGAAAGGACTTCACGATTTCTTCTTCAAGATTCTCCCTTGTGGCTAAGGAGTAGTCACCCTGCACCCGCAGGCACCATCCTAAAGAACACTGCGGTCTGCTGCAAGTCCTTCATCACGAATCCGACGACCCAGCTCGACGAGACCCGGCTTCCCTGGCACCTCTGACCTCTACTCACCTCTACAGCCAAGCTGAGAACCGTGAGTGCGACGAGACCTCGAGGGACCGACGATCGCCAAGACTGCACGACATCTCTACTGCAAGCCCACCGTGTCCTCCACTGGTGAGTGCTTTGGGGTCCGAGAAGCCCCGACCCAGCGCAGCTCCAGCACCCAAGGTCAGCCTCCCTGCATCTCCACGATCGGCGTGGGGCCCTTCTGCTGTTTGCTGTGCACCGCGTTGTTTGGCTACTAGCCGGCTGGCTTGTGGCCTTCTGAACGACGCCCGACGACAACTCTTCTGCTGGTCTGGTTGCTCCAGGCTGGCCCTTGCTTCCTTTTTCAAGAGAGGCACCCCGGACCCTCCTGGTCCACTCCAGACGCCATTTTAGGTCCACCGCGTGGGCTTGAATTTGCCAAGGCTTTGTTGCCCAATCCTGGGTCCAGCGACGCCGACAGCTTCTATCTTCGTGGGACAGCTCGATCCTCCATCCTGGTCGCCGACAACGCCTCCTGGTCCGTGAGATCTTCGAGTCAAGCGTCACCCACTCACCTTGTCGAGGTGGCTACCATCCGGTGCCCTCCTGGTGCCCACTGACTACTGGCTAGTAGTCTCGAACTTGGTCCCCTCTGCTTTCAGGTGTCATCTATCTTCGAGATCCAGGCTTGGATCCAACTGAACTTTCTTCACTGGTCACCGGCCAGCATCTTTTCTTCCGGCTCCTGGTCCGTCTACGAGGATTCCCGACGTCTTTTCAGACCTATGCAGCTGCAGCCCCTGGGCTAGGTAACTTCGGCATTTCGGTGCCTCAGCATAGCCTCACTATCCAAGGGTCAGAATCTATCTTCGTTTTCTCCCTACCAGGTCGGGTTCGCCCGAGAACACTAACTTTCTATTTCCTAGCTACCATAGACTTTTGTCCGCATCTCGCGTGAGAGTGCACACACTGCACCCGAGTCCCCTAGGCCTCCTAGTCGTAATCTAACGATTCCCTAGTCAAGTCCTAGCGATTCCAAAAGCTATTAGTACTGTACTTACCTGCTAGGAATTTCACATTCCACTTTTAGAGTATATGGTTTTCCGTGCCCCTCGGGCATTTGTATATACTGTACTAACTTAAGTATTTTTGTAAGAGTTTTGGTTTGTGCTTAGTACCCTGTCCTCATAAAGAGTACAGGGCTGTTGTGATCTTTAATAAATAACTGTTTATTTTCATAACACTTGTGTGGTGTCCTTTCACTGGGTATTCAAGGGGTATATGTGTGGTAAACGGCTGGCTTAACACGCCCTCTCGAGTCTTTAGCCTTAGACTGCTCGTATCCATGCTACTAGGATAGCTGGTCTATAAGGTTGACTTACAACCAATCATCAATAAGGGTTGCTGGACTGATACATAGTGGGCACTAGAATAGTGACCACTGCATATCAGGCCACCTTCTCACACTACTCCCCTACACATTCTGACTATAATGATGAGGATAACATGGGGGAAGATTCTCAAGATGACTTTAACGAACCAAGAGGATCCATATCCACAGGATGATACATGGGAGTATCAGAATGATCCATACGACACACAACCCATCCCCGATACCGCCCCATACCCTCAAAGCCGTCGCCTACCGACGACTCCATTGTGTTTAACCAACTGCTAAATAGGGCAGCAAAATACCACAAGGTCGACATGCACACTGACCCAATAGAAGATTTTCTATTCGACACTTTTCCTACCTCTGAGAAAAATGTCAGGACACTCCCTATGCTGAAAGGGGTACTAAAACAAGTGTCAGATATATGTGGCTCAATGATTAGCGTGGCAGACCCTGATGCAGAGGTCTAGCCCGGGACCAGGGTTCAATTCCCTGCCTCGGCGGGTCTTGGGCTCAAAATTCCGCGGACCTGATATTTCTCGCCTCGGTGCCTATTCCAATCATGGAGTCTCACTTCAACTCTGGGCAATAGCTTGCTTAATCTCCACAACGGCCCCCACAACGCTAAGGATGCCTGGCCTCCACCTTGGGGGTGCCCAGGAGTGGACGCCTCACAAGGAAAGGCAGGATTGGTTCCACAGCGGTATTCGTACAAGCGCCTTGAGACCCTTGCGGGTGAGTAGTGCGCTATACAAGTATCAATTTACATTTACATTAACATTAAATATCCAGCCAGAGCACGTGTATTCGTCCCAGGATTGAAAAGAAATATAAAGCGACTCCTACAGACCCTGCTTACATTAAAGGCCAGTTGCCTCTAGACTCACTGGTAGTAGCAAATGCTCGCAAAAGAGCAAACTCTCAAACTACAGGAGATGCTCCACCTCCTGACAAGGAGTCTAAGATATTGGAAACCTCAGGCAAGAGAGTGGCCTCACAGGCTTATAATTCATGGAGAATCTTAAACACACAGGCTCTACTAGCTCGCTACGATAGAGCACACTATGACCATCTTGAGGGTTTAATGCAACACCTGCCAGAACCTTACAAAGCTCAGACTAATGACCTCATTCAAGAAGGCAAATTTATTACCAATGCCTCCATTAAATGTGCGCTTGACGCAGCCAGGTCCATTAATACTAGTGTATTACTACGCAGGCACGCGTGGCTATGCATCTCTGGTTTTAAGAATGAGGTGCAATCCGCCATCCTCAATCAACCAGTTAATCCGGATGTATTTATTTTTATTTATTTATTTATTTATCTTTGCAGATATCATAGCGCTTTACAGAGCAGGGGATACAAACAGGAGAGTGAATAACAGGCCATTAGGTATAGCGTAGTTGTAGGTAATAAGTGGAGTGGGGTAGGCACATGAGGGAGCATAGTAAAACGGGTACATCAATAATGCAAGTAGTACAAATAAGTGTGAGCCTAGACAGTCAGGTAAGTCAATAATACAAATAATCGAAGGGATCGAACCGATAATACAGATCGGTGCAGGGTCTTTAAAAATCCACGTTAATAGTTCAAGTGTATTTAGCCATGAGGATAGCTTTTACTTCTTTCTTAAAGAGTGTGATGGAGGAGATGAGCCTGGTTTCAGGAGGGAGTGAGTTCCAGATCCTGAGTGCCATTCCTGAGAAGGAGCGTTTATAAGTTTTTTCCTTCCGGAATCTTCGAGGTTTTAGCAGAAGATTGTTTGTGCCTCTAGTGTTTCTAGAGCCGCCAGAGATTGTCAGCTTCTGGGTGAGGTATCTGGGTGTGCTCAGGTGTACAGCCTTGTGTGTCATGCAGGCGATTTTCAGATGTATTCTGGCTTAAAAAGGCAGCCAGTTCAGGGATTTCAAGTCAGGGGAGATATGTGAGTGTTTTTTTTGACCCAGTGATGAGTCTCGCTGTAGCGTTTAGAGAAGCTCTTAGGGGTGCACTAGTAGTTGGAGGGAGACCGCAGACGGCGATGCTGCCGTATTCTATTCGAGGGATGACTAGTGCTTGTACTGCAGTTTGGAAGTCTTTGGCTGGGAGGAAGGGTTTAAGTTTCCTCAGGGTATTGATTTGGTAGTTCGCTCCCTCAGTTGCCTTGCTGATATGTTGCTGCATGTTGAGATTTGTGTCGAGTGTTATGCCTAAAGATTTTGCTGAGTCCACGATGGTGGGTTGGACATTGAGTGCAGTTAGGTGTTTAAGCCAAATTTGAGTGTTAGAGATCTTCGCGGGAGGTGAGATCAGAAGGAAATCTGTTTTCAGAGCATTGAGTTTGAGATGATTATTGGCAAGCCAGGATTGGGTGCTTCTGATCGTTGAGTTTAGGAGTAAAATGTCTTTGGGGGATTGTAATTTGAGATATAGTTGGGTGTCATCGGCGTACATGTGAAAGAGTACATTGGATGCTTGTAGCAAGGTGGTGAGAGGTTCCATAACTAGCTTGAACAAAGTTGGGGATAGGGAGGATCCTTGGGGGACGGCTATGTAGAAGGTGGGTATCTGACTATGGTTGCCCCCAACTTTTTGCCTAGTGTTTTGCTGTTTTTCGACCTAGTTGGCCTGGGATCCTGCTATCCAGGACCCCAGGCTTCCTGCTCTCTCTGTTAAAATGGACTCCATGTACTTTAGGTGCATTTACCAATTGGTATTGGTTCACTCCTGTAAGTCCTTGTACAGTGTACCATAGATACCCAGGGCATAAGTGCACCCAAGGGCTGCAGCATGTTTTGTGCCACCCCTGGCTGGCCATCTAAACAGACACAACTGGCTGGTAACACAGCTGGGGCATGGTGGTGTAATCACCCTTTGCTTTAGATATAGTATACCTATATCTCACCCTAAAATGGACACATATACTCCTATAAGTCACTCCTATGGCAGGCCTTATCAATTCTGGAGGCAGAGTGCTTTGAATTATGTGAGATGGTGCTCTAGCATGAGCTGAGCCGGTCTGCAGCTTTCGGAACCATGTCCTTTAGCTGTTTCCATGATAACGCTATACCTTATACTCTTAAGTGCATTATAATCCTCGCGGTTATTGCTAACTTTGGCATAGCATTATCAAAACATATCGTAAGGTGTCATACGAATTGGAATACTACCCCCTCGCCAATTCTGGCGACGGGGGTAGCATTCCACCCTTTTAGAGGGACACGACATGTATGTAACTGAGAACCCTGGTTAAAGTTAACTCTAGCCTCAGCATCACAAAATGGATGCTGCCACCACAGACACGAGTCTGACCTGCTGCTGGGAGTCCTTCCCGCGAGGGAGGCCTGGACAAAGGGTTTCCTGCCTTGGGAGGTGCTAGCACCACCCCAGACAGGATTTTGTGTATTGAGGTAGGCCAGGCTGAAAGGAATGAGACATGCCTGGGGCACACAAGGTGTCCCTGTGCATACCCCAGTTCAAACCAGTTGCTGGGGCACTCCAGCCCCAGCGCGAAACCGGACAAAGGATAGAGGGTGTAACCACCCCCATTCCTGGTGCCACCCATGGGAGGGACCTAGTCACAGTACAGCCCTCCCTCTTTAGGAGAATAAAGGTAGGAGCTGGTCCCATTCCAAATTAGATTAATCCTGATTTGAAACTACAAAGAAGAAACTCTGGACTTCGACGTTCTGCTCCACAGAAGACTGAAGAAATCTCCCTTGTGGCCAAGGAGTGACCTCCCTGCACAAGCAGGCACCATCAAGCGTCCTAGCGGTTCACTTTGTCGTCCTTCCCGGTGGAACCAGACTTCAGAGCCCGACGAGACCTGGACTTCCAGACCTCTCCGACCTCCATCTGCTGCTTAACTGAGATCCGTGGGTGCGACGAGACACGTGGGACCGGCCATCTTGGAGAAACTGCACTTCGCTTCCAGCACGACTTCAGAGGCATCCTTGAGAAAGTGCTTTGGGGATTGAGAAGCCCCAGCCTCGAGCAGCTCCTGCACAGAAGACCAGCCCTCCAGTATCCACGAGATCTGCGTGGGGCCCTTTTGCTTCATTGCTGCTCGACGCGTTGTCTGGTCACTTGCCGGCTGGCTAGTGGCCTCCTAGATTACGATCCAAGAAATCTACACCGCTGGTCTGGTTACTCCAGACTGGCCCTTGCTTCCTTCCAAAAGAGAAGCACCCCGGACCCTCCTGGTCCGCACCAGACGCCATCTCCACTCACCGTGTGGGTTGCCTTTACCAAGGCCTGTTGACTCCGAATCCGGATCCGACACCGCTGACAGCGAGAGCCTGCGTGGGACAGCTCGTGCCTCCATCCTGGTCGTCGAAGCCACCTCCTGGTCCACGTGGCTGCAGAGTCAAGCGTCCACTCTTCACCTGATCACGACAACAGCATCTAGTTCCTTCCTGGTTCCACTCCGGTCACTGGCTAGTGACTTTGAACATTGTCCCCTCTGCTTTCAGGTCTCCATCTTCCTCGATCCACCCTTGGATCGCTCTGGACATCTTCCTCCTGGTCGCCTACAGCATCTTTCTTCAAGGCTCCATAGACTTCGACGCGGAAACCCGACACACTTTCACACCTATGCACCCGCAGCCCGTGGGTGAGGTAACAAGAGCATTTTGGTGGTGCTCAAGGGTGGATTGACTCTCCTAGTGTCCAGGTATCCTGTAGTTTTAGTCTCAACCAGTCTGAACTGTCTTTTACCTACCTTTTCGTAATTTGTTCTGCCCATTGACTTTGTTCCGCATCTCGCGTGGGAGTTCACACTCTGCACACGCGTCCCGTGGGCCTCCTGCTCCTTACCTAAGGGTAGTGTAGTCCCAACGATCCTACAGCCTCTGGGCATCTTCATTTCCTCCATCGATTTCCTTATAACATTTACTTAGTATATGGTTTGTCGTGTCCCTAGGGCACCATTGTAATTTGTGCAATTTATCGTATGTTTCTTAAGAGTCTTGTTATGTGCTTAGCCATCTGATCTCATAAAGAGTTCAGAGGTGTTTTGTTAGTAATAAATATATTGTTTATTTTCATAACAACCTGTGTGGTGTCCTTTCATTTGGTATTTAAGGGTTTATACGTGGTAAAACAGCTGGCTTCACATGCCAAAAGAGTTTAGCCTAAGACTGCTTTGACCATGCTACCATTAGGATAGCTGGTCTAGAAGGTTGACTTACAACCAATCACCATAAGGGTTGTTTGTACTGATACAAGGTGGTCACTAGATCTAGTGAGCATCATATATCAGGCCAACTTCTCACACAAGACTTCCTGTTTGGCCCTGCAGTAGACACCATTTTAGATCAAATGAAAAAGATACCGAAGCTGCTAAATCTATGGGTGCACTGCAGTTTCAACAGAGGTTCCTTTCTTCGCTCCTCCTACAGAGGCAACACTTCACAGACTTCCTCTACATTTAAAAGCAACACCCAAAGTTCCTTTAACAAAGACTCGAACAGGGGACGTAATAGGGGCAATAATAACAAGGGCAGAGGACGTGGCGGCAATAACGCCAGAGCCTCCACTGCCACCAAACAGTGACTTCATCACACTCCCTCCAGACCATCTAACACCAGTCGGAGGCAGGGTCAAACAATTCCTACCAGTCGAACGCAATTACCACAGACAGGTGGGTGAGACAAAATATCCAGTATGGTTATTGCCTGGAACTCTCCACCCCACATACCACCCAAACACCGTCCTATGTCCAAAGAACACATCACCCTGTTACAACAAGAGGTGAAATCCATGCTAGAAAAGGGGGCCATAGAGCCAGTCCCTATTCAACACCAAGGGACAGGAGTATACTCGCTCTGCCTTTTTCACACTTCCGGCGGAAGGGGGGAGCGGTCTAGTTGTCATCCCGCTTCTACCCTTCATAACGCAGGGCTTTGTTCGAGCAGCGGTCCACACGCTACAGGGTATGATTTATGTGCCACGCTGCTTTGCCTCAGACCTACTAGCGCTAGCATAGTAATTGCAGGGGGTACGATTTAGGTGCCTGCACTGTTTTGTTTTAAAACTTTACTTACCTATTTTAATTACTTGCATATGCCTCATACTCCCTGTTCCACCCTGAGCTTTGCTCGTTTGATGTGGAGGGAGTTTCTTTCTGTCACTTGCTCTGCCTTTTTTCACACTTCCGGCAGAAGGGGGGGGGAGCGGTCTAGTTGTCATCCCGCTTCTACCCTTTATTACCAATGTGTTGGGCGACACACGCCGGTGGCGCGCCTAAGGCAAGCCCGTCCACACGTCGCCTCTCGCCAGGATCTCTGGCCAACCTCAGTCCGGCCCCATTTGTTATGGTAGGGATGTACTTCTGTCACTTAAAACCGGTTCCGTGCCTTGTATGACTTACCCATCGAACCTCGGGGACGCCCCATGGAACTGCCCAGTTTGTGCTACCTTCTCCATTCCGGTCCAACTCTTCCTACTTGTGTTCAGCTGATTAAGACCCAGACTCAGCTGAAACTCCTACAACTTAATGTGAGATCTCTGTCAAAACACCATGCCGAAATATTTGATCTAATCCGGATATATTTTTCCTATGTGAAACCTGGCTAAAAGATTAAATGGTAGCAATATCGAACCTGGCATTACAGTTAGGATATTCCATTTGCACACTTAATAGGGACTCTAGGGGAGGTGGCCAGGCGGTTGTCTTTAAATCTCATTACTCTTGCCTATTTAATAAAGTAAACGTTTCAGAATGTGAAGCTATGTGTTTCCAGGTGTCTGTTAGCCCACAGTTTACTTTATCAGGCCTCTTAGCATACCGTCCCCCTGGTCCAGCCGCTAAGTTTAAAGAAGCGCTCCCAGATGGTGTTAGTACGCTTGCTGCAGGTTCTGAGAATTTTAGCATTTGTGGGGATCTTAATCTCCACCTTGATCTTAATCAGGACAATACCACTTGCAGTTTCATTGCAGATCTAGCTGCTCTCCAGCTAGACCAATTAGTCTCCGGACCCATGCACTCTGCGGGGCACCTGTTAGACCCCATATTCTCCAATGTTCAATCGGTAAATATGGAACCCCCTATCCCCATGAGCTGGACTGACCACTTCTTGTATTTATATTTGTAATTACATTTATAAGGCGCTCAGCTACCGGCATGGGGTCTCCCGACGCCGCTTGAAATAGCACTAAGGTGAATCCAACAATAATCATTGAGGGAAGAGCCAGGTTTTAAGATCTCTGTGAAAGTTGATCAAGGGTGGCTCGAGTTTCAGTGCGACTGGGAGAGAATTCCACAGCCTAGGAAGGAGCGCCGCCCATTCTCATCAGTTTGAAATGTGGAATCAGAAAGTTCCCATGAGATGAGGATCTGAGAAGGCGAGATGGAGTATTGTTGGACGAGAGACTGGAGGTAGGCCAGAGCTAACCCCTGCTTGATCTTATGCATAAAGCACAGGGCCTTAAATTTGACTCTGCTTTCAATGCAGAGCCAGTGTAAGTCTTTAAGAAAAGGGGAGATGAAAGATCTCCACGGGACCTTACATAAAAGGTGTGCAGCCGAGTTTTGGACAAGCTGGAGTTTCCTCTGAATCTCCGCTGTGTTGGACAGGCCTCGTGAAGGGGCCGCTCCCTCCCCGCATAGTAAGGCCCGAACACCGGCTCTCCCGGTGTCCCTAGAAGAACCACCCCGGCAACCCATAGAAGCAACCCGCAACCCGTCCCCAACGGGACGCCTGCTCCCGAACACCCCGACATTGGCTGGCCCGGGCCTCCCTCAGCAGCATTGCCCCGGCCCAGCCGCCATCTTGGACCCTGCACCACGAGGCCGCGTGGCCTCAGCTCGACCCCAACCCTGGGCCTGGCCAGGCCCCGACATCGAGGCACCACCATCCACCCAGGAGGTGAAGAGACCACTTGGCAGGTCAATGGGAGAGAGGAGTGTCGATGGCTCTCCCCCGCCAGGTGCCGATCGCCCCCAGCCTCCCCGGGCACTGGCTCCACCCCCCTGCTGGGTGTCTGGACTCCCTCATCCCGGACCTCCCGACCTCCAAGCGCGAGGGTCCGGACATCAAAGGAGACCAGACCTATAACTGGGGCAGCTCCGGAGCAGGAAGGCAGTGGTATCCTGGAGTCGAGAAACACCTTGAAGAACTCATCCTTGACGGACTGCTGGCGCTGCCGCAGCCCTGCCTTGTGAATCATCGTTCCTGCCTGCTGGCGCTGCCACGGCCCTCTGCAACCTACACCTTCGTCGGGACCTGCTGGCGCTGCCGCGGCCCATCCTTGTGAACCATCGTTCCTGCCTGCTGGCGCTGCCGCGGCCCTCTGCAACCTACACCTTCGGCGGGACCTGCTGGCGCTGTCGCGGCCCATCCTTGTGAACCATCGTTCCTGCCTGCTGGCGCTGCCGCGGCCCTCTGCAACCTACACCTTCATCGGGACCTGCTGGCGCTGCCGCGGCCCATCCTTGTGTGAACCATCGCCTTTGCCTGCCGGCGCTGCCGCTGCCCTTCTCAAACGAGACTTATCATCCTAGCCTGCTGGCGCTGCCGCGGCCCGACCTTCCAGAACTCTGAGCTCGAGGATTGTGAGCTACCCATCTTGCCACCCCCGTACCGGACCGGTACCAAGACTGTCCCGCTACCCTTTCCCCTTCAGAGACTAGAATTGAGAGGACCCTCGTGTCCCGACCTCCCTGTATCGCTGATAACTTTGCTTCAAGAAACATATATAAAGAGTGTTGACCTCATCCTTGTGTGGTGTCCATCTGTGGGGGGGGGGGAAGTTACTCGTCTGTACGATCGCTGGAGACGGCCCTCACCGGAGGCCTCTCCCCCTGTCCTCGGCCGACCCTCCGGGTCCCCGTCTAACACGCGGTAACTCCAAGGTAAAGCACATTGCCGTAGTCCAGACGAGAGGTGACCAAAGACTGGACCACAGTGCGCCTTGTCGAGTCCGGGAGCATCCAGAGGATTTTCCGAAGATGGAAAAACAGGTGGCCGCCACCCTGACCACTTGGTGCCGCATGGAGAGCGAATCGTCCAGGACAAAACCAAGATTTTGTACCTGCGTAACAGGAAGGGGTGGAGGGCCCATTTCTGGTGGCCAATGGTGGGGGCCCCAAAGATGCTTATGCTTGTCCAGCATTACCACCTCTGTCTTGTCTCCATTCAATTTTAGGAGATTCGTCTGCATCCACTCCGCCACTCGGCTGAGCCCTTGTTTAAGAACAGATGGAGTACCTGACTCAGCCGAGGAAAGAGAGAAGATAATCTGAGTGTCATCTGCGTATGAGTAGAGGGAAAGACCGGTATCTTCCACGATGGTTGCCAGGGGCCTCACATAGATTTTAAAGAGCATTGGGCTCAGTGAGGACCCCTGAGGCACCCCATGCGCAGATGAACGAACAGAGGAGGAGGAGTTAGAGGAGACGACCTGAAATGATCGGCAGCTTAAGAAAGAAGACAACCAGGCCAGAGCAGGACCAGTCACCTCGGCCGCTTTCAGTGCTTTCAAAGGGACAGGGTGCAAAACCGTATCAAATGCGGCGCTTAAATCTAAAAGAATAAGCGCCGAGGTTTCGCCCTGATCGAGGCGAGAGCGTAGATTCTCAGTGACCCCCAAGAGGGTAGTCTCCGTGGAGAAATGGGTGCGAAACCCAGACTGTAGTCTCCACCTGGGAGGTAAGATGTATATTAATGTGCCTCTCCAAGATCTTTGAGAACATAGGTAACAAAGAGATGGGCCGGAAATTGGAAAGCGTCTTGGGGTCTGCGCCAGTTTTTTTTTTAGGAGTGGAACCACCATGGCTCTTTTCCATTTGTCTTGGACAATGGATTCCCGTAGTGAAGTATTCTTGAATGACCAGAAGTAGGCCAGGAGAATGTCAAAGAATGTCCATAGGAATTGGATCCAGGGGAGAGCCTGAATTTACCTTGGCCATACAAGCAAGAAACGAACTGTAAATTGATACTTGTATAGCGCTCTACTCACCCGCAAGGTTCTCAAGGCGCTTGTACGAATACTGCTGTGGAACCCATCCTGGCTTTCCCTGTGAGGTGTCCCCTCCTGGGCACCCCCAAGGTGGAGGCCAGGCATCCTTAGCGTTGTGGGGGCCGTTGTGGAGATTAAGCAAGCTATTGCCCAGAGTTGCAGAGTGGGACTCCATGATTGGAATAGGCACCGAGGCGAGAATTATCGGGTCCGTGGAATTTTTGAGCCCAAGACCCGCCGAATTGAACCCTGGTCCCGGCCAGACCTCTGCATCAGGGTCTGCCGCTCTAACCATTGAGCCACACTTCTCCACTCTGATCTAACAAGGGCCACTCCGAAATCTGTGCCACCGAAGGTGGAGTGCCCAGTATACCCAGAATGGGGGGGTCAGAAAGTGTCCTAGAGGGGGCCTATGAGAGGGAGTTGTGAATTGTTTCGACTTTAGATATAAAAAAGTCTGCGATTTCATTGCATTCGCTTTCCCCTAAAGCAGGTGGAGTAGGAGAAGTATTCGAGCCTGCTAGCTTCTTCACCATTGAGAAAAGCACTTTCGGCCGACTAGTGGCACTTTTGATGGACTCCGAAACATAGAAGGCTTTCGCCTTTCTGCAGGCTCGGTGGTACTGCCTTAGTGCTGATCGATATGACAGTTTGTCACTTAGGGCCTATGTTTTTCTCCAAGATCTCTCCTGGTGTTTACATTTAGACTTCAATGTTTTCAGGTCTTCCGTGAACCATGGGGCTGGAGGAAGATGTGAAACGGGTCGTCTGGAACATAGCGGCAGATGGCGGTTAATGTTAGAGGTCAGCCAGTGGGATACTTCCTGATTCAAAGAAGTGCACGTTAGCTTAGTGTCTGGGCGGCTAGCAGATCGTGAGGCGTTAAACGCAGGGATATTCAACTTAGTCCAAGCTCTATAGCTACCCAGGGCGCCAGAGAAAGTCGTTTTCTTAGGAGTCTCTGCGACCAGAGTAAAGTAAATGGCAAAGTGATTGGACCAATCAAGGGGGAGAGCAGGAGTATTGCAATCAAGCGAGATATTAGATATAACAGGATCAAGTAAATGACCAGCCTGGTGGGTTGGACCTTGATTGCCTAATATTAGATCAATGGCCTCACAGTCAGATAAGAACGTTCTACTTAAGCTATTTTGGGTGTCTTCTAAATGGAGGTTCAGATCCCCCAGGATGGTGAAATTGGCTGACTTCAGAACATATGGGGCTACTCGCTCAGCAAACGATGATAGCCACTGGGTGGATTCATCAGGGGGACGGTAAATAAGCTTTCCCGATAGTGTCAGTTGGGAGGAGACCGCTAGTTTGAACAGTGCGGCTTCGCAGTCCGGGAATGAGAGGGCTTCCAATTGACAGGAGTGGGTGGCCTTAAAAATAATTGCTATCCCGCCACCTTTCCCAGTGTCTCTATCTTGTCTGACCATGACCTAGCCGAATGGCAAGGCGCTAGCCACATCCGGTCCGGAACTGGCATGAAGCCAGGTTTCTGTTAAGAACAGAGCTTCTGTAGTAGGGTATCTCTGTGTATACTGTTAATCAAGAGGGGGAGGGGGGATCACTTGTCCTGTATAACCTGGGTACAGTTCTAACTAGAATGACCCTTGTTTAAAAGACCCTCATACACGTGCAATCATGATGGTATGGGCGGTGTATCTTGATTCTCCGCCTTCGTTTACACGTCTGTGCAGAATCACGGGGTCAGTTGGTATGCACCCTCCACCCGGAGGAGAACACCCTAGGTTAAAACAGTAGTGATCAGTGATTGTTGGTGAGGTGACAGTGATTTACTTAAAAACAATCCAATCTTGCCGGGAAAAGAGATAATTTTATTGACCGGGATTGAATTGCTAGTGGAGGATATGATTGAATACGTTAAAGAGGAATTATTAGGATTCACACATATTCAATCCTCCTGTGTGCAGAAAAGGTCGACATGTTTCAGCCTTTATCGCCCAAGGGGTCGGTGCGGCTTTCTTCAGGACCAGGTGAGTTCGGTGAAGAGAGTGGCTGAGGCCTACTCTCTAATGACGGTCAAAATTGGACCTATAAGTGAAAAAAGGTAGTGTTGCTAGGGTGTGGGTCATAACAATTAGTGCAAAAATAAAAATAACTTGGTTTTACAAAAGTCAAAACTACGCTATCAGACTCCCTGTCTCTGGGGGACAAAAACCACTTACTCAGTACTGGCAAAGCAAGTCATGATTGGGAACCTCTAATGATACTTTGTCGAGGGTAAAGGTAACTCTAGAGTACATGCTTCTCCCCTTGGGTTCCTTAAAACATTGGTGGTTCAGTGAGATACGTAAAGATCTATGTAAAGAAGGCCACTATTTCAAATTTCCCAGCAAAAGTTTGGGGTGTGTGGGATGTTGTTACTGTTATAAAACATGTCACAAAGCTGTTTTTATATTGCCCCAAAGATAGCGAAAACACTCCTCTTCAAACACATACCTTCCGTTAGTTATTTTGCAACTTTTCACGGGTACCCAGAGGCTTGAAGGAGGGGCTCCTACAAACACATAAGAAGATTTAAGTCTAGGGGAGCCAAATGAATACTTATCTCCGTTAAATTGCTCGGGCATCTGTTCTAAACGCGCCATACCTCGTTGCTCCACTCGCAAACCTGCAGCTTGTGCTGTCTCTGCCTCTCGCGGTCCCGGATACGGCTGTAGCCTGCGTTGCCGGGTTAAATGGTCGTATTCCGCGTAGAGATGAAGAAAAGACTACTGGAAATTAGCAGGCCGATCGTTAATAAAGGTTAAAAAATATTAAAAAATATAAAAAATATATGCGATGTTTGTTCACGAGGATGCGATGTTTTTTTGAAGTATGGTATATATTTAGTCTACATTTGGTAATGAGTGGTAATTAAGAATGGAATTTCACTCACAGAAAAAAGACTTCCGTGTTGGGGTCTGTTTTAAGTGTGAAAGGTATGGTTAAAGGAGGTATTCTTGGTTAATATTATGATTGATAGAATTAACCATTAGTAGTGGCACTCGAATTATATTCATTTAGTTCTTAATCTGTTACTGAAATTTTCAGAGGCATGAATCATTTGTAAAGGCTCAGCCATGGGACACCATCGTTCAATCCCCATTGGTCTGTTCTTAAACGGTGAACCCACCTCTGTTCCTTCTCGAACAAGATGCGCTCAGCATTGTGGTCTTTGTTTGTCAGTGTTTCTAAAATAACCCATTTGAGGTCTTCCACAGTGTGTCCCTTCTCCAAATAGTGGTTGGCCATTTTGGTTGTTGCCTTCTTGCATTTGACATTGCTTCTGTGTTCACAGATTCTTTGCCGTATCTTCCTACATGTCATTCCAATATACTGCATATTGCAGGGGCACGTGATCATATAGATCACGTGACTGGAATTGCAATTCGTGTGAGTTTTCATGTACCATTTTAGATCTGGTGACAATTGAATCATTCTCGTGGGCGTCGTCAGGGGGCATACCGAACAATTCCCACATGGGAAGTGACCTTGGACAGGTGGAAGGTCCCAGAGTTGTGTTTGTTTAGCTCTCTGCTCCAATTGCGGTCTAGTATGTACTAGAATGTCCTTTAAGTTCTGTGTCCGTTTATTAGAGAATCTCGGTTTAGGCCATGACAGCTCTGCCGAGGTGAGGATTCGCCAGTGCTTATTAATGATCTTTTTGACATGATTAGAAGCTGGACTGTATGTCGTGACACAGGTCATAAGATCCTGTTCTGGGATTCTCGGGTTGGTCTCCAGGAGGCTATCACGGTTCTGGTTCCGTGCTCTTTTTTTGCAGTTCTTAATCACTCTCTTTGGGTAATCTCTTGCTGATAATTTGATGCATAGATCGTTGGCTTGGAGTTGGTATTCCTCAATTTTGCTGCAGTTCCTCCGTAAACGTAAGAACTGGCTGAATGGGAGGTTCTCCCTCAGAGGCCGTGGGTGATGGCTGTTAAACGACAGTCATGGCCTAAACCGAGATTCTCTAATAAACGGACACAGAACTTAAAGGACATTCTAGTACATACTAGACCGCAATTGGAGCAGAGAGCTAAACAAACACAACTCTGGGACCTTCCACCTGTCCAAGGTCACTTCCCATGTGGGAATTGTTCGGTATGCCCCCTGACGACGCCCACGAGAATGATTCAATTGTCACCAGATCTAAAATGGTACATGAAAACTCACACGAATTGCAATTCCAGTCACGTGATCTATATGATCACGTGCCCCTGCAATATGCAGTATATTGGAATGACATGTAGGAAGATACGGCAAAGAATCTGTGAACACAGAAGCAATGTCAAATGCAAGAAGGCAACAACCAAAATGGCCAACCACTATTTGGAGAAGGGACACACTGTGGAAGACCTCAAATGGGTCATTTTAGAAACACTGACAAACAAAGACCACAATGCTGAGCGCATCTTGTTCGAGAAGGAACAGAGGTGGGTTCACCGTTTAAGAACAGACCAATGGGGATTGAACGATGGTGTCCCATGGCTGAGCCTTTACAAATGATTCATGCCTCTGAAAATTTCAGTAACAGATTAAGAACTAAATGAATATAATTCGAGTGCCACTACTAATGGTTAATTCTATCAATCATAATATTAACCAAGAATACCTCCTTTAACCATACCTTTCACACTTAAAACAGACCCCAACACGGAAGTCTTTTTTCTGTGAGTGAAATTCCATTCTTAATTACCACTCATTACCAAATGTAGACTAAATATATACCATACTTCAAAAAAACATCGCATCCTCGTGAACAAACATCGCATATATTTTTTAATATTTTTTAACCTTTATTAACGATCGGCCTGCTAATTTCCAGTAGTCTTTTCTTCATCTCTACGCGGAATACGACCATTTAACCCGGCAACGCAGGCTACAGCCGTATCCGGGACCGCGAGAGGCAGAGACAGCACAAGCTGCAGGTTTGCGAGTGGAGCAACGAGGTATGGCGCGTTTAGAACAGATGCCCGAGCAATTTAACGGAGATAAGTATTCATTTGGCTCCCCTAGACTGGCTCCCCTAGACTTAAATCTTCTTATGTGTTTGTAGGAGCCCCTCCTTCAAGCCTCTGGGTACCCGTGAAAAGTTGCAAAATAACTAACGGAAGGTATGTGTTTGAAGAGGAGTGTTTTCGCTATCTTTGGGGCAATATAAAAACAGCTTTGTGACATGTTTTATAACAGTAACAACATCCCACACACCCCAAACTTTTGCTGGGAAATTTGAAATAGTGGCCTTCTTTACATAGATCTTTACGTATCTCACTGAACCACCAATGTTTTAAGGAACCCAAGGGGAGAAGCATGTACTCTAGAGTTACCTTTACCCTCGACAAAGTATCATTAGAGGTTCCCAATCATGACTTGCTTTGCCAGTACTGAGTAAGTGGTTTTTGTCCCCCAGAGACAGGGAGTCTGATAGCGTAGTTTTGACTTTTGTAAAACCAAGTTATTTTTATTTTTACACTAATTGTTATGACCCACACCCTAGCAACACTACCTTTTTTCACTTATAGGTCCAATTTTGACCGTCATTAGAGAGTAGGCCTCAGCCACTCTCTTCACCGAACTCACCTGGTCCTGAAGAAAGCCGCACCGACCCCTTGGGCGATAAAGGCTGAAACATGTCGACCTTTTCTGCACACAGGAGGATTGAATATGGGTGAATCCTAATAATTCCTCTTTAACGTATTCAATCATATCTTCCACTAGCAATTCAATCCCGGTCAATAAAACTATCTCTTTTCCCGGCAAGATTGGATTGTTTTTAAGTAAATCACTGTCACCTCACCAACAATCACTGATCACTACTGTTTTAACCTAGGGTGTTCTCCTCCGGGTGGAGGGTGCATACCAACTGACCCCGTGATTCTGCACAGACGTGTAAACGAAGGCGGAGAATCAAGATACACCGCCCATACCATCATGATTGCACGTGTATGAGGGTCTTTTAAACAAGGGTCATTCTGGTTAGAACTGTACCCAGGTTATACAGGACAAGTGATCCCCCCTCCCCCTCTTGATTAACAGTATCTAAAGCCAAGGAACTTGGTGGGATCACGAATTTTCCTTCTCCCCATCTTTGATTGCTACATATAGATCTCTGTGTATAGTCATAATCTAGTGAATAGTCCCGCCCATGTGCGTGGACCCCGGCAATCAAAATTAATCTCTTAAGTTGTCAAAATAATGCAGAAACTGCAAAGACACTTAAGAGAGAATTTAAAGACAAATAATGCAGCCTATATCCACAGGCTACACTGTCCAGTACTTCAACTAGAAATTCCACCAAAGAAAAACACCACACACAACACAGCCTGCCAGTTTCTACCATAGAGAAACTTGCCTCCCCCAGTCAAAGACTCTGGAGAGGAAGGTAGGGACAGACAAGCCCCATAGGCTGCCATTATGTGGCTTAAATAGGATACTGTGCCTTTAAGAGAACTTTCCAGAACTTCTCCCAGTATCCCAGAATGCATAGCAGGTCCCTCTACTTTCAGTTCTTTTTTCCGGCTCCTGCTTACAGGACCCTGGCATTGAGCTCTCCCTTGTTTCAAGGGTTTATTGGATATTTTGGCACTTTTTGAGTTCTAAAAGTATTTCAGTTTACTTTCTTGGTGTTCTCTTTCTCTGTTTTGTGCTGTTTTAGGCGTTTTAGGGCTCTAAAATGCCTGGCCTTTTTGATAAGTGCCCAGCATGTGCGAGGAAGAAGGCCAAGAGTGATCCCCATGATGTCTGCATCGTCTGCCTCCCTGAGGATCATGTCCCTGAGGATTGTGTCATCTGCCAGCAGTTTTATGCTCAGACTCTGAGGGAGAGACTGAAGATCAGGCTTTCTGGCCTTGAGGAGAGGCGTCTGCAGGCTGCAGGTGGGTCTGGGCAGGCTGGGAAGGTTCCCTCTGCCTCTGCTGAGGCCTCTGGGGGGCTCCCCAGGGGCAAGAAGTCCAGCAAACGGTCCCGGTCTCCGTCGACGTCGATGGCATCGACGACGACGTCGAGAGGGATGACGGCGGTGTGCTCCCCTTCTCCCCGGGGCTCCGGGTCGAGACGGCGCGATGGCTCGACGTCGAAGATCATGGAGAAGTCGCCGTCGAAGCCACCGTCGACGTCATCGTCTTCGTCGACGTCGAGGTCTTCCTATCGACGCCGAAGGCGGAGTGACAAGCATCGACGCTCGCCGTCGAGGCGACACCGTCGATCGCCGTCGAGGCGACACCGTCGATCGCCGTCGAAGTACCGGTCGACGTCGAGGGGCTCCTCGACGTCGAGAGCATCAAGAAGACGGCGACGCTCGTCGTCGAAGACGGAACGCTCGACGTCGCGTAGGCGGCGTACGACGTCGCGGAAGAAGAGGTCGACGTCGAGGAGTCGGCGCTCGACGCCGAGGAAGAGAGGGTCGACGTCGCGGATGCAGCGATCGACGCCGGAGTCAAGGAAGCGTCGTTCGACGCCAGAAAAGCGACGCTCTGCGTCGAGCAGTAAGCGGTCGGCGTCTAGGAGTCGTTCAGCCTCTCCAAAACGGCGCAAGAGGGATTCTAGTCCCAGAAGTCACGCTGCTTCTAGTGGAGGACGCAAGAGGAAGCGGTCACCTGCTGATGGGGCTGGCTCTCCGCCCCCTACGCCTAAGGGATCACCGGGCTCGGTTTACTCAGAGGTGTACACACCATCTCGGCCTCGGACTCCGACTCCTCCTCCTGTTCCTAAGGAGGATCCTCCACCCAAACCTCCACTTCCTTCAGGCGACCCTCCACCTCCTCCGGTCCCTCTGCATGGGCCCACCCCGCAGCCGAAGGTTCCTCCACTGAGGTCCACTTCCCTGCCGTCTTTGCCTGTTCCTCCTAAGGGGACCCCAAAACCGAAACCCTGTGAGGAGCCAAGGAAGACCCTGCCACGAAAACCGTCGGAGCGGCCACGGGCGGGCAGGTCTCGCTCTCGCTCTAGGAGAAGGGAGAGATCGTGACGCAGATCATCCACGATTTCGAGACGCCGCCATAGGAGGCGCGAATCTCGCTCACACACTAGGTCCTCTGGGACCAGGGACTATTCTCCTACGCTATCGGGGTCACCGGACACAAGAGTGTCCCCGATAGATGACCTGGTGGCGTTCCATGAC
The DNA here is from genome assembly GCF_964263255.1 of Lissotriton vulgaris. Classification (NCBI taxonomy): domain Eukaryota; kingdom Metazoa; phylum Chordata; class Amphibia; order Caudata; family Salamandridae; genus Lissotriton; species Lissotriton vulgaris. The sequence goes on along the minus strand of NC_141687.1, from coordinate 715,069,741 downwards.
GTCCTTTTAAGGGGCGCTGCGAAGTTGGGCATATCCCTGACGGTGCCTACTCCGAAGACGTCAGTCATTTTTGAGACTTTGCATCAAAAACACCTGTCTCGTCCTCTCCTGCCTCTGGTGCCGGGCCTGGAGGAACCGGCTATGGCCCTGTTTCTCACCCCTGCCGTGACGAGGGCGGCTCCATCGAGGTTGCTGAAGAAGTACCGGGCTCCCGATTCGGATCCGGCCTTCCTGAGAACGGAACCCCCTCCTGACTCTGTCATTGTGACGGCGGCCCGCAAGCAGCATGCCACCACTCCGTCCTCCACGGTTCCCCCCGGATAAGGAGTCCAGGTGGATGGATTCGGCGGGGAGGAAAGTCTGTGGAACCTCCGCTACCTCCATGAAAGCTGCGAGTGCCACGGCGCTGTTGGGCCGATACGACCGCGCCCTCTGGGACTCCCTCGAGCGGTTTGCAGAACATTTACCTCGGATTTTGCCACGGAGTCAACCAACGACGCCACGCATGGCTCCGGCTTACGTCCCTGAAACCGGACGCACAGCAGAGGGTGGCCAACCTACCATTCTCCGGTGAGACCCTCTTCGGGAAGCATGCGGACGCTGAGATGGCCCGCATGAAGGCGGAGGCCGAGACGCTAACGGCTGTGGGCTTGGAGAAGCCTAAAGAGACCAAGAAGACGTACCGCCCTTTCCAACGGCGGTTCGGCGGGCAAGGCCGAGGACGGGGCCAGGCTTCGGGGCAATCGCAACAGCAACACCAGTTCCGTAAGCCGTTCCAGAAGCGCCAGAAGGGCAGAGGAGGCCAGCAGTCGGCCCCAGCGCCCAAGGGCCAGGCTGGGTCTAGGCCCTAGGAACCTACTTCCCCCGGATCTGTTACCCACTCCGGTAGGGGGAAGCATTCCATTTTTTCTGGCAGAGTGGAGAAAAATTACTCAGGACAAGTGGGTGCTGAATATTGTTTGCAATGGATACAGTCTTCGGTTCACCAGCCCTCCTCCAGCAATTCCCCCGGTCAGCTCGCAGTTTCAGCTGCGCGAGCTTCAGGCGGAAGCGAATATCCTGTTGAGGAAAAGGGCGATAGAAGACGTACCTCTGTCTCAGAGAGGAAGAGGACTGTACTCCAGGTTCTTTCTGGTTCGCAAGAAGGACAAGAACGAGTTCAGGCCCATTCTGGACTTGCGGCAGGCAAACAAATGGATTCGCAGGGAAAAGTTTTGCATGCTGTCATTGCATCAGATTTACCCTCAGTTGCAACAGGGAGACTGGCTATGCGCTATAGACCTACAGGATGCTTACTTCCATGTGCCCATTGTGCACAAACACAGGAAGTTCCTGCGGTTCCAAGTCGGCACCAATCACTATCAATACACAGTACTCCCATTCGGACTGAAGTCTGCGCAGAGAACATTCTCGAAGTGCATGGCGGTGGTAGCCGCACACCTGAGGAAGAACAAGGTGTTCGTCTACCCGTACTTGGACGATTGGTTGATCAAGGCATCCTCCTTCTCGGAAGCGCGAGCACACTTCCAGAAGATGTGCGTTCTCTTGAACAAGCTGGGGCTGCACATCAACATGGCCAAGTCTGTTCCGACTCCGGTCCAATGCATACAGTACTTGGGAGCCTCCATCAATACGCTGTCAGCAAGCGTGTCTCCTTCGGAAGAGCGACGATTATCACTCCTTCGGAAGGCTCAGGCTCTTATGACAACTCCATCTACAACAGTGAGGACGGTGTCTTCTCTACTGGGTTCGATGGCCTCTTGTATCTTCCTGACGCCACACGCACGGCTGCACATGAGACCGCTGCAGGAGTGCTTGGAGGACCAGTGGGACCAGAGGAAAGGATCTTGGGACGACAAGATTCGACTGTCGCTGCATGCGCTTCAGTCTCTGAAGTGGTGGTGTTCAGCGGAGAATCTCCTCAGAGGGGTTCCCTTTCACAAGGACATTCCCACGCAGACTGTCGTGATGGATGCTTCTCTCCTGGGATGGGGAGCGCACTCCGGGACTCTACAGATTCAAGGAACGTGGTCGCCGATGGAGGCCACGTATCACATCAATTTCCTGGAACTCAGGGCTGTTCACTTGGCACTGAAGGCCTTTCTTCCGTCCTTCCAGACCAACTCTCTGCTTGTACAGATGGACAATACCACCACGATGTATTACCTTAACAAGCAGGGGGGCTCGAGATCACGCACTCTGTCACAGGAGGCGCAGACGATCTGGCACTGGCTCCTAGCCAGAGGACTGACGATAACGGCCTCCCATCTACCAGGTGTGCAGAATGTTCAGGCAGACGCACTGAGCAGACTGGTTCAGGAAAACCACGAATGGGTCATAAACGACGAAGTACTAGGAGAAGTCTTCGCAAGGTGGGGAACTCCAGACGTAGATTTGTTCGCCACCGCCGAAAACAGCAAGTGCAGAAACTTCGCCTCCAGGTACTTCCAGCAAGGGACGCTGGGGAATGCGTTATGGATCAACTGGACGAACAGCTTTCTGTACGCCTTTCCTCCCATTCCCCTGATTCCGGCGGTGCTCATCAAGCTGGCCCGGTCCAGGGCTCGGATGATACTCATTGCCCCGGAGTGGCCCAGGCAGTGGTGGTTCACGGACCTACTTCACCGGTCTCTCCTTCCTCACATTCGGTTGCCGTGCAGGCCGGACTTTCTCACGAAGTTCGGGGGACGGATGGTACACCCCAACCTCTCGTCTTTGAGTTTGGCGGCATGGCTCCTGAGATAGTGCAATATGGCCATCTGAATCTGCCCGATGATTGCATGGACATACTGAAGGAGTCTAAGAGACCTTCCACTTGGACTTCATATGCTTACAAGTGGAAGAGGTTTTGTATCTGGTGCCAGTCTAAGAACCATGATCCTACGACCTGTAAGGAAGATGTCCTCCTTCCTTACCTTTTACATTTGGCGCAGTCTGGCCTTAATGTGCGTTCCATTAAGGTTCATCTGGCTGCATTGACTGCCTACAGGAAATGCCCTTCACAGACTTCCTTTTTCCAGATCCCTGTGATCAAAGATTTTCTGGAAGGATTGAAGAAAGTATTCCCTCCTGTCAGGCTTCCCTCGCCTTCATGGGAATTGAATGTGGTGCTGTCCAGATTGATGAAGGAACCTTTTGAACCTATTCATAAGGCTTCGTTGCAGCACCTGTCCTGGAAGGCGGCGTTCCTCATGGCCATTACATCGGCCCGCAGGGTGAGTGAAATTCAGGCGTTGTGTTGTAATGAACCTTATACTGTATTTCATGCTGCTAAGGTTGTTATGCGTACTCACCCTAAATTTCTTCCCAAAGTTATTTCTGATTTTCATGTCAACCAGACTATAACTTTGCCTACGTTTTTTCAGAACCCTTCATCCCCAGCGGAGAGGTCTCTCCATTCCCTGGATGTTAGGAGGGTGTTGAAATTTTATCTGGATAAAACCAAAGATATTCGTAGATCTGACCAGTTGTTCATCAATTATGGATCGGTCAGAACGGGTCTTGCGACCTCTAAGCAGTCCATCTCTAGGTGGATTGTGTCTTGCATACAATTGTGTTACCAAAAGGCTAATAAGACCTTAGGAGGTAAGCCTAAGGCTCATTCCACCAGGGGCAAAGCTGCCACGACGGCTCTGCTCCGTAACGTGCCGATTGCTGAAATCTGCAAGGCAGCCACTTGGAAGTCGGTTCATACCTTTGCTAAGCATTACTGCCTGGATACTGACGCCAGGGCAGACGCTCAGGTTGGGCAGGCTTCGCTGCGGAATTTGTTCGCACAGTAGTGGCGTTATGTGTTTATTCTCCACCGCCGCTTGGTGTGGGGATGGGCTTGCCATTCTATTCACTAGATTATGACTATACACAGAGATCCCCTACTACAGAAGGAGTAGTTTCTGTCCTGTAACTCCAGTTCTGTAGTAGGGGTATCTCTGTTATAGTCATAAGCGCCCGCCCTCCTCCCCGGTGGAGATATTTCTTCATGAAAAGAATGCGACAGGTCTGGCGTGCTTCGCCTTCAAAAAGAACTGAAAGTAGAGGGACCTGCTATGCATTCTGGGATACTGGGAGAAGTTCTGGAAAGTTCTCTTAAAGGCACAGTATCTTATTTAAGCCACATAATGGCAGCCCATGGGGCTTGTCTGTCCCTACCTTCCTCTCTATCATTCCAGAGTCTTTGACTGGGGGAGGCAAGTTTCTCTATGGTAGAAACTGGCAGGCTGTGTTGTGTGTGGTGTTTTTCTTTGGTGGAATTTCTAGTTGAAGTACTGGACAGTGTAGCCTGTGGATATAGGCTGCATTATTTGTCTTTAAATTCTCTCTTAAGTGTCTTTGCAGTTTCTGCATTATTTTGACAACTTAAGAGATTAATTTTGATTGCCGGGGTCCACGCACATGGGCGGGACTATTCACTAGATTATGACTATAACAGAGATACCCCTACTACAGAACTGGAGTTACAGGACAGAAACTACTCCATCTGGCTGGGCGAAGGTTAGTAGGTCAAAAATATGGTCTCTATTTTTTGGCAGAGAGCTGCAGTTGATGCTCCAAAACTTGTAGGATGGGGTTGATGGCACTAAAGGCACAATGTTGTGACTAAATACAAAATTACAATATGGACATCTCGCCGGATCTTTAGCCAAACAGTCGAGGGGCACGGAAGAGGGAGAGCTACCTCCAATTCGGCATAACTCCTCAGCTGAGTACGAAGTTGGGCTCCAAAATTCTGGCTCACCTTGGGCAGAGTTCCTGGGCGCTCCTGGGCGCTCCAGGGCGCGGGCGGGCGCAGACGGGCTTGCCTTTGGCGCGCCTTCGTGGCGCACCCGCGGCACTTGTCCGCTGCGCGGACAGAAGATAGTGATAATTTTAATGGGAGAGGTGGAGGGTGGGAGGCATCCAACAGCTAGACCGCTGCCCTTGCCGTCCACCCAAGATGGCATCCACCCCACTCTCACTCCGCGTCAGCGCCTGGTCGGCTGTGCGGGGAGTGGGATTCTAGATGCGGCGAGGTAAAGGTAGGTGTTGGAGTGGGTTTAAAAAAATAAATCAGCAGATTAATTTACACATTTTTAAAAATAATTGCAGCAAACCTAAAAACCCCCAGCTTCCGCCTCGGAGGAGAGTCAACAAGCTAAATCTGTGCGCCCGCGCTGCTGCGCGATTTAAATATCCGGGAGGGCGGGAGCCAGCCAACAGCTAGACCACTGCCCTTGCCGTCCACCCAAGATGGCGTCCACCCCTCTCTCGCTCCGCGTCAGCGCCTGGTCGGCTGTGCAGGGAGTGGTATTCTAGATGCAGCGAGGTAAATCTGTGCGCCCGCGCTGCTGCGCGATTTAAATATCCGGGACGGCGGGAGGCAGCCAACAGCTAGACCGCTGCCCTTGCCTCCACCCAAGATGGCGTCCACCCCTCTCTCGCTCCGCGTCAGCGCCTGGTTAGCTGTGCGGGGATTGGGATTCTAGATGCGGCGAGGTAAAGGTAGGTGTTGGAGTGGGTTTAAAAAAGTAAATCGGCAGATTCATTTACACAATTTTAAAAATAATTGCAGCAAACCTAAAAACCCCCGGCTTCCGCCTCAGGGGAGAATCGACAAGCTAAATCTCCTGGTCAAATGGTCTGTCCCGCTCTTGGAGTCCCCCAATTGGGGGACTCCAAGACCGATTTTTAAACGCCCGTGGCATAAATTGAAGCTGGAAGACTTTCACCATTTCCTTAGTGCCAATCCTCCAGACAATTGTTTGGATTCCAACCTGTTCTGTGACTGGATCTTGAAAGGTTTAGATACCCTAATTCCCGCCAAATGAGGGAAAGGGCGTATCTCTACCACCAGCCCTTGGTATAACGACTCCTTAACCACTCTGAGGAAAGCTTGTAAACAGGCAGAGCGCGACTGGAGGAAAGACTACGCTCCAGAGAAAAAAAGATACTACCAGACGAAAGTCAAATACTATCCTAGAGTGCTCTGTAAAGCCCGTGCAGCCTATTACGACAAGGAGATCAGCTCCAGTCCCAATCCTACTAAATGTATCTTTAAAATTCTTAGGACCAGGAAAGCGGGGACCCCTGTGGTATCCTCTACGCGCCGTTGTGATGAATTGGCGACTTTTTTTGTCAACAAAGTGCGTACCATATATCTATCCTTTCCTGTTCCTATCACCCCCCCCCTGGTTTCTGTGAGGACTAGCGGGGGATCCAAGGTCTCTCTGGCATCTATTCCGTCCCTTTCAGAGACGGAATTTACCCGGCTAAGTGGCAAAATCAGGTCTGGCTCCCCCCTGCAGCCTTCACAATTCAAGGAATCCCTCCATCTTTAGGGAACCTCTCTGCAAAATAATTAACATCTCCCTGTCATCTGGGACCGTTCCTGCTCCTTGGAAGCAGGCCTGGGTTTCTCCCATCTTGAAAAAACCTAATTTGGATCCCACAAAATCAGAGAGCTTTCGGCCTATATCCCTCCTTCCTTGGGTAGCAAAAATCGCGGAAGCACATGTCAACAACGTGCTAACTCAGTTTGTGAACTCCCATAACATCCTGGATCCTTCTCCGAATGGGTTCCGACCGGGCCACAGCACGGAAACTGCCCTTCTGGCCACTACTGAGCACCTGCGATTTCTCATGGACAAGGGTCAAAGTGCGGCGCTGTTTCTATTCGATCTCAGCGCCGCCTTTGATACGGTGTCCCATGATATTCTACTCCGAAGACTTGAGGAGGCAGGCATAGAAGCCTCAGCCTTGGACTGGCTCCATTCTTTCCTGGCCAATAGATCTTTTCGAGTCTCAGTTCCCCCTTTTTCCTCCCAGATCCACACTATTGATCAGGGGGTGCCCCAGGGCTTGGCCTTGAGTTCACTGCTCTTCAACCTTTACGTCCAGCCTCTGGCTGCGGTCGCCAAGCTGTGGGACCTTACTATGGTCTCCTATGCTGACGATACGCAGCTGGTGATTACCTTGACGGACTCTTCTTCCCCCTCTGCCTCCAGATTTAAAGATGGTATGACTGCGGTAGCTGATTGGATGGCAGCTAACTGTTTACAGCTAAATGCCGGGAAAACTGAAGTTTTGTTGGTGGGTAAGAATGTCAATCTGTGGAATAAGCAGTGGTGTCCGACAGCCTTAGGGTCAATACCATCTCCCAAGAGTGTGGTAAAGAATCTTGGTGTCCTGATGGACTCTTTTCTTTCTTTTCAGGCCCATACTAAGCAGCTGGCCGCCACTTGTTTTGACACTCTGCGAGGCCTTAGACCCATCCTGAAATACTTCGATCCCCCGATTCGCCAACTCATCGTGCAGGCCACCATCCTCTCTCGCCTTGACTATGCGAGCTCCCTTCTCCTGGGGGCGAACAAGGTGGAAATACAAAGAATGCAGCGTGTTCAAAATGCCGTGGCCAGAGCGCTGGTGAGCCTACCGCGCTTCTGCTCTGCTACCAGCACCATTCGGAGACTGCACTGGCTTCCTATTGAAAGACGTATTCACTTTAAGACACTTTGTCTTTTTTTCAAAATTTTGAAACTCTCGAGTCCCGCTCTGCTGGGCAATTTGATTACCTACTATGTCCCTTCCCGTCCTCTCCACTCTGCTGAGCTACACTTGGCGGTTGTGCCCAAAATTATGCTCTCCAGGGCGGGCGTGCTTTCAGGTACCTCGCGCCCAAATTATGGAATTCCCTTCCCGTACATATCCGCGCCATCGACTGTCTGTCTGCTTTTAGGAAAGCCATCAAGACCTTCCTGTTTCCGTCACCTTAGTCCCTTTTAAGCTTATCTCTTTCTTCTCAGTCTGGTCCATATTTCTGTGCCTCTTTCGTGGCTAGCGCCGGGAAGCCCCTTTGCTGGGGCAGCTGTGCGCTCTATAAAACGATTAACATAACATAACCTCCTTATTCCCAAAAAGGACTGGTCCCTCAGACCAATATTGGACCTCAGACCGCTAACCCAGTACATCCTCTCGGAGCACTTCCACATGATCACTCTACAACAAGTACTCCCGTTACTCCAGCAAGGCGACTACCTAGGAACATTAAACCTCAAGGACGCATATTTTCACATACCTATACATCCAGCTCACAGGAAATACCTCGGGTTCACAATAGGTCAACATTTTCAGTTAAAGGTTCTCCCCTTCGGGGTAACCACAGCCCCAAGAGTATTCACAAAATGTCTAAAGGTAGGAGCTGCACACCTCAGAAGGAAACACATCCACGTGTTTCCATACCTGGACGATTGGCTCATAAAAGCAAACTCGTACGCGCAGTGTGCAAGCCATACATCTCGGACACTCCAGCTGCTACACAGCCTGGGTTTTTCCATAAACTACCCAAAATCGCATCTGCAGCCCTCCCACATACAGCAATATCTGGGAGCTACAATAGACACCTCAGTAGCAAAGGCATACCCAAATTCAGCCAGGATAGCCAACATGCAGACTCATTCAAAGATTTCAGCCACAACACTCTTTGCCAGCTCGACTGTTCATGCAGCTAATAGGCATGATGGCCTCCTGCATATTCATTGTCCCTCATGCCCGACTTCAAATGCATCCACTGCAAGAATGCCTAGCATGGCAGTGGAACCAAGCTCAAGGACAACTGAAGACCCTAGTGTTGGTAGACAGTCGTGCTTACAACTCTCTGCAGTGGTGGAACCCACAAAACCTTTCCAAGGGGCGACTGTTCCAAGAGCCGGTTCCACAACTAGTACTAACAGTGGACGCATCACTGACAGGCTGGGGAGCCCACTTACTTCAATACACAGTCCAAGGGCTCTGGACAATCAAACAAAAGAAACTGCATATCATCCAACTAGAGTTGCTAGCAATATTTCTGGCACTAAAAGCATTCCAAAAATACTTGTACAACAAGGCCGTGTTGATCCGGACGGACAACGTGACAGCCATGTACTACATCCAGAAACAAGGAGGGACACACTCTCCACAGCTGTCCCACTTAGCACAGAGCATATGGAGGTGGACAATTCCAAGAAACATTTTTCTCCTAGCAGAACACCTGCCAGGGAAAGACAATCAAGTAGTGGATCTGCTAAGCAGACACAGCCAACAGCTACACGAATGGGAGATTCTACTTTGCCGCCAGGTTCCCACATCCGTTGTCACAGGGCAATGCGATATGGATGAACTGATCAGGCAGATTTGCGTAGGCTTTTCCGCCAACTTCACTGATTCCTAGCATGGCAGTGAAACCAAGCTCAAGGACAACTGAAGACCCTAGTGTTGGTAGACAGTCGTGCTTACAACTCTCTGCAGTGGTGGAACCCACAAAACCTTTCCAAGGGGCGACTGTTCCAAGAGCCGGTTCCACAACTAGTACTAACAGTGGACGCATCACTGACAGGCTGGGGAGCCCACTTACTTCAATACACAGTCCAAGGGCTCTGGACAATAAAACAAAAGAAACTGCATATCATCCAACTAGAGTTGCTAGCAATATTTCTGGCACTAAAAGCATTCCAAAAATACTTGTACAACAAGGCCGTGTTGATCCGGACGGACAACATGACAGCCATGTACTACATCCAGAAACAAGGAGGGACACACTCTCCACAGCTGTCCCACTTAGCACAGAGCATATGGAGGTGGACAATTCCAAGAAACATTTTTCTCCTAGCAGAACACCTGCCAGGGAAAGACAATCAAGTAGTGGATCTGCTAAGCAGACACAGCCAACAGCTACACGAATGGGAGATTCACCCCCAAGTTCTACAACCATTCTTCCAGAAATGGGGGCACCCAGAGATCTGTTTGCCGCAAACGAAAACTCAAAATTCCAGTACTTTGCCGCCAGGTTCCCACATCCGTTGTCACAGGGCAATGCGATATGGATGAACTGATCAGGCAGATTTGCGTAGGCTTTTCCGCCAACTTCACTGATTCCGCTGGTGGCATGCAAACTACGTCCGCAGTCACTCACAATGATCCTGGTTGCTCCCGCATGGGCAAGACAGCCATGGTACACAACGCTCCTGGAACTTTCAGCAGTTCCCCATCAAAAACTGCGCCTCTCGCCCCATCTTTTAACTCCGAACCATGGAGAAATCGAGCATCCAGATCCCAATCAGATGAACCTAGTTATCTGGCTCCTGAGGTCTTAGAGTTCGGATACCTTAACTTACCTCCTGATTGCATGAACATTATCAAGGAGGCAAGAAGGCCAACTACTAGAGCATGCTATGCAGCTAAATGGAAAAGATTTGTAATCTATTGCAACAATAACCAAATCAATCCATTAGATGCTTCCATCCAAAACATTATCTGTTACCTCTTGTATCTTCAAAGATGCAATCTAGCATACTCTTCTATAAGGCTACATCTTGCTGCTATAGCAGCATATCTCCAAAACAGGTAACACCTTTCCCTGTTTCGGATACCACCAATCAAGGCTTTTATGGAGGGTCTTAAAAGGATAATCCCTCCAAAACACCCACTTTCACCAGTCTGGAACTTAAATTTGGTACTTACCAGACTTATGGGTCCTCCTTTCAAACCACTCCACTCATGTGAATTGCAATTTCTAACATGGAAGGTGGCATTCATGATTGCTATTACCTCCCTCAGGCGAGTAAGTGAGCTTAAAGCACTAACCATTCAAGAACCCTTCATGCAAGTACATGCAAACAGGGTTGTACTTAGGACCAACACTAAGTTTATGCCAAACGTCATATCCACTTTCCATATCAATCAATTTGAAAGAGACACGTTAGTGATAGATTCCTTACCTTAGAATATCCACAGGTGTCAGACTGGATCCGGAAATTTTTGCGTAGCAGTACCCTTGCACGTCGGTAGGTGTCGTCTGCGGCTCCGCGTCCGTTGTCGTCGGCGTGGGCACCGTGATGACGTCGTCTGAATACTTAGACGCCGCCTCCGCGTGCTGACGTCAGTTCTTCTTTTTTCCGCGCCAGCAAGCGCAGATCTGGAAAAAGCAGTACTTTAGTCACTTTTTGACTAGACTTTTTGATCCCTTTTGATCATTTTTCTTGAGTCTTGCGACTCCGGACGGTGCCGATAGGGATGCCAGGTTTCAAGCCTTGTGAGGATTGCGACCGACTGATGGCGGTCACCGACCCTCACCGTCGGTGTCTCCACTGTCTCGGCGTCGACCACGACGACAAGACCTGCCCCGACTGCCGGGCCCTGATTTCGAAAGCTAGGCGGGAGCAGTCCCGCAAGCCACTCGAACTCCGGCAGTCGGCCCGCGTCGCGAGAGGTCCCGGTCCCACCGGAGGTCGAGGGACAGGTCGCGGGGTAGGAGCCATCACAGCTCAGAGTTGACATTATTCCTCCGGGTCGAAGTAGTGGTCAGGTAAGCACAAGAAGTCGAAGAGACGTCATCGCTCTTCTGACTCCCCCCGGACTTTCACGCGATGCGGCCGGTGGTTCGGGTGACACCGCCCACGCGCCTCCGTCGGAGTCGCGGGCGTCGCGGCCTGCTCCACACCCTCCGGTCCCTAGGCAGAACGCGACGCCGGGGGAGATCGAACGCTTTCTCTTGGCCATGAGGTCCCTCTCTTCCCCAACGGGCTCCGCGATGCCTTCAGGCCTAGGGGACCCGTCTGGGGCCCCTAGCGGGTCGGGGGCTTCAGCCCGACGCCGTCTGGTGCTTCGGCCCCGACGCCGCCGGCGCCTTCGGGCCCGGCCCCACTGGATCCGCTTTGGGATCCGGGTCGTCGCCGGTTGACCTAATGACCTCACCAGCGCCGGTCCCTCAGGTGTCACCTCTGGCGTCGTCCTGGTTGGCGCCTTCCCCGATGCCTCCCTCGCTCCGGTTCCGGTGTCGGAACGGCGCCGCTGGGCGCCGCTTTCGACACCACTTGGAGAGTTTACCTTCTATGAACCGGCCCCATCGTTTGACAACCCTGATTATCAGGGGATGGGAGATGAGGAGTATTGGGAGGGGTCTGAGGACCCTCTGACACGAGAGTGTCAGTCTCAAGAGGACTGGACAGGTGGACTTGGGGATGCCAGTGGTCTGAACACATCACCAGACACTTGCTTTGTTTCGCCTCCAGGAGGGGGCAACATACAGTGTGGTGTTGATGAGGGCGGCCAAGGCCTTGGGCCTTGAGCTCCCCGTCGCGGCCGTGAGGACTAACCTCACTGAGGTCCTTAAACCGCAGTCAAGCTCGGGCAAGCCTCTGCTGCCGTTTAACGAGGCCTTGACAGACGTTCTTTTGGGCACTTGGTCCAGGCCCACTACGGGTTCGCCCGTAGATAGAAACTTGGCCAGACGCCACCGCCCGGCCCCGGGGCGACCCATGTTTCCTGTCCACCCACCCCACCCCCGAGAGTCTGGTCATCCAGGCTTTGAATTCCCAAACCGCATTCCTGTCTGCTCTGCCGGACAGGGAATCCAAGTGGTATGAGCAGTACAACAAAAAGGTATTCTCATCCCTTAGTCTGGGACTGCGGTCTTCCAACACTGCATGCCTCTTGGGCCGCTACACCCGCTCTCTGTGGGACACGGTCGCGAAATTGCTGCCAGAGTGTCCGTTGGAGGTATGGGCCAAACTCGGCCAAGCCCTTGTGGAAGGCCGGGATGCAGCAAAATATTCTATCCGGTGTGGGCTGGATACCACCGACTCACTGGGCAGAGCGATGGCAACGGCGGTGACGATTCGTCGCCACGTCTGGTTGAGGTCCACCAACTTTTCGGCCGTTGTCCAGAATACACTAATGGACGTTCCGTTTGATGGCCGTCACCTTTTTGGCGACAAGGCAGACCAGGGCTACGGCCAAGTCCTTGGGCCTCTCGGCCCGCCCCAGCAAACGGGTGCCTTTTGCTACTTTCGTGGCCAAGGAAGGGGCGCCCCCACACGTGCTGCCAGCCACGCACCGCAGACCAACATCCAACGTGGTGGCGGCCGTGGAAATCGCTGTGGAGGCGGTCGGGGACAACGGCGAGGCCATTCCACACCCTCCCCCGCACCATCCGCCTCAAAACCCTCCTAATCCATGCTTTTCGGCCCATGTGACGCTAGTGGGGGGCAGGGTTCGCCATCACCATTCACACTGGTGCACTGTCACATCGGACAGGTGGGTGCTGCAAATCGTCCGAAGGGGCTACTCCCTCCCCTTCGAGACGACCCCTCAAGCCATGCCACCGCAACACCACCGCGTATTGGGGGATCATTTGCGGCTTCTACAGGAGGAAGTTTCGTCCCTCTTGGCCAAGGGGGCCATTGAGCGCGTTCCTGGGCCAGAAGTCGGATGTGGTTGCTACTCCCACTACTTTCTGGTACCCAAGAAGGGCAAAGGGGGCCTACGCCCTATCTTGGACCTACGGAACATCAACGGCTTTCTCCGAAAGGAGAAGTTCAAAATGCTGACTTTGGCTCAGGTCTTAGCTGCCCTGGACCCAGGAGACTGGATGGTAGCGTTGGACTTGCAGGACGCTTATTTCCACATCCCCGTCCTGCCGGCCCACCGGCGCTACCTGCGGTTCACGGTAGACCACGAGAACTTTCAGTTTACCGTGCTCCCCTTCAGCCTTACCAGCGCCCCTCGGGTGTTCACGAAAGTGATGGCGGTGGTCGCAGCTCATCTGCGCAGGTTAGGGGTTTCAGTCTTCCCCTACCTCGACGACTGGTTGTTGAAGGCGGGCTCGCCCCAGACAGTCGTCAGCCACCTCCAGACGACGGCAGACCTCTTGCACCAGCTGGGGTTCTCCATCAATGTGCCGAAGTCACACCTGTGCCCCTCTCAGAAGCTCCTTTTCATCGGAGTGGTTCTCGACTCGCGCAGTTTCGGGTTTACCCGCCCGAACAGCGGGTTCGGGATATACAGGCTCTGATTCCGATCTTTCAGCCTTTATCCCGAGTCTCGGTTAGGTTGACGCTGCGGCTTCTGGGGCTGATGGCTTCCTGCATCCTTCTGGTGCATCACGCCCGTTGGCGGATGCGGGCTCTGCAGTGGGACCTGAAGTTTCAGTGGGCCCAGCATCAGGGCAACCTGTCCAACCATGTCCTGATCTCGGAGGGCACTGCGAGACAGCTGCAGTGGTGGCTCATGGACTGCGATTGGGTCAGCGGCAGATCCCTCTCCCTTCCCCAACCCGAGCACGTAGTTGTGACGGACACGTCCCTCCAGGGCTGGGGAGGCCACATGGGAGAGGTGGAGATCAGAGGCCTCTGGTCTCCGGTGGAGTCCCGGCTCCATATCAAACTTTTGGAGCTGTGGGCGATTTGTCTAGCACTGAAGGCAATCCTCCCCTCTGTCCGGGGGAGTGTAGTGCAGGTGTTCATGGACAACACCACCGCCATGTGGTACTGCAACAAACAGGGCGGGGTGGGGTCGTGGACCCTCTGCCAGGAGGCTCTGCGCCTTTGGCAGTGGCTGGAACATCAGGGTGTGACCCTGGTGGTTCAACACCTGGCAGGTTCTCTGAACGCCAGGGCGGACAAACTCAGCCGTCGGTGCATGATGTATCACGAATGGCGTCTGAACTCGGACGTGGAGCAAGGCCTCTTTCAGCAGTGGGAAGAGCCTTGGTTAGATCTATTCGCCACCGAAGAGAAGGCGCAATGTCATCAGTTCTGCGCGTTGGAATTTCCAAGGCTGCACTCGCTCGGAGACTCTTTTCGTCGCGAGTGGAGTTGCGGTCTGTTGTACACCTTTCCGCCCATACCGCTTCTGCCCAGAGTGCTGAAGAAGATCAAGCGCGACCGGGCACAAGTCATCCTTGTGGCTCCGGACTGGGCACGAAGTACTGGTATCCCGAGCTACTCAGTATGTCAGTCGATCCCCCGGTTCGTCTGCCTCTTCAGGAGGACCTTCTGTCGCAGCAGCAGGGGACGGTCCTCCACCCGAACCTTTCCAGTCTCCACCTCCATGCTTGGAGATTGAGCTGCGACAGTTGAGGCCATTTGACTTGCCTCCTGAAGTCTGTAACATAATTCTGGCAGCCAGGCGGCCCTCCACAAAGTCGGTATACGCCTGCATGTGGAACAGATTTGTGGCATGGTGCACAGCAAAGGCTGTGGATCCTCTCTCTGCCCCTCTCTCTGAGGTTCTTCTCTTCCTCTTGCCCAGCAGGGCTCTGCTCTGGGCACTATCAAGGGCTATCTTTCTGCCCTTCTAAGGCTGCCTGATCAACCATCTTTGTTAAAGTCCCCTATTGTAAATTGATTCCTGAAAGGCATCACACACACATTTCCACCGGTTCCCGTTGTGATGCCTCAGTGGGACTTAAACCTGGTTCTTACTTTCCTGATGTGCGCTCCTTTTGAGCCACTTCACAACTGTCCTATCCGCCTTCTTACTCTGAAGATTGCTTTCCTGGTTGCCATCACCTCTGCCACTAGAGTGAGTGAGCTCCAGGCTCTATCCTCTAAACCTCCTTTCCTTTCTGTCCATCCGGACAAGGTTGTGTTGCGGACAAATTTCTCTTTCTTGCCCAAGGTATTCACAGCCTTCCACATCGGGCAGTCTATCACCTTTCCCACCTTCTTTCCGCCTCCGCATCCCTCAAAGGAGGAAGAGCGGCTCCACCGCCTGGACCCAAAACGTGCGCTTTCATTCTATTTGGATCGCACACGCCAGTTCCGGGTGGATGACCAACTCTTTGTTAGTTACGTGGGTGCTAAGAAAGGACGGGCGGTGCACAAACGGACCATCTCTCGGTGGATCGTGTTGTGCATTCAAGCGTGCTACTCTTTGGCTAAAAAGGAACCTCCTGTTGGTCTGAGGGCCCATTCCACTCGGGCCAAGGCGACTACTACTGCCCTGGGCCGAGGAGTCACCTTGCAGGACATGTCAGGCAGCTACGTGGGCCTCGCTGCACACGTTCGCAAGACACAACTGCCTGGACAGCCAAGTCCGGAAGGATGGCTTCTTTGGCCGTTCCGTCCTCCAGGACTTTCTGGTGTGATTATTGGTTCGCAGACCGTCACCGGGGTTGGTATTGCTGGGGTATCTATTCTAAGGTAAGGAATCTATCACTAACGTGTCTCTTTCAGATGCACAAGTTACTACTTGTGCAACGATATATCTGTAAGAGACATTAGTTAGTGATAGATTCCTTACCGACCCACCCATCCTCCCCGTTCTGCGAACCCATTTCTAGGGTTAAGGTCATCCCCTTTCAGGGCCCTAGTTTCAATGGCACCAGTGTTGGTTTTTAGCATGGCTCTGCATTTCTGGCGCAGAAAAGCTGTGTCTAAGAACTGACGTCAGCACGCGGAGGCGCCGTCTAAGTACTCCGACGATATCATCACTGCGCCCACGACGCCGACGACGGTTGCGGAGCCGCAGACGACGCCTACCGACGCGGAAGGGTACTGCTACGCAAAAATTTCCGGATCCAGTCTGACGCCTGGGGATATTCTAAGTTAAGGAATCTATCACTAACTAATGTCTCTTACAGATATATCGTTACACAAGTAGTAACTTGTGCATCAATAGAACTGACAGTTTTCTTCCAAAACCCAGTCAGTAGCCGAAAGAGCCCTTCACACACTAGATGTAAGGAGAGCTCTGCTATATTATGTTGACAGGACTAAATCATTTCGAAAAACAAAGCAACTGTTTGTTGCTTTTTCACCGCTACATAAAGGTAATCCCATCTCAAAATCGGGAATAGCCAGATGGATAGTTAAATGCATTCAGATATGCTATCAAAAAGCTAAACGCACTCAAACAGTTCCCCCAAGAGCACACACTACTCGTAAAATGGGGGCATCCATGGCTTTCTTAGGGAATATTCCCCTTAAAGACATATGTAGGGCAGCAACATGGTCTACCATACACACTTTCACTAAACACTATTGTGTAGATGTGCAATCAAAGCAGCAAGCTGCTGTAGGCCAGGCTGTCCTTAAAACTTTTTCAGACTGCTGCAGCTGGTACAGGTGACCACCGCTAGAGGAGACACTGCTATACAGTCTATGCACAAGATATGAATTCAGCAGCCCACATGCCTCGAACATAATATGCTACTTAAGTATGCATCTGTTCTTGGCATGTAGGGCTGCTGACATTCATATTGCCCACCCTCCTCCCGGTGCCTGTTGCAGCTGCAGTATTCTCTCTTGCAATATTCTCTTTTGCATGGTCATGTCTTACTTTGCTTTACTCCATCTCTGCCACAATGGCGAAAAACAATCTGAGGATGGAGAAGATGCCCATGCGCACTGTAGTCCAGGGGAGGAGTCACCTATCTCGTGATACTTCAAAGACTCTTCCAGGACAACAAGGTGCAGTTATCCGGACCCAACACTAGGCAGCGATCTATGCACAAGATATGAATGTCAGCAGCCCTTACATGCCAAGAACAGATGCATACTGGTAAGTAGCATATTCCTCCCTAGAGATTCCCGTTGGGAATGCCAGCGTGCGAAGTTTTGACATTTTGACGTTCTGCTTGGTAGCAAATAGGTCCAAGAGAGGAGTGCCCATTGGGAGAATATGCGGTTGAGTCTGCTGGTTCAACTCCCATTCGTGACAAGTTTGTAGCCTGCTTAGTGATTTGGCCAGTACGTTGTCTGTTCCTGGAACTCATTCCGCTCAAAGGGAAATGTTGTGATGAAATAGCCAGTTCCAGTTCTTTTGAGATTCGTGAGAGTGGTAGTGAACAAGTACCTCCCTGCTTGTTCATGTAGTGCATTGTCGTAGTATTGTCCGTCCGGACAAGCACTAGAGAACCTTTGATCCTGGGAAGGAATGCCAGGAGAGCCAGATAGACAGCTCGCAGCTCTAGGGGGTTTATGTGAAGCTTCTGTTCGGAAGGAGTCCACTTTACGCTGATTCGGATTTCTTGGAGGAAAGCTCCCCAACCCTCCAGGGACGCATCTGTTGTGGTGATCTGTGGAGAAGCTTGGTGCAAGAAGGGCAGGCCTTGAGAAATTCCGTGGTAGAGTCCACCACTGCAGAGCAGTGACCATCTGAGGGGGTCATCTGAATGACATCGTCGAAGGATCCTTCGGATTGAATCCATTGAGCAGACTGTGCTTCTTGGAGAGGGCGCATGTGGAGGCGACAGTAAGGAACTAGCAGAATACAGGACGACATTCTGAGAAGGGATTTGAAGAGGCGTACTGAGAGAGACTTTTTGGATTTTATGTGGTTTGCCAAATTAATTAGTTTGTTCTGTCGCTCATGTGACGGGAAAGCATTCTTCTGGGTTGTCGAGAGTAGCACCCAGAAAGGATATGTGCTGAGAAGGGTGGAGGACAGACTTGTCCTGATTGAGAGTGAGTCCCAGGCGACTGAAAAGCTGTAGACAGGCTTTGAAAGACCTGATTGCGCCGTGTAGATAAGGTACCTTGACGAGCCCGTTGTCGAGATGGGGAAAGACCGGATGGTGGTGTGGCCTGAGATATGCATCCACTGGAGAAAGGCATGTCGTAAAAGTGCGTGGAGCGGACTTGAGTCCGTTGGGCAGGACTCTGAATTGGGAATGTCTACCTGCCAGGGCGAACCTCAAACGTTTTGTGATTCCTGTGGATAGGGATATGGAAATAGGCATCTTGAAGATGCAAAAACACCATGTAGTCGTTTGCGTTTAGAAGTTGCAGCACTTGTTGGATGGTAACCATTTGAAACGACTGCTTCTTTAAGAACTTGTTGAGACTTCTCAAGTCTAGGATTAGTCTCCATTTCTTCTCCTTTTTTGGGCACCAGGAAAAACCAGGAGTAAAACCCCTTCCCCCGTTGACAAAGAGGAACCTTTTCTATAGTTCCCTTCTGGAGCATGAGTGAAAATTCCAGGAGTAAAAGGCGTAGATTTTTGTGAATCATAGGTCGAGGAGGGGTCTGGGGAGGCATTTGAATGAACTCCAGCGAATGTCCAAATTGTACCAGTTGAACCCAATGGTCCGTTGTTATTTGTTTCCAATCGTGTAAGAAATGGAAAATCCTTCCTCCTATTTTGGAGGAAATGGAGACCGGCGGTACAGAAGTCCTTGCCGTCGAGCAGCGTCCCTCAGTCGTCCTCCCTTTCCTCGAAAGGAGGTCTTACTGTAAGAGGATTGCTGGTGTTGACGATGTTGGTATTGTGGCCGATATTTTGAATTGGAGGAGGAATAGGAAGACCGATAGTGTTGGTAGTCTCCTCTGGTGGAAGATTGTCCTCTACCCCTTGAGCCACAAAAAGGTATTTTTTTTAAATTGAAGGGTACCCAGAGCCCTAGCTGTGTCTGTATCCTTTTTTATGCCCTGAAGAGCTTCATCAATATGTGTGCCAAAAAGAAGCTGCTCATCGTAGGGCATGTCCAGAATTTTTGTCTGGACTTCCGGCCGGAAAGAAGTCTGCTTTAGCCAACCATGGCGTAGTAGTACAGCAGCGCCAGCTAGTTGGCAGAAACCAGTAGAAGCGATATCCATCGCATAATCTATCTAGGAAGCTGTACATTCGCACTCCAGCAAGATCTTCTTTGCTTCTTCCTTCGAATCGTCTGGAAAAGCCCCCAAGTATGGAGCAATGGCCGCCCACATCTGCCTGTTATAGTGCCCTAATAACACTAAGGAATTAGACGCACGCACTGTTAATGCAGACATGGAAGAAAAACGTTTCCCAATATTGTCAAGTCATCTGCCTTCCTTGTCTGGAGGAGCGGACAGCGGAGCAGAAGGGTTTTTAGATTTCCGCTGAGTAGCCTGAGTGATGACTGAATCGGGCTTGGGATGTCAGGTAAGGCAGGCTGGAGTGTTATCCGGAGCTCTACTTTTTGTCTAGCCAAGGTAGCACTGGGGGAACCGAAGATGGATTGTGCATTATTTTAACACATTGATCCCAGATGTAGTCTATAATGGGCACAGATCTTAGACTTTTTAAAGGGTTCCTTAAAGTCATAAAGGAAACAATTCTGCTGGTGAGAAGGCATAGGGATCTGGAAATGTTGTGCAGCCTTTTCCAAGACATTATGAAAATCCCCGATATCCTCAGGAAGGAAATCAGCTTGAGTAGGCACCGGAGACGCTGGACACGGGATAATGTAATCATCCCACTCATGAGTCTATTGAGAATCATGGAGTTCTCCTTCCTCTTGTTGATCATCCTCCTCATCCGTGGAAGGTGGAGGTTGTAGCGTAACAGGCACAGACTGGAGGTAGAGGTGGAGGCTGTGGCCTTGGTGGCGGAGAGACAACTGGATTAGGAGACGTAGCAGAAGTAGGAAATCTCTGCTTGTAGTCCGTAATCAGAAATTTGAGGTCAGAAACCAAAGATGCAAGTAGACAAACCATCGGTGGTTGGGGAGGATGGCTGTTGTCAGGATAGTATGTCTGGTCTTCTGGTTCCTGTTCGTCATAGTCCGAACTCTCTTGGTATTTGACATGAAGTTCAGAAGGACTTGTCGCAGTTCCGAACATACTGCCATCATCTGAATCTTCCTCCTCTTCTAAAAGGTTAGTCGGAGGTAATGGCTGGACCCTGCTAGGAGAAGTCAGGGCAGTTGTCAACGTGTGTTTTGTTATTTTAGGATGGACATACGCACTTTCTACTTTGGACTCTGGTGTCGTTGACAAGCCCGTCTTCGGTGAAGTAGTCGACGGTGAAGCACCGACTGACAAAATTGAAGGTAATGTTGATGAAGCTCCCGTCGACTTAGCCGTCGTCAACTGTCGTCGTCGACGGGGTAGACTTTGACGGAACATTACTTGTCGGCTCAGGCGTTAACGTGCTGTTCGGCGATCGTAGCGTCAACGCTGGCTTTGATGTAGACTATGATTTCTTCATTTTTTTCGCCGACGATACAGGTTTAACAGCAGTCGACTAAGTCGTCGACGTGGACGATGCGGAGGATGCCAAAGAGGTAGTGACAGTCGTCGTCTAGGTCACTCCCGCAGCTGTAGATGGGGATTTACTCGCCGTCGAAGCAGTCGTCGACTAGGTGGAACTAGGCTTCTTAAAGGTGTGTAGAACCTCCTGTGGAGAAACTTTTGCTGGTAAAGCCTTAAGGTGTGCCTCTGAAGACTTTTTGTGTGTCTTCTTTTGAGGGGGCTGCGACAAAGGTCCTGGAGAAGCCACTCTGGGCCTTTTTTGAGAGGATCTTGAAGATTTGGAGGAGACCTCACTCTCTTCAGAAGACAAAGCTTGGTCTTTGTCCTTAAGTCTCTGCAGCCAAATTAAAAAGTGTCCCTCCCGGTCTTTGAGGGTCTTTGTAGAAAAGGTACGACATACCTTACAGTCCTTTGAAAAGTGATCCGGGTAAAGACAGTAGAGGCAGTCTTTGTGCTGGTCGTAGACATGAAGCCTCTTTTTAACACAGGAAGCACAGGGCCTAAAAAAGCCTTTCTTAGGAGTATCTGCCATGAAGATATTGAGAACTTCACACAGAATGAATGATGAAAAACACTGTTAATCCAGAAACAATGAAAACCTGAGCAGAGCTCAGTGGAGACTGCCTTAGCACGACATGCAGTAGAAAATCTGAGGGACTAGAGCTCATTCCAGGAAGGTTCCAGAGGGTGGTGATTGGTTCTTCTCTAGAGTTTGGTCCTTTTTACAAAAGGACATGGCTATGTTACTAATGTAAGGCTCTTTGCCTATTACTCTATATGTCTAATGATACATCGCTTTATTTATGTACCGGGGACTCCCATCCCGACGACGGGGAATGATTCAGGCATGTGAATCTATGAAAGATACGCTATACTGGATAATTAATTAACGGCAAAAGGACACATGAGCAAAGTCAATGTGACAGTTGGCTGTGCACAACTGTAACTGGTGCAGAAGAAATTGAATAAAGATTCAAAATCAACGGAAGGACCGCTTTCTTTCATGTGTCTAATGTGTGTCACATTGACATTGTTTATGTCCTTTATTTTGCTGCTTCTGGTCTATGTTCTAGTGGAACCCAAAAGGGCGCTTGGCTCATGAGTTTCTTTTGGGCATGGGGCACACACTTGTGAACTCCGGCTCTGGTGCAGAGGTATTTGCGTTGGGGATCTCACGGTTCTCGGTTAGACCTGTAAAGGGAAGGAAAACAAGACAGCAGGGCTGCTCTGTGTAAGCCTAGGTCCTGAAGTTGGTCATGCAGGTCGCTTTGACGGCGGTGGTGTCTGGGTTGGAAACTCAAACCTTGGTTGCAGAAGGGCTCCACTTCAGAGTATTGGTGCAAGTGGGCTCCCGGAGGGGTCGAAAGTGTCGAAACAGGCTGACCTCTTGGAACCACAAAAACCTCTTCCTGCCATAATGGTCCATTGGTGGGCACTATGGCCAGCAAGACGGTGTACAGGACCAGTGCGGTGCGGTCTTCAGATGAAGGGGTACGGCTCCACAACAAGGGAGATGCTAAGTAGTTGTTGAAGTGCTGGACAGTCCTTCAAGGGTTTGGGTGGATGCACAGCTGTTGGTAGAGTTGGATCTTTGCAGTTGTCAAGGTGCCAGCAGCCATGCAGGGTCTGGTGCCAAGTTCGGTGTTGGTCCTCTGTTTTAACTGCAATAGCTCTTTGTCCTTCTGTTCCCAGGTAGATTAATCTGCCTTGTTGGTGTTGGAGAGGGGATCTAAATACTGAACTTATGGGTGTTTAGGGTAGTGTAGGTGAGTAGTCAATGGACTACCTACTCCTGGGGTATCTACATCCCCTGATGACCACTTACAGCTAGGAGTGGGCATAATCCGGACTCAGTTCCTAGTTTCACCAAAACCAGGATGGTGAAAACCTTCGACTGTCCACTTTAGGTCACCCACTTTAGGGGTGTGCCTAGCCTGTAAGTGTGGCACGCCTTCTGATTATCAAATTTCCTGCCTGCTCTGGTGCCAAATGGGCCTCAGGGCAGGGGTTGGCGTTCCCAGGTCTGAGGGAAGCCGGAGTTACATTACAAAGGTAGTAGAGACTTTGAAGCCTCTGGCCTTGTAATGTTAATGTGCTAGCCATCCTGTTGGATGAGGTGTGAACACCTGCCAGAGCAGGCATTGTGTCGGACCCTGGAGTGTTGGCTCTTCCTTGCAGGGCATCAAACTAGTCTATGGTGGCAGGCTGGAAGATACCAGTCAGCCAGCACACTGACTAATAGGGTTTCAGGGGGCACCTCTAAGTTGCCCTCTGGGTGCATGTCATAAATCAGATACTGGCATTAGTATAATTAGTAAGACATGGTATTTGATGCCAAACTCCATTCCTCTCAGTGAGGCAGTTGTGTAGCTGAGTAACTCGTAATTACTAGTTCACAGCATTTCCTTAAGATGGTTGCCTGATCACCTGCATTGTCTAGCAATGGAATTGGGCATTACAGGGACACTTATGTTCATACTGATGTGCCCTCACATGTAACATGACGCACCCTGCCTTAGGGTTCCAAGGCCTGCTGTAGGGGTGACTTGCATATAGTACATGCAGCACTTGGCATATTCTTGCAATGGCAGTCTGTATGTGGCTTCCTGAGGGTGGCATAATATATGCTGCACCCCTTGGGGACCATTTTTAGTACTGATGGACTGTGCCACTGTTACCATTTACTAGAGACTTACAGGGGTGCTAAAGTGTTTGCCAATTGGGTTACAATTGAATAGTTGTTTTGTTTTAAGAGCTGGAGCACTGGTGTCTGGTTAGCAAGGGACCCACTGCACTACCAATAAACATTAGTACTAGTAGCAAAAAAGTGGGTATGACCATGTCAAATAGTAGCACTTTGCTACACCCCTCCCTCCAACCCCACCCTAATGAAAGAATGAGGCTCACCTTTCCCAAGAGTTGTCTAAGTGGAAGAATCTGAAAAGTCCATCTACATTTGCATGGGAAGTCACAGGTCTGTGTTATGCTGTAGAGTCCATTCCCTGTAGGGAGGTGGACCACCTTAACAGTTTGTAGTTTTCACCTTTCATTTGCATGGGCTATCTGAGAGGTCTGCGGTCTGTTTGGACAAGGAAGTGAGAACCAAACTGGTATGGTCTCAGCTTATTCAGGGACCAAACCACAGCAAAGGCATCCCTCTCAATGGCATTTCCAATGCTGCTCTCTGGGAACTAACCTGCCAATAAAAGCAACCAGCTGGTCCTGGCCATTGTTGGTCTGCGATAGGACTGCTCCTATCACATGGTCAGGGGCATTAGTCTTCACAATTAACTTCTTTGAATAATGTGGAGCTCTTAGAATGGGTGCTGAGCACATTGCTTCCTCCAGGGTCAAAAGCCTTTTCACCGATCACTGTCCAGTTTAATTTCTTTGGTTGCTTTTTGGAGGTCAATTCTGTGAGGGGTACCACAATAGTACCATACCCCTTCACAAACCACCTGTAGTACCAAGTCAAGCCAAGGAATGCCCTGACTTGAGTCTAGGTTGTTAGAACCTTGCAGACTGGATATGTGGCTGCAAGGGTTGTACTTTGCCTCTACCTACAAGGGGGCCCAGGTATACAATTGATCTATGTCCTATTTGGCACTTCCCGGCCTAGATGGTGAAACCTGCTTTCTCCAGAGCCTCAAGTACCTTTCCAAGGTGGATCAGGTGATCCTGCCAAGTGAACCCTTTAAACAGCAATAGCATCAAGATATGCTGCACTAAAAGATTCCAACCGAGCCAGGACTTTGTTCACCAGCCTCTGGAAGGTTGCATGGGCATTCGTTAGGCCAAGTGGGCTCATAGTAAACCGGTAAAACCCATCTGGGGTTGAGAATTCAGAGTTTTCTTTGACTTCCGGGGTTGAGACCAGTCTGCCAGTATCCTGGTAAGTGAAAGGTACTGAGAATCTTGGCTACACCCACAGTTCATCAGCTCGTGGAATAGGGTGTTCCTCAGTCTTTGTTACTGCATTGAGACGCCTGTAGTCCATGCAACTTCAACACTGGTTTACCTTCTTTGGAATGAGGTTTGGGACTAACCACTGGGCTGGCCTGGGACTGAGTGTTCTGATGGATACATCTGCCTGTGGATTCCTCACCTTTTGAATTACCCCTGCACCAGCATTCCATGAAAATACTTTTCTTAGCTCTCCCACGTCTACTAGGACGTCATAAAAGCACGGCTCCGCTTGCATCTCCGTATGACTTCACTGGAGCCATAAGAAGACCTAGTCGGCGTGCTGGTCAGTTCTTTTTTTTTCCGTGCCATTGACGCGTAATGGTTGTCTGGGACTCCATTTTCTTTATAGGTTACTTTTGTTTCCCTTATTGTTACAGTGCTATGTCTACATTGGAGAAGTCCGGTTTCAAGCCTTGCAGAAAGTGTGGGGGATAGAAGTCTATCACAGACCCCCATAATCACTGTTTGTGGTGTCTTTCTTTGGACCACGACGTTGGAGATTGCTCCAGTTGTCGGAAGATGAATCTGAAGGTTTTGAAGAAGCGTGAGAAAGAAGAGGGTCCTGAAAGAGGTCAAAATCGAAGTAGTCGTCCTTGCATACTTCGTAGTCTAGGAAGAAGAGAAGGCACGATTCCCAATGTCGTTCATCGAAAGGTAGAGCTTCGAGATCGCCGACCCCGCTCTAAAGAGGTCATCTCACCTTCTCCTTCTCGAGCGTCTCTGGCTCACTCTCCGATGCCTAGGGGTACTCCGGCGCATTCACTGACGCTGAAGGGTTCTCCAGAGCCAAGAAGATATCTGGTGCCGAGATTCACAGGAGCCTAGGATGTCCTCTCCGGTGCCTGCAGCCTATCCTGTTCTAGATCCAGACTCTGCTCCGTAGCCACCCTTTCCTGGACCTGGGTCGTGTAGGAGAGTAGGGTCTGCAATCCTATGATCACCCAGATTTTTTGCTTTTGTTTCACTGGTTTAAGACTTTCTCTGGCTGTGGGCCTGCCAATCAGACCCACAGCCTGGCTGTTCTCTCTCTAAATTACAACGTGTACCCTAGGTGCATTTACCAATTGGTACTGGGCCACCTTATCAGACCCTGTAACTCAGGGCATAGGTGTACCCAGGGCCTACCAGGGGCTGAAGCATGTATTATGCCACCCCTGGCTGGCCTCCTAAATTTGACACAACTGGCTGCATGACAGCTGGGGCAAAGTCGTGTAATCACCCTTTGCTGTAGATATAGTATACCTATATCTAACCCTAAAATGGACACACAGATTCCTATCAGTCACTCCTATGTCAGGCCTTGACAATCCTGAAGGCAGAGTGCTTGGAATCGTGTGAGATGGTGCTCTGGCATGAGCTGAGCCTGTCTGCAGCTTGCGGAACCAAGTCCTAATAGCTGTTCCATGATATCGCATACCATATACTCTTAAGTGCATTATAATCCTCGCGGTTAAATGCTATCTTTGGTATTGCTTTATCAAAACATGTCGAGTAAGGTGTCATACGAATTGGAATACTAACCCCTCGCCAATTCTGGCGACGGGGTTAGCATTCCACCCTTCTAGAGGGACACGACATGTATGTAACTGTGAACCCCGGTTAAAGTTAACTGAAGCCTCAGCTCCACAAAATGGATGCTGCCACCACAGACATGAGTCTGACCCCCGGCAGCTGGGAGTCCTTCCAGCGAGGGGAGCCTGGACAAAGGGTTTCCTGTCGAGGGCGGTGCTAGCACCGTCCCAGACAGAGTTTTGTGTATCCAGGGTAGGCAGGGCTTTACAGGAAGGTGACTGCTGAGTGGCACCCCGGTGCTCACTACGCATAGGCCGGTCAGAACCAGTTCCAGGGGCACACCAGCCCCTGGCCTGGGGAAAGTCCGGCATGGGAGAGGGGTGTAACCACCCCCCTCCTAGTCCCACCCATAGGCAGGACCTAGTCACCGGGTCAGCCCCCTTTTTTAGTATAAAGATAGGAGCGGGCCCCCTGTTCAAATTAGATCATCTTTGGAATCAAGACACGACTTTCTGCGAAAGGACATCAAGATTTCTTCTTCAAGATTCTCCCTTGTGGCTAAGGAGTAGTCACCCTGCATCCGCAGGCACCATCCTAAGAACACTGCGGTCTGCTGCAAGTCCTTCCTCTGGAATCCGACGACCCAGCTCGACGAGACCCGGCTTCCCTGGCACCTCTGACCTCTACTCACCTCTACAGTAAAGCTGAGAACTGTGAGTGCGACGAGACCTCGAGGGACCGACGATCGCCAAGACTGCACGACTTCTTTGCAACAAGCCCACCGAGTCTTCCACTGGTGAGTGCTTTGGGGTCCGAGAAGCCCCAACCCTGAGCAGCTCCAGCACCAAAGATCAGCCCTCCAGCATCTCCACGATCTGCGTGGGGCCCTTCTGCTTTTGCCTGCTCACCGCGTTGTTTGGCTACTAGCCGGCTGGCTTGTGGCCTTCCTAACGACGCCCGACGACATCACTGCTGCTGGTCTGGTTGCTCCAGACTGGCCCTTGCTTCCTTCTTCAAGAGAGGCACCCCGGACCCTCCTGGTCCACTCCAGACGCCATTTTGAGTCCACCGCGTGGGCTTGAATTTGCCAAGGCTTTGTTGCCCAATCCTGGGTCCAGCGACGCCGACAGCTTCATCCATTGTGGGACAGCTCGCTCCTCCATCCTGGTCGCCGATAACGCCTCCTGGTCCGTGGGATCTGCGAGCACAGCGTCACCCACTCACCTAGTCGAGGTGACTACCATCCGGTGCCCTCCTGGTGCCACCTGACTACTGGCTAGTAGTCACGAACGTGGTCCCCTCTGCTTTCAGGTGTCTTCTATCATCGATCCAGGCTTGGATCCATCGAACTTTCTTCACTGGTCGCCTGCCAGCAACTTCTTTCTTCCAGGCTCCTGGTCCGTCTACGAGGATTCCCGACGTCTTTTGAGACCTATGCAGCTGCAGCCCCTGGGCTAGGTAACTTCGGCATTTCGGTGCCCCAGCATAGCCTCACTATCCAAGGGTCAGAATCCACTTTCGTTTTCCTCCTACCAGGTCGGGTTCGCCTGAGAACACTAACTTTCTGAAATCTAGCTACCATAGACTTTGTCCCGCATCACGCGTGAGAGTGCACACTCTGCACCCGAGTCCCCTGGTCTCCTAGAAGTAATCTGACGATTCTATAGTCAAGATCTAGCGATTCCAAAGCCTATTAGTACTGTACTTACCTGCTAGTAATTTCGCATTCCACTTTCAGAGTATATGGTTTTCCGTGCCCCTCGGGCATTTGTATATACTGCGCTAACTTAAGTATTTTCGTAAGAGTTTTGTTTTGTGCTTAGTACCCTGTCCTCATAAAGAGTACAGGGCTGTTGTGATTTTAATAAATACACTGTTTATTTTCATAACACTTGTGTGGTGTCCTTTCACTGGGTGTTCAAGGGGTACATGTGTGGTATAACAGCTGGCTTAACACGCCCTCTCGAGTCTTTTGCCTTAGACTGCTCGTATCCATGCTACTAGGATAGCTGGTCTATAAGGTTGACTTACAACCAATCATCAATAAGGGTTGTTGGACTGATACATAGTGTTCACTAGAATAGTGAGCACTGCATATCAGGCCACCTTCTCACAGGTCGGATCCTTCACATTTTCTTAATATGATGTACGGCATGTTTGCCAGAGGAGCCTACCCTACTGGCGCACCAAGGGGTCCTGTGGGTCAATTTGGGCTTTCCTCAACAATCTGCCCAGGCACCCTTCATGCCCTTTATGCCGACAGCATGTCCTGGCAGTTTCTGGCTCCAAAGTTCTCAACAAAGTTTTCAGTCTCCGGCGCCATCTGGTGGTCCTTCACCTCTAGTTTGATTAGTGCCGTTTCCCACATCAGAGGCTCTTTCATTGATGCCGGAACTGGTGTCTCCGACGCTGGTTCTGAAGTTGCGGTCAAGAGGAGAAGCTCAAAGACTGTTGGAAGAGAGATAATTTCAGCGGGAGAAGGCTGTAGGTGGGATTGAAGACTGACTAGTTTGAGGGCCTTAGAGAGGAGAGTGGTCTAGACACTTCCCCAGAGTGGGAGCTTTCTTCACCAAATACCTTACCCTCTCAGGATGTGGCGCCATACCATGTTGTTATTAGGAAGGCTGCTGAACTTTTAGAGCTTCAGTTACCCACTGCTCAGTACAGACCAACTATTCTTACAGAAGTGTTACATTCCCCATCTTCTGTGATTGAAACTCTTTTGCCTTTTAATGAGGCTTTGAGTGAGCCAATTTTTGAGGTGTGGCGGAAGCCTGTTTTTTTGCTCCTGCTGTTTCAAGGTCTGTAGCAAGAAGGTACAGGCCTGGTCTGGATGATCTTGCTTTTCTTTCTGCGCATCCTTCACCAGAAAGTTCAGTAGTACAGGCTTCCTGTTCTAAACACTCTGCGGAATCTTTTCATCAAACTCCTGGAGACAGACTCTGCAGATTGCTCCAATTTCTTAAAGGTAGTCTACTCTTCAAGTATGGCTTTTAAGTCCACCAATGCTACATGCTTTTTGGGGAGGTATATTCATTCCTTAATGGATTTGGCCAAGCAGTTGGCTCCCAAGTTAACGGGCCATAATCGTGGTTCCTTTTTTAGAAGTTCTGGCGGATATGCAGGATGCAGCCTGTCAAGTTATCCAGTCTGGTCTGAATACTGCTGATTCGGTGGCCGGGGTGATGGGTTCCTCTATTGCCACCAGGAGGCATGCTTGGCTCAGGTATTCAGGGTTTTCTCCTGATGTGCAAACTACTCTCCTTGACCTTCCGTTTAATGGAATCCAAGCTTTTTGGTGAAACGGCTATCTGAAAGAAACACGTAGTGATAGATTCCTTACCTTAGAATTAACCCCAGGCGTCAGACTGGATCCGGAAAGTTTTCGTCAGCAGTACCCCTGCGTGTCGGAAGGTGTTGTCATGCGGCTCCGTGTCAGTAGTTGGCGTCGTGGTCGCAGACATGATGTCGCTGCAGCTACTTAGACGCCGCCCTAGCGCGCTGACGTCAGTTCTTCTTTTTTCCGCGCCAGCAAGCGCAGATCTGGAGAGAGCGGTACCCTCAGTCCCTTTTTGACTGAGTTTTTCTAGGATTTTTGCAGTCGATCGACTTCTGGTGCCGTAGGGATGCCCGGCTTTTTTTGCGGGGTCTGTCATCGCATGTTGTTGCTGATGGACCCTCACCGCGTGTGTCTTTACTGCCTGGGGCGCGACTGCCGGGCCATGGTGCCGAATACTACGGGAGTGGTCCCAAAAGGTGCTTGAAGTCCAGCAGTCTGCTCCACGCTGCTCAAGGTCCCAGTCCCGTGGGAGGTCAAGGGACTGGTTGCGGAGCCACCACCATCGTTCGTCAGGATTTAAGCCTTCGTACTCATTCAGGTAAAACGTAGCATCACAAGAAGTCAAAACGCCATTGCTCTCCAGCTTCTCGTCGTGGCTGAGGGTGTGGGTGGTGGATACATAAAGGAGGGGACCCCTCTAATGTTACTTTAAGGTCAGGGAAAAGAGGGGAAAAAAGTAATAAGTACTGGAGAAATTCCCTCAAGACCTATATACTTTTCATTATTAACATGATTTACATATATTTTCTTTGTTCATGCACAACAATAACATCAGAACTAATGAATTTCATTTCTCTGATATTTTATTTCATCATTCTTTTGTTTTTCATTTATATTTCTTATAAATCCATCATTCTTTGTTTGTACATTTTCATTTCTTAAAAATATTTTTATCTTTTTTTTGGTATATACTATTTTGTGCAAAATACATATTTTACAACAAATACCAACAGAGTTATTACAAAAAAAGAGAGAGAGACCCTGGACTATAAAAACACAATAAATACAATACCACTCATACATTCACATTCATTCTAATCCTATTGCCATCCACACATTCCATACAAATGCAGTATCTGAACAAATCTTGATGTAATGAGGCAGAAGGAGAATTTTTACTGCCTAAATTTATGACCAACAGATGTAAAATATGGATTCCACGCAAGGTCGACGCGCGTTTTGGTGGGTTCTGTACCACCTTCCTCAGGACCTATGCTGATACAAACATTCCTTACACAACAAAAGCCAGGGGATTATTCTTTCACAAGATGTATGCCTGCAGTCCTCTTTAAAATTCAGTTGGCAATATTCAGTATTTCAATAGTCTCAGTGTGCATCAAGGAATATTAATTCCTTTTATATTTCTAATTATTGCCACACAGGGGTATTCTTTTTATTAATGTCCTTTCATTCTTAATAGGTATATCACATCACAGTAAAATGGTATCTCACTCTTGTAGTTCCTTATTATTCAAACGTAAAGTTTAAGATAGTTTTATATGGTAGCAAACAGGAATCCCTCTTTTTACACAAAGATCGCAGTTTTCGTAGAGATCATTCCTACAGCCTTATAGTGTGGCGTCTTGCTTCTACAAGTGGACTATGCAACCGAGTTACTACATGGCAAATCGGGCAGGGCGATTTCCACGATAGTGGCGCTCCACCGCCACACCAGGCTGAGGGCTACTGGCTTCTCTGGGGATGCCCGGAAAACTATCATGGACATGCACTTTGATGGCATTCGCCTTTTTGGCAACAAGGTAGATACTGCGTTTTAAGGACTCGCGGGCTACAGCCAAGTCCTTGCCTTTTGGCCACTCGCCTCCTCCGCCTTCTGCTTTGCGCTCCTTTCATAGCCACAGAAGGGGTGCCCCGACAAGTTCGCTTCAGAGCTACAGGCCTGCGCAGGAACAGTCCCAGCGCAGCGGTGGACTTGGGACCCACCGAGGTGGGTCAGGGGGTCAGCGGGCGGGTCAGTCCACCTCCACCCTGGCCACCACTGCCTCCAAACCTTGCTAGTACAGTTTTTTAGGCAGGATTCGCCATCCCCTCTCCCACTGGCGCACCATCACTATGGACAGGTGGGTTTTACAAATAGTCTGAAGGGGCTACTCCCTCCCCTTCGAGGCTACCCTTTCATCCATGCCACCCCAGTACCACCACATATCTGGGGATCACTTGGCACTTCAACCAGACATCGTGTCCCTCTTGGCCAAGGGGGCCATCGAGCTCGTTCCTGCCCCAGAAGTAGGACGTTGTTGCTATTTCCACTACTTTCTTGTACCCAAGAAGGACAAGGGCCTGCGTCCTATCTTGGACCTCAGGCACATCAATCGCTTCCTCTGGAAGGAGAAGTTCAAGATACTAACTTTGGCTCAGGTCTTGTCTCCCTCGACCCTGGAGACTGGATGGTTAGCATTGGATCTGCAGGACACATATTTCCATATTCCCGTCCTGCCGGCCCACCGGCATTACCTACGGTTTATGGTAGGCCACAAGCACTGTGAGTTTACCGTGCTCCCCTTTGGCCTTACCAGCGACCCTCGAGTATTCAGCCAAGTGATGGGGGTGGTCGCAGCTCATCTGCGCAGATCAGGGATTCCAGTCCCCTATCTCGACAACTGGCTGTTTAAGGCGGGCTTGCCCCAGGTAGTTGTCTCCCACTTCCAGACTACGGCCGACCTCCTACATTTGCTAGGGTTCTCCATCAATGTGCAGAAGTCGCATCCTATTCCCTCTCAGAAGCTCCTCTTCATCAGAGCAGTTCAGGATACAAAGCACTTTTGGGTCTATCCTCCCGAATGGCGAGTCCAGGATATTCAGGCTCTGATTCCGATCTTTCGGCCTCTATCCTGGGTTTGCTGCTGGGTCTCATGGCCTCCTGCATCCTGCTGGTCGATCATGCCAGATGGTGTATGCGGGCTCTGCAGTGGAACCTGAAGCTCCAAAGGGCGCAGCATCAGGAGAACCTGTCCGAGTACGCCCAGATCTCGGAGGGCACTGCACAACAATTGTAGTGGTGTCTCACAAACCAGCATTGGGTCAATGGCAGATCCCTCTCCCTTCCCCAACCGGAGCACACAGTGGTGATGGATGCGTCCCTCCTGGGATGGGGCGGCCACATGGGAGAGGTGGAGATCAGAGGCCTCTGGTCTCTGGCGGAGTCCCGACTCCATATCAACCTTCTGGAGCTCCAGGCGATCAGACTTGCACTGAAGGCAATCCTTCCCTCTGTCAAGGTAAGAGTAGTGCAGGTGGTCACAGACACCACCGCCATGCAGTACTGCAACACACAGGGCGGGGTGGGGTCGTGGACCCTATGTCAGGAGGCTCTGCGCCTCTAGACATGGCTGGAACATCAGGGCATTTCCCTGGTGGTTCAGCACCTGGCAGGTTCACTGAACGCCAGGGCGGATGAACTCTGCTGCAGGTACATGATGGATCACGAATGGTGTCTTCACTTGGACATGGCACAAGGTCTCTTTCAACAGTGGGGAGAGCCTTGGTTAGATCTATTCGCCACCAAAGAGAACTCGCAATATCAGCAGTTCTGCGTGTTGGATTTCCAAGGCGGCACATTCTAGGTGACGCTTTTCGTTGCGAGTGTAGTTGCAGTCTGTTGTACGCTTTTCCGTCTGTACCACTTCAGCCCAGAGTGCTGAAGAGCAGGCGTGACTGAGCCCAAGTCATTCTTGTGTCCCCAGACTGGGCTCGAAGAGTTTGATATCCCGAGCTACTCAGTATGACCATCGATCCCCCCATCCGACTGCCTCTTCGGTAGGATCTTCTGACTCAGCAGCAGGGGACGGTCCTCCACCTGAACTGGTCCAGTCCCCACCGCCTTACGTGGAGATTGAGCGGCGGCAGTTGATTCCTTTCGCCTTGCCTCCCGAAGTTTGTGATGTCATTCTGGCAGCCAGGCGTCCCTCCACTAAGTTGGTATACGCCTGCGGGTGGAACAAATTTGTGGCATGGTGCACAGCAAAGGCTCTGGATCCCCTTTCTGCCCCTCTTTCAGAAGTCATTTTGTTCTTTCTTTCTTTGGCCCAGCAGGGCTCTGCTCTGGGCACTATCAATGGCTACCTGTGAAATTCTTAAAGTAACTGCTCCAGACAGGTATGAATTTGATTGCAGCTTTATTAATAATAGATCTCATCCAACAACAGGTTACACAGCCTTAACGATCTCCCAGCATCTGTTATCACTTGTGGGGAGCGACGTGACCTCTGGTCACTCCCCACGCCGCACGGCTCCTCCCGGTTGCCTGTGACTGCTGCTGACTTGTTTCTCCCCCATTCCTGGCTTGTATTCTGTAGTCTTTCTTCCCCTCTGTTTGCCGCTCGTTTGCCCTTGCCTTCTGTACCCCCACCCGCTCCTCCCTTCCCACGGCTGCTCCTGCGGCCCCGCTCCCTTTTGCCTTCTGTGCCCAATACCCTCGGCCATTGGCCGCCCCGCTCCCGCCTCCCAGCTGCTCTTCCCTCCCACTTGGCCTCTTAAGGAGGACACAGCGCAGCAGTGAGTGCGACCTGACCTCTGGTCGCTCCCCACGCCGCACGGCTCCTCCCGGTTGCCTGTGACTGCTGCTCACTTGTTTCTCCCCCATTCCTGGCTTGTATTCTGTAGTCTTTCTTCCCCTCTGTTTGCCGCTCGTTTGCCCTTGCCCTCTGTGCCCCACCCACTCCCTGCCGCTGCTCCCCGCGGCCCGCCCCCTTTTGCCTTCTGTGCCCAATACCCTCGGCATTGGCCGCCCCGCTCCCACCTCCCAGCTGCTCCTCCCTCCCACTTGGCCTCTTAAGGAGGACATCGCTTGGCAGTGAGTGCGACCTGACCTCTGGTCGCTCCCCTCCTCCCGGTTGCCTGTGACTGCTGCTGACTTGATTCTCCCCCGTTCCAGGCTTGTATTGTGTAGTCTTTCTTCCCCTCTGTTTGCCGCTCGTTTGCCCTTGCCCTCTGTGCCCCCACCCGCTCCCCGCTTCCCGACGCCGCTTCACTGCGGCCCGCCCCCTTTTGCCTTCTGTGCCCAATACCCCCGGCCATTGGCCGCCCCGCTCCCGCCTCCCAGCTGCTTCTCCCTCCCACTTTTCCTCTTATGGAGGACACTGCGCGAAAGCGCAGCGGACGCGCGCAGCGGGCGCGCCAAAGGCAAGCCCATCTGCGCCTGGACCGCGCCCAGCGCCAGAACGCCTGGCCCCAGCCGATGCCAAGGCACCCGACTGAGGTACGACAGCGCCACCCTCACCGCTCTCAACACCGGACGACCTGCCATCGAGCCACCCCGAAGCGCACCCACGGACCTTTCACCTGCTAAGCATGCAAATTCTCCTGCCTCTGAACCTGCACCTCGCCCACCGAACTCAGCAACGACAACAACAACCACCTCAAGTGCATCCTGCTCAACACCCGCTTCGTCTACAAACACGCCATTGAACTCTGGGAACTCCTTGAGACTGCAGCACCAGACGTCGCCTTCCTCGCGGAAACCTGGATGAGCACCTCCTCGGCCCCCGACATCGCAATAGCCATCCCGGACGGCTACAAAATCACCCGGAAGGACCACATCAACAAACCTGGAGGAGGAATCACCATCATCTACAGGAACACCATCAGCGTCGCGTCCAACTCCGAAGACACACTCACCGCCGCCGAACACCTACACTTCCAGATCCAAACCGACCCCCAGACCACCCTCAGAGGAACACTCATATACAGACCCCTGGGTCCACGGACACAATTCAGCAAAACCATCGCCGACATCCTCAGCCCGCACGCCCTAGCCTCACCAGAGTACATCCTCCTAGGGGACCTGAACTTCCACCTAGAGAAAAACAACGACAGCAACACCACCGCCCTGCTCGCCAACCTCGCCAACCTCGGACTCAAGCAACTGGTGGACACGCCCACCCATCTTGCCGGCAACACGCTCGACCCCATCTTCTCCGCCAGCAACCATGTCTCCTTCAGCCACTCCACCAGACTTCACTGGACCGACCACAGCTGCATCCACTTCACCTTCAAGAAAACGACCTCCCACCAATAGACACCACAGATCCCCCGCAGAAGCTGGAGCAAAGTTACCGCAGACCAACTGACCACATCTCTGAGCCAGAACCCGCCTGTAGACAGCCACAACACCAATGACGCAGCACACAACCTCGCACAGTGGATCACCAACTGTGCCGACGACCTCGCCCCTCTAAAGAAACCCCCAGGCAAGACTAGCAACAGAAAACCTGCATGGTTCACAGACGCCCTCAGAGCCGCAAAGAAATCATGCCGAACCCTCGAGAAAGTTTGGCGCCACGAACGGACATCAGAAAACATGACAGCCCTCAAGAGCGCCACCCGCGAATACCACCAGATGATCAGCACCACCAAAAGGACATCGTTCAAAGAGCGGCTGGACAACAACGCCCACAACAGCAAGGAACTCTTCAGCTCTCCAACCCCAGCGCAAGCAACAACGACATCACACCATCTCAGAGATACAGGCCAGCTTCGGACCCCAGACTCCACCTCCAGCTATCAAACCAACGACCCCCACCAACAGCCTCAACGCATGGACCCCCATCAGCTCGGAAGACACCATCCGCGTCATGAACACCATCCACTCCGGCTCCCCATCCGGCTCATGCCCTCATCATAATCTTCAACAAAGCCGACACCATTATCGCACCTGACCTCCGGAACATCATCAACAGCTCCTTCACGTCAGCCACCTTCCCTGGAAGCTGGAAACATGCAGAAATCAACGCCCTTCTGAAGAAACCAACAGCGGACCCCAAAGACCTCAAGAACTTTCGCCTCATCTCTCTTCTCCCCTTCCCGGCTAAAGTCATCGAGAAGACCGTCAATAAACAGCGGACTGCATTCCTCGAAGAAAACAACTCGCTCGACCCATCCCAATCCGGATTTCGAGCCAACCACAGCACCGATACCGCCCTCATCGCAGCCACCGATGACATCAGGACCCTGATGGACAACGGAGAGACAGCCGCTCTCATCCTCCTGGACCTCTCGGCAGCCTTTGACACCGACTGCCACCGCACCCTAATAACCCGCCTCTACAACACTGGGATCCAAGAAAGGCCCTGGACTGGATCACAGCGTTCCTCTCCGACAGAACCCAGAGAGTCCGCCTCCCTCCCTTCCGCTCCGAAGCCACCAAGATCTGCGGCGTACCCCAGGGCTCCTCGCTCAGCCCAATCCTCTTCAATATCTACATGAGCCCCCTCAGCACCATGGCACGCAAACTCAACATCCTCTCCTACGCCGACGACACCCAACTGATACTCTCCCTCACCAAAGACCCTCTCACCGCCAAAGCCAACTTCCAGGACGGAATGAAAGATGTCGCAGAATGGATGAAGCACAGCCGTCTGAAGCTCAACTCGGACAAAACGGAGGTCCTTATCCTCGGACAATACCCGTCCGCCTGGGACGACTCCTGGTGGCCCACGATGCTGGGCACAGCACCCACACCCACGGACCACGCACGCAACCTGGGATTCATCCTAGACTCCTCCCTCACGACGACCAAACAAGTTAACACAGTCTCGTCCTCGTGCTTCAACACCCTGTGTATGCTCTGAAAGGTCTTCTGGTGGATCTCCACCGAAACCAGAAAGACGGTCACTCAGGCCCTCGTCACCAGCCGACTGGACTACGGGAACGCCCTATACGCAGGAACCACAGCCAAACTTCAGAAACGCCTTCAACGCATACAGAACGCCTCCGCACGACTCATCTTCGACATCCCTCGCCACATCCACATTTCCGCCCACCTGAGAAAACTGCACTGGCTCCCCGTCAGCAAGAGGATCACATTCAGGCTGCTCACCCACGCACACAAAGCGCTCCACAATATGGGCCCCGAATACCTCAACAACCGTCTCTCGTTCTACACCCCCACCCACCAGCTCCGGTCCACCAACCTCGCCCTCGTAGAACCACCACCGGAGGAAGAACTTTCTCCTACCTGGCATCCAAGACATGGAACTCCCTCCCCATTCACCTACGACTGACCCAAGACCATCTCACCTTCAGGAAACACCTCAAGACCTGGTTGTTCGAGCAGTAGCAGCGCCCCCCCCCGCCCTCCCTCAAGCGCCTTGAGACCCTCACAGGTGAGTAGCGTGCTCTACAAATGTATTGATTGGTTGATTGATCACTTGAATAGTACTATGACATAGATACATTCTAATTACTGATGCAGCCAGG
Organism: Lissotriton vulgaris; assembly: GCF_964263255.1. NCBI lineage: Eukaryota > Metazoa > Chordata > Amphibia > Caudata > Salamandridae > Lissotriton > Lissotriton vulgaris. The sequence goes on along the minus strand of NC_141687.1, from coordinate 715,031,976 downwards.
AGCATAGAAGAGAAAGGCTAGGATGGAGGAATAGAACCATAGAGAGGAAGTGTAAAGGATATCACACATCTCCCTTTGTTAAACAACAATATGCATAGATACAGAAACACAGAAAATTCAAAACATGTAATCATGAATAATCAAGGTAACTGGGGTGTTTAACAATCCTAGAAGACCTGCAAATGTTCCCTTTGTCACAATGATCTCGAGAGGAATGACAATCCGAAGAATAGTTAGATACATTAAACCCCTTCTTCCCACTCGAGTCACTCACTTTCAAATTTCCCTTGAGTTTTCACTTCATTTCACTTCATTCTGAAAAACCTTAATTACTAGCATAGAGGACGAGTTCCCTAAGAGGCCAGGTCGTTTTACCAACACCCAATCACCGAACTTTACCTCAATCCTTTTCACAGACTTTTTGAAGTCAAAATATTCTTTTCTTTGTAATGCTTTTGACTCTTCTCTTCCCAACAAATCTTTCCCATCAGACACATTCTCCTTACCTTTGGAAAAGCCATAATTATTGACCCAAGAGGGCTCAAGGCGAGTGTTGGGAATTCTTCCACGAAAAAGTAAGAAAGGAGTCTTCCCCCGTGGTGGAATGGGGAGCCATCCTATATTCAACTTTTCTCAGAACTTCACCCTATCATTCAAGAAATAGACTTTGCTAAGGCTATAGTCTCCTTAAGAACCCTATTGAATATCTCTACCATTCCATTAGCCTCGGGATGATGGAACAGGTTTTGTGAGCTATACCATAAAAGGACAGGAAATCTTCCATATATTCCATCTCTTTAGATGTAAGCGGGATGCCATTATCGGTTAATAAGGATTCTGGAACACCTGCTCTAGAAAATACATCCTTTAAACACGATGACATGTCCTGAATCAATTGCCGACAAGAATACCTCAGGCCAACGCGAATACATGTCAATGAGAACTAGAAGGAATACTTGCGATCCATTGCTATGAACCGGACCCAGAATGTCCAAGGCAACATCCTGCCAGGGACATTTAGGACTTCTCCTCAAAAACATTGGCTGTACACTGGGACATTTAGACTTGTCACTCAAGGTACATGGAATACAATCACGTATTTGCCTTTCCACCAATTTATCCATGCCAGGCCACCAGTATGACGTGCAGTCTTTCTTTAGTTTTAGTAATACCAACATGGGTGGTGTGAGCCAAGTCCACAAGTTCTTTTCTGAGACTATTGGGTGGAACTAACCTAGTACCTCGGAATAATACATTTTTTTCAACAGTCAGTTCATGTCGAAAATACCAAAAGGGTTTGGTCAATTCAGAGCCCATTTTAATGCTAGTCCACCCCTTTTGCACAAGCGATATTACCTTTCTAAGGGTGACGTCTTATCAATCTCTTCACACCATCTATTCTCTGAAATCAGGCCACGATCTAAGAGACATACCCACTCGTTATTAAATTGTTTCATCCTTCCCTGAATCTTCGCCAGACACAAGACGCGAAAGAGTGTCCGCTATCTTATTCTCGATGCTGGGGATGTACTGTCCAATAATCCACTTTGTAATACGACTGGAGATCAAATCTAACCCTGTTTTATTAAAAATCTAAACCAACGGTTTGTGGTCTGCTCTAACTTCAAAATCCACACCCCACAGAAATTTCGTTTTTTTTTTATGGCCCAGAAAACAGAAAGTGATTCTCTTTCAACAGAGTAACAAGTCTCTGGATCCCTCAAACTGCGTGATAAGAACCTAATAGTTTGTAAACCATGAGGACCATGTTGTTGGAGGACTGCTCCCAAGCCTTTTTCACTGGCGTCTGTTGTAAGGATAGGTTTAAGACCAGTGTTGAAACTTTGAAGAGAAGGAGCAGTGCTCAAGCTTTCTTTGACAGTGGAAAACTTTTTCACACAGCTCTGACCACTCAAAACTAGCACCCTTCCGCAGCTGAGATCTTAAATTGGTGGTTAATTCTGCAAATTCGTCACAAATTTTGCATAGTACTCCACCATGCCTAAGAATTTCATAAGTTCTTCCTTGTTGGTGGGTGAACTCGTTTTTGAATAGTACCCACCAGCTCTTTTTTTAGGTTTAACCCCATCACCAGTGATATTGTGACCCAAAATAATTTATAGAGTTTGACCTAAACTTACTTTTCAATTTTTATAGTCCGGTTACACTCACACAATTTTGTTAAAACTTATCTTAAACGAGCATCATGTTCACTAACATTGTCACCAAAAATAAGAATATCATCTTGATATATACATACTCCTGCAAGACCCTTTAAGACATTTCCCATGGCTCGTTGAAATACAGATGATGCTGAAACAAGGCCAAAAAGGATTCTGATAAATCTGTAAGTGTCAAATGGTGTAATGCATGCCGTTAAATCTCTGCAGGACTCCTCTAATTCTATTTGATGGTATGCAGAGGTTAAATCAATTGTGCTGAACACCTTAGCTCCACCTAGCAAGACGAGTAATTGTTATATTTGATAGGGGATACCTGTCTACTACCAAATCACCTTGGTGAATCCAACGGATGATACTATCAACTTTTTTAGAAACATACATTTTCCCAGATACCATCCTATCCTTGTATTCTATTAAACCAATAAAATACCCATGCACTTTGATGGGATCAACACCATAAGCTAAAGGAATGATATCTGGCTTCTGAAGAACAATCTTACTTTTCAACCTGGAGAGACAAAATTCATTAGCTATGATAGTAATTTTTGCACCAGTTCAATAAGACACTTGTAGGTTCCCCTTCAACCAGGATACTGTCAAAGGGACAAGACTTTCACATGACTTATCACGAACTTGAACTACAATCTGTCCACATTCAAAATCTTCAGAACAAACAGAAAGTATAGTCTCCATACACTTCTATTTTTTTTAACCCTGGTATCAGGTTTATTTCTACACACAGTCAAGAAATGACCCTTCTTTCTGCAAATATGACCAAATGCAGGACACCTCGTCCTTTGCTAGGTGACCAGATTTGTTGCATCTATAACACCTTACATTCACTACTTTTCCTTTATACTTATCTTTATGTACAAACGACCTATCATAGACATTTGTTTTATCTTTGTTTTTGTCACTGACAAACTGTACTTTCGTGTCCTTCTCAGTCTTTTTTTTATAACTGCTACATGTTTTAATGAATGTTCGATCCTTTTAGCAACAGCGAGGACCTCTTCTAAAGATGGTTCATCTTGTAACCTTAGTTTCTCCCTCACCTTCTCCAGGTTGCAGCCAAACATGAATTGATCACAGATACGTTCATCCACTAAATTATCAAACTTGCAAGAAGAAGCAAGTTTCCTCAGATCTGTCATGTAGGTTTCCAATGTTTCTCCATCTCTTTGTGCTCTTTTGGTAAAATGATATCTTTCCAAGATGGTGCTTAACTTGGGAAGATAGAGTTTATCTAATTTTTTTAATACAGATTTCATAATCTTTGAGATCTTCTGCAGTAGCTAAATCCGTAAGGAAGTCAAATACATCTTGCCCTTCCGAGCCTATGCAGTGGAAAAGTAGGGATGACTTCCTTTCGGCACTGAGGGAAGCCCCACAAACTCTTGCATATCTTTTGAATACTTTTGCAATTTTTTTTCCATTTTATTGGAGGATCACCTGGATTTGTAAGGAAGAAAGGTGCTGCAGTTACGTTTTGCATTGCACCAAACATGCAAACAATATAACAAAACATTTTACGTAAGATCAAATGCTTAAAGTAAAAATATCACGCAAGAATTATACTCCTGCACAGTGAGAGTGTGAACATCACCGCTGAAATAAACGCACTAAGTGAAAAGTGTGAGCACCACTGTGTAAACTGTCTCTCACTGGGTTTGTTGTGAAATGACTTGACTTTGTGTTGAGATCTTCTTCCTGGACCTGCCAATTACGCCAGTGTAAAATTCTGAAAGTAACTTCTCCAAACAGGTATGAATTTGATTGCAGGTTTATTAATAATAGAAGATCTCATCCAACAACAGTATACACAGGCTTAACGAGCTCCCATCATCTGTTATCACTTGAATAGTACTATGACATTGAAGAGAAAGGCTAGGATGGAGAAATATATACCACAGAGAGGAAGTGTAAAGGATATCACACTACCTTTCTGCTATTTCAACCTTCCTCGCTCCCTGATCAGCCCTCTTCAAGTCCCCTGTTGTAAATATATTCCTCAAAGGCATTAATCACCTTTTCCCTCCTAGTCCTTTTGTGATGCCACAGTGGGATTTGAACCTGGTTCTCACATATTTAATGTGCGCTCCCTTTGAGCCTCTTCACAACTGTACTCTTCGTCTGTTAACTTTAAAGACTGCTTTCCTGGTTGCCATCACCTCCGCTAGGAGAGTGAGTGAGCTCCAGGCTCTTTCTTGTGAACCTAGTCTATCCAGCCGGATAAGGTTGTGCTCAGAACCCGTCCATCCTTTTTGCCAAAAGTTTTCACTGCTTTTCACATTGGGCAAACCATCACCTTGCGCACCTTCTTTCCGCATCCTTCCAGAGAGGATGAAAGGCTCCACTGTCTGGACCCAAAACATGCGCCTTCATTTTACCTAAACCCCACACAACAATTCCGGGTGGATGGACCAGCTCTTTGTTGGCTATGTTGGCGCCAAGAAAGGTCAGGTCATACATAAGAGGACTCTCTCTAGATGGGTCGTCTTGTGTTTTAAAGCCTGTTATTCTTTGGCTAAGAAGGAGCCTCCATTGGGGCTGCACGCCCATTCCACCAGGCCGACAGCCGCCACTACGGCATTGGAACGTGGTGTCCCCTTACAAGACATCTGTCAGGCAGCTACATGAGCCTCGCTGCACACTATCTGAAAGAAACAGGTTAGTATTAGATTCCTTACCTTAGAATATCCCCAGGTGTCAGACTGGATCCGGAAAATGTGGCGTAGCAGTACCCCTGCGCATCGGTAGGTGTCGTCTGCGGCTCTGCGTCCTTCGTTGGCGTCGTTGGCGCCGGGATGACATCGTCGGAGTACTTAGACGCCGCCCTCCGGCGCTGACGTCAGTTCTTCTTTTTTCTGCACCAGCAAGCGCAGGTCCGGAGAAAGTGGTACCCTTTATTCACTTTTTGACTAAACTTTTTCAATCCTTTTTGGATCCGTTTTGAGTCTACGACTCAATCGGTGCCGGTAGGGATGCCCGGGTTCAAGCCCTGTGCCGACTGCAACTGACTGATGTCGGTTACCGACCTCCATCGCCGGTGCCTACATTGCCTGGGGCCCGACCACGATGACGTGCCCCGACTGTCGTGCCTTGATGTCGAAGGCTAGGCGGGAGTGGTCCCGTAAGCGCCTCGGGCTCTGGCAGTCGGGCCCGCGCCGCTCGAGGTCCCGGTCCGGAAGGAGGTCGAGGGACTGGTCACGGGGCCGGAGTCATCACAGCTCGGCAAGTCAGCACCACTCGTCGGGCTCCAAGTCCTCAGGTAAGAGGTACAAGAAGATAAAGAGGCGACATCGCTCTTCTGACTCCCCCCAACGCTCGCGTGACGCGGCCGGGGGTTCAGGTGACACCGCCCACGCTGCTCCGCCAGAACCGCAGGCGTTACAGCCTGCTCCATACCTGCCGGTCCCTGGGCAGAACGCGACGCCAGAGGAAATCGACTCCTTCCTCATGGCCATGTGGTCGCTCTCTCCTCAGTCTGGTTCCGCGGCGCCTTCGGGCCAAGCGGCCCCTACTGGGAGCCCAAGCGGGCCGGGTGCTTCAGCCCCGGCGCCGTCGGGTGCTTCGGCCCCGGCGGCGACTTCGGTCCTGACGCCGCAGGGCCCCACTGGATCCGGTTCCGGATCCGGGTCGCCGCTGGTCGACCTTACGACCCCGCCAGAGTCGGCCCCGAGGGTGTCATCCCCGGCGTCATCCCCGCACAACGCCGTCCCTGGTCCACCCCTCGGTCCGGATCCGGCCTTGGAGAGGCGCTGCTCGACACCAGCCGAAGAGCAGTTCTTCGAGGATCTGGGTCCATCCTTTATCCCTGAATATCAGGACATGGACGACGAGGGAGACTAGATGGGGTCTGAGGTTCCCCTGGCACGTGAATGCCAGTCATATCAGGACTGGACACAGGAACTAGGGGAAGCCACTGGCCTGGATACCTCCCCAGACACTGGCTTTGTCTCCCCTCGTACCGTGGCTACGAAGGAGGGGGCAGCTTATAGTGTGGTGCTGATGAGGGCAGCCAAGGCCTTGGCTCTTGAGCTCCCTGTCACAACAGTGAGGTCTAACATCCTCACAGAGGTCCTTAAACCGCAGGTAAGCTCCCCAGAGCCTCTACTGCCGTTTAATGAGGCTCTCACAGACGTCCTGTTGGGCACCTGGTCCAGGCCCACTACAGGTCCCCCTGTAGATAGGAACATCGCTAGGCGCCACCGCCCAGCCCCGGGCGACCCTAGTTTCTTGTCCACCCACCCCAGCACACCCCCGAGAGCCTGGTTATCCAGGCCTCTACTTCCCAATCCGCATTCCAGACTGCACCACTAGATCGGGAATCTAAGAGATATGAGCAATTTGGTAAGAAAATGTTCTCCTCACTAGTTGTGAGTTGCTGTCAGTCAACACCGCTTGCCTCTTGGGCCGTTATACCCACTCCCTGTGGGATACGGTTGCGGCCGTGCTACCTGAGTGCCCGGAGGGAGCCCGGGTGAAGCTCCCTTAAGCCCCTTGCGGAAGGATGAGACGCAGCGCGGTATTCCAAACAATGTGGACTGGATACCACGGACTCGCTGGGAAGAGCGATTTCCACGTCTGTGGCGGTTCGCCGGCACGCCTGGCTGAGGTCTGCCAACTTCTCGCCCGATGTCCAGAACACACTTATGAACATGCCGTTCGACAGCAGCCACCTCTTCGGTGGAAAGTCATCCTTGTGGCTCCGGACTGGGCACGAAGATACTGGTATCCCGTGCTACTCAGCATGTCTGTCGATCCCCCGATTCGTCTGCCTTTTCAGGAGGACCTTCTGTCGCAGCAGCAGGGGACGGTCCTCCACCCGAACCTGTCCAGTCTCCACTTACATGCGTGGAGATTGAGCGGCAGTAGTTGAGGCCATTTGACTTGCCTCCTGAAGTTTGTAATATGATTCTGGCAGCGAGGCGTCCCTCCACAAAATCGGTATATGCCTGCAGGTGGAACAAATTTGTGGCATGGTGCACAGCAAAGGCTGTGGATCCCCTTTCTGCCCCTCTTTCAGAGGTTCTCCTCTTTCTTCTTTCTCTTGCTGAGCAGGGCTCTGCTCAGGGCACTCTAAAGGGCTACCGCTCTGCCATTTCTGCCATCTTAAGGCTCCCTGATCAGCCCTCTTTGTTCAAGTCCCCACTTGTAAATAGGTTTTTGAAGGGCATTACTCATATGTTCCCTCCTGTTCCTTTCGTGCTGCCTCAGTGGGACTTGAACCTTATTCTGACCTATCTGATGTGCGCTCCCTTCGAGCCACTTCATGACTGTCCTCTTCGTCTCCTTACTCTTAAGACTGGTTGCCATCACCCCTGCCAGGAGAGTGAGTGAGCTCCAGTCTCTTTCTTCCAAAGCTCCTTTACTTTCTGTCCATCCGGACAAGGTTGTGTTGCGGACTAGACCCTCTTTCCTGCCCAAGGTTGTCAACGGCCTTCCACATCGGGCAGTCTATCACCTTGCCCACCTTCTTTCCGCCCCCGCATCCCTCAAAGGAGGAAGAGCAGTTCCACCGTCTGGACCCAAACGTGCGCTTTCGTTCTATATAGATCGCACACGCCAGTTCCGAAGGGATGAGCAACTCTTTGTTGGTTACGTGGGCGCTAAGAAGGGACGGGCCGTGCACAAGCGGACCATCTCTCGGTGGGTCGTCTTGTGTAACAAGGCTTGTTACTCCTTGGCGAAGAAGGAGCCTCCTGTTGGGCTGAGGGCCCATTCCACTCGGGCCACGGCGGCTACCACTGCTCTGGGCCGGGGAGTCCCCTTGCAGGACATCTGTCAGGCAGCTACGTGGACCTCGCTGCACACGTTTGCAAGACACTACTGCCTGGACAGCCAAGTCCGGAGGGATGGCTTCTTTGGCCGTTCCGTCCTCCTGGACTTTCTGGTGTGATTATTGGCTCGCAGACCCACCGCCTGGGTTGGTATTGCTAGGGTATCTATTCTAAGGTAAGGAATCTAATACTAACCTGTTTCTTTCAGATGAACAAGTTACTTACCTTCGATAACGATATATCTGTAAGAAACATTAGTTAGTATTAGATTCCTTACCACCCCACCCATCCTCCCCGTTCTGAGAACCGATATCTAGGGTTAAGGTCATCCCCTTTCAGGGCCCTAGTTTCAATGGCACCAGTGTTGGTTTTTAACATGGCTCTGCGTTTCTGGCGCAGAAAAGCTGTGTATAAGAACTGACGTCAGCACACGGAGGCGGCGTCTAAGTACTCCGACGTCATCACAGCGCCCACGACACCGACTGTGAGAAGTTGGCCTGGTATATGATGTTCACTATTCTAGTGAACACCTTGCACCAGTTCAAACAACCCTTATGGTGATGGTTGTAAAGTCAACCTTATAGACCAGCTATCCTAGAGGTATCGTGGACAGAAGGCTAAAAGACTCTTGAGGGTGTGTAAAGCCAGCTGTTTTACCATATGTAACCCCTTGAATATCAAATGAAAGGACACCACACAGGATATATATAAAATATATATGTATTTATTTACTAACACGCTCCTCTGAACTCTTTATGAGATCAGAGGCAAACGCACATAACAAGTTACACTTAAAAATACTTTAAATAGCACAATATACAGTTAGGCCCTAGGGGTGCGTCAAACCATATACTAAGTAAGTGGTATAAGAACCACGACTTGGGAAAAGAGAAGGCCTAGGGAATCACTGGGGCTACACTATCTGACCCTTAGGTTAGGGGTAGGAGGCCCACAGGCGGTGCGTGCAGAGTCAGTACTCTCACTCGAGAGTCAATAGAAAGTCAATAGGAACGTAAAAGGTAAGTAAATGAAGTTTCAGGACACTTCCGGTCTTACTAGGATTACACAACTAGCAAAACTGGACACTAGGATAGTCAATCCCTACAGGAGCACGGAAATACTCACGTTACCTCACCCACGGGCTGCGGGTGCATAGGTGTCAAAGTGTGTCGGGTTTTCTCGTTGTTTCCTATGGAGCCTTGGAAGAAGATGCTGCAGGCGACCAGGAGGAAGGTGTCCGGGTGGATCCAAGGGTGGATCGGAGTTGAAGAGGACCTGCAAGCAGAGGGGACAGAGTCTAGGTCACTAGCCAGTGACCGGGTGGAACCAGGAAGGAACCAGACATCGTCGAGGAGCAAGCAGGTGCTGGGGTGAAGCTTGGAGTTGCAGCCAGGCAGACCAGGAGGCGTCGAGGACGACCAGGTGCTGGAGAGGAGCTGTCCCACGAAGGTTCTCGCAGATGGAGGGGTCGGCTTCAAGATCAGAGCCAACAAGCCTAAGCAAAGGCAACCCACACAGGATACACAAAGAGCTTCTGGTGCAGACCAGGAGGGTGTGAGGTACTTCACCTTTGCAGGGAAGCAAGGGCCAGTCTGGAGCAACCAGACCAGCATTGGATTTTCACAAAGGATCGTCGCCAGGGGCTACTAGCCAACGGGCCAGCAACCGGACAACGCGTCAAGCAGAACACAGGCAGAAGGGCCCCACGCAGATCTCGTGGAGTGTGGCGGGCTGGTCTTCAGTGCAGGTGGAGCTCGGTGTCGGGGTATCTCAGTCCCCAGGGCACAGCTTCGAGGTGGCCTCAGGAGCTGCACTGTTAGCAAGTTGTCAACTTTTCAAGGTACCTGCTTCCACGGGTCCCGACGCCTTCCACGGGGCTCAGCTGTGCTGGAGTCGTGCAGTGGGGTCAGAGGGATCCAGGAGACAAGGTCTTGTCAGGCTCTGTGCTCGGGTTCCGGCGGGAACGGGGACAAAGCAAGCCGTCGAGTTACTGGATGGTGCCTGGTTTCCCAGGGTGGTCGCTCCTTGGCCACAAGGGAGATTCTTCAGTCTTCAGCTTGGATGAATGTCGAAGTTTCGTCTTCTGTCGATTCCAGGATTAATCTATTTTCTTCAGGGTCAGCTCCTACCTTTATACAACTAAAGGGGGCTGGTTTGCTCACTAGGTCCCTCCTATAGGTGGGACCAGGAAGGGGGTGGTCACACCCCCTTTCCTTTGTCCAGTTTTGCGCCAGAGCTGGGGCTGGAGTGCCCCAGCAACCGGTTTGAACTGGGCTATGCATGAAGAACCTAGTGTGCCTCAGGCAGTGTCTCAATCTGTTCAGCCCTCCCTGTCCCAATAGACATCCTCCTGTCTGGGGTGGTGCTCGCACCTCCCCAAGCAGGAAACCTATTGTGAAAACCTCCGTGACTGGTAGGACTCCCAGCAGCAGGAGGTCAGACTTGTGTCTGTGGCAGCAGCATCCATTTTGTGATGCTGGGGCTCTGGTTAACTTTAACCGGGATAGTCAGAACTAACTTGTCTTCTCCCTCTAGAAGGGTGGAATGCTACCCCCGTCGCCAGAATTGGTGAGGGGGTAGTATTTCAAAGTGTATGACACCTTACACGACATGTTTTGATAAAGACAAACCAAAGTTAGCATTAACCGCGAGGATTATAATGCACTTAAGAGTATATGGTATGGCAATATCATAGAACAGCTATAAGGACATGGTTCCAAAAGCTGCAGACAGGCTCAGCTCATGCTAGAGCACCATCTCACACATAACCAAGCACTCTGCCTTCTGGATTGTTAAGGCCTGCCATAGGAGTGACTTATAGGTTCCTATGTGTCTAAATGTAAGTAGGTATAGGGATACTATACCTAAGCAAGGGGTTGTTACATGACCTTGCCCCAGCTGAGTGATCAGCCAGTTGTGTCTCTTTGAGTGGCCAGCCAGGGGTGGCATAATACATGCTGCAGCCCCTGGTAGGCCTTGGTTACACCTATGTCCTGAGTACCTATGGTACACTTCTACAGGGGCTAACAAGGTGAATCAATTCCCAATTGCGGATGTACCTAGAGTACATGGTAAATTTAGAGAGAGTGCATCTGGGCTTTGGGTCTGATTAGCAGGCCCACAGCCACGTCTAAGTCGAAAACCAGTAAACCAAAAGCAAAAAAGTGGGGGTGACCATAGGAAGCAGACCCTACTCTCCTACACCGACGACGGACGAGGAGCCGCGGACGACGCCTACCGACGCGCAAGGGTACTGCTACGCAAACATTTCTGGATCCAGTTTGACACTTGGGGATATTCTAAGGTAAGGAATCTAATACTAACTACTGTTTCTTACAGATATATCGTTACCCAAGGTAAGTAACTTGTTTTTCAAAAGGTGAGGAATCCACAGGCATATACTGAATCCACCAGAAAAAGGGTTACAGAAGGTAAGTAACTTGTTCTACTAACTTCAGCTCTAATACTGTCCTTAACTTAGTCAGACTGCCTGTAAATTTTGTTTCTTACAGGAAGGCTGTTCCCACCAGGATGTCTGACCAAGGGTTAGTTAAAAGCGCTCAACATACTGCCCCAGGATTTGCCTACAGTCAGTTTGCTGTTGGGCATTGGCGTTGTCTGACCAGACCACTACTTCAACAAAACCATCTATAATGTTAGAGAGGCCAGGGAGCGGTTCAATCTCTTCCTGATACTCACCACGGGCCATGAGCATGGTCACATCAGCCATCATAAAAGGGTTTAAGGCGATTTACATGGATGTCCTAGGAGGCTCTTGGAAGTGCTAAGGTCCACCAACTTAATGACCTCTCCTTTTCATGCAGGGATAGGGTAGGGTCCACTCCGTTTTTCCTGAATGGCCTTAGGTGCCACAGCCTCCAATACCCATACCTTTTGCCCAGGTTAAAATTCAACCATTGCTTCTGAAGCACTTGGCTTGCCTCAAGGTTGTGTCTTGCTTTCTCCATGTTCTTGGCCATCCTCGAAGAAGGCCAAGTACATAGTCTACTATGGCCAGCTTTGGCTTGTTGAAAGGCTTCTCCTAGCATTCCCTCACCAGACTTAAAGACCTCTAACAGGATGGCCAAACAGAAGATTAAAGGGCCTAAAGTGCACTCTTCTGTGGCACCAAGGCCGTCTGATTGTGGGGGTTATGGGGTGGTGTTGTAAGTCAACCCACTCTCAGTCAATATTGCATTAAAGGAAGCAGACATGAAGTTATTACCTCTGAAATCACCTCCTTAGGGCATTCCACTCTAGTAACAAAAAATACTTAAGGGGATCCTGGCAATTTCAGAAGCAGTGATGGTCCTAAGGGAAATAGTCCTTGGATACCTGGGGGCATGATCCACTACCACCAGAATACACCTGTTGCCTGAAGCTGTTAGAAAGGATAGGGATTGACATTGTTGGCCCCTTTGACCATCAAAGGGGACCCAGCCACTTGTAGTAGAATTAAGGGGGGCTTTGGTTTGCCACCTGTTCTGCTACTGGCTTGACAGGTAACACTGGAGTTACAGAACTCCTTCACTTTCAGGGACATGTTTGGTCAAGTTTTTGTCTGGCCTAAATGCCCAGCTAGAGGGATGTCATCGGCCAAAGTGAGAAGGAACTCACTACATTTGAGGCACTATTACTCTCCTAGTGGCACCAGGTTTGGAACTTCAGACCAATTGGTTTTGGTTTCAGAGAAAAACAATCAATGGAATCCTATGGAGAGAAATTAAGTTAACAGTTATGGGTCTTTGGAGTTGAGCTTCTGGGGTTAGAACAACGGTTCCCCCAGGGTCAAGGATGCACTCTCGTTACACCCTCAGCGGCACTAGCGCGGCCGGGTGCAGAGTGCTGAGGCCCAAAGTTATCCAATGAGGGATGGGGGCTCCGGTTGGTGGCTGCTGGCGAGCAGCCACAAGGTTGTGGGAGCCAAGCTCCTGGTGTTAGGCCCAGGGCAAAGGGGGGTCCAGTTTAGTACACAAAGTGCACCCGTAGGGGCGGCTGGGTCCAGGGAACTGTTTTGGCATCAGCTGCCATGTTGTTTTCAATGGGGATTTTTGTTTTTGGTTATTAGGTGAAGGCTTGGTCCAGGAAGACTTCCAGGAGGAACCAACAGCTAGGCAGGTAAGTTGGAGTGCTCGGGGACGTAGGTGCACCTCGGGTTCCTTTCTCCAGGGCACAGGGCGGCTGGATGCAGGGGTGCCTTTTGAGGTTGGATTTCACCTTACCGGGCCACTCTTGGTTGGCGGGGGCGGTCTTCGTGCAGAGGCTGTAGGTGACGTTGGGGAGTCCTGGAGGGGTCAACCCACGGTGGACTCGGACTCGGACTCTGGACCGCTGGGGGACCTCGCTGGGACCGGTGGGCCACTTGAACTCGGGCTGTAGGCGAGTGGTGCAGTGGTGGTTCCAGGCGTTGGGTTTCTTTTTCCACAGCAGGCTCGGAGTCTTTGTTTGATGTTTCTTTTGAACAGAGCTGCTGTTAACAGGAGATCCTGTATTTGCTGAAGGCAGTCAGTTCTCCACAGGGTTCATTAGGTCAAGATGATTTTTGGTGCAGGATCTCTGGAAACTGCAAACGGGCCGGTAGGACAGGGGCCAAGTCAGTTGTTCTCTGCAGTCTCCTCTGCAGGGCGTCTTCTTTCGTGCTTTTTATTCTTAGGTTGCAGGATTCTGCTTTCTTGGTTCAGGGCTGCCCCCTAAATACTGTATTTAGGTGGCGATTTAGGGGTCTTGAGGTCAGTAGCAAATGGGCTACTGACCTTAGGATGACTACACCCTTAGTGTGCTCACCCCACATGGGAGAGTAAGCACAATCCCTAATCCTGATTGGGGAGTGCCTATCATCTGTAAGATGGCTAGCATTAAAGAGGGCTTCACCTCGACTCCCCCACCTGAGGGGTAGAGTTGGCAGAGGTGGGCACACCTTCTGGTCTGGTTAGTTTTTCCTGCTTGTCTTCCAGCCGAAAAGGAGGGGAGACAGGAAGGGGGGGCCTGCTCCTGCTAGCAGGAGAGGCTGGGGGTTGCATTACAAAGGCTGCCAGGCCTTTAAAGCTCCCCTGCCACAGATAGCTCTTCCTGGCCTGGGTGAGGTGTGAACACCTCTGCCCAGGAAAGGCTTTGTTTCTTGGCTCAGGGAGCAAAGGCTCCTACCGTAGGGGTGCAGAAACATGGCTTGTGGTGGCAGGCTGGTGTGTGCCAGTCAGGGAACCCACCAGATGCTGGCTGTTTTTCAGGGGGCATCTCTAAGATGCCCTCTGGATGCATTTTTCATTAAATCCCACACTGGCATCAGTGTAGGTTTAATGTGCTGAGAAGTTGATACCAAACGTCTGTTTTCAGTGTAGCCATTGTGGTGCTGTGGAGTTCTTAATGACAAGCTCCCAGCACCATATACTCTTAATGGCAGCAATGCACTTACAATGTCTAAGAATGAACTTAGACACAGTAGGGGCTCAGGGTTCATGCACCTGTACTCTCACCACTGGTATCGGGCACCGAGCTAGAGGTGTGACTGATTTATGCCAGGGTAGTGGGTTGTAGGCATGGCACACAGGGATGTGTGCCATGTCGACTCTTTACTTTGTTCTGTAAAGTGTGTGTGTGTGTGTGTGTGTGTGTATATATATAAATATACACACACAGACACGTACAGGGCCTCTAACGGTGGCACAATAGGTGCTGCAGCCCTTAGAGGTCTTCCCTGGTCCCTGTGTCCTGGGTACTTGTGGTACCATTTACCAGGGGCTGACCTGTGGCCAGAAATGCCAATTGGGTTAGGTTTGGGGAAAAAACACAGTCCCTGACTTGACTTGATGTGCCCTGGGTCCCTGCCAAAGTGCATCAGTAGTCTGGCAAAAAGTTGGGGGGAGGGTTACTGCAACAGAAACCCACTTTCCTATAACCACGACCCAAAGTCGTGCTCCGACTGCCAGGCCATGGCTCTGAAAGATTTGAGGGATCGGACCCTGAAGCTGCTCGCAACCTGACGTCAGGCAATTAGGAGATCTCCCGGAAGATTTTGTCCCCGGTCTTGGTTGAGAGTAATGTCTAAGCACCGTTCCAGGGTGATCCAAGTCTTCCTCTTCTCACTTGAAGTCATCGGTCAGGTAAGAAGCATCACATATGTTGAGCATGCTTTGCTGTGCCCTGTCTGTCAACTGACTAGGGGGAGGAGTCTCTTTGAGGGCCCACTCCACTGAGGGGGTGCCTTGGTCAGCTCCACATTTCCTTCCCTTTCCGGGGGTGTTAGGAGTGACCTACGCCCAGTTGAAAACCCTTTATGACTCCATGTGTGCCATATTTGGGAGGCCTGACCTTGCCGGCACGCCTTCAGGCTCAGTAGGAGTTCACCTGGGTTCAGCGCCATTGCCTCCAGTGCCCAGGCCTCCTCTTTGATCCATTACCGTATCTGGACCGGTGCGGGGCGTACCCACTCGACCTTCCTGACACCCTCTAGGTCACCGGCGGTGCTTCCCCCTATCCTTATTCTAAACAACACGGAGCCGGCTGGGCATCCACTGGCACAGAGCCGTTGGGGTCCATGCCGTATCCTGTGCTTTATTCTGAAGGGCTGGGATTGGATGATGATTGAGAGGGGCAGCAAAATCCCTTAAAAATCATTATTTTAAACGAAGAAATTGACTTATTGGGTGATGCCATCGGCTTAGACACCTCCAGGGTTGTATGATAGAGGCACAACTGTATAAACCAAGCGTGCCTCAACCACTCAGCCTAAACCACGAACAGTCTTTACCACAAATGCGTCTATACCTTGCAAATTCGTGGTAAAGGTATGAATGGTAAAGGGGTATGCATGGCTAAGGTCACAACCCCTTCCCTGCTCTAAGCCACAAATTGACCCCCTTCTGAGGTCCAAATAACCCAACCCCCATGATGTCCCTAACCATTAAACACTGTCTCCACCCCCTCGCCCTGTCCTTACAACTACCCCAACCCTTAGACCTAAAACCCAAACCTCTATTTTAAAAAACCAGAGCCCTAAAAATTACCCTGTCCTCCCTGAGCGCTAAAAACGACCCGACTACCCATACCCCTCCCCCTGCTTTGAGGCCTAAACCCGGTCCCTTAAACACTATCCTGACCCCCTCCCACCCCCGCGCTGTCCCTAAAACTACCCCAACTTCTTACTACCCTAAGGGCTAATACCATAATCCTTAATTAAAAAATGACCCCAACCCTCTAAGGCCTGGAAACTACCCCGACCCCACCGCCCTGAAAACAACCCAACCCCCCAGCCCTGAAAAGTACCCCAACTCCCCAGCCCTGAAAACTACCTCTGGCCCCCCAGCCCTGAAAACTACCTCTGGCCCCCCAGCCCTGAAAACTACCTCTGACCACCCCCAGCCCTGAAATCTACTTCTGACCCCCCAGCCCAGAAAACTACCCCTGACCAACCCCAGCCTAGAAAACTACCCCTGAAATCCACAGCTCAGAAAACTACCCCTGACACCCACAGCCCAGAGAACTACCCCGGACACCCCCGCCCGGAAAACTGCTCCCGGCCCAGAAAACTGCTTCCAGCCCAGAAAACTGTCCCCGCCCAGAAAACTACCCCCGCCCAGAAAACTACCCTGACCGCCCAGCCCAGAAAACTACCTTGACCCCCATCCCAGAAAACTACCCCGATCCCAAAAAACTACCCGACCCCCTGCCCAGAAAATTACCCGTCCCAAAGCCCAGAAACCTACCCTGTCCCAACCAGAAATGTACCCCTGACCCACCACCCAGAAAATTCCCCCTGATCCCCCAGCCCATAAAACTACCCCTGACACGCCCAGCCCAGAAAACGACCCGACACCCCAGCCAGAAAACTACCTCAGTCCCCCTAAGCCCATAAAACTACCCTGCCCCCTCTACCTACCCCATAATTCAGAAAACTACCCCGTCCCCAACCCAGAAAATTACCCCAAGCCCCATCCCAGAAAATTACCCCGACCCCCCAGCCATGAAAAGTACCCCTGACACCCCCAGCCCAGAAAACTATGTGACACCCCAGTCCAGAAAACTATCCCTGACACCCCAACCCAGAAACTACCCCTGAGACCCCAAGCCCAGAAAACTACCCAACACCCCCAGCCCAGAAAACTACCCGACACCCCAAGCCCAGAAAACTACCCCTGACACCCCAACCCAGAAACTACATCTGAGCCCCACAGCCCAGAAAACTACCCCTGACCCCCAGCCCAGAAAACTACCCCTGACCCCCAGCTCAGAAAACTACCCCTGACCCTCCCAGCCCAGAAATGTACCCCTGGCAGCCCCTAAGCCCAGAAAACTACTATGCACCCCTACCCAGCACGGAAAACTACCTCAACTCTCTACCCAGCACAGAATACTACCCCTGACCCATCCCCACACCAGAAAATGACCCAAGATCCCCTAACCCCACCACCCAAAAAACTACCCCTGACCCCCCCAGCCAAGAAGAGTACCCCCGGCAACCCCTAAGCCCAGAAAACCACCCTGACCCCCTACCCAGCCCAGAAAACTACCCGAACCTCTACCCAGCCCAGAAAACTACCTCTGGCCAACCCCACACCAGAAAATGACCCCAGATCCCCTAAGCCCAGAAAACCACCCTGACCCCCCCCCACCACATAATTGAGAAAACAACCCCAGACCCACTAAACCCAGGAAACTACACCTACCCAGCCCGGAAAACTACCCGATCCCCCCTACTCAGCCCTGAAAACTACCCCATCACCCCTACCCAGCCCAGAAAACTACCCGACCCCCTAGCCCCGAAAACTACCTGACCCCGACCCCCTAGCCCAGAACCCTACCCTATCCCCCAGGCCAGAAAATGACCCCACCCTCCCAGGCCAGACACCTACTTTGACACCCCCAGCCCAGAAAACTCCCTGACCCCCTAGCCCAGAAAACTACCCCTGACCCATCCAGAACACTACCCATGACCCCCAGCCCAGAAAACTACCCTTGACCCCCACCCAGAAAACTACCCCTGACCCCCAGCCCAGAAAACTACCCCTGAACCCCAGCTCACTAAACTACCTTTGACCCCCCACCCAGAAAACTACCCCTGACCCCCCCCAACCCAGAAAAGTACCCTCGGCAACCCCTAAGCCCAGAAAACTACCCTGACCCCCTACCCAGCCCAAAAAACCTCCCGACCCTCTACCCAGCCCAGAAAACTACCCCTGACCAACCCCCACACCAAAAAACGACCCCAGATCCCCTAAGCCCAGAAAACTACCCTGACCCTCCCCTACCACATAATTGAGAAAACAACCCCAGACCCCCTAAACCCAGGAAACTACCCCTACCCAGCCTGGAAAACTACCTGACGCCCCAACCCAGCCCATAAAACTACCCTCACCAAGAAAACTTCCCAACCCCCTAGCCCAGAAACCTACCTGACCCCCTAGCCCAGAAACCTACCCTGTCCCCCAGCCCAGAAAACGACCCCCCCAGGCCAGACACCTACTTTGAACCCCCAGCCCAGAAAACTACCCACGACCCCCAGCACAGAAAACTACCCACGACCCCCAGCACAGAAAACTACCCTGACCCCAGCCCAGAAAACTACCCCTGACCCCCAGCCCAGAAAACTACCCCGACCCCCAGCTTAATAAACTACCCCTGATCCTCCCACCCAGAAAACTACCCCTGACCCTCCCAGCCCAGAAAAGTACCCCCGGCAACCCTGCAGCCCAGAAAACTACCACGACCATCTACAGAGCCCAGAAAACTACCCCTGACCCACCCCCACACTATAAAACAACCCAGATCCCCTAAGCCCAGAAAACTACTCTGACCCCCTTACCACATAATTGAGAAAACAACCCCAGACCCCCTAAACCCAGGAAACTACTAAAACAACTAATCAAGTACACATTATAAAAGGAAAAAGTTTCAACATTTATTTCCTAGTTCTAACTCGAACGAAAGAAGAAGGTGACACTCTGCCCAACTGTTTCCTGAAAGAACTACTCTTCCAGACAACAATATTACAGAAATACCCAAAGTAAGTTAAACTATTCTTAAATTAAAACAAAAGTAGTAGCCTAAAAGTAAAACTATTTTTTCAATCACTTTAAGTAACCTTTGTTTTATACCATTTATATTTCCTCCACAGACATCTCCTAAACACAGCACTAAACCTTTGACAGCTTCTTTACAGAAAAAATTTAAATGGAAGTATATTTAAAAATTGTAAAACACACCAACTGCATTTTTTAAATGCAAAGTTCTAATACACATTTTATTTGTTTTCTATCTTCTTAACAGAAAATTTAAACACATCCAAATCTTACTCCTTCAAAGTAAAGAACTCCACAAATTGCCAAAATAAATACATATTTTCAATTATTTATAAAAAGCCTAAAATGCTAACTTCAAAAGAGCTTCCCCTCTAAAAATTAAATAAAAGAATACAATAACTAAATATTTTTTTTCTCCCACCAACAGAAAAAACATCATCAAAAGACAAGTAAAAGCTTGAAAAAATATACTGAACATTTCAAATTGCACCAAAGAATCATTGTAAGTATAATAATTGAAACATGAATGCATTTACAACATGTAAAAAAGTATTTAGACTTAAAATGAATTTCTTTCTAATCTTTCCTAGCCCCACAAAAACAAACATGACTGAAGGTGCAGTGTTTGTTATGTCTCAGAAAAATAAGCTATTACTATGTTGTAAAGGGTATGTGTATACTCAAGAAAAACCAACAGGACTCAAAGGGGTCGATTCCGATTCGTGAAAGAAAACCGTCCCACGAATCGGATTTGGAGCCGTTTCCGTACGATTCGTAGAAACCCATACGATTTGCGTAGTACGATCCGTTTCCAAATATTCCGTCCGAATGTGTACGAACCGTATGAAAAACAAGCCAAGATCCGTACAATCCAGACGCGGGTTGTGAACCGTATGATTCGTAAACATGCCGTACGACCCGCAAAGTACGATCTGGACCGGGAACCCTGAACGCGATTCGGACGGGAAAACGCCATTGTGTATGGACAGCGAGTTGTACGGTAAACATCGCGTACATCGGTACATCGCGTATGAGTGATCCGCACAAGCAATACAAAAGCGAACCCCTCCTCAACGAAGCGCACACGTACCCCGGAAATCCGTCGCGTATGATAGAGCTACACAACGAACTAAGAAACGTACCCCCCCTCACCGCAGCACACACGAACCCCGTAAATTCGTCGCGGATGAGACAGGGAACACAATAAACTACTACACGAAAGCCCCCTCAACGAAGCGCATGCAACTCCGCAAATATGTTGCGTATGAGCGAGCCACACAATAAAGTACGAAACAAACACCCCCTCAAAGAAACGCATGCATACCCCTAAAACAGCCCAAAGAGTGTGCAAACGACTCGTACAACACCACAAAACATATCTCCTGTGTACAAACCAATGCAAAGCAATGCCCTGGCCAATTCCAAAGTGTCAAACAGAGTGGTCAACTCAGACCCACCCCTTATAACACACCCAGCAAATTTTCAAAATAAGCCACACCCACTAATGGACCAATAAAAAGGGCCCACACACACAAACCAGCATCCTTTGCAACATACACAATTACATGCAGAGACTGACAACACACCAACAACTGCACACATCCACCTTCACACATACCCACAATCACATTCAGACCCACATACTCCCTTCACATTCAGACGCACAACCCCCCATCCATACACACCCTCACCCCCCAATCACATTCAGACCCACATACTTCCTTCACATTCAGAAGCACAACCCCCCATCCATACATACTTTCACCCCCCCAATCACATTCACCCCACAACATGTCTGCACCAGAGAATCCAAAGTTCACAAACCAGGAGATGGAGATCCTTGCAGATGAAGTCATCAGAGTTAAGCCACAGCTGCTTGGTGCATTGGTCAGACAGACCAGCATAGCTGACAAAACTTGGCTGTGGGAATTGATCGTCAATAGGGTCAATGCTGTTGCACCCATCAGGAGCTCCAGAAAGGATTGCCAGGCCAGGTGGTATGTTCTGCGGAGGATGGTAAAGCGCAAGATGGACGAGGACTACGCCAACGCTCATTTCACCGGAGGTGGTGGTCCCTGCAGACCAGTAAAGTTCCAGCCCTGGGAGGAGAAGGTCATGGCCCTGCTACCACCGGTGGGAGTACATGGAATTTAAGGAGCCGTGGAGCCTGGTGAGAATACAAACAACTCATGTCACATGGGTGGATCCCCAGCAGTGCCCAGACACATGAGGGGTGTGTGGCTATGAGTCCCAGCAGTGCCTAGACATAGGAGGGGTGGGTGCACAGGACTCCCAGCAGTGCCCAAGAGTATGGGGGTGGGTGGCTGACTCCAGCAGTGCCCAGACATAGGAGGGGTGGGTGGCTATGACTCCCAGCAGTGCCCTACAATATGGGGGTGTGTGGCTATGACTCCCAGCAGTGCCCAGACATAGACGGGGTGGCAGGATATGACTCCCAGCACTGCCCAGTCATGACAGGGATGGGTGGATATGACTCCCAGCAGTGCCCAGGCATAGGAGGGGTGGCAGGATATGACTCCCAGCAGTGCCCAGACATGACAGGGGTGGCAGGATATGACTCCCAGCAGTACCCAGACATGACAGGGGGGTGGATATGTCTCCCAGCAGTGCCCAGACATAGGAGGGGGTGTGCACAGGACTTCCAGTAGTGCCCAGGCATAGTAGGGGTGGCAGGATATGACTCCCAGCAGTGCCCAGACATGACAGGGGTGGCAGGATATGACTCCCAGCAGTGCCCAGACATGTCAGGGGTGGCAGGATATGACTCCTAGCAGTGCCCAGACATGACAGGGGTGGGTGGATATGACTCCCAGCAGTGCCCAGACATAGGAGGGGGGTGTGCACAGGACTCCCAGCAGTGCCCAGACATAGGAGGGGTGGCAGCATATGACTCCCAGCAGTGCCCAGACATGACAGGGGTGGGTGGATATGACTCCCAGCAGTGCCCAGACATAGGAGGGATGTGCACAGGACTCCCAGCAGTGCCCAGACATAGGAGGGGTGGGTGGATATGACTCCCAGCAGTGCCCAGGCATGACAGGGGTGGGTGAATATGACTACCCAGCAGTGCCCAGACATAGGAGGGGTGGCAGGATATGACTCCCAGCAGTGCCCAGACATGACAGGGATGGCAGGATATGACTCCCAGCAGTGCCCAGACATGACAGGGGTAGGTGGATATGACTCCCAGCAGTGCCCAGACGACATAGGAGGGGGGTGTGCACAGGACCCCCAGCAGTGCCCAGACATAGTAGGGGTGGCAGGATATGACTCCCAGCAGTGCCCAGACATGACAGGGGTGGCAGGATATGGCTCCCAGCAGTGCCCAGACATGACAGGGGTGGATGGATATGACTCCCAGCAGTGCCCAGACATAGGAGGGGTGTGTGCACAGGACTCCCAGCAGTGCCCAGACATAGGAGGGGTGGCAGGATAGGACTCCCAGCAGTGCCCAGACATGACAGGAGTGGGTGGATATGACTACCAGCAGTGCCCAGACATGACAGGGGTGGGTGGATATGACTCCCAGCAGTGCCCAGACATAGGAGGGGTGGGTGGCTATGACTCCCAGCAGTGCCCAACAGTATCGGGGTGTGTGGCTATGACTCCCAGCAGTGCCCAGACATAGGAGGGGTGGCAGGATATGACTCCCAGCAGTGCCCAGACATGACAGGGGTGGGTGTATATGACTCCCAGCAGTGCCCAGACATAGGAGGGGGTGTGCACAGGACTCCCAGCAGAGCCCAGACATGACAGGGGTGGGTGGACAAATCCCTTCTGATATGCCTGGCTGAGCCATTCATTGTAAATAGACCCCCACATTGAAATGAGTCAGGAACCCAGATCAATGTGACATCACAAGTGAACAGTGGTCAAAATCATAAGCAGGTGTAACAGTGATAACGACAATGTACATGTAACATACATTTTCCATTAAATGGCATTAACATCGTCTGTTTCTCACACCCACAGGGCAACGTGCGCAATCTACCCCCAGCCAGGGGGAGAAGGATCACAGTCCCAGGCTCCACAGGACCCTGATCCTACCAACAGCGACGCCTCTCACCACTCCATGGATGACCCCGACCAACCTGGCACCTCTGGATCCCAAACCCATGCAGAAGCTGGCTCAGGGGCATCTGTGCCAACCACCACACCCATTCCTGCCACATCCCAGTAGACATCTCAGAGCCCTGCCCACAATCGAGCCAGTCTGATAATGAGGGACAAGGTTTGCCGGGCACCCAGGAGGTGGTAGACAACACCACCACTGTCAACCCTCAGGGGTCCCGTTGAGCCGATGTGCCCACAACAGCAGGCCAGGCTCATGTGGGCAGGGGTGGTGGGATGGCACAAGGTGGAGGCGAGAACCTGACGAGCCAGCTGTAGGGCCCGGTATGTCAGAACTCCGCAACATCATAGAGGCATACCGGCGGGACATCAGGGAGTTCACCCAGGGAGTGGGGGCCCTCATTGCTATAAAAACCCAGCAGGCCGAGCAACACACCAGTCAACGACGACACCAAGGATGTATGGAGGCAAGACTGGATGAGCTCTTGGAGGTGCAGAGGGACATAAGCCACTCACTCCATCGGATTGCTGACAACATGCAGCACCCTCCCCGTGTCACCTGGCCAGAAACATCCAGGCAAAGACTGCCAACAGGCACATAAGGGAGGGAGGAGGAGGCAGAATCATCCGACGGAGAGTCCCAGGCATCGTCAAGGCTTGCATATGAGGGTCCCCCAAGGAAGGTTGGTCGTCCACGGAGAAGACGTTAAGAGGCAGAGAGCCATGCGTATCTCCCAGGTCACCTGGTCTGGCATCTTGCCTATGTGTACAACAGCATCACCTTATTGACTGTCCGACTCTCCCACATGGACTTGCTGGTCGCAATGTCACCAATGACGCCAAACACTGTGATCTGGACTCTGTTGACTGAAACTGCAAGGCATCACATCTCCCTCTGTGAACTTTGGATTACCCCCATTTATGTACAGCACCTACCACCTACTCACATTTCACTCACAAGATGGAGAAATAAATATAACATACACAATACGTATTGATACATTTTTTTGTTCTTCACACAGTCTAAAACATACGTGTGGGGATATGTCAAAGTATGCCAGAGTGTTGATCAAACTCAAGCCATCCATAGACTGGGATCTGAGTCTGGATGGTGACACACATAGGTCACAATGTATGATCACCTACATCCATGGAGGGAAATACTCACCCATGATGTTTGGCATATGCTGAGGGGGGGGAGGGGGTGTCGTGCCATACTGCTCAGACAGACAGTAACTGAAGAGTCTCATGAAGGTGTACATGTCATGTGTAATGCGTCGGTGTCCAGGGAGAGAGTACCAGGTCTGTTTGTTGATGTGGCAGAACCATCACCAATATGCATTTGCACTGTTGAAGTGATGAATGTTGCCCAGGTCAAGGGTGGCTCGACGGACTACAGGCAACGGGGTGTTGGATGGGATACTTCCATATTTCTTTTCTTGGCTGTGGTTGTGGATTGCCCACTGAGTGTGGCTGAGGACTATGAAGGTGATCCAGCACTTGGCAGTGTGACTCTAGTAGGCACCTCAGGTGGACGGTCATGTGGCTGTGTCAGGGGATGTTGATGATGACGTGTGCACTTGTGCCCTGGGTGTGCACATGTACTCCTGAAGTCTGGCTCTTGTTGCTGTTGAAAGTTTTCACCCGTACTACAGCCGGCTGGTTTTGTGGACCTGGGTGGCTGTTTGTCTTGACTACGAGTGGATCTACCTGACGGTAATTTCCAGCATGTGGACTGACTTGCAGCATGAGGTAGCTATGGTTTGGATTTTGAGAACTGGTTGCAAACACGGATGTAGTGATGCAGGATGGTGGTCTGCCTGTCCATCAGCCAGGACTTGCTCTACCCCTGACACATGTTTCATGTGTAGGTGTGGCCCGGCGTGCTGAAGTAGTAGCCCAATGTCTGAGGAGCAATCAGTAAAGTGGTGTTCCAGCTGGGGGATCTTAGATTCATAGACAAATCATGGGGAAGCCTCTCAGCTCGATTTAGCATATGTGTAAATCCACTGCCCCTACTGACCCCATGCCCGCAAAGCAATACAACATCCACTCTAAGATACACAATCTACATTCAAAGGTCATGTGTAACCCTTACCTCTGATTGGTGTGTAACCCGGATGAGTGGAGATACACATTCATCCTGCACATCTCAAGTAAAGGAAACACAGATCCTGTACAACCTTCCAATCATACTCCACAAGCTATCTATCAGTACTTCCGATGTTTACCCTGAAACTTTCATGGCACCAAATGATGCTCTCTGTTGTAGATACTAGCCTCCTTCATGACTTGCTTACCTGCCACCATCCCACACATAGTACACAGTTGCCCCTCATAGAAATGGCAAACACTATACGCTGGGAGGTCAACTGAGGTTCCAAGGCAGAGTCGGTGCTGTTAGACATGTCTACAGCATTTGACACCATAGACCATCCCATCATTCAGAACTGCATGAAGACCACGGGTGTGTGGTCCTCAGTACTGAACTGGATATTGTCACAACTATCTGACCGCACACATCAGGGCTGCACCTACACGTTCTACTCCACAGTCAAACCACAAATGTGGGGTATGCTGTAGGGCCCTGCTCATAGCCCCATGACATAATTAATAATAACTTAACCACACAGGCTGAATCGATAGCCATGTCTGAAGTCTAAATGATAACACATGCTGAGGATCTCCAGCTACTAATCAACTAAAATCCCGTCAGATCAGCAATTGTTGACAACCTACAAAATTGTTCCATGTTGATGTTTGTCACTCTGGGTGTGTACCTCAAAGTATTGCAAATCATACTCCGGGAATGTAGTGTTGTCCTTGCTGGTGATCTAGTATCCATCTGTGATGGCAATGTAGAAGTAGTGTGCGGGGCTTACGTACAACCAGGTTACAGTAATAAAGGTGATGTGTTGTGCTGTTGTGTTGATGAGGTAACAGAGTCCAATGTTGGGCTGGTGTAAGTAGCGTGTGCAGTATGAGGCCCATGAACCTGCTTGTATGGACATGCACTGTTATGTGTGGCATTGCGGTGTTTGTAGTATGAGTTGTACACACAGCCTGCACAGGTGTCATGTGTGAGCTTAGGGGTTGCCTTATACAAGGTGGATGAATGTCTGGTGTCTACTGTGTGGAGGGTGGCAGGAGCATGACTCTGTTGTGTAACCTGTGTAATTGAATTACCAGAGGGCCTGGCAGTGTGCACGTTGCATGTGCTCACAGTCCTGACTTTGTCATGTAGGTGGTGCAACTGTGGCACTGACAAGTTGCGGCCTGACTCAAGAATGGACGGATGGACGGAGGAGCATATTGGAGGTGTGTGTGTTGCATAATCTGTGCCCTGGGTGTTGTGGTGTCACTGGGGAGGCAGCCTCAGGAATGTGTGAACACATGATAGCAGAAGGTGTGAGACACCATGGAAAACTAGCACACAAAGAAAATGATTTTTGCAAGGCACCATGTTACATGTGTATGGAAAGGAAGGAGTGTCTGGTTACTCATGGGTCACTGCTAGAAAATGGGTGAACAATCACCAAATATGACAGCCACAGGATCAGGCACCAAAAGGCCAAGCAGGGACCAGGACAAACAGCGTCAGCAGGTGTTGCGTGACCGTTTTGGGTATTAAGCTAAAACAATACACAACCATGTATGTCAATAACATTATGGACCATGACCTATTACAAACAACATGCATGTTCACCCAGTACACATAACCACATATGCACAACCATTGTAAAGTATGCCATAGATGACGCATGCAGACTGGTAAGAGATCTGCAGTGACAGTAATGGGGCACAATGTACACTTGGGAAAACTTTAACTACAGAAATGGTTCAAGTTTGTTCTGAGGCCATACTGCTTTAGCCAATTTACATGGCCAGTGGCATTGGTCAGAAGAAAATAACTGTCATGCAATGAGGGTACCTGTAATGCTGGTGAAACAATCGCCACATGACTGCCAGGGACTGTCAGTACCTTTGATCCTCAGATTTGTGTGATGCTGAAAGGGGTCCATCTCCTGATAGCCCCTTGGTCTGAGTATGAATAACAGACTCAAAAGGATGATCAGGCGAGGGAAGGAGAGGATGGGAACAGCAGGGAGGGAGATCTGAAACAAAGGTAAACAAGCATAACAATTCAACACTTCTTGGCACTGAATCACATAATACCTCATGACGTATACTGTAACAGTGACACCTGTGTAGTTTAACCACAGCCACTGTATCCAATTTGTGAGCACAGGTTTTGAAATGATACTACATCTGAGGTTGGAACAGGGTCACATAAAAGGTAGCAGAGTTTGTCACCTAAATGAAGGGGGTCTAACGCTCACCAGGCTGCTTCAATGCAATTACAACCATGCACTCATCAAGTTAGTCACAGTGTATGAATGAGGCTAAAAAATACAGTGAATTGAATGTGTAGCACTCCTACTCACACAAAGCCAAAAAACTGTAGTCAGCCCTGGGAATCAGTGAGGGTCATGAATGTAAGCTACACATCACTCGCAAGAGCCGTACTTAGCTCATCCAACGAGGAAGGGAATTATTGAAACACAAGGAAGCCTACCAAGAGCCAGTCATTGGCTCTTCCAACTGTGCCTTACAATGCCAAACATGACAAGCAGGTTTGACCAAACTCTGCAGAGAGTAATGAGGACCAAAGCCACTAAACCACCCCTACTGTGACCAGGATATGCAGCACGGCACAAGAGATTGCTGGGATTAACGTCAACCGACTGGTGTAACGGAATTGCTTACATTTGCCACAGAACTAGGTTGGTACGTCATCAGTGCAACATTCCTGGAATCATGAGAATATAAAGTTAACATAAACTTACCAAGACGGCTTGCAAAGCAGTGTTCTCCACCGGAACTGATGTAGCAACGTTACAGTGACTTTACATACTGGCACAAGGGGCAATGCATCCATACGAACAGACTCACTGGACAGTTCTCAGAACATGTGGGACATACACTGGCCCACACCTTCACAACATGTCATTAGGTAAACCAAACTGTACTGGGCCACAAGATTAATGTGATGAGCCAGACACATCCTGCTGCACACAGTGAGGCTGCAATTCCACACAGAGCCTGTGGTTGTGATGTCACACACAATGTCAACCGGTGACATCCGCAATGTGTCTGGCCCAAGGTCTCCCCACATTGATGCGTTCACCAGAGTCAACACTCAACAACAGATGACTGACAAGAAAGGTGACTGTCCAGTCATGGGAGTGTTGCAACATGCATCTTGATCCATGTGAATGACACATGCATGTATGGTTCTACAACATGCACAGAAACCGTTCCCACACATTTCCAAAGCATACCAACACAAAAAAGCCTGTTTAGATATCTTACCCAAACGGACATTCCAACATGTCTGCGCATGGAACGCTTATTTGGCACATGTTGCAATCATCAGGATGAATAGCAGGAGTACCAAGATGACATGAACAGACAACAGGCAGAGCAACCTGTGAATGACAGGCACACGAGGGGACACATTAAAAAGATTTCCATACAGACATGGTCTTGTGAAAATACATCACAATGTAGTACACATGTACATTCAGAAATCACTCATTGCACATATGCGTGTGTCATGACATCATCACTTGCATGACACATCACAACAAACATCAAAGTGACTTCACATACAGTCAGCTGGACACACAGTATGTAACACATGCCACTCTATGCCACAAGCTTGCACACAAATTCCCATTGACTCACCATTAAGAGAAGAAGTTGCGTATGAGCTGACTTCAGATATCATCCTCCTTCTCCTCATCACTTTCATCGTGGCCAACCCCTTCGTCCTCAACAGGTAGATGTTCCAGCTCCTCAGGATCCAGAATGAGTGGCACAGCCTTCTCAACTGCCATGTTGTGCAGCATGCAGCACATGATGAAGATGTTACACACCTTCACAGGGGCGTATGGGAGGGATCCGCCGGTCTTATCAAGGCACCGGAATCGGCTCTTCAGGAGTCCAAACGTTCGTTCAATTACTCGCCTGGTCTGCCCATGTGCATTGTTGCACCGCTGGTCTGCAGCTGTTCTTGGGTTGCGGAGCGGTGTCGTGAGCCACGGCATGTTGGGATATCCTGCGTCTCCTAGAAATATACATTGTGTAAAAATTTGGCCGATGACATGCCGTCAGAGCAAACAAAATATGAGACATACAGGAACAACAGAGTCTACCCACCAACAAGACATGCCCGATCATTGCGCAGCTGCAGCATCATCTGTGGTACCCTGCTATGCCTCATGATGAATGCATCATGGCACGAACCTGGAAAAAGTGCACAAACATGGGAAATCAGCATGTTAGCAAGACACACCACCAGGGCATTTATTGAGTGGAATGTTTCCTGTTGTGGTAGGCCTGCTCTTGAGCCTGTTCTGGCACCAAAGCCACATGTGTTCCATCAATGGACCCAAGGACATGTGGCATCCCTCCCAGGCCATAGAATTCACCCTTTACATCTGTTAACTCTTCAGGAGTTGGAAATTTGATGAATTCATCAATGTGCTCTAACATGGCAGCCAACACATCACGAAGTACACGGCTGAACATGGTTTGGGACATACCCCCCACATCAGCTATGGTAAATTGAAACGTACCTGTAGCAAAAAAATAGAGGGCTGCCATCACCTTTAGCTTTGGTGTCAGCGCAGTTGGATACCTGTGTCGCGGTTGGAGATGTGGTTCCAGCCTGTCCGTCAAGTTCTGTATCAACTCACGAGTGAATCTGTAACGTCGGATGCAAACTCGTTCCATCATGGTCTCCAAGTCTGGAAAAGGCCTTGGTAGAGGCGGTGCCCTACAGGACATATTTGGAAAGAACGGAGTACAAACATCAGCCAACATCAAACCAATGTACATAGCACATGCAACACTGCTACTTTACATCAAGTCCTTATGGTGTCTGGCTTTAGCAATACATCCTGCACACATATGTCAGCTTCCTGGCACTCTAAAAGGGTAGTAATGAGGTGCACTCTCAATTAGTTTTTGTTTTCTATTGTAACCAGTTTACTAAAGTGGGTGCTACACTACAAAATTGTGTTAGCTGCACAATATAAATACTATATAGAGATGCAGGCTACGGCCTGCAAGCAGTGTGCACTGTTCCTAGGAAAACGTGTTCAACTGTTAACTAAATTAACTTGACAAAAAGATAAACTCTATCATCTTTGTTTTTACTTGCATTTATCTCAAATATTGCAATTTCAAATATTACAATCTCTAATATCAATCAAACCATTACATCATTGTGACTGTGAATTTCATACATCAATATGCATTTCTCTTTCCATCAGAGATCACCACTAAGAATGCTAATTAACAATCAATAATTCCTACATCAAATATCCATAACATTATGTTTCATTGAGTATCATATCACTCATGGTTACAGGGAATCCGGAAAAATTCCCTTCTTCAGGGGCAATGTCCTGTAATCTTCGTTCCAGAGGCAATCTTCTGATGCAGTATGATAATATCAACTCGGTACACTGACCAACTTGCGTCTGTTATGTGCTGACGAATTAATGTCCACACAAAAATCCAATTTCCAACTGTATCACTGTGAAATAACAGCTGGACATCTTCTCGTACGTGTTAACCAAGAACTCTTCAATTATGCCCTTTTCTGTCTCCTAAACTGGGATGTTCTAGGAACCTTTCCTTGAGCTTTCAAAACTGTGTGCGCTGAAACATCATGCACTGTCTACAACACGAAGAACTATTCGACTTCCAGTGGAATAATTCTTCGTGTTGTAGAAACATCATGCACTGTCTACAACACGAAGAACTATTCGACTTCCAGTGATACTCAATGAAACATAATGTTATGGATATTTGATGTAACTGTAAATAGGAATTATTGATTGTTAATTAGCATTCTTAGTGGTGATCTATGATGGAAAGAGAAATGCATATTGATGTATAAAATTCACAGTCACAATGATGTAATTGTTTGATTGATATTAGAGACTGTAATATTTGAAATTGCAATATTTGAGATAAATGCAAGTAAAAACAAAGATGATAGAGTTTATCATTTTGTCAAGTTAATTTAGTTAACAGTGGAACACGTTTTCCTAGGAACAGTGCACACTGCTTGCAGGCCATAGCCTGCATCTCTATATAGCTTCCTGGCACTCAACATAAAACACAGATACAGCATTTGTATGTGAACCGACCATTACATGCTCACAAATTAGATGCTGGGCTGGTATGAATGAGCTAAGCAAGATAACATAGGAGCAACACACGTTGCCAGCCCTGCATGAGGATGTTGTCATCCCATGCAGACAGTTGACTGCAAGGCACACACCCAGGTCACATGGTATTACCATTGGACTTATCATGAAACTTGCTAATGAGGTGTGCATGTGAGAACGCAACACCACAGCCATTGTCTCAATGCAGACATGTCTGCATGTGCATCAATGAAGTATGATGCCAACAGACCCAAAAGCCATTGGTAGTGGACATGTGGCATGGTGTGCTTACATGTTAAACCATGTAATTCACAACACAGACCCGTTATAGATGCACCAACAGCTGATGCATTTCACGGAACACAAACAGCAAAGTCAGTCTTTAACATGATACGCACATTACATTGTAACATAGGGTCATGATGAGCGTCAATTTGAAAAGTGATAAAGTGCCACCGTGCCTGGCATCATGAGACCGGTGCCCATAGTGATGAATGTCCCATCCCAGTGTTGCTGTGCATGACAACATGTGCATGATGATACACATATGACAATTGGAAAGGTGATGTGTACCATATAGTGCCCCTTCACACATGACATGTGTCAACGGGTCATCACACATCGATAGTGAAACTTGATCAGGTGCCCTGTCCTATATCAGTTCCATGGCACACCTAGGGCCTGCTCATGTAAGTATGCAATGACAATAACTTGATAGACATCCTGTGTGAACCGTACACCTACATCACTTCCATGTGTGCGCATCATATCAAAATTGTGATGGTGCCATACGTGAGCGTATGCAATGTATATTCCCCCTGCATCAACTCCAGCGTCTGAAACGCACCCTGTACAATGCACCGTCCCCCTGCGTCAACTCCTGCATGTGAAACGCACCCTTTACAACGCACCGCCCCTAGTCAACTCCAGCATGTGAAACGCACCCTGTACAACGCACCGTCCCCCTGCATCATCTCCAGCATGTTAAACGCACCCTGTACAACGCACCGTACCTAGCCATAGGGTGTGTGTGTGCGCCTCGTTTTACTATTGTACTCATGCCATACGTGAGAGGACCGTACCCCGACATTGCATGCGTGTGTGCGCCTTGTTTCACTATTGTAATGCTGCCATATGCGAGCGGACCGTACCCCGGCATTGCGTGCGAGTGTGCGCCTCGGTTCACTATTGTAATGCTGGCATACGCGAGTGGACCGTACCCCGGCATTGCGTGCGTGTGTGCGCCTCGTTTCACTATTGTAAACAAGCTTCCGGTCCAGGAATGGCATTACTTGGCAGTTCGGGTAGGACTGTTTCCATGTGGCACAGGATCAGACTGATGTGCACATGACCATATCTGTACTGGGGTGGCAGAGTGGGCAACAGAACGGTGATGGAGCAAACCCTGATCTGTGAACATACAGTGGCTCATAATTGTGACTCTCATTCAAGTTGTGGCCTGGTCTGTTACTTGTATCTTTGTATCTAAGGAGCATTGTGTCTATTACAATTGCGCAGTACTAGTCTTAACTATGTGCTGAGTTATGTGGCATGTTACTCATGATGCATGCCATGATTTGCAATGTGCCCAAATGATTTTGTGCTCATGTGTCTGATGTGTACAGGTGACTGATATATTTCTTTCCTATCTCCTTGCCAACAGCATCATCAACCGAAACGGGAGGAGGCACTAGCACGGACCAGGCAGAGGGACCCAGCCACAGTGCCACCAGTTTTGAGGAGTCGGAGGGAGCCAGTGGCACAGAGGGTGAGGGGAGTCAGGTGGCCGGACCTATTGAACAAGACACTTCCTATCATGCGGACGGCTCTGCTTCTGACTCCCAGGAGGAGGGAGAATACGCAGCAACAGCATCTGCCACCACTATGTCTGTCCCCTCCTCCTCCAGACCCATATCCACCCTCCCTGTTGCTAGGGTCTCTTCGTCGCGTGTCTCCTTCGTCTCTGGCACCGCAGCCCCTGCCCCTGTCTCCCCTCAGTGCAGAGTCTGTGGACCTACTCTGGCAGATTCACGTTGGTCAGACGTCAATGCTGACTGTCCTCCATGGACAAACACATATCTTGACACAGTTGTTGTCATTCATGGAGGGCATGTCAGCTGACATGTCTGAGCAACGTCGGAGTTTGTCGTCCATAGACTCCTCACTGACAGCAGCACTTGCCCTCCTGCAGCATCCCACCCCCCCCCACTCCTTCAGACCCATCCACATCCCCCTCTCCCATACCTGTCCACAGTACACGCAAACGCACCAGATCACACACCCAAACAGAGTCACCCAGCACACCAACACGGAAGTCTATGCCAGATCTCCAGGCACCCAATCTCAGGGGGATGTAGGCACACCCACAGGGACTGGGGACAGATATCATGCACGCAGCCACACACATATTCCGCAAGACGCAGAGTCCTCTACCTCCACTCCCATTAAGTCCCCGGGTGCAGGTGGTGGTCTGGCGGACCTGGCAGCTGTGTGCAGCAGTGTATATGTTACCACCTTTGGCGCTGCACTCGCCACTGAGGATGATTCCTCGCAGCGGTTGTTTGTGGAGCCACAGAACTTTGTCCAGCGTTTCCCGCCAAGCTGAGGGAGTGAGGGAGCCCCGCAGCCAACACCAACACGCTCCTCCCCCTGCCGCTTTAAAAACTGCTCGCGGCCCACACTCCGCGGGGGGCGCTCGCATCGGTTGTTTGTGGAGCCACAGAACTTTGTCCAGCTTTTCCCGCCAAGCTGAGGGAGTGAGGGAGCCCCGCAGCCAACACAAACGCGCTCCTCCCCCTGCCGCTTTAAAAACTGCTTGCGGCCCCTGCTCCGCGGAAGCCGCTCGCAGCAATTGTTTGTGGATCTACGGAACTTTGTCCAGCATTTCCCACCAAGCTGAGGGAGTGAGGGAGCCCCGCAGCCAACACCAACGCGCTCCTCCCCCTGCCGCTTTAAAAACTGTGAGCTGCCCCCGCTCCGCGGGAGCCGCTCGCAGTAGTTGTTTGTGGAGCCACTGAACTTTGTCCAGCGTTTCCCGCCAAGCTGAGGGAGTGAGCGAGCCCCGCAGCCAACACCAAGGCGCTCCTCCTCCTGTCGCCCACAGCCTATTTCTCTGGGCACGCCCCCTGCTTTACGGGACGCGTGCCGGGCGAAGCCCGGACCAAGGGCGGGCCTGTTTGAGCCCGTTCGAGGCCGGAGTAGGCTGGGCTGGGCCCACTCTCCAACGTCTGGCTTCGGACACTGGCGGCTTACATTGTCTGGTAAGATCTGCAGCACTGATCCAAGTCTGCTAACTGGGGGGCTTAAACTGTACGAGTTGCCTATCCACTTGTGATGGCTTGTGGTGCCAACAAGGAAAAGCCGGGCCTGAAAGGTGGGGGTATGATGGGAACACTGGTCTATTTTATTACGAGAGCTTCGAACGTGCTCGCGCAAGAGATAGCAGTAACAGAACGACAGCTTTCATTTGATGCGCTTCCAAATATTTGTCAGCCTGTGAGAGGGCATACGCCGGTCCACTCTCCTGTACATGACATGACTATTGGTAACACCTATCCTCCTAGGGTGGTCAATACTCCAGCAAATGATCAGGTATATTCTGCAACAGAGAAAAGGGCACCAGACCAGCTACCATGTCCCACAACAAGGTCAATGACTGCCCCTTTCACGAGAAGAAAGGAACATCTAACAGAGATGCAAGGAGCCATTAAAAAGAAACGGGATGGGGCCATCTTAAGAAAAATTGTCCCAGTGAATCAAAGCCCAAATGGTTGGGCGAGGACGAGCGGAAATGCTTGGGACATTATGAGGAGACGGAGCTAGTGGCATCTTTAGCAGAACCGATGGCTCCGGACATACCAACGGTCGAAGAGCCCACTGTGAACAACGCTTTTTGGGACAAAGTGGGGGCTCTATTTGTTGACCATTTATTAACCCTCACTCATAGATTGGCTGCTATTGAAGCTAACCTAATAACTCTTTCCAATGCTTCCAACCAGATCTCAGGGGATCTAGCTAAACTAACCAATGCCGATTACAAGCACCCACCCCCAACTTCATCTGATTTAAATGTTGTGGGTGTAGTTAAGCCAGTCGCACCAGATTTAACTGTACAGGGGACTGGGAGTTCGGAAATGGGCATAATAGGGCTAGTAGCGGATGTTGCTAACTGTGGCCTGGATCAGAATTCCCAAAACAAACACATATCTTGCCATGACCCCAACGCATTTATACAGCAACAGCGCATCAGTAAATCACAGCCTATAAAAATTGACCTACCACCCGAAGCTAGTCAATATGTTCTAGCTGGGGTACCTGAGCTGAAGAACATCAGCGAGGAATCTCATTGGTCACTTAAGAAGAAAGTCACAGATTGGCTTAATAAAAATAGACCACTCCCGCTATCTGTAACTATTGAAATCTTGCTTGTTCGTAAGGTGTCATGGGTGGGCCACAGGGAAGAAGACGTAAAGGGAGATTGTGTTTTGATAAACTTTAGAGACACACGGACGGTGTCTCACATATGCGAGTGGAGCCAGCCCAGTTCTGTGACAGCTATTAAGCCGCTTCCCCTATCATACTTTAATCCCCCTGGCTGACTCCGCATGAGCCCAGGTCCTGAAATACCTCGGAACTTGGTAGGGCGCCCATTAGTTTGTGGTAATAGTCAGGGTAGGTTTAGAGAATCTCCAATTCCCGTGGCTGTCTGTCTACAAACAGATCTAGTGGACTGGACATGGTGGACTGACTGTGCCTCACTCAGGGGTTGTAAATGGGGCAGTCATTGATATAGATGGGGCGGGGGGAAGAGGGTGGAAGCAAAAAAGAAAGGAAAATTGATAGCTTTATAGGGGCCAGGATTGTGGAAAGAAACAGGGTGAACATACCGACCTCAGTCATGCTTAGCAATAGCCCACTCCCCACTGGTAGAAGCAAGGAGCTTTGAGCCACTACAACTATGGAAAATAACTCACTGCCCCCCCTATTATGTACAGCGGTCGTGACCGAGGTGAGAAACGTGGAGTTATCTAAGAACAAGCACCTGAGCCCAAGGCCAGATTCATTTAAAATATTATCTTGGAATCTGGCAGGGTTGCCTAACAAACTGACTTGTCCTGAATGGGGTTCCCTTGTGGATGAAAGTGATGTGTGCCTCTTTCAAGAGACTTAGCTCGAATGGAGGAATATTGGCCAGGCTTTGCTTCATTCTATGTTCCGGCAGTATGGGGAGGGAGAGGCCGCCCGTCAGGGGGTCTCACTATCTGGGTCGGTTCCCACTTTGGCTGCACTGCTGAGATACTAAATACTCATTCTAAAGACATCCAATGTGTAGTTCTTACCTGGCCCAATGCTTTCAAACTCGCACTGATCAATGTCTTTTCTCGCCCTGTAAGTATAGCTAGTGAGTCCAGCACCATTGAGGAACTTTCCCTCTTTATTTTAACAATCCCGAGTGACACTCATCTTCTGGTGGGGGGTGACCTGAACTGCTATTTTGAACCTCTAGAGGGCTTAAATGATGAAGTTAAATTGGCAGAGGATGAACATTGGTCTATCCCTTTGACTCAGGCTCCATCTCCTAGGGCATGGTCGCCGTTAGCCATACAGATTATAGCACTCAGCTTCAATCAATCCTTACTAGCTTGTAATGGCCGTAACCCCTCCGACACCCCAGCCAAATGTACTTATAACAAACCAGGGCAAATGTCTTGTCTTGATTACATTTTGGCTGAGACAAGGTTATGGCCAAAGGTCATTGATTTTAATGTTGCTGCAAGAGTGGAAAGTGATCACAATGCCCTAATTTTAGAACTGGGCTTACCTTATAACAGTAGGAATGGCGCCTCAGTTCTTGGCGATAATGATGGTGACCTTACCGTCTCTAACGACAGGCGCAGAGTAAGTTGGCACAAACTAGTGCAACACCCGGAACAACTAGGAAAACAATATAGTGCGATAATCCCTTCCTTCACAGATGTTGCAGCGTTACTTACTCAAACACCACCCCATGATTACTTATCTAAGCTTGAGGCTCTTCACAAGGGCCTGTTATCCAACCTGGCACAGTTACTTAATCCTCGGGTGTCTTAGAGGGTAAAAAGGGTGCCTCAATGTTCATGGTATAATTCAGCATGTAGGAAGGCCAAAACAGAGCTATTGCAGGCTATAAAAGACAATGATAGATCTGCAATTAAAGCTAGGAGAGCACACTATAAATGGTTGATCAAGTGCGCAAAGGAAGAGTGGGACCACGATAAATGGTCTAGCTTATCTCTGGCGCTTGCAACCAAAGATTCCAGCAAATTTTGGTCTATAATTAACAATGGCAGCAGTGCCCCGAAAGTAGCCATTGAACCTAACGTAGTAACAGAAGCCTGGGAAGGCAATTACCGGGCCTTGTATTATATTGAGGGACTTTCTGATGACCCCGAAGACTTAGCCACCCAGTCTGCACTCATTTTGCACCCCGAGGTGATTGAGTTTACGGTACCAGAGGTTTGTAATGTTATCTCCAAACTTGCCACATGTAAAGCACCTGGTTTGGATAAACTTCCGGGGGACCTTTTCAAGCTGGAGCCGAAAATCTGGGGCCCATACTTTCAGATTTTGTTTAATGCGATCCTGAGAGGCATGATGGTTCCCTGCACTTGGTTGGGCGCAGAGATAGTCCCTATATTCAAAAGGGTTCTCCCCTGCTCCCATCCAACAACAGACCCATCAGCCTCATTGATGTCCTCCAGAAGATCTTCGCGAGACTCATCTTGGACCGGTTGCAGGACTGGATAGAGGAGTATGCAATTCTCAGTCCATATAAGGCGGGGTTTAGAAAGAATACTTCCACCGTGGACCAAATTTTCGGTCTCCAACTTTTGTATTGGACAACGGTGAGATGGTATTCATCGACCTTCGCTCTGCCTTTGATCTTGTTCCTCGGGGGAAACTCTGGACTGTTCTTCTTGACCTGGGCATTCCTATCCATCTCCTGTCTGTCCTGATGAGGCTACACAAGGCTAGTTTTGGCCAAGTCAGATGCGGGAAAAATGGTGCATGGTCATCTTGATTCCCCGTTGGCAGGGGGGTAAGGCAGGGACTTGTGCTTGCACCGACTCTGTTTTGCCTCTATGTCAATGGGGTAATTGCGCACCTTAATGGAGTACAAAACAACGATGCTCCTAAGTTGGCCGGCAAAAGGGTCCCTGCAATTATGTTCGCCGACAACACCCTTTTGCTTTCTAAATCCCCAATGGGAATACAGCGAACATTGGATGGTTTTCAGGAATTCTGTACCGCTCGGGGATTGGAGATCAATTCCCTCAAAACAAAATTCATGATCTTCAATCCCCCCAGATCCACACAACCAAATCCAAGTCTAGGGACAACGAGACTTGAAAGGGTAACGGCCTTTGACTATCTGGGGGTCACCATTAATGAGAACTTGACGTGGGGCCCCCAACAAATCAAATCACAACAAAAATTGGCTCAACTCTTGGGCGGAATCCTCAAACTATCCAACAAGTCCACTATTAAACCAGTTGGACCACCGTTGGAGGTTTATAAAAAACAAGCCAGGGGTGCCATCATGGATGGGGGCGAACTATGGGGTCACTGTAACAGGACCGAAATCACCAGGACTGAAAACAAATTTTTAAGACAGTTGTTAACACTACCGTCTAGTACCCCACTCCTTCCTTTAAGGTTCGACCTGGGAATCAGACCAATCGACGAAGAGCTAGCGCTAAAACCGCTTAGATTTTGGCGCCGGCTCTGGGTAACACCGGAGCTGATAAATTATAGACAGGAACTCAAGGAAATATTGACCTTTTCGGCTGCAGGGAATATTCCCTGGCTTATTTACATAAAAAAACGAATTCACAAGGTTAGAAGTTCCTGCCTTATGGTCTGACCCAGAGAGGGGCTGCAAAATGTTTTCACGCACCCAGCTCACGAATATATTCCGTGCTAACAGACTTAATGCCACACTATGTAACCATCAAATTGGTTCTATAACCACTTCTTTCCTGTTGGTCAAAAACCGTTATTTATTTGAGCGATTTCTTGATGACATATATCCTCTATTAGCAAAAAAACTCTATGTACAGTGGAGGCATGGTGTTCTACCTTTGCGAGCCTTCACTAGCAGGTGGTCATCTTTTGCTCTGAAAAATTGTCCCGCATGCAACTGTGATACTGAAACCGAGCTTCACGTTTTATTTCTGTGTCCGGAGTATCACAAGGCTAGGAAGTACTGGCTTGTTCCTTTATGCAAAAATCTGGGCTTCCGGGAATGCATGCAGGCATTTAGACTATTTAAATCTGACACAACTGGTCCTATTGTATTTGGGGTTCTCACAATTTTTGGCAGCTATGTGGCACAAGCGTAGGTTCCTAATTTCTCAAACTTAAGCCTGGATTGGCAGCCCACGGTCACATACTGTGCTTTTTATAAATTCTTAACTGTTCTCAGAAACGTTTTTTTTTAATTTATTTTTTTAAATGGGGTTTTTATATGTATGAATTTTGACCAAATGTGTCTATTTGAAAAATGACCTGGAAATTATATTTGCTATAAGTAATTAATATTGTCATCTACCTGCATTGTTTTTTTATATGCTTCTGTCTACTTTTATGGTATATTGCCGAAATAAAGTTTTCTTGAAATGAAATGATTCCTCCCCCCCTGCACCCACAACACCTACCCTTCCCTCTACTGTCATGTGGTGCCGGACCCTGTCCCTGATGATGCCCCCCACGGGTCACCAACCCTTTGAATCATTCCTGTGCAGGCAAGTTTGGTGTTGTTATACTCCACTACGTCCCCCAACAAGACTTATTTTGTGGACTGGCCATTGGCCTTGTTAGAGCCGGGACTCATTTTACTCATCTTTTTCCTTTGGAGCTGAATAAAGCATTTTATTTTTCTTTCAAAACAATTGCATTTCAGGTACTTGCTTTAGGTGCTGGGCGCCTAGGAGTTGGTGTCATGGTAATGTTTAGGGATTGTGATAGATGTCTATTTCATGATGGTGAGGAGTTGGACCATGGTATCTTGGTACTATCACAATGTTGCAGCAATTACTCTTTGTTTGTGTGTGCTCACTTTGGATACAGACATAGTCCCAAAGAGTGTCCCTTCATCAGTGACACATGAGATCTTCACTACAGACAGTGCACAATTGTTCTGGTGACTTTTGTGTTAGTTTCCTATTTATTTGTACATTCCCTTCAGCAGTGGCCATGCCTGCTCACAAATGAGTTCTGATCATTGGTCTGTGCCATCCATGCTACTCACTGTGCTTATGTTTGTAGTATGTAGTAATGCCTTCATGGAAACCATCATACTTTTTCACACTATGCATGAAAATGTTCTCAGCCTCGACCTTATGATTCAAATTGTAATGCAGGGGATTTTTGCACGCGACTCACATTTTGGTACTTTGTATCTAGGGGTTTTCAACCCTGTTCCTTCCATGAGGGAGTACATGTTTCACCACCTGGACATTCACTTCATGGCTGGGATGTACATGACACTTTTTTAGTCCATTTGTGCTTCTTTTGTTTGGTGGGCTGTTACATGACTAGACACTATTGAGTCATGATGGAGGGGTGTGTGGGTGCCTGCAACCTCCATGGGTGAATATGCATGTGGGATCTGACAAAACAGCCACATGTGGTGTGTCACGCAGTGTGTGACAGGATACCATCCTCCATGGAGTAGGTCACTGCTGTGAGTGATGTGTTGATATGCAACTATCAGGAGAGTCAGAGGTTAGGAATGTACACATACAGCCATGTTGTTGTTGTATGATGGTGGACATGCACACCCCTATGACTGAGCACTGCTGGGAGTCATATCCTGCCACCCCTCCTATGTCTGGGCACTGCTGGGAGTCCTGTGCACACCCCCCTTCTCTGTCTGGGCACTGCAGGGAGTCATATCCACCCACCCCTGTCATGTCTGGGCACTGCTGGGAGTTATATCTTGCCACCCCTCCTAAATCTGGGCACTGCTGGGAGTCATATTCACCCACGCCTCCAATGTCTGGGCACTGCTGGGAGTCCTGTGCACACCCCCTCCTATGTCTGGGCACTGCTGGGAGTCATATCCACCCACCCTTTCATGTCTGGGCACTGCTGTGAGTCATATCCTGACACCCCTGTCATGTCTGGGCACTGCTAGGAGTCATATCCACACCCCCCTCCTATGTCTGGGCACTGCTGGGAGTCATATCCACCCACCCCTGTCATATCTGCGCACTGCTGGGAGTCATATCCTGCCACCCCTCCTATGTCTGGGCACTGCTGGGAGTCATATCCACCCACCCCTGTCATGTCTGGGCACTGCTGGGAGTCATATCCTGCCACCCCTCCTGTGTCTGGGCACTGCTGGGAGTCATATCCACACCCCTTCCTATGTCTGGGCACTGCTGTGAGTCATATCCACCCACCCCTGTCATGTCTGGGCACTGCTGGGAGTCATATCCACCCACCCCTGTCATGTCTGGGCACTGC
Source organism: Lissotriton vulgaris (assembly GCF_964263255.1). Lineage (NCBI taxonomy): Eukaryota > Metazoa > Chordata > Amphibia > Caudata > Salamandridae > Lissotriton > Lissotriton vulgaris. Next base: position 714,990,148 of record NC_141687.1, on the reverse strand, counting down.
TGGGTGTCATATCCACCCACCCCTGTCATGTCTAGGCACTGCTGGGAGTCATATCCTGCTACCCCTCCTATGTCTGGGCACTGCTGGGAGTCCTGTGCACACCCCCTCCTATGTCTTGGCACTGCTGGGAGTCATATCACCCACCCCTGTCATATCTGGGCACTGCTGGGAGTCATATCCTGCCACCCCTTCTATGTCTGGGCACTGCTGAGAGTCATATCCATCCACCCCTGTCATGTCTAGGCACTGCTGGGAGTCATATCCACACCCCCTCCTATGTCTGGGCACTGCTGGGAGTCATATCCACCCACCCCTCCTATGTCTGGGCACTGCTGGGAGTCATAGCCACACACCCCTCAGATGTGAGCACCGTACCCCAACATAAATGGCGTGTGTGCGGCTCGTATCACTATTGAAATGGTGGTATACGCGAGCGTGTTACGCACCGTACCCCGACATTCACGGCGTGTGTGTGGCTCGTATCACTATTGCAATGGTGCCATACGCAAGCGTGTGACGCACCGTACATGTACACTTCCGTTGTTGCAGTACGTTGTACTCACCGTCTGCGCCGTCATCGGTTTCTGTGCACCAGGTCGTAGGCGTACAGGACTGGGATGACACGGTCGATAGGGTCGTACGGAGTGTCGCCGAGACGAATCGTACTTGCTGTGCCGGAAACTGATGCCTGTTTACGTACGGAGGGCGCGTAGAGGGTGACCCGGATATGAATCGTATGTATTTTTTGTTTGTATGGTGTTTGTTCCGAATCGTATGTTGAAATGCTTTTGGTTATGATCGTACTTCATCATACGTACGGGGACGGTGTAGGTGTAAGAATCGTATGGGAAAAACGGACCGTACTGCGATTCGTGGGGGATTTTACTGGATCGGAATTGGCCCCAAAGTGTTTTGGAAGTGTAGTAAATACTACTCAAATAAATGTCATGGTAGAGCTATAACTGAAGAAGCCAGAGTACTATCTACAAAAGAACATAATCACCGCCCCCCCCCCAATATCATAGAGATAAAGGTCAGAGATGCCCTTGAAAGCATTAAAGAAGCAAGTACCAGTACTGAAAAACCTACAACTCAAATACTAAAAGAGGAACTTTTAAAAGTTCCTCAACATGCTTCAGGACAACTACCCTCAATTGATTCCCTAAAACGAATAATTGCAAGACAAAAAAGAGTAACAACAACCACTCTACCTAATGCTAAAACCCTAGAAGAAGTTGTCATTCCCCCTGAACTAAGTGTAACTCACAATAAAGAACAATTTTCTGCTTTTTGACAACAAATGCCCTTCCAACAGAATAATAATGTTTGCTACTACAAACAATTTAATACAATTAAAAGAATGCCACCACTGGATGATGGATGGGACTTTTAAAACATGCCCCAAACCATTTTTCCAGCTCTACACCATACATGGATAATACCATCATTCTAATATACCATGTATCTATTGCCTATTGCCAAACAAACAACAAAATACCTATATAGAGGTACTAAACACAATAAAACAAGAAACCAATATTTATTTCTCACAGAAAATAATTATTGATTTCGAATTGGCAATGATAAATTCTATCTGAAAAAACATTTCCACATACAGCAATCCAAGGTTGCTATTACCATTTTAACCAACGCATTTGGAGACATCTCCATTAATCTACATTAAGCATACAATATGCTACAGATAGCACTTTTGCCTACCAAGTCAAAAAATTAATTGCCCTAGCATATGTACCCATCACCGACGTAGCAGAACTTTATAACACACTAATAGATAGCCCATATTACAAACAAAATGAAGAGAAACTAGCATCACTCCTCGACTACTTCGAGTATACATGGGTGGGAAGGTTACACCGATCTGGACATAGACGCCAACCAAAATTTCACATTGCTTGGTGGAATGTGTACTTAAGCACACTAAATCAAGAAGCAAAAACTAACAACAGTGTAGAAGGATGGCACAATGCCTTCCAAGCAACCACTAGCAGAGGAAAACCTACCGTACAAAAACTACTACAAGCTTTACAAAAAGAACAGAGTTACCAAGAGCTACGCATAGAACAACCAATAACTCAAATAGGTCCTAAAATAACAAAACAAACTAAACAAATGTTTAAACTACTACAAAGTCAGGTTACCCTATATCCTTCTACACGAGGCCTAGACTATCTATCTCTAAGAGCCAAAAGTCTCCTCTAACTTACCTATACACAAATAAAAATACTCAATAATATACAAAATAATCAGTTAACCAACATAAATAAAAATTATATTTTCAGAAATAATATATAATTGTCATACATATTTATTTCCATAAAGTAAATATATATGGACAATTAAATAATATGTCTAAAAATATAAAAAAATATCAAGCACAATTAAAATAACATTTCCCACCCAAATAATGTAAAATAAATAAACGTACAATTCATGTAGCAGTCGAATATGTAATCCAACAATTTGTAATCCGTGTACTCCACTGGTAATCCTGGATAAATCCAATATATCGAAACCCTCAAAAACCCGAATAAATGTAAAAACAGTAAAAAACGCTCCAGGAAATCCAGAGAAAAAAAAGTGTGGTAACTTTATTAATTAAACTAACATACACACACTTTCAGTTAAAAAAAACGCATGTTCTTCTCCAGCATAAATTCGAAACCCTTAAAAACCCGAAAAATAGTTTAAAAAGTTAAGAATTGCTCCAGGAAAATCCCGAGAATAAAAAGTGTGGTAACTTTATTCATTAAAGTAACATACACACACTTTTCGTTAACAAAAAATGCATGTTCTTCTCCATCATTAATTCGAAACCCTTAAAAACCCGAATTTTTTTTTAAAAAGTTAAGAATCGCTCCAGGGAACCACGAAAAAAGGAAAGAGAGTGTAAAAAGATTAGTTTAATAAACTACTTCACTCTTCTCTTTAAAAAAAAAACGCATCATTCTCCGGAACGTAACCGCAAAAACCAGTAACCTGTAAAAAATATCGAAAACAAACCCACCCACACAAAACCCCCCAAACATTTCTAAAAATAAAATGAAATGAATGTACAGCAAAAAAATAAACATATCTTTAATTAGACAATAAAGTAAATACACTAGGCCTAAAAAACTCAGTCACAACACCTCCGTAAAAAATTACAAACACCTAAAATATACAAAAACCACGACCAAATAACTAAACTAATACTACCAACCTCCTAACTAAACTCAAACATTAGTATTCTCTAACATATAATACTTAATATTCACCTTACCTTGCTCAACGCGATGCAGCATCCAACCGTGAGCTTCTCCAGTCCTGAATGAAGCAAAATAACATTACGCGGTTAGAAAATAGCCCCAGTTAAATGAAAATAGTAACTTAAATATATTAAATACAATGTTATAAATGAAAATAATTTAAATATGACCAATATTGTTAAGACTCTGATTAGATTTGTCATGGGCACCTCGTTGGTGAGTTCATGAAGCCCTCACCCACCAACCTGGTTGGTGGCATGCTTCATCATCGGGCCCATCCAGTGACACCTAATGTGTCCCGGTTGTGCTGCGACGCCTGATTACAGCGGAGCTGGTATTTTACTGAGAGTGCAGTGTGAGGTGTAAAGTGAAGTGTAAGTTAAGACGGCTTGGTGAGGGTCCCAGTACCGGAGGGTAAATTACATTTTAATAACTGGGCCTCCGTCAGCGGTTAAAATAAGGCTTGGGGATGTTTAGGGGAGCGAGTTACTACCTCCTACATCCATCAGTTGGTCGACATGTACTACCCGAGTACGAGGACGGTGCAACAAGTACAAGGCATGCTCTGACCAGAAAAGCTGGTCAACCCCTTACCGCTTCACTCCTGGAAGCATTGGGTGCAAATTCTAAGCGCATATATGAGAAGGGAATCCTCTCTCACACTTAGAGAAACACCGTAGTGAGTGTAACACATAGCCTGGATTACACTCCTTTTTAACCTGCACTACACTCTATTTTAAAAAGGCCCTGAGGAAAGCCAGATTTAGTTTAAGGCACTGGCTGAAACATGTCGACCACCTGATGGATGTAGGAGGTAGTAACTCCCCTCCCCTAAACATCCCCAAGCCTTATTTTAACCGCTGATGGGGGCCCAGTTTTTGAAATTTAATTTACCCTCGGGTACTGGGACCCTCACCAAGCCGTCTTAACTCACACTTCACTTTACACCTCACAATGCACTCTCAGTAAAATACCAGCTCCGCTGTAATCAGGCGTGACAGCAAACCCGGGACACATTAGGTGTCATTGGTTGGGTCCGATGATGAAGCATGTCACCAACCAGGTTGGTGGGTGAGGGCTTCATGAACTCACCAACGAGGTGCCCATGAAAAATCTAATCAGAGTCCTAACAATATTGGTCATATTTACGCTAGTCTCTTTTGATAACACATATAAACTACGGGGACTCGGACTAGCTTTCTAGTCCTCTCTCTCTCTTGATACGCGCATAAATGAAAATAAAACATGATACTGGACTCAAAATATTATAAAATAATTTCTGTGACTTTAGAAATTACTATATGATTATCTACCCTTTGTAAATTAATAATAATTAATAACAATATAATATTAATTATTATATATATATACATAAACGCACAGGTGCACAACACAATATAGGGCAGTAAAAACAGTTCTAAATTCAATGATCACAGGAGTAGAGTTCCTTAATTTCGGTTCTTTTTATTCCAAACCACGTGAAGAAAAACAAGGATTGTACAGCTGACGCGTTTCGTCCACTAGGGACTTCTTCAGGGCTGCCGTGAAAACAAACATATAAACATACAATTAAAAACAAGTTCTATACTCAGCCAGGTGTAGAAGACAGAAATTTGATGAATCTCCTTGGCATAATTATATACAGACTTTCATTCTAGAAATGTCAAAGCAATCAGTTCAGGAGCTACTAGTGACATTGAGTCATACGGCCCGCTTGTGGGGAAAAGGTAAGTCCAACAAATCACATATTTGAGAAAGATTTCACATCATTCTAGATCATAGCATATTATTTACCACTGTCCTTGTTAAATGTCTTACATTAAGTTTTCAGCGAAAAAGCTTTTTGTTAGAAAAGAGATACAAGGAAATATAATGACTAATTGTAAGCCTGAGAACTGTCTAGAATAGAGGAAGGGAGCAAGAAAGAAGGGAGAGGTGTAAGAGACAAGAAAAAGGGGAATATATGTTAAGAAGTCTTTAAATTAGTCTGTGCCTTATTATTAATACATTTTTTATGTATATAAATGCCTAAAAAATACATAGCAAACATTATACTTGGCTGTATAAATGATTTACATTTTTGTTACTTTGAAAATGACTGTATAATTAATTAACCTTTGGAAATTAATAATAGTTAATAACAAATATTAATAAGTATTATTAATAATCTTTTTTATGTATATAAATGTTAAAAAGCATTACATATAAAGCATTATACTTGACTGTATATATGATTTGGATTTTTCTGTTACTAAATTACTTCATAATTAATTAACCTTTGTAAAATAATAATAATTAATAACAAATATTAGTTATTAATATTAATAATCTTTTTTATGTATATAAATGTTTAAAAAATATATATCAAGAATGAAAAGTAGTAAAAATATACTTACCTGTTTTCTATTTTCTGTTAATACAATAAAAAATATATAATTAATAAAATTAATATATATTATATATTAATATTATTAATGAAATAGGTAATCAAAAACAATTTAAATTTTTTTCTAAGGGTGTTCATGATTGTCAATAAAAATGTAAAATGTTAAAACATATTTCAAATGCAAAATACACCAAGGGGTCGATTCCGATTCGGAAAAAAACGCTCCGAATAGCCGTTTGGAGCGTTTTTCCCATACAAATTGTACCCTGCAACGTCCCCCGTACGTACGACGAAGTATGATTCGTACCAGGAGCAGGACTCCGTACGATTCGTACAAAGACCGTACGACTCGAATCTCCGCATGAATATCCCTCGGAACCCGCTGTACGTGACATCTGTACGGTTCGCGGCTGCTTTTTCCGACCCGGCAAGTACGATTCGTGTCGGGTACGCACCGTACGACCCTTTTCCTACGGGAGCTGAAAATAGCCGTAAAAGCAGAGTTCTCCCCTAAACAGGTACAGAACGGCCTCCCCCGGGTACGGTGCGTACACCCCATGATCGCAGGGGCACGGTGCATACCCCTGCGATCTTGGGTATATGCACCGTACCTCGCAATCTTGGGGTGTACACAGTGTACCCCATGTTCGCTGGGTGTACGGTGCATACACCCTGCGATCACGGGGTATAGTGCGTGCACCCCAAGATCCCAGGGGTACGCACCGTACCCCTGCGATCATGGGGTGTACGCACCGTACGGTGTGTAAGTGATTGTGTGCTTTTCTGTACGAATCGCCCTTACCTGACGTGGACCGTACGAATCGCGTCCTCATAACCCGGTCCGGATCGTACTCGTCGGGTCGTACGGCATGTGCACAAGTCGTACGGTTCACTGATTCAGCCTTGCAATACGTACGGATCGCGACGATTCAGACGGATTGACGGAATACGGATCGTACTACGCAACTCGGACGGACGGGTACGAATCGTACGGCGATGGCTCCGGATGACAATCGTACGGACTTTTTTTTCCAGGATCGGAATCGGCCCCTATATATTTTTGAAAAAAACAATGTTATAACTAAATATGCTATTTGAATTCAGAAACATTTATACATGTAAATAAATGTAATGTAATAAATATGGTTTACCTAAAAGTTTAACATGAACAAAAAATTGTTCTCATATTTTCTGTATTTTGACAAATGTAAAATAATTCCTGTAAATAAAAATGTTAAAACTATTCACCTGTACTTATTTCTCAAACAATAACTTTTGTTTTAAAAAAAACATTATTTTTATTATTATAGTTATATATTGATATATAATATTTCACTTAGATATACTTAATCAGCATTTATGATTTTAGAACATTAATTTTTAAACATTACTTTTCTCACTAAAATACAAAAAAAATATAACTTACTATTCCCACTCCAGTTAGGTGAAAGTCAGTGAAGGGGCTGCACACTAACCCAATATAATTTACTATTCCCACTCCAGTCATGTGAAAGTCAGGTAAGGTGCTGGGCACTGACCCAATATAATTTACTATTCCCACTCCACTTACATTAAATTCAGAGAAGGTGCCAGACACTGACCAACTAATAAACAAGCATCCAAACTATAAAATATAGTTAAAAAAATTTAAAAAATACAAATAATTGTATATTTTATCAAATTCACACAAAAATTAAAGTAAATATTTCGAAATTATTTAAATGTATATTTATTCTAAAAATAAATTAAAATTCTAATACTACATTTTTTTCTATTTAAAATGTTGATTTGAAATTTCTAATATTTAAAATTTAACATTAGTAAATATAGGTAAATTTAAATGTAATATTTTTAAAAAACACCCCACCCTTATCCCCTATTAATTCAACATCCTGCTCCTTGAAATATTTTTACATTTCATATATGTATTTAGAATTACTACAAATCAAATGTATACATTTTTTAAAATGTAATTATTTTTTTTAATTTATATTTTATATTTTTAAATAAAAATCTATTAAACTTTTTTTTAAAAACACTCCCCACCCTTATCCACTAATAATTCAACATTCAACTCCTACAACATTTTCAAAAAAATACATTTTTCTAATTTAAATTCTACAAATATCATTTCTAATTTTGTTAATAAATATCATATTTTTAAAAAAATCACTAATTATTTTAAAACACATTCCCACCCTTCTCCCCATATAACCCAACATCCCGTTCCTAAAAATTTTCCAAAAATTACAAATTTTAAATTTAATTTCTACAAATATAATTTCAAAATTATTTGAAAAAATGTAATTGAAAAAATATTACTAATTATTTTAAAACACTCCCCACCCTTATCCCCTATTAACCCAACATCCCGTTCCTAAAAATTTAAAATTTTAAATTTAAATTCTATAAATATCATTTCTAATTTTGTTAATAAATATCATATTTTAAAAATGTTATGTTAATGTTAATGTTATGGTAATTTGTATAGCACGCGGCTGCCCCAGCCAAGGGGCGTCCCGGCGCTGCGAGCAGACAGGTTGCATAGAGTTAGAGGCGCAGAAAGTGAAAAAGTTATTGAAAGAGATGGGTTTTGACGGCCCTTCTGAAGGCTTAAAGGTCCTGTAAGCCACGGATAGCTTCGGGCAGACTATTCCATAACTTGGCAGCCAGGAAGCTAAAGGAACAGCCGCCTACTCTGGCCAGTCTAGTGCGAGGGATGATCGCAAGATGTTGTCCCTCTGAGCGGAGCGATCTCCTAGGAATGTAATCTGACAGGAGGGGGCACAGCATTGGGGGAGAAGCAGTTTTAAGGATTTTAAAGGCTAAACACAGTGCCTTAAACTGGATCCTTTTGCCCACCGGGAGCCAGTGCAGTTTTTTCAAGGCTCCGGAAACCGAGGAATGGCGAGGGAGACCTACCAGAGCCCTGGCTGCCGCATTCTGGACTCTCTGCAATCTTGTGGTTTCAGCCAGATTTGCCCCCAATAAGAGAGAGCTGGCATAGTCCAGTCTAGAAAGGATGGTCACCTGAACAATTAGCTGGCGAGTGCGGCAGTCAAAGAACTTCAAAATGGGTCTGATGTTACGTAAAATGCCAAAGCAAGTGGCAGCCACTTTTTTAGTGTGGTGAGTGAACTTTAGAGCAGAGTCCACCCAGACTCCCAGATTTTTGACGCATTCCTTTGGCTTGGGAGGTGGGCCTAAGACGTCAGGCCACCAGTTGTCTCCCCAGGATGAGGTGTTTTTCCCCAGGAGCAGTATCTCTGTTTTCCCGGCGTTTAATTGAAGGAAATTCGCCGTCATCCAGTTGGTGATGTCAGTGAGTGTCTGTTTGAAGTGATGAGCCTCCAAACCACTGTTGTCATTAAGAGCCACCACCAACTGGGTATCATCTGCATAGGATACCAATGCAAGTCCATTTCTTCTAGCCACCTCCGCCAGAGGGCGGACATAGACATTGAACAGGGTGGGGCTCAGGGAAGAACCCTGCGGCACTCCCTGTCCAATGTTATGCTCCTTAGAGATGTAAGGGGGGGTAGAGACTCTGAAAGACCTGTTAGAAAGGAAGTCTCTAAACCATCCCAAGGCTGTCCCTGTAACTCCAATTTCCTCCAATCTCGTCAAGAGGACCTCGTGTGACACTGTGTCGAAGGCAGCACTGAGGTCCAACAGGACCAGTGCTGCCGTTCCGCCGGTGTCAAGAATGGTACGGAGGTCCTCAGATACACTGAGCAAGTCTGTCTCGGTGCTGTGACCAGCTCTAAACCCGTGTTGGGAGTCATCCAGAGTGTTGTTGGTAAGGAGGAAGTGGGACAGAATGTTGTTGACATGCGCCTCGATGATTTTGGCAGGCCAGGGAAGCAAGGAGATGGGCCTGAAGTTCTCAGGAAGCGAAGGGTCTAAGGTGGGTTTTTTTAAGATGGGGGAAACCCAAGCCTGCTTCCATTTGGAAGGAACTCTGGCGGTGGAAAGAGACAGATTGATGATGTCTCGGATGTGTTCTGTGATAGGTTCGTGAGCTTCACAGAAGGTATCCGGTTTTAGGGGATCTGCCGGGGAGCCAGATTTAATCTTTCTGTAGATTTTAAAAAAAATCACTAATTATTTTAAAACACTCCCCACCCTTCTCCCCATATAACCCAACATCCCGTTCTTAAAAAATTTACAAAAATTACAAATTTTAAATTTAATTTCTACAAATATAATTTCAAAATTATTTGAAAAAATGTAATTGAAAAAATTATTACTAATTATTTTAAAACAATCCTCACCCTTATCCCCTATTAACCCAACATCCAGTTCCTAAAAATTTGAAATTTGAAATTTAATTTCTACAAATATAATTTCGAAATTATAAAAAATTATTTCATATTTTTAAAAATATTACTAATTATTTTAAAACACTCCCCACCCTTGTCCCCTACTAACCCAACATCGTGTTCCTAAAACAAAATGTTAAAATACACAAATATTAAAATTATTGAATACAATTAAAATAATGACAAATTATAGAAAATAAACAAAATAAAATCAAATTTACTAAATAAATATTTTAAACATTATATATATTTATTTTCGATATTTTAAACATTCTATATATTTTTTCGATATTTTAAACACTCTATATATAAAATATCGATATTTAACAACACTAACAAAATGATATTAAAGTACAATGATATTATCAACTCGATATTTTTCATGGTATTTATTACTTAACTCCTTCCACGCTCATGACGAGCCCAGCTCGTCATGCAGTAGCCTGCTGCTACACTCATGACGAGCTGAGCTCGGCATGAACTAATGGAAATGGGCCAGACCCAGCGCAGCAGGGGAATTCCCATAGCATTGAAGGTGTTAAAATATAAAACGACATTTTACACTTCCATTTTTTGACAGTCGATATTATTGTAACATTGATATTTTTACTTCGATATTACCTACATTCGATATTTTCTAATCGATATTATGTCCACTTACTCCAGCCCAAAAAAGCACGCCTGACCCCTAGCCCAGAAAAGTATCCCGTGACCCCCAGCCTACAGAGCTACCCCTGACACCCCAGCCCAGAAAACTATCCCTGACACCCCCAGAAAACTACCCCTGACACCCCAGCCCAGAAAACTACCCCTGACACCCCAGCCCAGCCCAGAAAACTACCCCTGACTCCCACAGCCCGGAAAACTACATGGCCCTCTACCTAGCCCAGAAAACTACCCCTGACCCACCCTCACACCATTAAACGACCCCAGATCCCCTAAGCCCAGAAAACTACCCTGACCCCCTACCACATAATTCAGAAAACAACCCCAGACCCCCAAAACCCAGGAAACTACCCCTACCCAGCTCAGAAAACTACCCGCACTACCCGCACCCGACCCAGACTAGAAAACTACCCTGACCCCTGCCCAGAAAACTACCTGACCCCCTAGCCCAGAAAAGTACACGGCCCTCCCTGCCCAGAAACCTACCCCTGTCCCAAAGCCCAGAAACTTACCCTGTCTCCCAACCCAGAAATCTACCCGACCCTCCCGGCCCTGAAAACTACCCCTGACCCATCCAGAAAAGTACGCCTGACTCCAGCCCAGAAAAGTACCCCTGACCCCCAACCCAGAATATTACCCCAACCCCGCTGCACAGAAATCTACTTTGACCCAACAGCCAAGAAAACTCCCCGAACCCCAGCCCTGAAAACTACCCCAGGATAAAATTATCAAGCTATCTTCCTCATTTGATCCTGCGGCATCTAGTCCCTGGTCAGCTGAGCCTCACTCCCAGCAATGCTCATTTAATCTCTTTGATGAGCTTACGCTAGATACTGCCATGAAACTGCTCAGCCAGGTTAAATCAGGATCACCACTAGATCCAGTCCCTGCCAAAGTGATGGGAAATCTTGCCCCGGTTTTAATCAACCCTCTCCTTTCCATATGGAATTCTTCCTTGTCCCATGGTCAGTTCCCTGCAGTGTGGAAACAAGCTATGCTGCTCCCCATTCTAAAAAAGTCAGATGCAGATCCTACTCAATTCAGCAACTATCGCCCGATATCCCTTCTGCCTAAACCTGCTAAGATCCTAGAAAAAGTGGTTCAGAAACAACTGGCCCAGTACCTAGAAACTAATCAGCTGTTGTACGGCTCTCAGTCCGGATTTAGAACCGGATACAGCACCGAGACTGCGCTGCTGGAGGTATCGGAGACAATTCGGGAGTCAGTGGACAGGGGCGAGGAGGCCATGCTGGTCCTCCACGACCTGTCCGCTGCATTCGATACAGTGTCACATGATATACTCCTGATTCGTCTGCAACAGCTGGGGATTGGAGGCACAGCCCTGACCTGGATTAAATCTTTTCTCTCAGGGAGGACCCAAAGGGTACTCCTTCGTCCACTTTGAATCGGAGGACAAACCCCTTCTGTGCGGTGTGCCCCAGGGCTCGGCCTTGAGCCCTCTTTTGTTTAATGTGTACCTAGGCCCGCTTGCCAAGCTAGTCGAGTCTTGGGGGGTCAGGGTGGTCTCTTACGCTGATGATACTCAGCTCGTCTTTTCCTTTAGAGACCACTCTGACTCCCATTTCTCTAACTTTCGCAACTGCCTTGGCAATATCTGCTAGTGGATGGCTTCTAATCATCTGGTCCTGAATACAGACAAAACGGAGGTGCTCTTCTTTAGCCACAAATCGGCCCCCCCGCCACCCTGTGGTGGCCTACTGTCCTGAACCCCCCTCCTAGTCCTGTCCAGTCCGCCCGCAATCTCTGCTTCCTTTTTGATAACTCTATGTCCTGTAAAGCTCAGGTCAATAGAGTCACAGCTGCCTGCTTTGGCAAGCTGCGCATGATTAGGAAGATCTTTCCCTATCTCCCTTTGGTGTCCCGCAAAACGATTGTCCATGCTCTTATCATGGCACATCTAGATTATGCCAACAGCCTGTATGCCGGTGCCCCCCTCTACCTCATTGATAGGCTACAAATTGTTCAGAATGCGGCGGCTAGACTCATTGGAAATATCCCTGCCCGTAACTCGGTTTCAGGTTTCGGAATGAACTACATTGGCTCCCCGTCGCATTCAATTCAAAATTCTGATTCTTGCCTTTCGGGCTATTCACGGAATTGGCCCGGCTTATCTGAGTAAAAGACTCAAATTATCTGTATCCGTCAGATCCTTGAGATCAAACAGCCTTCGTCTTTTGGTGGCACCCAGATTTCTTCGCGCCAGGAGTGGTGGCAGAACGTTCGGAGTGGCCGCGGCCAAGTATTGGAACAGTCTCCCTCTGGACCTCAGGTTTATTGAGTCAGAGCAAGTTTTCCGACGTAACCTCAAGACCTGGCTGTTCTCTAATCTCTAATTATTTATCCTTTGAGGCCCCCTGCAGTTCCAGGTTTGATGGACTTGCACCTGGTAGCTCCTCCTTGTGAATAACATGTATTTACAGCGCCGGGACACCCCCTTTGGGGGTAGCTGCGCGCTTTATAAGCTTCTTAAATAAATAAATAATAAATACCCATCTTGAAAAGTACCCCTGACTCCCCAGCCCACAAAATTACCCCTCACACCCAGCCCAGAAAACTCCCCCCTGACCCCAGCCCAGAAAACTACCCCTGACCCCCAGCCCAGAAAACTACCCCGACAACCCCTAAGCCCAGAAAACCACCCTGACTCACTACCCAGCCCAGAAAACTGCCCCGAACCTCTACCCACCCCAGAAAACTATCCCTGACCCACCGCCACACCAGAAAACCACCCCAGATCCCCTAAGCCCAGAAAACTACCCTGACACCCCTACCTGCCACATAATTTAGAAAACAACCCAAGACCCACTAAACCCAGAAAACTACCCCTACCCAGCCCGGAAAACTGTCCCGACCCCCCCTAACCAGCCCAGAAAACTATTGTGACCCCCCTAGCCCAGAAAAGTACATGGCCCCCTGCCCAGAAACCTACCCTGTCATCAGCCCAGAAAACTACCCCACCCCCCCCCAGGCCTGAAACCTACTTCGACCCCCTAGCCAGAATACTACCCCAGTCCTCCTAAGCCCAGAAAACTACCCTGACCCCTCTACCTACCCCATACTTCAGAAAACGACCCTGTCCCCAGCCCAGAAAATTACCCCGACACCCCCAGCCCAGAAAACTACTTCGACCCCCCAGCCCTGAAAACTAGCCCGACCCATCCAGAAAACTACCCCTGACACCCCAAGTCAAGAAAACTACCCTGACACCCCAACCCAGAAACTAACCCTGACCCCCACAGCCCAGAAAACTACCCCTGACCCTCACAACCCAGGAAACTACCCCTGACCCCCAGCCCAGAAAACTACCCTTGACCCCATCCAGAAAACTACCACTGACCCGCCCAGCCAGAAAACTACCCCTGACCCACCCACCCAGAAAACTACCCCTGACTCACCCACCCAAACGACCCCTGACCCTCCCAGCCCAGAAATGAACCCCCCTGCAACCTCTAAGCCCAAAAAACTACTGTGACCCCCTACCCAGCCCCGGAAAACTACCACGACCCTCTACCCAGCCCAGAAAACTACCCCTGGCCCATCCCCACACCAGAAAATGACCCAGATCCCCCAAGCCCAGAAAACTACCCTGACCCCATCACATGTTTCAGAAAACTACCCCAGACCCCCTAAACCCAGGAAACTACCCCTACCCAGCCCAGAAAACTACCTGAACCCCCTACACAGCCCAAAAAACTACCCTGACCCACGCCCAGAAAACTACCCGACCCCCTAGCCCAGAAAAGTACACGGCCCTTTGCCCAGAAATCTATCCTGTCCCCCAGCCCAGAAAACTACCCACAACCCCAGCCCAGAAAACTACCCACGACTCCAGCCCAGAAAACTACCCTTGACCCCCAGCCCAGAAAACTACCCCTGACCCCAAGCCCAGAAATCTACCCCTGACCCCCAGCTCAATAAACTACCCCTGACCCCCCCACCCACAAAACTACCCCTGACCCCCAGCCCAGAAAAGTACCCCCGGCAACCCCAAAGCCCATAAAACTACCCTGACCCCATACGCAGCCCAGAAAACTACCCCAACCCTCTACCCAGCCCAGAAAACTACCCTTGACCCACCCCCACACCAAAAAACTACCCCAGATCCCCTAAGCCCAGAATACTACCCTGCCCCCTACCACATAATTGAGGAAACAACCCCAGACCCCCTAACCCCAGGAAACTGACCCTACCCAGCCCGAAACTCTACCCGACCCCCCCTACCCAGGTCCAGAAAACTACCTTGACCCCGCCCAGAAAACTACCTGACCCCCTAGGCCAGAAAAGTACACGGCCTCCAGCCCAGAAACCTACACTGTCCCCAGCCCAGAAAACTACCCTGACCCCCCTCAGGCTAGACACCTACTTTGACCCCCCAGCCCAGAAAACTACCCCTGACCCCCCACACAAAACTACTCCTGACCCCCCAGCCCAGTAAAGTATCCCAGGTAACCCCTAAGTCCAGAAAACTACCCTGACCCCCTACCCAGCCCAGAAAACTAACCAGACCCTCTATCCAGCCCAGAAAACTACCCCTGACCCACCCCCACACCATAAAACGACCCCAGATCCCCTAAGCCCAGAAAACTACCCTGACCCCCACCACATAATTGAGAAAACAACCCCAGACCCCCTAAATCCAGGAAACTACCCCTACCCAGCCTGGAAAACTACCCGAACCCCCCAACCCAGCCCGGAAAACTACCCTGACCCCTGCCCAGAAAACTACCCGACCCCCTAGCCCAGAAAAGTACATGGCCCCCTGCCCAGAAACCCACCCTGTCCCCCAGCCCAAAAAACTACCCCGACCCCCCAGCCCTGAAAACTACGCTGATCCCCCAGCCCAGAAGACTGTCCCTGACCCATCCAGAAAACTACCCCTGACCCCAAGTACAGAAAACTACCATTGACCCCCAGCCCAGAAAAGTACCCCTGACCCCGAGCCCAGAAAAGTACCCCCGGCAACCCCTAAGCCCAGAAAACTACCCTGACCCCCTACCCAGCCCAGAAAACTACCCAACCCTTTACCCAGCCCAGAAAACTACCCCAGACCTACCCCCACAACATAAAACTACGCCAGATCACCTAAGCCCAGAAAACTACCCTGACCCCACCACATAATTGAGGAAACAACCCCAGACACCCTAAACCCAGGAAACTACTCCTACCCAGCCCGGAAAACTACCCGACCCCCCTACCCAGCCCAGAAAACTACCCTGACCCCCGCCCAGAAAACTACCAGACCCCCTAGCCCATAAAAGTACATGGCAACCTGCCCAGAAACCTACCCTGTCCCCCATACCAAAAAACTACCCAACCCCCCAGCCCTGAAAACTACGCCAATCCCCCAGCCCAGAAGACTATCCCTGACCCATCCAGAAAACTACCCCTGACCCCCAGTACAGAAAACTACCTTTGACCCCCAGCCCAGAAAAGTACCCCTGACCCCCAGCTCAATAAACTACCCCTGACACCCCCACCCAGAAAACTACCCCTGACCCACAGCCCAGAAAAGTACCCCCGGCAACCCTAAGCCCAGAAAACTACCCTGACCCCTACCCAGCCCAGAAAACTACCCGACCCTCTACCCAGCCCAGAAAACTACCCCTGACCTACCCCCACACCATAAAACGACACCAGATCCCCTAAGCCAAGAAAACTATCCTGACCGCCACCACATAATTGAGAAAACAACCGCAGACACCCTAAACCCAGCAAACTACCCCTACCCAGCCTGGAAAACTACCCAACCCCCTCCTACCCAGCCCAGAAAACTACCCTGACCCCTGCCTAGAAAACTACCCGACCCCCTAGCCCAGAAAGTACACAGCCCCCTGCCCAGAAACCCACCCTGTCCCCCAGCCCAAAAAACTACCCCAACCCCCCAGCCCTGAAAACTACGCCGATCCCCCAGCCCAGAAGACTATCCCTGACCCATCCAGAAAACTACCCCTGACCCCCAGTACAGAATACTACCCTTGACCCCCAGCCCAGAAAAGTACCGCTGACCCCCAGCCCAGAAAACTACCCCTGGCCCCCAGCCTAGAAAAGTACCGCCAGCAACCCCTAAGCCCAGAAAACTACCCTGACCCCCTACCCAGCCCAGAAAACTACCCAGCCCTCTACCCAGCCCAGGAAACTACCCCTGACCTACCCCCACACCATAAAATGATGCCAGATCCCCTAAGCCCAGAAAACTACCCTGACCGCCACCACATAATTGAGAAAACAACCCCAGACACCCTAAACCCAGGAAACTACCCCTACCCAGCCTGGAAAACTACCCGACCCCCCCACCCAACCCAGAAAATTACCCTGACCCCCGCTCAGAAAACTACCTGACCCCTAGACCAAAAAAGTACACGGCCCCCTGCCCAGAAACCTACCCTGTCCCCAGCCCAGTAAACTACCCCAACCACCCAGCCCTGAAAACTAAGCCGACCCCCCCAGCCCAGAAGACTACCCCTGACCCATCCAGAAAACTACTCCTGACCCCCAGCACAGAAAACTACCCTTGACCCCACCCAGAAAACTACCCCTGACCCCCAGCACAAAAAACTACCCTTGACCCCACCCAGAAAACTACCCGTGACCCCCAGCCCAGAAAAGTACCCCCGGCAACCCCTAAGCCCAGAAAACTACCCTGAGCCCGTACCCAGCCCAGAAAACTACCCCTGACCCACCACTACACAATAAAATGACCCCAGATCCCCTAAGCCCAGAAAGCTACCCTGACCCCCCTACCACATAATTCAGATAACAACCCCAGACCCCCTAAACCCAGGAAACTACCCCTACCCAGCCCAGAAAACTAGCCGACCCACTAGCCCAGAAAAGTACACGGCCCCCCTGCCCAGAAACCTACCCCTGTCTTAAAGCCCAGAAACCTACACTGTCTCCCAGCCCAGAAAACTACCCGACCCCCCCAGGCCAGAAACCTACTTCGACACCCCCAACCCAGAAAACTACCCAACCCCCCAGCACAGAAAACTACCCCTGAGCCATCCAGAAAAGTACGCCTGAATCCAGCCAAGAAAAGTACCCCGATCCCCAACCCAGAAAATTACCCCGACCCAGCAGCCCAGAAAACTACTTTGACCCAACAGCCAAGAAAACTCCCCGACCCCCAGCCCTGAAAACTGCCCCTGACCCATACTGAAAAGTACCCCTGACTCCGCAGCCCAGAAAAGTACCCCGGACCCCCCAGCCCAGAAAAGTGCCCCTGAACCCAGCCCAGAAAAGTACCTCTGACAACCCCAGCCCAGAAAAGTACCCCTGACACCCAGCCCAGAAAACTACCCCTGACACCCAGTACAGAAAACTACCCTTGACCCCCAGCCCAGAAAAGTACCGCTGACCCCCAGCCCAGAAAACTACCCCTGGCCCCCAGCCTAGAAAAGTACCCCCAGCAACCCCTAAGCCCAGAAAACTACCCTGACCCCCTACCCAGCCCAGAAAACTACCCGGCCCTCTACCCAGCCCAGAAAACTACCCCTGACCTACCCCCACACCATAAAATGATGCCAGATCCCCTAAGCCCAGAAAACTACCCTGACCGCCACCACATAATTGAGAAAACAACCCCAGACACCCTAAACCCAGGAAATTACCCCTACCCAGCCTGGAAAACTACCCGACCCCCCCACCCAACCCAGAAAATTACCCTGACCCCCGCTCAGAAAACTACCTGACCCCCTAGACCAAAAAAGTACACGGCCCCCTGCCCAGAAACCTACCCTGTCCCCAGCCCAGTAAACTACCCCAACCACCCAGCCCTGAAAACTAAGCCGACCCCCCCAGCCCAGAAGACTACCCCTGACCCATCCAGAAAACTACCCCTGACCCCCAGCACAGAAAACTACCCTTGACCCCACCCAGAAAACTACCCCTGACCCCCAGCACAAAAAACTACCCTTGACCCCACCCAGAAAACTACCCGTGACCCCCAGCCCAGAAAAGTACCCCCGGCAACCCCTAAGCCCAGAAAACTACCCTGACCCCGTACCCAGCCCAGAAAACTACCCCTGACCCACCACTACACAATAAAATGACCCCAGATCCCCTAAGCCCAGAAAGCTACCCTGACCCCCCTACCACATAATTCAGATAACAACCCCAGACCCCCTAAACCCAGGAAACTACCCCTACCCAGCCCAGAAAACTAGCCGACCCACTAGCCCAGAAAAGTACACGGCCCCCCTGCCCAGAAACCTACCCCTGTCTTAAAGCCCAGAAACCTACACTGTCTCCCAGCCCAGAAAACTACCCGACCCCCCCCCAGGCCAGAAACCTACTTCGACACCCCCAACCCAGAAAACTACCCAACCCCCCAGCACAGAAAACTACCCCTGAGCCATCCAGAAAAGTACGCCTGAATCCAGCCAAGAAAAGTACCCCGATCCCCAACCCAGAAAATTACCCCGGACCCCCCAGCCCAGAAAAGTGCCCCTGAACCCAGCCCAGAAAAGTACCTCTGACAACCCCAGCCCAGAAAAGTACCCCTGACACCCAGCCCAGAAAACTACCCCTGACACCCAGGCCAGAAAACTACCCCTGACCCCAGCCCAGAAAACTACCCCTGACCCCCAGTCCAGAAAAGTACCCCCGACAACCTCTAAGCCCAGAAAACCATCCTGACTCACTACCCAGCCAAGAAAACTACCCCAACCCTCTACCCAGCCCAGAAAACTACCCCTGACCCACCTCCACACCAGAAAACGACCCCAGATCCCCTAATCCCAGAAAACTAACCTGACCCCCCTACCTGTCACATAATTGAGAAAACAACCCCAGACCACCTAAACCCAGGAAACTACCCCTACCCAGCAAGGAAAACTACCCGACCCTCCCCTACCCAGCCCAGAAAACTACCCTGACGCCCTAGCCCAGAAAAGTACACGGCCCTCTGCCCAGAAACCTACCCTGTCTCCCAGCCCAGAAAACTACCCTGACACCCCAGCCAGAAAACTACACCAGACCTCCTAAGCCCATAAAACTACCCTGACCCCTCTACCTACACCGTACTTCAGAAAACGACCCTGTCCCCAGCCCAGAAAATTACCCGACACCCCCAGCCGAGAAAACTACTTCGACCCCCACAGCCCTGAAAACTACCCCTGACCCATCCAGTAAAGTACCCCTGACACCCCAGCCCAGAAAACTACATGAAACCCCCAGCACAGAAAACTACCCCTGACACACACCAAAAGCCCAGAAAACTACCCCTGACACCCCAACCCAGAAACTACCCTGACCCCCACAGCCCAGAAAACTACCCCTGACCCCCACAGCCCAGAAAACTACCCCTGACCCCTGCCCAGAAAACTACCCCTGACCCCATCCAGAAAACTACCTCTGTCCCCCAGCTCAGAAAACTACCCCTGACCCACCCACCCAGAAAACTACCCCTGACCCTCCCAGCCCAGAAATGTACCCCTGGCAACCCCTAAGACCGGAAAACTACTGTGACCCCCTACCCAGCCCAGAAAACTAACCCTGACCTACCCCCACACCATAAAATGACACCAGATCCCCTAACCCCAGAAAACTACCCTGACCGCCACCACATAATTGAGAAAACAACCCCAGACACCCTAAACCCAGGAAACTACCCCTACCCATCCTGGAAAACTACCCGACCCCCCCACCCAGCCCAGAAAATTACCCTGACCCCTGCCCAGAAAACTACCTGACCCCCTAGCCCGGAAAAGTACACAACCCCCTGCCCAGAAACCTACCCTGTCCCACAGCCCAGTAAACTACCCCGACCCCCCAGCCCTGAAAACTAAGCCGACCCCCCATCCCAGAAGACTACCCCTGACCCATCCAGAAAACTACCCCTGACCCCCAGCACAGAAAACTACCCTTGACCCCACCCAGAAAAGTACCCCTGACCCCCAACCCAGAAAAGTACCCCCGGCAACCCCTAAGCCCAGAAAACTACCCTGACCCCCTACCCAGCCCAGAAAACTACCCGACCCTCTACCCATCCCAGAGAACTACCCCTGAGCCACCCCTACACAATAAAATGACCCCAGATCCCCTAAGCCCAGAAAGCTACCCTGACCACCCTACCACACAATTCAGATAACAACCCCAGACCCCCTAAACCCAGGAAACTACCCCTACCCAGCCCAGAAAACTACCCTGACCCCTGGCCAGAAATCTACCTGACCCACTAGCCTAGAAAAGTACACCGCCCCCCTGCCAAGAAACCTACCCCTGTCCCAAAGCCCAGAAACCTACACTGTCCCAAAGCCCAGAAACTTACACTGTCTCCCAGCCCAGAAACCTACCCGTCCCCCCCAGGCCAGAAACCTACTTCGACACCCCCAACCCAGAAAACTACCCAACCCCCCAGCCCAGAAAACTACCCCTGAGCCATCCAGAAAAGTACGCCTGAATCCAGCCAAGAAAAGTACCCCGATCCCCAACCCAGAAAATTACCCCAACCCAGCAGCCCAGAAAACTACTTTGACCCAACAGCCAAGAAAACTCCCCGACCCCCAGCCCTGAAAACTAACCCTGACACATACAGAAAAGTACCCCTGACTCCCCAGCCCAGAAAAGTGTCCCTGACCCCAGCCCAGAAAAGTACCTCTGACAACCCCAGCCCAGAAAAGTACCCTTGACACCCAGCCCAGAAAACTACCCCTGACCTCAGCCCAAAAAACGACCCCTGACCCCAGTCCAGAAAAGTACCCCTGACCCTCACAGCCCAGAAAACTACCTCTGACCCCCATCCAGAAACCTACCCTGACCCCCAGCCCAGAAAACCACCACTGACCCGCCCACCCGGAAAACTACCCCTTACCACCCACCCAGAAAACTACCCCTGACTCACCCACCCAAACTACCCCTGACCCTCCCAGCCCAGAAATTAACCGCCCGCAACCCCTAAGCCCAAAAAACTACAGTGACCCCCTACCCAGCCCCCGGAAACTACCACGACCCTCTACCCAGCCCAGAAAACTAACCCCTGACCTACCCCCACACCAGAAAATGACCCAGCCCAGAAAGCCCAGAAAACGACCCTGACCCCATCACATATTTGAGAAAACAACCCCAGACACCCTAAACCCAGGAAACTACCCCTACCCAGCCTGGAAAACTACCCGACCCCCCCACCCAGCCCAGAAAATTACCCTGACCCCCGCCCAGAAAACTACCTGACCCCCTAGCCCGGAAAAGTACACGACCCCCTGCCCAGAAACCTACCCTGTCCCCCAGCCCAGTGAACTACCCCGACCCCCCAGCCCTGAAAACTAAGCCGACCCCCATCCCAGAAGACTACCCCTGACCCATCCAGAAAACTACCCCTGACCCCCAGCACAGAAAACTACCCTTGACCCCACCCAGAAAACGACCCCTGACCCCCAGCCCAGAAAAGTACCCCCGGCAACCCCTAAGCCCAGAAAACTACCCTGACCCCCTACCCAGCCCAGAAAACTACCCGACCCTCTACCCAGCCCTACACAATAAAATGACCCCAGATCCCCTAAGCCCAGAAAGCTACCCTGACCACCCTACCACACAATTCAGATAACAACCCCAGACCCCCTAAACCCAGGAAACTACCCCTACCCAGCCCAGAAAACTACCCTGACCCCTGCCCAGAAATCTACCTGACCCACTAGCCCAGAAAAGAACACCGCCCCCCTGCCCAGAAACCTACCCCTGTCCCAAAGCCCAGAAACCTACACTATACCAAAGCCCAGAAACCTACACTGTCTCCCAGCCCAGAAAACTACCGACCCCCCCAGGCCAGAAACCTACTTCGACACCCCCAACCCAGAAAACTACCCAACCCCCCAGCCCAGAAAACTACCCCTGAGCCATCCAGAAAAGTACGCCTGAATCCAGCCAAGAAATTACCCCGATCCCCAACCCAGAAAATTACCCCAACCTGCAGCCCAGAAAACTACTTTAACCCAACAGCCAAGAAAACTCCCCGACCCCCAGCCCTGAAAACTACCCCTGACCCATACAGAAAAGTACCCCTGACTCCCCAGCCCAGAAAAGTACCCCGCACCCCCCAGCCCAGAAAAGTGTCCCTGACCCCAGCCCAGAAAAGTACTTCTGACAACCCCAGCCCAGAAAAGTACCCTTGACACCCAGGCCAGAAAACTACCCCTGACCCCATCCCAGAAAACTACCCCTGACCCCCAGTCCAGAAAAGTACCCCTGACCCTCACAGCCCAGAAAACTACCCCTGACCCCCAGCCCAGAAAACTACCCCTGACCCCCATCCAGAAAACTACCCCTGACCCCAGCCCAGAAAACTACCACTGACCCGCTGTTGGACAGGCCTCGTGGTGGGCCCGTCCCCTCCCCGCATGGCGGGTCACGGACCCCTGCTCCTCCTGTTCCCCGGACAAGAACCACCCTTGCAACCCACCGGGGCAACCCCCGGCCCTTCCCCGACGGAACCCTGGCTCCTGCACCCCACCACATCGGCTGGCCCGGGTCCCTTCCAGAACCCGGTCTCCGGCCCAACCGCCATTTTGGACACTACCCGACCAGGCCTCGTGGCCTCGGGTCGACCTCGGGCCCAGCCAGGCCCCGACATCGAGGCACCACCATCCACCCAGGGGGTGAAGAGACCACTTGGCAGGTCAATGGGAGAAGGAGTGTCGATGGCTCCCCTCCGCCAGGTGTCGATCGCCCCCAGCCTCCCCGGGCGCTGGCTCCACCCCCCTGCTGGGTGTCTGGACTCCCTCATCCCGGACCTCCCGACCTCCAAGTGCGAGGGTCCGGACATCAAAGGGCGCCAGACCTATTACTGGGGCAGCTCCAGAGCAGGAAGGCAGTTGTATCCTGGAGTCGAGAGACACCGAGACGAACTCATCTTTGGAGGCCTGCTGGTGCTGCCGCGGCTCCTCTTCGTGAACCACCTCTGAAGGCCTGCTGGCGCTGCCGCGGCTCACCCTCGTCGTAAATCATCTGCAAGGCCTGCTGGCGCTGCCGCGGCCCTCTTCGTCGTGAACCATCTTCAAGGCCTGCTGGCGCTGCCTCGGCCCTCCTCGTCGTGAACCATCTTCGAAGCCTGCTGGCGCTGCCGCGGCCCTCCTCATCGTGAACCATCGCCAAGGCCTGCTGGCGCTGCCGCGGCCCCTCCTTGCGAACCCTCCAGCTCGAGGATTGTGAGCTCCACCTTTTGCTGCTCCTGTATCAGACCGGTATTCAGACTGTCCCGCTACCCTTTACCCCAAAGAGACTAGAATTGACGGGATCCTCGTATCCTGGTCCTACTGTACCGCTCATCACCTTGCCTAAAGATCTATATAAAAGTGTGCAGAACTTACCCATGTGTGGTGTCTATCTGTGGGGGGGAAGTTACTTCTGTACGATTACCGGAGAGGGCCCTCGCAGGAGGCCTCTCCCCCCTGTACTCGGCCGACCCTCCGGGTCTCCTTCTAACATTGGTGGCCAGCGGCGCGATCCGAGCCGACGCATAATCGTACAGAGAGTAACTCACCCCACGACACACAGCCACCATGACGACAAAGGAGAGTGGAACAACAGAAAAATTTCTGATGGAAAAGCCGGAAGAGTACAGCCACAAAGAACTAAAGCAATTCTGCATAGAACTAGGCATTGCTACCACGGGACTGAGCACGAAAGATGACCTCAAGCACGCCTTAGAATCTTGGGTGGAGACGGAAACATCCCCACCCCAAAATTAAAGCCTCGAGACCACCGAAACCAGTACCACCCCTGTGGACGAAAGAAGATCAGGCCTCTCGTCCGAAGAGGCCCGAGAACGGGAGAAAAGCCGGCTCCACGAATTGGAGTTGGCTCGACTCCGCTTAGATGGAGAACTCAAATTGGCAGAACAAAAAATAACCCTCGAACACTTGCGGCTCAGGGAAGAACGAGAAGAGAAAAAGAGCCAGATGGAGCTGGAAGAAAAAAGACTAGCATACGAGCATGAGCGCAACTTGAAGGAGCTAGAAATTCGACGGCAGAACAAAGACCTCGGTGTCTCCGGGCACCAGAGCCCCACTGCCCCTACGGACCCTAAGGTCCACATCCCCAAGGACGTCATCAGAGAATACTACCGGAACAATGATATCCAGCAATGGTTTAAAGCCTACGAGGTAGCAATGACCTCCCACCGAATCCCGCGGAGCAACTGGGGAGCCGGGTTATGGGGGGAATTCGTCAGCGAAAGAAGAGACGCCCTGCTGCAACTCCCCGAGAACCAGATGACATCCTACGACCACATGAAGGCTGCACTCCTCACTCGCTATGGGCTCACGCCCGAAATGTACCGGCAGAGATTTCGAGACTGCAAGCGAATCCCTGGTACAACCTGGGTGGAGTACGTGAACTTTTTTAGCCGAGCCTTCGAGGGGTGGATCAAGGGCAGCCAGGTCACCACCTACGAGCAATTATTCGACCTCATGGTATGGGAGCACCTCTCCAATAATTGCTTTGTCGAACTAAGACAGCACCTCCTTGATACTAAGCTGACCGAACCTCGGAAACTCGCCATCGAAGCAGACCGATGGGAGAGCACCCGAGTCCCTCGGAGCTGGCCCAGCGAACAGAACAGGGCCTCCCAAGGGTCCCACCGCCCACGGGGGGAGGAGGAAGCCAGGGTCGGGGCCGGGACACCGTCACGGTGCCCTCCACGAACAACCCCCCGCACCCGGCCGGAAGGGGGAGCCCTCCAACGCGACCAGGGTTCCGCCCCAACGTTACCTGCCACAAATGCCAGCGACCCGGCCACTACGCCAATGATCCGAACTGCCCGAAAAATCAGAGCCCCATGAACCGCCAGATCACCGCCGCTACCCTGGGAGAAGAGCTGGGCCAAGAAGACGCCGAAGAGTACGAGCAGTACCAGCCCGAGTGGGAACCAGCCGCCATGTCCCTGGTCTGTCTAGGGGAGAGGGACATGGTCCCGCGGGCGCCCATCCCTGCCAACACCCAGAAATACGGCCAGTGGGTCACCATCAATGGACGCCGGGCTGAAGCCCTCCGTGACACAGGGGCCAGTGTGACCGCAGTCCGCTGCCATCTGGTGACCCCTGACCAGATCCTACCCAATGTACTTTGTCCAGTGCGGTCGGCAGACAACTCCGAAAGCCTGTGCCAGATGGCTCGCGTCCCCTTCGAGTGGGGAGGGGTGTCCGGCATGCTAAAAGTAACTGTCCGCGACGATGCCCCGGTGGACTGCCTTCTGGGGAACGACCTCGAGAGCTCCCCCTGGGCAGCCGTGGAGCGGAGGGAGCACCTGGGGATGCTTGGTCTCCCTGAATGGGTCTGTGTAACGACCCGATCCATGGCCGCCCGCGCCATCTCCAGCCCAGAGGAACAGGAGTGGCCCGAACCTCCTCCGCCGATCTTCACAGAAGAAGCCACCCCTGAGCCTGGTCCTCCGGGGTCCGGCAACGAAGAACCGGATCAACTCCAAGATCTCCCGGAGCTGGCCCAGTGGCGCCAAGAAGGTGGCCCCACTCAGGAACAGTTCCGCCAGTAACAAAGAGCGTGTCCCTCCCTCGAGGGACTCCAACAACAAGCCATAGCCCAGAGCGCAGGGGATGCCTCGGGGGCCCACTGGATCTACTGGGACAACGAGCTGCTCTATAGTGAGCAAAAGATTGCCGAGCTGGGAGCCAGCCGGGTGCTGGTGGTCCCCCTCCGATTCAAAGACTTCCTATTGAACTTGGCCCACGATGTGCCTTTTGCCGGGCACCTGGGGCAGGACAAGACGTACAGCCGCCTGGTGACCCACTTCTATTGGCCGAAGATGCGGAACGATGTAGAGAACCACTGCCGGGGCTGCCCCACCTGCCAGGCCAGCGGGGAAAGCGGCCGAAAACTGAAAGTCCCCCTGCAACCCTTTCCCATCGTCACCACTCCCTTTGAGCGGGTGGGAATAGACATTGTGGGGCCCCTGGAGCCCCGGACAGCACAGGGACACCGATTCATCCTTGTCCTGGTGGACCATGCCACCTGCTATCCCGAGGCCATACCGCTCCGGACCGTGACGGCGCCCGTGGTAGGCCGAGCCTTGATGGGGATCTTTTCGCGGGTGGGCTTCCCCCGAGAAGTCGTCAGTGACAGGGGCACGAACTTTATCTCCAGGTACATGAAGTCCCTATGGCACCAGTGCGGGGTCACCTACAAATTCACGACCCCCTATCACCCGCAAGGGAACGGACTAGTGGAACGATTTAACCGCACCCTCAAGGGGATGATCATGGGCCTGGAAGAACCCCTACGTCGCCAATGGGACGTGCTGCTCCCGTGCCTCCTGTTCGCTTATAGGGAGGTCCCCCAGAAATCCCTGGGCTTCAGTCCGTTCGAACTCTTGTATGGACACCCCGTCCGGGGCCCCCTCAGCCTGGTCAAGGAAGGGTGGGAGGTGGCCCCTCAGAAGACTCCCCCGGATGTATACAAGTACCTCCTGACCCTCTGTAACCAGACCCGGCGGTTCAGGGAACTTGCCAAGGCCAACCTCGAAGCCTGCCAAGAAGACATGAAGCGCTGGTATGATCAAAATGCCTCATCCATCGAGTTCGAGCCGGGACAACAGGTCTGGGTGATGTCCCCGGTTGAACCTTGCGCCCTCCAGGACAAATGGACGGGACCCTTCAAAGTGGTGGAGCGCAAGGGCCCCGTCACCTACCTGGTAGACATGGAGCCACCCGGAAACCCCCTACGTGTCCTCCACGCCAACAGACTCAAGCCCCACTTTGTGCGCTCTGAACTTAGCCTCCTGATGGCTACCGACAGTGGGGCTGAAGAAGACTCCGAGCCCCTCCCCGATCTCCTGAAAACGCTCGAGACAGACGGCTCCGTGGAGGGAGTCCACCTCTCCGATGCCCTGTCTCCAGCACAACGCCAAGACTAACAAGAACTGCTGATACAATTTGCCGACCTATTCTCCCTCATCCCTGGGGTCACCCCCTGGTGCCTCCACGACGTTGACACCGGGGATAGCCCCCCTATCCGACACAGGGCGTACAGGGTGCCTGATCGAGTACGCGCCTGCATCCAGTCAGAAGTCTCCAAGATGCTAGCTCTGGGAGTGATCGAGCCGTCCGACAGCCCCTGGGCCAGCCCAGTCGTGCTGGTCCCCAAGGACGCCGCCCCAGGCGTCGCCCCGAGCTCAGGTTCTGTGTAGACTATCGGGGTCTGAACGCCGTCACCAGGACCGACGCTCATCCCATCCCACGGGCAGATGAACTGATTGACCGCATGGGGGCCGCCCGCTACCTGAGCATCTTCGATTTGACAGCGGGCTATTGGCAGATCGGCCTCACCCCAGGTGCCCAGGAGCGATCCGCCTTCTCTACCCCGGATGGCCACTACCACTTCAAGGTGATGCCATTCGGAATGAAAAACGCACTCGCCACCTTCCAGAGACTCCTGAACAAGGTACTGGCGGGGCTCGAGGAGTTCAGCGCCGCCTACCTGGACGATATTGCTGTGTACAGCCGCCACTGGCCAGAACACCTCCACCACCTCCAGGAGGTCCTGAACGCCCTCCGGCAGGCCGGGCTAACCATCAAGGCCAGCAATTGCCAGATCGGCCAAGGGTCCGTGACCTACCTGGGACACCAGGTGGGAAGTGGCCTGGTGGCCCCCCTCCAGCTCAAGATTGCTGCCATCCAGGCCTGGGAGCCCCCGGTCACCCAGACAGAGGTCCGAGCCTTCCTGGGGCTCACCGGGTACTACCGGCGCTTCGTAAAAGACTATGGCAGCATTGGGGCCCCTCACAGAACTCACGTCCAAAAAGAACCCCCAGAAAGTCAACTGGACTCCTGAATGTCAGGCGGCCTTTGAGAACCTGAAGTCCGCCATGTGCACCGCCCCCGTGCTCCAGGCCCCCGACTACAGCCGGGAATTCATTGTACAGACGGACGCCTCAGATCATGGCGTGGGGGCCGTCCTCTCCCAACTCAATACCGAGGGAATCGATCAGCCAGTGGCCTTCATCAGCCGACGCCTGCTGGCCCGAGAACAGCGCTGGAGCACCATCGAGCGGGAGGCCTTCGCCGTAGTGTGGGCCCTCAAGAAGCTCCGGCCCTATCTCTTCGGTACCCACTTCCGGGTGCAGACAGATCACCGACCACTGCAATGGCTGATGCAGATGCGGGGAGAAAACCCAAAGCTGTTGCGTTGGTCCATCTCCCTGCAGGGGATGGATTTCACTGTGGAGCATCGCCCCGGCCAAGACCACGCCAACGCAGACGGCCTGTCCCGTTTCTTCCGCCTCGGCGAGGAGAGTACCCAAGAGGATGGGTGACTCTCCCTGCCTTCAGCTGGGGAGGACGCATGTTGGACAGGCCTCGTGGTAGGCCCGTCCCCTCCCCGCATGGCGGGTCACGGACCCCTGCTCCTCCTGTTCCCCGGACAAGAACCACCCTTGCAACCCACCGGGGCAACCCCCGGCCCTTCCCCGACGGAACCCTGGCTCCTGCACCCCACCACATCGGCTGGCCCGGGTCCCTTCCAGAACCCGGTCTCCGGCCCAGCCGCCATTTTGGACACTACCCGACCAGGCCTCGTGGCCTCGGGTCGACCTCGGCCTCGGGCCCAGCCAGGCCCCGACATCAAGGCACCACCATCCACCCAGGGGGGGAAGAGACCACTTAGCAGGTCAATGGGAGAAGGAGTGTTGATGGCTCCCCTCCGCCAGGTGTCGATCGCCCCCAGCCTCCCCGGGCGCTGGCTCCACCCCCCTGCTGGGTGTCAGGACTCCCTCATCCCGGACCTCCCGACCTCCAAGTGCGAGGGTCCGGACATCAAAGGGCGCCAGACCTATAACTGGGGCAGCTCCAGAGCAGGAAGGCAGTTGTATCCTGGAGTCGAGAGACACCGAGACAAACTCATCTTTGGAGGCCTGCTGGCGCTGCCGCGGCTCCTCTTCGTGAACCACCTTTGAAGGCCTGCTGGCGCTGCCGTGGCTCACCCTCGTCGTAAATCATCTGCAAGGCCTGCTGGCGCTGCCGCGGCCCTCCTCGTCGTGAACCATCGTCAAGGCCTGCTGGCGCTGCCACGGCCCTCCTCGTCGTAAACCATCTTCGAAGCCTGCTGGCGCTGCTGCGGCCCTCCTCATCGTGAACCATCATCAAGGCCTGCTGGCGCTGCCGCGGCCCCTCCTTGCGAACCCTCCAGCTCGAGGATTGTGAGCTCCACCTTTTGCTGCTCCTGTATCAGACCGGTATTCAGACTGTCCCGCTACCCTTTACCCCAAAGAGACTAGAATTGACGGGATCCTCGTATCCTGGTCCTACTGTACCGCTCATCACCTTGCCTAAAGATCTATATAAAAGTGTGCAGAACTTACCCTTGTGTGGTGTCTATCTGTGGGGGGGAAGTTACTTGTCTGTACGATTACCGGAGAGGGCCCTCGCCGGAGGCCTCTCCCCCCTGTACTCGGCCGACCCTCCGGGTCTCCTTCTAACACCCGCCCACCCAGAAAACTACCCCTGACCCACCCACCCAGAAAACTACCCCTGACTCACCCACCCAAACTACCCCTGACCCTCCCAGCCCAGAAATGAACCCCCCCCGCAACCCCTAAGCCCAAAAAACTACAGTGACCCCCTACCCAGCCCCCGGAAACTACCACGACCCTCTACCCAGCCCAGAAAACTACCCCTGACCCATCCCCACACCAGAAAATGACCCATTTCCCCCAAGGCCAGAAAACGACCCTGACCCCATCACATATTTCAGAAAACTACCCCAGACCCCCTAAACCCAGGAAACTACCCCTACCTAGTCCAGAAAACTACCCGAACCCCCCTACACAGCCCAGAAAACGACCCTGACCCACGTCCAGAAAACTACCCGACCCCCTAGCCCAGAAAAGTACACGCCCTTTGCCCAGAAATCTATCCTGTCCCCCAGCCCAGAAAACTACCCACAACCCCAGCCCAGAAAACTACCCACGACCCCAGCCCAGAAAACTACCCTTGACCCCAGCCCAGAAAACTAGCCTTGACCCCAAGCCCAGAAATCTACCCCTGACCACCAGCTCAATAAACTACCCCTGACCACCCACCCACAAAACCACCCCTGACCCCTAGCCCAGATAAGTACCCCCGGCAACCCCTAAGCCCATAAAGCTACCCTGACCCCATACACAGCCCAGAAAACTACCCCGACCCTCTACCCAGCCCAGAAAACTACCCCTGACCCACCCCCACACGAAAAAACGACCCCAGATCCCCCTAAGCCCAGAATACTACCCTGACCCCCCTACCACATAATCAAGGAAACCCCAGACCCCCAAAACCCAGGAAACTGCCCCTACCCAGCCCGAAAAACTATCCGACCCCCCCTACCCAGGTCCAGAAAACTACCTTGACCCGCCCAGAAAACTACCTGACCCCCTAGCCCAGAAAAGTACACGGCCTCCAGCCCAGAAACCTACACTGTCCCCAGCCCAGAAAACTACCCTGACCCCCCCTCAGGCCAGACACCTACTTCGACCCCCCAGCCCACAAAATGACCCCTGACCCCCAGCCCAGAAAACTACCCCTGACCCCCCCCCACACAAAACTACTCCTGACCCCCCCAGCCCAGAAAAGTTCCCCCGGCAACCCCATAGCCCATAAAACTACCCTGACCCCATACGCAGCCCAGAAAACTACCCTGACCCTCTACCCAGCCCAGAAAACTACCCCTGACCCACCCCCACACCATAAAACAACCCCAGATCCCCTAAGCCCAGAAAACTACCCTGACCCCCACCACATAATTGAAAAAACAACCCCAGACCCCCTGAACCCAGGAAACTACCCCTACCCAGCCTGGAAAACTACCCGACCCCCCCACCCAACCCAGAAAACTACCCTGACCCCTGCCCAGAAAACTACCCGACCCCCTAGCCCAGAAAAGTACACGGCCCCCTGCCCAGAAACCCACCCTTTCCCCCTGCCCAAAAAACTACCCCGCCCCCCAGCCCTGAAAACTACGCAGATCCCCCAGCCCAGAAGACCCTGACCCATCCAGAAAACTACCCCTGACCCTCAGTAAAGAAAACTACCCTTGACTGCCAGCCCAGAAAAGTACCCCTTGACCCCCAGCCCAGAAAAGTACCCCTGACCCCCAGCTCAATAAACTACCCCTGACCCCCCACCCAGAACACTACCCCTGACCCCCAGCCCAGAAAAGTACCCCCGACAACCCCTAAGCCCAGAAAACCACCCTGACCCCGTACCCAGCCCATAAAACAACCCAACCCTCTACCCAGCCCAGAAAACTACCCCTGACCTACTCCACACCATAAAACTACGCCAGATCCCCTAAGCCCAGAAAACTACTCTGACCCCCACCACATAATTGAGAAAACAACCCCAGACACCCTAAACCCAGGAAACTACTCCTACCCAGTCCGGAAAACTACCCGACCCCCCTACCCACCCCAGAAAACTACCCTGACCCCCGCCCAGAAAACTACCCGACCCCCTAGCCCAGAAAAGTACATCGCCCCCTGCCCAGAAACCTACCCTGTCCCCCAGACCAAAAAACTACCCCGACCCCCCAGCCCTGAAAACTACGCCAATCCCCCAGCCCAGAAGACTATCCCTGACCCATCCAGAAAATAACCCCTGACCCCCAGTACAGAAAACTACCTTTGACCCCCAGCCCAGAAAAGTACCCCTGACCCCCAGCTCAATAAACTACCCCTGACGCCCCCACCCAGAAAACTACCCCTGACCCCTGCCCAGAAAAGTACCCCCGGCAACCCCTAAGCCCAGAAAACTACCCTGACCCCTACCCAGCCCAGAAAACTACCCGACCCTCTACCCAGCCCAGAAAACTACCCCTGACCTACCCCCACACCATAAAACGATGCCAGATCCCCTAAGCCCAGAAAACTACCCTGACCGCCACCACATAATTGAGAAAACAACTGCAGACACCCTAAACCCAGCAAACTACCCCTACCCAGCCCGGAAAACTACCCGACCCCCTCCTACCCAGCCCAGAAAACTACCCTGACCCCTGCCTAGAAAACTACCCGACCCCCTAGCCCAGAAAAGTACACGGCCCCCTGCCCAGAAACCCACCCTGTCCCCCAATCCCAAAAAACTACCCCAACCCCCCAGCCCTGAAAACTACGCCGATCCCCCAGCCCAGAAGTCTATCCCTGACCCATCCAGAAAACTACCCCTGACCCCCAGTACACTACCCCTGACCCCCAGCCCAGAAAAGTACCCCTTACCCCCCAGCTCAATAAACTACCACTGACCCCCCACCCAGAAAACTACCCCTGGCCCCCAGCCCAGAAAAGTACCCCCGGCAACCGCTAAGCCCAGAAAACTACCCTGACCCCCTACCCAGCCCAGAAAACTACCCGACCCTCTACCCAGCCCAGAAAACTACCCCTGACCTAACCCCACACCATAAAATGACGCCAGATCCCCTGAGCCCAGAAAACTACCCTGACCGCCACCACATAATTGAGAAAACAACCCCAGACACCCTAAATCCAGGAAACTACCCCTACCCAGCCTGGAAAACTACCCGACCCCCGCCCACCCAACCCAGAAAATTACCCCGACCCCCGCTCAGAAAACTACCTGACCCCCTAGACCAAAAAAGTACACGGGCCCCTGCCCAGAAACCTACCCTGTCTCCCAGCCCAGTAAACTACCCCGACCCCCAGCCCTGAAAATGAAGCCAACCCCCCCAGCCCAGAAGACTACCCCTGACCCATCCAGAAAACTACCCCTGACCCCAGCACAGAAAACTACCCTTGACCCCACCCAGAAAACTACCCTTGACCCCAGCACAGAAAACTACCCTTGACCCCACCCAGAAAACTACCCGTGACCCCCAGCCCAGAAAAGTACCCCCGGCAACCCCTAAGCCCAGAAAACTACCCTGACCCCCTACCCAGCCCGGAAAACTACCCGACCCTCTACCCAGCCCAGAAAACTACCCCTGATCCACCCCTACACAATAAAATGACCCCAGATCCCCTAAGCCCAGAAAGCTACCCTGACCCCCAACCACATAATTCAGATAACAACCCCAGACCCCCTAAACACAGGAAACTACCCCTACCCAGCCCAGAAAAGTACCCTGACCTCTGCCCAGAAAACTACCCGACCCACTAGCCCAGAAAAGTACACGGCCCCCCTACCCAGAAACCTACCCCTGTCCCAAAGCCCAGAAACCTACACTGTCTCCCAGCCCAGAAAACTACCCGAACCCCCAGGCCAGAAAACTACCCCTGAGCCATCCAGAAAAGTATGCCTGAATCCAGCCAAGAAAAGTACCCCGATCCCCAACCCAGAAAATTACCCCGACCCCGCAGCCCAGAAAACTACTTTGATCCAACAGCCAAGAAAACTCCCCGACCCCCAACCCTGAAAACTACCCCTGACCCATACAGAAAAGTACCCCTGACTCCCCAGCCCAGAAAAGTACCCCGGACCCCCCAGCCCAGAAAAGTGCCCCTGACCCCAGTCCAGAAAAGTACCTCTGACGACCCCAGCCCAGAAAAGTACCCCTGACACCCAGCCCAGAAAACCACCCCTGACACCCAGGCCAGAAAACTACCCCTGACCCCAGCCCAGAAAACTACCCCTGACCCCCAGTCCAGAAAAGTACCCCCGACAACCTCTAAGCACAGAAAACCACCCTGACTCACTACCCAGCCCAGAAAACTACCCCGACCCTCTACCCACCCGAAAAACGAACCCTGACCCACCCCCACACCAGAAAACGACCCCAGGTCCCCTAAGCCCAGAAAACTAACCTGACCCCCCTACCTGTCACATAATTGAGAAAACAACCCCAGACCACCTAAACCCAGGAAACTACCCCTACCTAGCTAGGAAAACTACCGACCCCCCCTACCCAGCCCAGAAAACTACCCTGATGCCCTAGCCCAGAAAAGTACACAGCCCTCTGCCCAGAAACCTACCCTGTCCCCAAGCCCAGAACACTACCCCGACCCCCCAGTCCAGAAACCTACTTCGACCCCTCAGCCAGAAAACTCCCGACACCCCAGCCAGAAAACTACCCCAGACCTCCTAAGCCCATAAAACTACCCTGACCCCTCTACCTACCCCATACTTCAGAAAATGACCCTGTCCCCAGCCCAGAAAATTACCGGACACCCCCAGCCGAGAAAACTACTTCGACCCCCACAGCCCTGAAAACTACCCCTGACCCATCCAGTAAAGTACCCCTGACACCCCCAGCCCAGAAAACTACCTGACACCCCCAGCCCAGAAAACTACCCCTGACACCCCAAGCCCAAAAACTACCCCTGACACCCCAACCCAGAAACTACCCCTGACCCCCACATCCCAGAAAACTACCCCTGACCCCCACAGCCCAGAAAACTACCCCTGACCCCCAGCCCAGAAAACTACCCCTGACCCCATCCAGAAAACTACCCCTGACCCCCAGCTCAGAAAACTACCCCTGACCCACCCACCCAGAAAACTACCCCTGACCCACCCACCCAGAAAACTACCCCTGACCTACCCCCACACCATAAAATGACGCCAGATCCCCTAAGCCCAGAAAACTACCCTGACCGCCACCACATAATTGAGAAAACAACCCCAGACCCCCTAAACCCAGGAAACTCCCCCTACCCAGCCTGGAAAACTACCTGACCCCCCCACCCAGCCCAGAAAATTACCCTGACCCCGCCCAGAAAACTACCTGACCCCCTAGCCCGGAAAAGTACACGGCCCCCTGCCCAGAAACCTACCCTGTCCCTCAGCCCAGTAAACTACCCCGACCCCCCAGCCCTGAAAACTAAGCCGACGCCCCAGCCCAGAAGACTATCCCCTGACCCATCCAGAAAACTACCCCTGACCCCCAACACAGAAAACTACCCTTGACCCCACCCAGAAAACTACCCGTGACCCCCAGCCGAGAAAAGTATCCCCGGCAACCCCTAAGCCCAGAAAACTACCCTGACTCCCTACCCAGCCCAGAAAACTACCCGACCCTCTACCCAGCCCAGAAAACTACCCCTGACCCACCCCTACACAATAAAATGACCCCAGATCCCCTAAGCCCAGAAAGCTACCCTGACCCCCCTACCACATAATTCAGATAACAACCCCAGATCCCCTAAACCCAGGAAACTACCCCTACCCAGCCCAGAAATCTACCCTGACCCCTGCCCAGAAAACTACCTGGCCCACTAGCCCAGAAAAGTACAGGGCCCCCATGCCCAGAAACCTATCCGTGTCCCAAAGCCCAGAAACCTACACTGTCCCAAAGCCCAGAAACCTACACTGTCTCCCAGCCCAGAAAACTACCCGACCCCCCCCAGGCCAGAAACCTACTTCGACACCCCCAACCCAGAAAACTACCCAACCCCCCAGCCCAGAAAACTACCCCTGACCCCAGCACAGAAAACTACCCTTGACCCCACCCAAAAAACTACCCCTGACCCCGAGTCCAGAAAAGTACCCCCGGCAACCCCTAAGCCCAGAAAACTACCCTGACCCCCTACCCAGCCCTGAAAACTACCCGACCCTCTACCCATCCCAGAGAACTACCCCTGAGCCACCCCTACACAATAAAATAACCCCAGATCCCCTAAGCCCAGAAAGCTACCCTGACCCCCACCACATAATTCAGATAACAACCCCAGACCCCCTAAACCCAGGAAACTACCCCTACCCAGCCCAGAAATCTACCCTGACCCCTGCCCAGAAAACTACCTGACCCACTAGCCCAGAAAAGTACAGGGCCCCCATGCCCAGAAACCTACCCCTGTCCCAAAGCTCAGAAACCTACACTGTCTCCCAGCCCAGAAAACTACCCGACCCCCCCCCCAGGCCAGAAACCTACTTCGACACCCCCAACCCAGAAAACTACCCAACCCCCCAGCCCAGAAAACTACCCCTGAGCCATCCAGAAAAGTATGCCTGAATCCAGCCAAGAAAAGTACCCCGATCCCCAACCCAGAAAATTACCCCAACCCCGCAGCCCAGAAAACTACTTTGACCCAACTGCCAAGAAAACTCCCCGACCCCCATCCCTGAAAACTACCCCTGACCCATACAGAAAAGTACCCCTGACTCCCCAGCCCAGAAAAGTACCCCGGACCCCCCAACCCAGAAAAGTGCCCCTGACCCCAGCCCAGAAAAGTACCTCTGACAACCCCAGCCCAGAAAAGTACCCTTGACACCCAGGCCAGAAAACTACCCCTGACCCCAGGCCAGAAAACTACCCCTGACCCCCAGTCCAGAAAAGTACCCCTGACAACCTCTAAGCCCCGAAAACCACTCTGACTCACTACCCAGCCCAGAAAACTACCCCGACCCTCTACCCAGCCCAGAAAACTACCCATGACCCACCCCCACCCCAGAAAATGACCCCAGATCCCCCAAGCCCAGAAAACTAACCTGACCCCCTACCTGTCACATAATTGAGAAAACAACCCCAGACCCCCTAAACCCAGGAAACTACCCCTACCCAGCTCGGAAAACTACCCAATCCCCTACCCAGCCCAGAAAACTACCCTGACGCCCAAGCCCGGAAAAGTACACAGCCCTCTGCCCAGAAACCTACCCTGTCCCCCTGCCCAGAAAACTACCCCGACCCCCCAGTCCAGAAACCTACTTCGACCCCCCAGCCAGAAAACTCCCCGACACCCCAGCCAGAAAATTACCCCAGACCTCTTAAGCCTATAAAACTGCCCTGACCCCTCTACCCACCACATACTTCAGAAAACGACCCTGTCCCCAGCCCAGAAAATTACCCGACACCCCCAGCCGAGAAAACTACTTCGACCCCCACAGCCCTGAAAACTACCCCTGACCCATCCAGAAAAGTACCCCTGACACCCCCAGCCCAGAAAACTACCCCTGACCCCCAGTCTAGAAAAGTACCCCTGACAACCTCTAAGCCCAGAAAACCACCCTGACTCACTACCCAGCCCAGAAAACTACCCGACCCTCTTCCCAGCCCAGAAAACTACCCATGACCCACCCCCACCCCAGAAATTAACCCCAGATCCCCCAAGCCCAGAAAACTAACCTGACCCCCTACCTGTCACATAATTGAGAAAACAACCCCAGACCCCCTAAACCCAGAAAACTACCCCTACCCAGCTCGGAAAACTACCCGACCCCCCTACCCAGCCCAGAAAACTACC
This sequence comes from Lissotriton vulgaris, assembly GCF_964263255.1. Taxonomy (NCBI): domain Eukaryota; kingdom Metazoa; phylum Chordata; class Amphibia; order Caudata; family Salamandridae; genus Lissotriton; species Lissotriton vulgaris. The sequence continues at coordinate 714,952,378 of NC_141687.1, read as the reverse complement.
CTGATGCCCAAGCCCGCAAAAGTACGCAGCCCTCTGCCCAGAAACCTACCCTGTTCCCAGCCCAGAAAACTACCCCGACCCCCCATTCCAGAAATCTACTTCGACCCTCCAGCCAGAAAACTCCCCGACTCCCCAGCCAGAAAATTACCCCAGACCTCTTAAGCCTATAAAACTACCCTGACCCCTCTACCTACCCCATACTTCAGAAAACGACCCTGTCCCCAGCCCTGAAAACTACCCCTGACCCATCCAGAAAAGTACCCCTGACACCCCAGCCCAGAAAACTACATGACACCCCCAGCCCAGAAAACTACCCCTGACACCCCAAGCCCAGAAAACTACCCCTGACACCCCAACCCAGAAAGTACCCCTGACCCCCACAGCCCAGAAAACTACCCCTGACTCCCAGCCCAGAAAACTACCCCTGACCCCATCCAGAAAACTACCCCTGACCCCCAGCTCAGAAAACTACCCCTGACACACCCACCCAGAAAACTACATGAAACCCACCCACGCAGAAAACTACCCCTGAACCTCCCAGCCCAGAAATGTACCCCTGGCAACCCCTAAGCCCGGAAAACTACTGTGACCCCTGACCCAGCCCAGAAAATTACCCCTGACCTACCCCCACACCATAAAATGACGCCAGCTCCCCTAAGCCCAGAAAACTACCCTGACCGCCACCACATAATTGAGAAAACAACCCCAGACACCCTATACCAGGAAACGACCCCTACCCAGCCAGGAAAACAACCCGACCCCCCCCCACTCAGCCCAGAAAATTACCCTGATCCCCGCCCAGAAAGCTACCTGACCCCCTAGCCCAGACAAGTACACGACCCCCTGCCCAGAAACCTACCCTGTCCCCCAGCCCAGTAAACTACCCTGACCCCCCAGCCCTGAAAACTAAGCCAAACCCCCCAGCCCAGAAGACTACCCCTGACCCATCCAGAAAACTACCCCTGACCCCCAGCACAGAAAACTACCCTTGACCCCACCCAGAAAACTACCCCTGACCCCCAGCCCAGAAAACTACCCCCAGCAACCCCTAAGCCCAGAAAACTACCCTGACCCCCTACCCAGCCCAGAAAACTACCCGACCCTCTACCCAGCCCAGAAAACTACCCCTGACCCACCCCTACACAATAAACTGACCCAGATCCCCTAAGCCCAGAAAGCTACCCTGACCCCCCTACCACATAATTCAGATAACAACCCCAGACCCCCTAAACCCAGGAAACTGCCCCTACCCAGCCCAGAAAACTACCCTGCCTCTGCCCAGAAAACTGCCCGACCCACTAGCACAGAAAAGTACACGGCCCCCTTGCCCAGAAACCTACCCCTGTCCCAAAGCCCAGAAACATACACTGTCCCAAAGCCCAGAAACCTACACTGTCTCCCAGCCCAGAAACCTACCGACCCCCCAGGTCAGAAACCTACTTCGACACCCCCAACCCAGAAAACTACCCAACCCCCCAGCCCAGAAAACTACCCCTGAGCCAACCAGAAAATTACGCCTGAATCCAGCCAAGAAAAGTACCACGATCCCCAACCCAGAAAATTACCCCAACCCTGCAGCCCAGAAAACTACTTTGACCCAACAGCCAAGAAAACTCCCCGACCCCCAGCCCTGAAAACTACCCCTGACCCATACAGAAAAGTACCCCTGACTCCTCAGCCCAGAAAAGTACCCCGGACCCCCCAGCCCACAAAAGTGCCCCTGACCCCATCCCAGAAAAGTACCTCTGACAACCCCAGCCCAGAAAAGTACCCTTGACACCCAGGCCAGAAAACTACCACTGACCCCAGCCCAGAAAACTACCCCTGACCCCCAGTCCAGAAAAGTACCCCTGACAACCTTTAAGCCCAGAAAACCACCCTGACTCCCTACCCAGCCCAGAAAACTACCCCGACCCTCTACCCAGCCCAGAAAACTATTACTGACCCACCCCCACCCCCACACCAGAAAATGACCCCAGATCCCCTAAGCCCAGAAAACTAACCTGACCCCCTACCTGTCACATAATTGAGAAAACAACCCCAGACCCCCTAAACCCAGGAAACTACCCCTACCCAGCTCGGAAAACTACCCGACCCCCCCACCCAGCCCAATAAACTACCCTGACGCCCAAGCCCAGAAAAGTACACAGCCCTCTGTCCAGAAACCTACCCTGTCCCTCAGCCCAGAAAACTACCCCGACCCCCCCAGTCCAGAAACCTACTTCAACCCCCCAGCCAGAAAACTCCCAGACACCCCAGCCAGAAAACTACCCCAGACCTCTTAAGCCTATAAAACTACCCTGACCCCTCTACCTACCCCATACTTCAGAAAACGACCCTGTCCCCAGCCCAGAAAATTACCCGACACCCCCAGCTGAGAAAACTACTTCGACCCCCACAGCCCTGAAAACTACCTCTGACCCATCCAGAAAAGTACCCCTGACACCCCCAGCCCAGAAAACTAAATGACACCCCAGCCCAGAAAACTTCCCCTGACACCCCAAGCCCAGAAAACTACCCCTGGCACCCCAACCCAGAAAGTACCCCTGACCCCCACAGCCCAGAAAACTACCCCTGACTCCCAGCCCAGAAAACTACCCCTGACCCCATCCAGAAAACTACCCCTGACCCCCAGCTCAGAAAACTACCCCTGACACACCCACCCAGAAAACTACATGAAACCCACCCACCCAGAAAACTACCCCTGAACCTCCCAGCCCAGAAATGTACCCCTGGCAACCCCTAAGCCCGGAAAACTACTGTGACCCCTGACCCAGCCAGAAAATTACCCCAGACCTCTTAAGCCTATAAAACTACCCTGACCCCTCTACCTACCCCATACTTCAGAAAACGACCCTGTCCCCAGCCCTGAAAACTACCCCTGACCCATCCAGAAAAGTACCCCTGACACCCCAGCCCAGAAAACTACATGACACCCCCAGCCCAGAAAACTACCCCTGACACCCCAAGCCCAGAAAACTACCCCTGACACCCCAACCCAGAAAGTACCCCTGACCCCCACAGCCCAGAAAACTACCCCTGACTCCCAGCCCAGAAAACTACCCCTGACCCCATCCAGAAAACTACCCCTGACCCCCAGCTCAGAAAACTACCCCTGACACACCCACCCAGAAAACTACATGAAACCCACCCACCCAGAAAACTACCCCTGAACCTCCCAGCCCAGAAATGTACCCCTGGCAACCCCTAAGCCCGGAAAACTACTGTGACCCCTGACCCAGCCCAGAAAATTACCCCTGACCTACCCCCACACCATAAAATGACGCCAGCTCCCCTAAGCCCAGAAAACTACCCTGACCGCCACCACATAATTGAGAAAACAACCCCAGACACCCTATACCAGGAAACGACCCCTACCCAGCCAGGAAAACAACCCGACCCCCCCCCACTCAGCCCAGAAAATTACCCTGACCCCCGCCCAGAAAGCTACCTGACCCCCTAGCCCAGACAAGTACACGACCCCCTGCCCAGAAACCTACCCTGTCCCCCAGCCCAGTAAACTACCCTGACCCCCCAGCCCTGAAAACTAAGCCAAACCCCCCAGCCCAGAAGACTACCCCTGACCCATCCAGAAAACTACCCCTGACCCCCAGCACAGAAAACTACCCTTGACCCCACCCAGAAAACTACCCCTGACCCCCAGCCCAGAAAACTACCCCCAGCAACCCCTAAGCCCAGAAAACTACCCTGACCCCCTACCCAGCCCAGAAAACTACCCGACCCTCTACCCAGCCCAGAAAACTACCCCTGACCCACCCCTACACAATAAACTGACCCAGATCCCCTAAGCCCAGAAAGCTACCCTGACCCCCCTACCACATAATTCAGATAACAACCCCAGACCCCCTAAACCCAGGAAACTGCCCCTACCCAGCCCAGAAAACTACCCTGCCTCTGCCCAGAAAACTGCCCGACCCACTAGCACAGAAAAGTACACGGCCCCCTTGCCCAGAAACCTACCCCTGTCCCAAAGCCCAGAAACATACACTGTCCCAAAGCCCAGAAACCTACACTGTCTCCCAGCCCAGAAACCTACCGACCCCCCAGGTCAGAAACCTACTTCGACACCCCCAACCCAGAAAACTACCCAACCCCCCAGCCCAGAAAACTACCCCTGAGCCAACCAGAAAATTACGCCTGAATCCAGCCAAGAAAAGTACCACGATCCCCAACCCAGAAAATTACCCCAACCCTGCAGCCCAGAAAACTACTTTGACCCAACAGCCAAGAAAACTCCCTGACCCCCAGCCCTGAAAACTACCCCTGACCCATACAGAAAAGTACCCCTGACTCCTCAGCCCAGAAAAGTACCCCGGACCCCCCAGCCCACAAAAGTGCCCCTGACCCCATCCCAGAAAAGTACCTCTGACAACCCCAGCCCAGAAAAGTACCCTTGACACCCAGGCCAGAAAACTACCACTGACCCCAGCCCAGAAAACTACCCCTGACCCCCAGTCCAGAAAAGTACCCCTGACAACCTTTAAGCCCAGAAAACCACCCTGACTCCCTACCCAGCCCAGAAAACTACCCCGACCCTCTACCCAGCCCAGAAAACTATTACTGACCCACCCCCACCCCCACACCAGAAAATGACCCCAGATCCCCTAATCCCAGAAAACTAACCTGACTCCCTACCTGTCACATAATTGAGAAAACAACCCCAGACCCCCTAAACCCAGGAAACTACCCCTACCCAGCTCGGAAAACTACCCGACCCCCCCACCCAGCCCAATAAACTACCCTGACGCCCAAGCCCAGAAAAGTACACAGCCCTCTGTCCAGAAACCTACCCTGTCCCTCAGCCCAGAAAACTACCCCGACCCCCCCAGTCCAGAAACCTACTTCAACCCCCCAGCCAGAAAACTCCCAGACACCCCAGCCAGAAAACTACCCCAGACCTCTTAAGCCTATAAAACTACCCTGACCCCTCTACCTACCCCATACTTCAGAAAACGACCCTGTCCCCAGCCCAGAAAATTACCCGACACCCCCAGCTGAGAAAACTACTTCGACCCCCACAGCCCTGAAAACTACCTCTGACCCATCCAGAAAAGTACCCCTGACACCCCCAGCCCAGAAAACTAAATGACACCCCAGCCCAGAAAACTACCCCTGACACCCCAAGCCCAGAAAACTACCCCTGACACCCCAACCCAGAAAGTACCCCTGACCCCCACAGCCCAGAAAACTACCCCTGATCCCCAGCCCAGAAAACTACCCCTGACCCCATACAGAAAACTACCCCTGACCCACCCACCCAGAAAACTATCCCTGACCCACCCACCCAGAAAACTACCCCTGACCCTCCCTGCCCAGAAATGTACCCCTGGCAACCCCTAAGCCCGGAAAACTACTGTGACCCCCTACCCAGCACAGAAAATTACCCCTGACCTACCCCCACACCATAAAATGACGCCAGATCCCCTAAGCCCAGAAAACTACCCTGACAGCCACCACATAATTGAGAAAACAACCCCAGACACCCTAAACCCAGGAAACTACCCCTACCCAGCCTGGAAAACAACCTGACGCCCCCACCCAGCCCAGAAAACTACCCCTGACACCCCAAGCCCAGAAAACTACCTGACCCCCTAGCCCAGACAAGTACACGGCCCCCTGCCCAGAAACCTACCCTGTCCCCCAGCCCAGTAAACTACCCTGACCCCCCAGCCCTGAAAACTAAGCTGACCCCCCAGCCCAGAAGACTACCCCTGACCCATCCAGAAAACTACCCCTGACCCCCAGCACAGAAAACTACCCTTGACCCCCAGAAAACTACCCCTGACCCTCAGCCCAGAAAACTACCCCCGGCAACCCCTAAGCCCAGAAAACTACCCTGACCCCCTACCCAGCCCAGAAATCTACCCTGACCCCTGCCCAGAAAACTACCTGACCCACTAGCCCAGAAAAGTACAGGGCCCCCATGCCCAGAAACCTACCCGTGTCCCAAAGCCCAGAAACCTACACTGTCCCAAAGCCCAGAAACCTACACTGTCTCCCAGCCCAGAAAACTACCCGACCCCCCCCCAGGCCAGAAACCTACTTCGACACCCCCAACCCAGAAAACGACCCAACCCCCCAGCCCAGAAAACTACCCCTGACCCCAGCACAGAAAACTACCCTTGACCCCACCCAAAAAACTACCCCTGACCCCGAGTCCAGAAAAGTACCCCCGGCAACCCCTAAGCCCAGAAAACTACCCTGACCCCCTACCCAGCCCTGAAAACTACCCGACCCTCTACCCATCCCAGAGAACTACCCCTGAGCCACCCCTACACAATAAAATAACCCCAGATCCCCTAAGCCCAGAAAGCTACCCTGACCCCCTACCACATAATTCAGATAACAACCCCAGACCCCCTAAACCCAGGAAACTACCCCTACCCAGCCCAGAAATCTACCCTGACCCCTGCCCAGAAAACTACCTGACCCACTAGCCCAGAAAAGTACAGGGCCCCCATGCCCAGAAACCTACCCCTGTCCCAAAGCTCAGAAACCTACACTGTCTCCCAGCCCAGAAAACTACCCGACCCCCCCCCCAGGCCAGAAACCTACTTCGACACCCCCAACCCAGAAAACTACCCAACCCCCCAGCCCAGAAAACTACCCCTGAGCCATCCAGAAAAGTATGCCTGAATCCAGCCAAGAAAAGTACCCCGATCCCCAACCCAGAAAATTACCCCAACCCCGCAGCCCAGAAAACTACTTTGACCCAACTGCCAAGAAAACTCCCCGACCCCCATCCCTGAAAACTACCCCTGACCCATACAGAAAAGTACCCCTGACTCCCCAGCCCAGAAAAGTACCCCGGACCCCCCAACCCAGAAAAGTGCCCCTGACCCCAGCCCAGAAAAGTACCTCTGACAACCCCAGCCCAGAAAAGTACCCTTGACACCCAGGCCAGAAAACTACCCCTGACCCCAGCCCAGAAAACTACCCCTGACCCCCAGTCCAGAAAAGTACCCCTGACAACCTCTAAGCCCAGAAAACCACTCTGACTCACTACCCAGCCCAGAAAACTACCCCGACCCTCTACCCAGCCCAGAAAACTACCCATGACCCACCCCCACCCCAGAAAATGACCCCAGATCCCCCAAGCCCAGAAAACTAACCTGACCCCCTACCTGTCACATAATTGAGAAAACAACCCCAGACCCCCTAAACCCAGGAAACTACCCCTACCCAGCTTGGAAAACTACCCAATCCCCTACCCAGCCCAGAAAACTACCCTGATGCCCAAGCCCGGAAAAGTACACAGCCCTCTGCCCAGAAACCTACCCTGTCCCCCTGCCCAGAAAACTACCCCGACCCCACCAGTCCAGAAACCTACTTCGACCCCCCAGCCAGAAAACTCCCCGACACCCCAGCCAGAAAATTACCCCAGACCTCTTAAGCCTATAAAACTGCCCTGACCCCTCTACCCACCCCATACTTCAGAAAACGACCCTGTCCCCAGCCCAGAAAATTACCCGACACCACCAGCCGAGAAAACTACTTCGACCCCCACAGCCCTGAAAACTACCCCTGACCCATCCAGAAAAGTACCCCTGACACCCCCAGCCCAGAAAACTACCCCTGACCCCCAGTCTAGAAAAGTACCCCTGACAACCTCTAAGCCCAGAAAACCACCCTGACTCACTACCCAGCCCAGAAAACTACCCCGACCCTCTTCCCAGCCCAGAAAACTACCCATGACCCACCCCCACCCCAGAAATTGACCCCAGATCCCCCAGGCCCAGAAAACTAACCTGACCCCCTACCTGTCACATAATTGAGAAAATAACCCCAGACCCCCTAAACCCAGAAAACTCCCCCTACCCAGCTCGGAAAACTACCCGACCCCCCTACCCAGCCCAGAAAACTACCCTGATGCCCAAGCCCGGAAAAGTACGCAGCCCTCTGCCCAGAAACCTACCCTGTCCCCAGCCCAGAAAACTACCCCGACCCCCCATTCCAGAAATCTACTTCGACCCTTCAGCCAGAAAACTCCCCGACTCCCCAGCCAGAAAATTACCCCAGACCTCTTAAGCCTATAAAACTACCCTGACCCCTCTACCTACCCCATACTTCAGAAAACGACCCTGTCCCCAGCCCTGAAAACTACCCCTGACCCATCCAGAAAAGTACCCCTGACACCCCAGCCCAGAAAACTACATGACACCCCCAGCCCAGAAAACTACCCCTGACACCCCAAGCCCAGAAAACTACCCCTGACACCCCAACCCAGAAAGTACCCCTGACCCCCACAGCCCAGAAAACTACCCCTGACCCCCAGCCCAGAAAACTACCCCTGACCCCATCCAGAAAACTACCTCTGACCCCCAGCTCAGAAAACTACCCCTGACACACCCACCCAGAAAACTACCCCTGACCCACCCACCCAGAAAACTACCCCTGAACCTCCCAGCCCAGAAATGTACCCCTGGCAACCCCTAAGCCCGGAAAACTACTGTGACCCCTGACCCAGCCCAGAAAACTACCCCTGACCTACCCCCACACCATAAAATGACGCCAGCTCCCCTAAGCCCAGAAAACTACCCTGACCGCCACCACATAATTGAGAAAACAACCCCAGACACCCTATACCAGGAAACGACCCCTACCCAGCCTGGAAAACAACCCGACCCCCCCCCCACTCAGCCCAGAAAATTACCCTGACCCCCGCCCAGAAAGCTACCTGACCCCCTAGCCCAGACAAGTACACGACCCCCTGCCCAGAAACCTACCCTGTCCCCCAGCCCAGTAAACTACCCTGACCCCCCAGCCCTGAAAACTAAGCCAAACCCCCCAGCCCAGAAGACTACCCCTGACCCATCCAGAAAACTACCCCTGACCCCCAGCACAGAAAACTACCCTTGACCCCACCCAGAAAACTACCCCTGACCCCCAGCCCAGAAAACTACCCCCAGCAACCCCTAAGCCCAGAAAACTACCCTGACCCCCTACCCAGCCCAGAAAACTACCCGACCCTCTACCCAGCCCAGAAAACTACCCCTGACCCACCCCTACACAATAAACTGACCCAGATCCCCTAAGCCCAGAAAGCTACCCTGACCCCCCTACCACATAATTCAGATAACAACCCCAGACCCCCTAAACCCAGGAAACTGCCCCTACCCAGCCCAGAAAACTACCCTGCCTCTGCCCAGAAAACTGCCCGACCCACTAGCACAGAAAAGTACACGGCCCCCTTGCCCAGAAACCTACCCCTGTCCCAAAGCCCAGAAACATACACTGTCCCAAAGCCCAGAAACCTACACTGTCTCCCAGCCCAGAAACCTACCGACCCCCCAGGTCAGAAACCTACTTTGACACCCCCAACCCAGAAAACTACCCAACCCCCCAGCCCAGAAAACTACCCCTGAGCCAACCAGAAAATTACGCCTGAATCCAGCCAAGAAAAGTACCACGATCCCCAACCCAGAAAATTACCCCAACCCAGCAGCCCAGAAAACTACTTTGACCCAACAGCCAAGAAAACTCCCCGACCCCCAGCCCTGAAAACTACCCCTGACCCATACAGAAAAGTACCCCTGACTCCTCAGCCCAGAAAAGTACCCCGGACCCCACAGCCCACAAAAGTGCCCCTGACCCCAGCCCAGAAAAGTACCTCTGACAACCCCAGCCCAGAAAAGTACCCTTGACACCCAGGCCAGAAAACTACCACTGACCCCAGCCCAGAAAACTACCCCTGACCCCCAGTCCAGAAAAGTACCCCTGACAACCTTTAAGCCCAGAAAACCACCCTGACTCCCTACCCAGCCCAGAAAACTACCCCGACCCTCTACCCAGCCCAGAAAACTATTACTGACCCACCCCCACCCCCACACCAGAAAATGACCCCAGATCCCCTAAGCCCAGAAAACTAACCTGACCCCCTACCTGTCACATAATTGAGAAAACAACCCCAGACCCCCTAAACCCAGGAAACTACCCCTACCCAGCTCGGAAAACTACCCGACCCCCCCACCCAGCCCAATAAACTACCCTGACGCCCAAGCCCAGAAAAGTACACAGCCCTCTGTCCAGAAACCTACCCTGTCCCTCAGCCCAGAAAACTACCCCGACCCCCCCAGTCCAGAAACCTACTTCAACCCCCCAGCCAGAAAACTCCCAGACACCCCAGCCAGAAAACTACCCCAGACCTCTTAAGCCTATAAAACTACCCTGACCCCTCTACCTACCCCATACTTCAGAAAACGACCCTGTCCCCAGCCCAGAAAATTACCCGACACCCCCAGCTGAGAAAACTACTTCGACCCCCACAGCCCTGAAAACTACCTCTGACCCATCCAGAAAAGTACCCCTGACACCCCCAGCCCAGAAAACTAAATGACACCCCAGCCCAGAAAACTACCCCTGACACCCCAAGCCCAGAAAACTACCCCTGACACCCCAACCCAGAAAGTACCCCTGACCCCCACAGCCCAGAAAACTACCCCTGACCCCCAGCCCAGAAAACTACGCCTGACCCCATACAGAAAACTACCCCTGACCCCCGGCTCAGAAAACTACCCCTGACCCACCCACCCAGAAAACTATCCCTGACCCACCCACCCAGAAAACTACCCCTGACCCTCCCTGCCCAGAAATGTGCCCCTGGCAACCCCTAAGCCCGGAAAACTACTGTGACCCCCTACCCAGCACAGAAAATTACCCCTGACCTACCCCCACACCATAAAATGACGCCAGATCCCCTAAGCCCAGAAAACTACCCTGACAGCCACCACATAATTGAGAAAACAACCCCAGACACCCTAAACCCAGGAAACTACCCCTACCCAGCCTGGAAAACAACCTGACGCCCCCACCCAGCCCAGAAAATTACCCTGACCCCTGCCCAGAAAACTACCTGACCCCCTAGCCCAGACAAGTACACGGCCCCCTGCCCAGCAACCTACCCTGTCCCCCAGCCCAGTAAACTACCCTGACCCCCCAGCCCTGAAAACTAAGCTGACCCCCCAGCCCAGAAGACTACCCCTGACCCATCCAGAAAACTACCCCTGACCCCCAGCACAGAAAACTACCCTTGACCCCACCCAGAAAACTACCCCTGACCCCCAGCCCAGAAAACTACCCCCGGCAACCCCTAAGCCCAGAAAACTACCCTGACCCCCTACCCAGCCCTGAAAACTACCTGACCCTCTACCCAGCCCAGAAAGGTACCCTGACCCCCCTACCACATAATTCAGATAACAACCCCAGACCCCCTAAACCCAGGAATCTACCCCTACCCAGCCCAGAAAACTACCCTGCCCCTGCCCAGAAAACTACCCGACCCACTAGCACAGAAAAGTACACGCCCCCCCTGCCCAGAAACCTACCCCTGTCCCAAAGCCCAGAAACCTACACTTTCTCCCAGCCCAGAAAACTATCCGACTCCCCAGGCCAGAAACCTACTTCGACACCCCCAACCCAGAAACCTACCCAACCCCCCAGCCCAGAAAACTACCCCTGAGCCATCTAGAAAAGTACACCTGAATCCAGCCAAGAAAAGTACCCCGATCCCCAAATCAGAAAATTACCCCGACCCCGCAGCCCAGAAAATTATTTTGACCCAACAGCCATGAAAACTCCCCGACCGCCAGCCCTGAAAACTACCCCTGACCCATACAGAAAAGTACCCATGACTCCCCAGCCCAGAAAAGTACCCCGGACCCCTGAGCCCAGAAAAGTGCCCCTGACCCCAGCCCAGAAAAGTACCTCTGAAAACCCCAGCCCAGAAAACTACCCCTGACACCCAGCCCGGAAAACTACCCCTGACACCCAGGCCAGAAAACTACCCCTGACCCCCAGTCCAGAATAGTACCCCCGACAACCTCTAAGCCCAGAAAACCACCCCGACTCACTACCCAGCCCAGAAAACTACCCCGACCCTCTACCCAGCCCAGAAAACTACCCCTGACCCACCCCCACACCAGAAAACGACCCCAGATCCCCTAAACCCAGAAAACTAACCTGACCCCCTACCTGTCACATAATTGAGGAAACAACCCCAGACCCCCTAAACCCAGGAAACTACCCCTACCCAGCACTGAAAACTACCCGACCCCCCCCCCCCTACCCAGCCCAGAAAACTACCCTGATGCCCTAGCCCAGAAAAGTACACGGCCCTCTGCCCAGAAACCTACCCTGTCCCCCAGCCCAGAAAACTACCCCGACCCCCCCAGTCCAGAAACCTACTTCGACCCCCCAGCCAGAAAACTCCCTGACACCCCAGCCAGAAAACTACCCCAGACCTCCTAAGCCTATAAAACTACCCTGACCCCTCTACCTACCCCATACTTCAGAAAACGACACCCCCAGCCGAGAAAACTACTTCGACCCCCACAGCCATGAAAACTACCCCTCACCCATCCAGAAAAGTACCCCTGACACCCCCAGCCCAGAAAACTACATGACACCCCAAGCCCAGAAAACTACCCCTGACACCCCAACCCAGAAACTACCCCTGACCCCCACAGCCCAGAAAACTACCCCTGACCCCCACAGCCCAGAAAACTACCCCTGACCCCATCCAGAAAACTACCCCTGACCCCCAGCTCAGAAAACTACCCTGACCCACCCACCCAGAAAACTACCCCGACCCACCCACCCAGAAAACTACCCCTGACCATCCCAGCCCAGAAATGCACCCTTGGCAACCCCTAAGCCCAGAAAACTACTGTGACCCCCTACCCAGCCCGGAAAACTACCACAAACCACTACCCAGCCCAGAAAACTACCCCTGGCCCATCCCCACACCAGAAAACGACCCCAGATCCCCTAAGCCCAGAAAACTATTCTGACCCCCACCACATAATTCAGAAAACTACCCCAGACCCCCTAAACCCAGGAAACTACCCCTACCCAGCCAGGAAACCTACCTGAACCCCCCTACACAGCCCAGAAAACTACCCTGTCCCACGCCCAGAAATTTACCCGACCCACTAGCCCAGAAAAGTACACGCCCCCTGCCCAGAAAGCTGCCCTGTCCCCTAGCCCAGAAAACTACCCCCCCAGCCAGAAACCTACTTCGACCCCCAGCCCAGAAAAGTCCCCGACCCCCCAGCCCAGAAAACTACTCTTGAACCCCAGTCCAGAAAACTACCCCTGACCCCCAGCCCAGAAATCTACCCCTGAACCCAAGCTCAATAAACTACCCCTGACCCCCCACCCAGAAAACTACCCCTGACCCCCTATGCAGCCCAGAAAACTACCCCGACCCTCTACCCAGCCCAGAAAACTACCCGACCCACCCCCACACCAGAAAACTACCCTAGATCCCCTAAGCCCAGAAAACTACCCTGACCCCCTACCACATAATTGAAGAAACAACCCCAGACCCCCTAAACCCAGGACACTACCCCTACCCAGCCCGAAAAACTACCCGACACCCCCTACCCAGGCCCAGAAAACTACCTTGACCCCGCCCAGAAAACTACCTGACCCCCTAGCCCAGAAAAGTATACGCCCCCTGCCCAGAAGCCAACCCTGTCCCCCAGCCCAGAAAACTACCCTGACCCCCCCCCCAGGCCAGACACCTACTTCGACCCCCCCAGCCCAGAAAACTCCCAGACCCCCCCCAGCCCCAAAAACTACCCCTGACTCATCCAGAAGACTATCCATGACCCCAGCACAGAAAACTATCCTTGACCCCCAGCCCAGAAAACTACCCCTCACCCCAGCACAGAAAACTACCCCTGACCCCCCCACCCAGAAAATGACCCCTGACCCGCCCCCAGGCCAGAAAAGTACCCCCGGCAACCTCTAAGCCCAGAAAACTACCCTGACCCCCTACCCAGCCCGGAATACCCCTGACCGACCCCTACACCATAAAACGACCCCAGATCCCCTAAGCCCAGAAAACTACCCTGACCCCCCTACCACATAATTGAGAAAACAACCCCAGACCACCTAAACCCAGGAAACCACCCCTACCCTGCCCGGAAAACTACCCGACCCCCCTACCCAGCCCAGAAAACTACCCTGACCCCCCCCTAGCCCAGAATAGTACATGGCCCCCTGCCCAGAATCCTTCATGGCCCGTGGTGCCCCAGTGAGAGCGGGTCCCCCGAGAGGGACTCCCCCGTTAACCATGAGCCGTGAGAGGCTCCACCGTGTCCCAGTACCCCTGAGCCCCAAGAGGCTCCACATTGGTCCCTGGTCCTATGAGCCTGCAAGGCTCCGCCCACCATTTTGTTCTCGAGCCCCGAGATGGCTCCCACGTGGCCCTGGCCCCTTGGGCGCATTCCCAGCTTCTTTGTCTCCGAGCCTGCGAAGCTCCAACGTGATGCCCCCATCATCTACGGCTGCCCAGCACTTCGTGGGCAGCCGCCACGTTTAGGTTTAGTGTAGGCTACCGGCAGCCTCTCCGGACATCGAGACTTTGGGCGTCCTAGCCCCCGAAGGCCAGTTGGCCTGGTGAAAGTACTAGCTCAATGTTAAACTGTGCTCCTTGAGAGTTATTCTGTGTTTCCTTCCTACAGGTACGTCTGTGGTGTTATGTACCTTGCCATTCCTTTCCCCCTGTATAACCTTGCCTCATGTATGTGATTCCTGGTCAGAGTGGGTTCCCAGTTGATATGTCTACACCTGGCAGGGGCCCCTTGGCCCTGCCCTGTACCTTTTTCCCTTGTAACCCCTGCCGTGCCCCTGGCACATTGTAAAGTGTATGTTCCTATGTGTCCTTCCTAATACAAAGACTATTTGCATATATACTTGGTGTGGAGTTCCTTTTGTGGGAGGCCCTGGTCGTTGTTGTTGGTGGGTGCGTGCGCAAATGCTTCACACATGTCCTCCGAGATAGGCCTGACTGCTCGCGCCGCGTTACCTAGAGGGTGAGCAGGGGTTGACTTTACATAGGAGTGGCGGTCTCTGACTGGCTGTGGCGCAAGCCCTGGCCGGCCGGGGGTCCCATTTCCTACAACCCCCAGCCCAGAAAACTACCCCTGACCCCCAGCCCAGAAATCTACCCCTGACCCCCAGCTCAATAAACTACCCCTGACCCCCCCACCCACAAAACTACCCCTAACCCCCAGCCCAGAAAAGTAACCCCAGCTACCCCTAAGCCCAGAAAAATACCACGACCCCCTACGCAGCCCAGAAAACTACCCCGACCATCTACCCCTGACCCCCAGCCCAGAAAACTAACCTAGACCCGCCCCCACACCAGAAAACGACCCCAGATCCCCTAAGCCCAGAAAACTACCCTGACCCCTAATACATAATTCAGGAAACAACCCCAGACCCGCTAAACCCAGGAAACTACCCCTACCAAGCCCGGAAAACTAGCAGACCCCCCCTACTCAGCACAGAAAATGACCTTGACCCCCGCCCAGAAAACTACCCGACCCCGTAGCCCAGAAAAGTACATTGCACCTTGCCCAGAAACCTACCCTGTCCCCCAGCCCAGAAAACTACCCTGACCCCCCCAGCCCAGACACCTACTTCGACGCCCTAGCCCAGAAGTCTCCCAGACCCCTCCAGCCCTGAAAGCTACCCCTGACCCATCCAGAAAAGTATCCATGACCCCCAGCACAGAAAATTCCCCATCACCCCCAGCTCAGAAAATTACCCCTGACCCCCATCCCAGAAAACTACCCCTAACCCCCAGCTCAATAAACTACCCCTGACCCCCCACCCAGAAAACTAACCCTGACCCCCCAGCCCAGAAAAGTACCCCCGGCCACCCCTAAGCCCAGAAAACTACCCTGACCCCCTACCCAGCCCTGAAAACTACCCCTGACCCACCCCCACACCATAAAACAACCCCAGATCCCCTAAGCCCAGAAAACTACCCTGACCCCTCCTACCACATAATTGAGAAAACAACCCCAGACCCCCTAAACCCAGGAAACTACCCCTACCCAGCCCGGGAAACTACCCAAACTTCCCTACACAGCCCAGAAAACTACCCTGACTGATGCCCAGAAAACTACCCAACCCCCTAACCCAGAAAAGTACATGGCCTCCTAGCCCAGAAACCTACCCTGTCCCCCAGCCCAGAAAACTACCCCAACCCCCCCAGGCCAGAAACCTTCTTCGACCTCCCCAGCCCAAAAAACTCCCCGACCCCCCAGCCCAGAAAACTACCCCTGACCCCTAGCCCAGAAAACTGCCCGTGACCCCCAGCCCAGAAAACTACCCCTGACCCCCAGCCCAGAAATCTACCCCTGACCCCCAGCTCAATAAACTACTCCTGACCCCCCCCACCCACAAAACCACCCCTAACTCCAGCCCAGAAAAGTACCCCCGGCAACCCCTAAGCCCAGAAAACTACCCTGACCCCCTACGCAGCCCAGAAAACTACCCTGACCATCTACCCAGCCCAGAAAACTACCCTAGACCCACCCCCACACCAAAAACCGACCCCAGATCCCCTAAGCCCAGAAAACTACCCTGATCCCCTAACACATAATTGAGGAAATAACCCCAGACCCCCTAAACCCAGGAAACTACCACTACCAAGCCCAGAAAACTAGCGGACCCCCCCTACGCAGCCCAGAAAATGACCTTGACCCCCGCTCAGAAAACTACCCAACCCCCTAGCCCAGAAAAGTACATTGCCCCTTGCCCAGAAACCTACCCTGTACCCCAGCCCAGAAAACTGCCCTGACCCCCCCCAGCCCAGACACCTACTTCGACCCCCTAGCCCAGGAAACTCCCCGACTCCTCCAGCTCAGAAAGCTACCCCTGACCCATCCAGAAAACTATCCATGACCCACGGCACAGAAAATTCCCCATCACCCCCAGCTCAGAAAACTACCCCCGACCCCCAGCCCAGAAAACTACCCCTAACCCCCAGCTCAATAAACTACCCCTGACCCCCCACCCAGAAAACTACCCCTGACCCCCCAGCCCAGAAAAGTACCCCCGGCAACCCCTAAGCCCAGAAAACTACCCTGACCCCCTACCCAGCCCTGAAAACTACACCAACCCTCTACCCAGCCCAGAAAACTACCCCTGACCCACCCCCACACCACAAAACAACCCCAGATCCCCTAAGCCCAGAAAACTACCCTGACCCCTCCTACCACATAATTGAGAAAACAACCCCAGATCCCCTAAACCCAGGAAACTACCCCTACCCAGCCCGGAAAACTGCCCGACCCCCCTACCTAATAATAATAATTCTGAGTTTATACAGCGCCTGGTTACACTTGCCAGTGTGTCCCCGCGCTATTCAGTGGCCCCAGCAATCCCCAAATACAGCTCCCAAACCTACCGCCATCTAACACCTTGGGAACAAATATGTTTTAAGTTCCCTACGAAAGACAGCCTCCGTGGGCTCCATACGGAGTCTGAGGGGAAGAGTATTCCATCTGCGAGCCGCCAAAAGGTGGAAAGATCTACCACCCATTCTGGCCCTACTGGTCTTTGGGATGCACATTAAGCCAGCACCCTGAGACCGTAGAGGCTGAGTGGGCTTGTACGGAGTAAGCAAGTTCCGCAGGAAGCTCGGACCATTCCCCTGAGCAATCCGATGACTAATACAGAGGGCTTTAAAATGGATGCGCTCCCTGATCGGCAACCAGTGCAACATCTCCAAGGCCTTTTTGGAGGGAGATCTTCTGGGCAGCATCAATACCAGGCGTGCGGCAGCATTCTGAATATGCTGCAGTCGCTGGAGACATCTCGCATTTGCTCCCAAGTATAGGGCATTCCCATAGTCCAGCCTGGAAGTAACCAGGGCATGGACCAGGGCCCTCCTAGCTGACAATGGGAGCAAATCGAGCGTCTTCCTCAGACTGCGAAGAATGCCAAAGCAAGTTCCGGCCACACGTCTAGTATGATACTCAAAAGAGATTTCCGAGTCAATCCAAATGCAGAGGTTCTTAATCTGATCCTTAGGTACAGGTAGGGAGCCCAGGGTTTGAGGACACCATGCAGATGTCCAAACAGAAGGAGACTTGCCTACAATTAACACCTCTGTCTTGTCCCCATTTAATCTGAGACAGTTATTCGACATCCAGCTGGCCAGGTCCTAAAGACAAGACGCAAACCTGCTGGCTGCATGCTCAGCTGGCTGTGACAGAGCCACAACCAGCTGCGTGTCATCAGCATATGTCACCACATCCACCCCATGTTTCTCCGTGATCAATACCACCGGAGCAACATAAAGGTTCAATAGGGTGGGGCTCAGACTAGAACCCTGAGGGACTCCCTAGTTCAGGGCAATAGCCTTTGAGCTATAAGGCCCCTGCTCAACACAAAAACTACGTTTGTGGAGGAAGGATTCCAGCCATTGCCAAGCCTTCCCAACCACTCCGCCCTTCCTCAGACACTGTAGCAGAGTGTAATGTGCCACAGTGTCGAACGCGGCACTGAGGTCCAAAAGAATCAGTGCCGCTGTCTGACCCTCATCCGCATGTTTCCGCAACATCTCCGTGGAGAAGAGTAACGCCGACTCCGTAGAATGGAAGGCACGGAAACCTGCCTGAGTGGAATGTAGAAGTCGGTGAGTTTTAATATGTGCCGAGAGTTGTTCATTGACCAATTTTTCCGCTATTTTAGCAAACTAGGGAAGGAGTGAAATAGACCGTAGGTTACTCAATTGAGTTATGCTAATCTGAGGTTTCTTCTTAAGAGGAAGCACCACAGCTTGTTTCCAAACTGTCGGTACCCTACCAGATTAAAAAAACAATGTAAGAAGATGCCTAATTTACGGCGCTAGCGTCTCAATGTTGCCTCTTAAAAATTTAACTGGAGCCGGATCTCTGGGAGACCCAGATTTTACACCTCCAGCTACTGTAATCAGTAGGTCCTCATCCTGGACCGCAAACGCACACAAACTATCCGTTTCCAGAGGTCCCTCCCCCGGCGGCTCTTTGCCACCGGAACCGCCCTAGCCTCAATAGGAAAAGTAGAGTAAATATTCTGCACCTTATTGTGGAAAAAATCGGCTATCTGATTGCAGGTTTGCACAGAGGCCACCACTTGTTCTCCAATTGATGCCAGTGAGGATATCTCTTTGTAGACCACAAAAATTTCCTTAGCAGAGCTATCTGCCTTGTCAATTTGCTCAGTGTAATAAGCTGAGCGAGTTTTTCTTTTCAAGGCATGATACCCTCTAAGACTCAATTTATACGCCCTCTCGTGGTCCGGTAAGTACCCCTTTCTCCAGGTTCTTTCACGACGCTTGCAAGCCGTCTTAGCCATTTTTGAATCGTCATTAAACCAGGCTGCGGATTTAGTTCGCCGCGTGGGTCCCCTGTTAGACCAGGGGGCAGTTTTATCAAGGGCAGGCTTAATGCGAAGGTCCAGTGCTTCACAGGCCCCATCAATGGCTAAGCCAAGTCCTTCCGGTGCCCCCCCCGCACCAAACTGGCCCTGAAATCTCCCGGGCAAAACCTAGCCAATTTCCTCTGCTTTTTAACGGTGCCTCCCCCTTTCCCTGGGTTATTTCCCGTGGAGCACCTAATTTGGAATGGCACCAGAAAATGGTCTGTCCAAACCATTGGTTCGGGGGATCAATTTTAAGAGTGTCCCAATTGCAAAAAATGGGGTCTAGTAGATGTCCGAGCCGATGTGTGGGTAACTCAGATTTTAATGCTAATTGCAGGGTTAGCAAAACGTGACAAACCTCTTGGGCCAAGATATTCGAGGCATCATCGAAATGCAAATGAAAATCTCCTAGCAGTAGAAATTTCTCATAACGCATAGCAGGGGGCAATCGCTTATGTATGAGGAACTACCCCTGACGCCCACAGCCCGGAAAACTACCCCTGACTCCCAGCCCAGAAAACTACCCTTGACCCCTAGCCCAGAAAACTACCCTGAACCCCCTAGCCCAGAAAAGTACACATCCCCCTGCCCAGAAACCTAACCTGTCCCCCAGCCCAGAAAACTACCCGACCACCCAGGCCAGAAACCTACTTTGACCCCCCGAGCCCAGAAAACTCCCCGACACCCCAGCCAGAAAACTTACCCAGACCCCCTAAGCCCATAAAATACCCTAACCCCTCTACCTACCCCATAATTGAGAAAACTACCCTGTCCCCAGCCCAGAAAATTGCCCCAACCCCCCAGCGCAGAAAACTACTTTGACCCCCCAGCCATGAAAACTACCCGACCCCCCAGCCCTGAAAACTACCGCTGACCCATCCAGAAAAGTATCCCTGACCCCCCAGTCCAGAAAAGTACCCCTGACACCCCAGGCCCAGAAAACTACACAACACCCCATCCCAGAAAACTACCCCTGACACCCCAAGCCCCGAAAAGTACCCCTGACACCCCAACCCAGAAACTACCCATGACGCCCACAGCCCAGAAAAATACCCCTGACCCCCAGCATAGAAAACTACCCTTGACCCCCATCCCAGAAAACTACCCCTGACCCCCAGCACAGAAAACTACCCTTGACCCCCAGCCCAGAAAACTACCACTGACCCCAACCCAGAAAAGTACCCCTGACCCCTAGCTCAATAAACTACCCCTGACCCCCCACCTAAAAAACAACCCCTGACCCCCCACCCAAATAACTACCCCTGACCCCCAGCCCAGAAAAGTACCCCGGCAACCCCTAAGCCCAGAAAACTACCCAGACCCCCCTACCACATGATTCAGAAACCCCCAAACCCCCTAAACCCAGCAAACTACCCCTACCCAGCCCAGAAAACTACCCGACCCCCCTACCCAGCCCAGAAAACTACCCCTGACCACCCAGTCCAGAAAACTACCCCATAACCCCTAGCCCAGAAAACTACTCCTACCCAACAGCCCAGAAACCTATTCCTACCCCCAGCCCAGAAAACTACCCCTGACCCCCCAAGCCCAGAAAACGATCCCTGACCCCCTAGCCCAGAAAACTAACCCTGACCCTCAGCCCAGAAAACTACTCCTGACCCCAGCCAAGAAAACTACCCCAAACCCCCCAAGCCCAGAAAACGAGCCCTGACCCCCAGCCCAGAAAACTAACCCTGACCCCCAGCCCAGAAAACTACCCCAGACCCCCAGCCCCGAAAACTACCACTGACCCCCGACACAGAAAATTACCCCTGACCCCAGCCCAGAAAAATACTCCTAACCCCCAGCTCAGAAAACTACCCCTGACCCCCCACCCAGGAAACTACCCCTGACCCACCCCCACACCATAAAATGACCCCAGATCCCCTAAGCCGAGAGAACTACCATGTCCCCCCTACCACATAATTTAGAAAACAACTCCAGACGCCCTAAACCCAGGAAATTAGCCCTACCAAGCCCGGAAAACGACCCAACCCCCCCACCCAGCCGAGAAAACTACCCTGATCCCCACCCAGAAAACTACCCAACCCCCTAGCCCAGAAAAGTATACGGCCCCCTGCCCAGAAGCCAACCCTGTCCCCCAGCCCAGAAAACTACCCTGACCCCCCCCCCCCCCCCCCCCAGGCCAGACACCTACTTCGACCACCCCAGCCCAGAAAACTCCCAGACCCCCCCAGCCCCGAAAACTACCCCATACTCATCCAGAAGACTATCCATGACCCCAGCACAGAAAACTACCCTTGACCCCCAGCCCAGAAAACTACCCCTCACCCCAGCACAGAAAACTACCCCTGACCCCCAGCTCAATAAACTACCCCTGAACCCCCACCCAGAAAACGACCCCTGACCCGCCCCCAGGCCAGAAAAGTAACCCCTAAGCCCAGAAAACTACCCTGACTCCCCCCCCTAGCCCAGAAAAGTACACGGCCCCTGCCCAGAAACCTTCCCTGTCCGCCAGCCCAGAAAACTATCCCGACCCCTCCAGCCCTGAAAACGACCCCAGACCTATCCAGAAAAGTAACCCTGACACCCCCAGTCCAGAAAATTACGTGACACCCCCAGCCCAAAAAACTACCTCTGACACCCCAAGCCCAGAAAACTATCCCTGACACCCCAACCCAGAAACTTCCCCTGACCCCCACAGCCCGAAAAACTACCCCTGACCCCCACAGCACAAAAAACTACCCCTGACAACCAGCCCAGAAAACGACCCCAGATCCCCTAAGCCCAGAAAACTACCCTGACCCCCTAACACATAATTGAGGAAACAACCCCAGACCCACTAAACCCAGGAAACTACCCCTACGAAGGCCGGAAAACTAGCGGACCCCCTACTCAGCCCAGAAAGTGACCCTGACCCCCGCCCAGAAAACTACCCGACCCCCTTGCCCAGAAAAGTACATTGCCCCTTGCCCAGAAACCTACCCTGTCCCCCAGCCCAGAAAACTACCCTGACCCCCACCAGGCCAGACACTTACTTTGACCTCCCCAGCCCAGACAACTCCCAGACCCACCCAGCCCAGAAAACTACCCCTGACTCATCCAGAAGACTATCCATGACCCCAGCACAGAAAACTACCCTTGCCCCCCAGCCCAGAAAACTACCCCTGACCCCCAGCACAAAGAACTACCCCTGACCCCTCCCACCCAGAAATATACCCCTGACCCTCCCAGCCCAGAAATGTACCCCTGGCAACCCCTAAGCCCAGAAAACTACCCCTGACCCACTCCCCCAAAATATAACGACCCCAGATCCCCTAAGCCCAGAAAACTACCCCCACCCCCCACCACATAATTGAGAAAGCAACCCCAGACCACCTAAACCCAGGAAACCACTCCTACCCTGCCCGGAAAACTACCCAACCCCCCTACCCAACCCAGAAAACTACCCTGACTCCCCCCCTAGCCCAGAAAAGTACACGGCCCCCTGCCCAGAAACCTTCCCTGTCCGCCAGCCCAGAAAACTATCCCGACCCCTCCAGCCCTGAAAACTACCCCAGACCTATCCAGAAAAGTAACCCTGACACCCCCAGTCCAGAAAATTACATGACACCCCCAGCCCAAAAAACTACCTCTGACACCCCAAGCCCAGAAAACTATCCCTGACACCCCAACCCAGAAACTTCCCCTGACCCCCACAGCCCGAAAAACTACCCCTGACCCCCACAGCCCAAAAAACTACCCCTGACAACCAGCCCAGAAAACTACCCTTGACCCCCAGCCCAGAAAACTATCCCTGACCCACAGCTCAAAAAACTAGTCCTGACCCCCCCTCACTCCCCCCCACCCAGAAATATACCCCTGACCCTCCCAGCCCAGAAACCTACTTTGACCCCCTGAGCCCAGAAAACTCCCAGACACCCCAGCCAGAAAACATACCCAGACCCCCTAAGCCCATAAAATACCCTGACCCCTCTACCTACCCCATAATTGAGAAAACTACCCTGTCCCCAGCCCAGAAAATTGCCCCGACCCCCCAGCGCAGAAAACTACTTTGACCCCCCAGCCATGAAAACTACCCGACCCCCCAGCCCTGAAAACTACAGCTGACCCATCCAGAAAAGTATCCCTGACCCCCCAGTCCAGAAAAGTACCCCTGACACCTCAGGCCCAGAAAACTACACAACACCCCCATCCCAGAAAACTACCCCTGACACCCCAAGCCCCGAAAAGTACCCCTGACACCCCAACCCAAACTACCCATGATGCCCACAGCCCAGAAAAATACCCCTGACCCCCAGCACAGAAAACTACCCATGACCCCCTGCCCAGAAAACTACCCCTGACCCCCAGCACAGAAAACTACCCTTGACCCCCAGCCCAGAAAACTACCCCTGACCACAACCCAGAAAAGTACCCCTGACCCCTAGCTCAATAAACTACCCCTGACCCCCCACCTAAAAAACAACCCCTGACCCCCCACCCAAATAACTACCCCTGACCCCCAGCCCAGAAAAGTACCCCGGCAACCCCTAAGCCCAAAAAACTACCCAGACCCCCCTACCACATGATTCAGAAACCCCCAAACCCCCTAAACCCAGCAAACTACCCCTACCCAGCCCAGAAAACTACCCGACCCCCCCTACCCAGCCCAGAAAACTACCCCTGACCACCCAGTCCAGAAAACTACCCCATAACCCCTAGCCCAGAAAACTACTCCTACCCAACAGCCCAGAAACCTATTCCTGCCCCCAGCCCAGAAAACTACCCCTGACCCCCCAAGCCCAGAAAACGATCCCTGACCCCCTAGCCCAGAAAACTAACCCTGACCCTCAGCCCAGAAAACTACTCCTGACCCCCAGCCAAGAAAACTACCCCTGACCCCCCAAGCCCAGAAAACAAGCCCTGACCCCCAGCCCAGAAAACTAACCCTGACCCCCAGCCCAGAAAACTACCCCAGACCCCCAGCCCCGAAAACTACCACTGACCCCCGACACAGAAAATTACCCCTGACCCCAGCCCAGAAAAATACTCCTAACCCCCAGCTCAGAAAACTACCCCTGACCCCCCACCCAGGAAACTACCCCTGACCCACCCCCACACCATAAAATGACCCCAGATCCCCTAAGCCGAGAGAACTACCATGTCCCACCTACCACATAATTTAGAAAACAACTCCAGACACCCTAAACCCAGGAAATTAGCCCTACCAAGCCCGGAAAACGACCCAACCCCCCCACCCAGCCGAGAAAACTACCCTGATCCCCACCCAGAAAACTACCCGACCCCTAGCCCAGAAAAGTATACGGCCCCCTGCCCAGAAGCCAACCCTGTCCCCCAGCCCAGAAAACTACCCTGACCCCCCCCCAGGCCAGACACCTACTTCGACCACCCCAGCCCAGAAAACTCCCAGACCCCCCCAGCCCCGAAAACTACCCCTGACTCATCCAGATGACTATCCATGACCCCAGCACAGAAAACTACCCTTGACCCCCAGCCCAGAAAACTACCCCTCACCCCAGCACAGAAAACTACCCCTGACCCCCAGCTCAATAAACTACCCCTGAACCCCCCACCCAGAAAACGACCCCTGACCCGCCCCCAGGCCAGAAAAGTAACCCCTAAGCCCAGAAAACTACCCTGACCCCTTGCCCAGCCCAGAAAACTACCCCTGACCCACTCCCACACCATAAAACGACCCCAGATCCCCTAAGCCCAGAAAACTACCCTGACCCCCCACCACATAATTGAGAAAACAACCCCAGACCACCTAAACCCAGGAAACCACTCCTACCCTGCCCGGAAAACTACCCGACCCCCCTACCCAGCCCAGAAAACTACCCTGACTCCCCCCCTAGCCCAGAAAAGTACACGGCCCCCTGCCCAGAAACCTTCCCTGTCCGCTAGCCCAGAAAACTATCCCGACCCCTCCAGCCCTGAAAACTACCCCAGACCTATCCAGAAAAGTAACCCTGACACCCCCAGTCCAGAAAATTACGTGACACCCCCAGCCCAAAAAACTACCTCTGACACCCCAAGCCCAGAAAACTATCCCTGACACCCCAACCCAGAAACTTCCCCTGACCCCCACAGCCCGAAAAACTACCCCTGACCCCCACAGCCCAAACAACTACCCCTGACAACCAGCCCAGAAAACTACCCTTGACCCCCAGCCCAGAAAACTATCCCTGACCCACAGCTCAAAAAACTAGTCCTGACCCCCACCCCTCACTCCCCCCCCCACCCAGAAATATACCCCTGACCCTCCCAGCCCAGAAATGTACCCCTGGCAACCCCTAAGCCCAGAAAACTACCGTGACCCCCTACCTTGCCCGGAAAACTACCACGACCCTCTACCCAGCCCAGAAAACTACCCCTGACCGATCCCCACACCAGAAAATGACCCAAGATCCCTTAAGACCAGAAAACTACCCTGACCCCACCACATAATTCAGAAAACTACCCCAGACCCCCTAAACCCAGGAAACTACCCCTACCCAGCCCGGGAAACTACCCAAACTTCCCTACACAGCCCAGAAAACTACCCTGACCCACGCCCAGAAAACTATCCAAACCCCTAACCCAGAAAGGTACACGGCCCCCTAGCCCAAAAACCTACCCTGTCCCCCATCCCAGGAAACTACCCTGACCCCCCCCAGGCCAGAAACCTACTTCAACCTCCCCAGCCCAGAAAACTCCCCGACCACCCAGCCCAGAAAACTACCCCTGACCCCCAGCCCAGAAAACGACCCCGACCCCTAGCCCAGAAATCTACCCCTGACCCCCAGCTCAATAAACTACCCCTGACCCCCACCACACGCAAAACTACCCCTAACCCCCCAGCCCAGAAAAGTACCCCCGGCAACCCCTAAGCCCAGAAAACTACCCTGACCCCCTACGCTGCCCAGAAAACTACCCCGACCATCTACCCAGCCCAGAAAACTACCCTAGACCCACCCCCAAACCAGAAAACGACCCCAGATCCCCTAAGCCCAGAAAACTACCCTGACCCCCTAACACATAATTGAGGAAACAACCCCAGACCCACTAAACCCAGGAAACTACTCCTACGAAGGCTGGAAAACTAGCGGACCCCCTACTCAGCCCAGAAAGTGACCCTGACCCCCGCCCAGAAAACTACCCGACCCCCTTGCCCAGAAAAGTACATTGCCCCTTGCCCAGAAACCTACCCTGTCCCCCAGCCCAGAAAACTACCCTGACCCCCACCAGGCCAGACACTTACTTTGACCCCCCCAGCCCAGACAACTCCCAGACCCACCCAGCCCAGAAAACTACCCCTGACTCATCCAGAAGACTATCCATGACACCAGCACAGAAAACTACCCTTGCCCCCCAGCCCAGGAAACTACCCCTGACCCCCAGCACAGAAAACTACCCCTGACCCCTCCCACCCAGAAATATACCCCTGACCCTCCCAGCCCAGAAATGTACCCCTGGCAACCCCTAAGCCCAGAAATCTACCCCTGACCCACTCCCACACCATAAAACGTCCCCAGATCCCCTAATCCCAGAAAACTACCCTGACCCCCCACCACATAATTGAGAAAGCAACCCCAGACCACCTAAACCCAGGAAACCACTCCTACCCTGCCCGGAAAACTACCCGACCCCCCTACCCAGCCCAGAAAACTACCCTGACTCCCCCCCTAGCCCAGAAAAGTACACGGCCCCCTGCCCAGAAACCTTCCCTGTCCGCAAGCCCAGAAAACTATCCCGACCCCTCCAGCCCTGAAAACTACCCCAGACCTATCCAGAAAAGTAACCCTGACACCCCCAGCACAGAAAATTACGTGACACCCCCAGCCCAGAAAACTACCTCTGACACCCCAAGCCCAAAAAACTACCCCTGACACCCCAACCCAGAAACTTCCTCTGACCCCCACAGCCCAAAAAACTACCCCTGACCCCTACATCCCAGAAAACTACCCCTGACCCACAGCTCAGAAAACTACCCCTGACCCCCCCCCCCCCCCAGAAATATACCCCTGACCCTCCCAGCCCAGAAATGTACCCCTGGCAAACCCTAAGCCCAGAAAAGTACTGTGACCCCCTACCCAGCCCGGAAAACTACCACGACCCTCTAACCAGCCCAGAAAACTACCCCTGACCGATCCCCACACCAGAAAACGACCCAAGATCCCTTAAGCCCAGAAAACTACCCTGACCCCCACCACATAATTCAGAAAACTCCACCAGACCCCCTAAACCCAGGAAACTACCCCTACCCAGCCCGGGAAACTACCCAAACTTTCCTACACAGCCCAGAAAACTACCCTGACCCACGCACAGAAAACTACCTACCCCCTAACCCAGAAAAGTACACAGCCCCCTAGCCCAGAAACCTACCCTGTCCCCCAGCCCAGAAAACTACCCGACTCCCCCAGGCCAGAAACCTACTTCGACCTCCCCAGCCCAAAAAACTCCCCGACCCCCCAGCCCAGAAAACTACCCCTGACCCCCAGCCCAGAAATCTACCCCTGACCCCCAGCTCAAAAAACTACCCCTGACCCCCCCACCCACAAAACTACCCCTAACCCCCAGCCCAGAAAAGTAACCCCAGCAACCCCTAAGTCCAGAAAACTACCCTGACCCCCTACGCAGCCCAGAAAACTACCCCGACCATCTACCCAGCCCAGAAAACTACCCTAGACCCACCCTCACACCAGAAAACGACCCCAGATCCCCTAAGCCCAGAAAACTACCCTGACCCCCTAACACATAATTGAGGAAACAACCCAGACCCCGTAAACCCAGGAAACTACCCCTACCAAGCCCGGAAAACTAGCGGACCCCCCTACTCAGCCCAGAAAATGACCTTGACTCCCGCCCAGAAAACTACCCGACCCCCTAGCCCAGAAAAGTACATTGCCCCTTGCCCAGAAACCTACCCTGTCCCCCAGCCCAGAAAACTACCCTGACCCCCCCAGGCAGACACCTACTTCGACCGCGTAGCCCAGAAAACTCCCTGACCCCTCTAGCCCAGAAAGCTAACCCTGACCCATCCAGAAAACTATCCATGACCCCCAGCACAGAAAATTCCCCATCACCCCCAGCTCAGAAAACTACCCCTGACCCCCAGGCCAGAAAACTACCTCTAACCCCAGCTCAATAAACTACCCCTGACCCCCCACCCAGAAAACTACCTCTGACTCCCCAGCCCAGAAAAGTACCCCCGGCAACCCCTAAGCTCAGAAAACTACCCTGACCCCCTACCCAGCCCTGAAAACTACCCCAACCCTCTACCTAGCCCAGAAAACTACCCCTGACCCACCCCCACACCATAAAACAACCCCAGATCCCCTAAGCCCAGAAAACTACCCTGACCCCTCCTACCACATAATTGAGAAAACAACCCCAGACCCCCTAAACCCAGGAAACTACCCCTACCCAGCCAGGGGAAACTACCCAAACTTCCCTACACAGCCCAGAAAACTACCCTGACCCACGCCCAGAAAACTACCCAACCCCCTAACCCAGAAAAGTACACCGCCCCCTAGCCCAGAAACCTACCCTGTCCCGCAGCCCAGAAAACTACCCCGACCCCCCCAGGCCAGAAACCTACTTCGACCTCCCCAGCCCAAAAAACTCCCCGACCCCCCAGCCCAGAAAACTACCCCTGACCCCCAGCCCAGAAAACAACCCTGACCCCCAGCCCAGAAAACTACCCCTGACCCCCAGCCCAGAAATCTACCCCTGACCCCCAGCTCAATAAACTACCCCTGACCCCCCACCCACAAAACTACCCCTAACCCCCCAGCCCAGAAAAGTACCCCGGCAACCCCTAAACCCAGAAAACTACCCTGACCTCCTACGCAGCCCAGAAAACTACCCCGACCATCTACCCAGCCCAGAAAACTACCCCTGACCCACCCCCACACCATAAAACAACCCCAGATCCCCTAAGCCCAGAAAACTACCCTGACCCCTCCTACCACATAATTGAGAAAACAACCCCAGACCCCCTAAACCCAGGAAACTACCCCTACCCAGCCCGGAAAACTACCCGACCCCCCTACCTAATAATAATAATTCTGAGTTTATACAGCGTCTGGTTACACTTGCCAGTGTGTCCCCGCGCTATACAGTGGCCCCAGCAATCCCCAAATACAGCTCCCAAACCTACCGCCATCTAACACCTTGGGAACAAATATGTTTTAAGTTCCCTACGAAAGACAGCCTCCATGGGCTCCATTCGGAGTCTGAGGGGAAGAGTATTCCATCTGCGAGCCGCCAAAAGGCGGAAAGATCTACCACCCATTCTGGCCCTACTGGTCTTCGGGATGCACATTAAGCCAGCACCCTGAGACCGTAGAAGCCGAGTGGGCTTGTACGGAGTAAGCAAGTTCCGCAGGAAGCTCGGACCATTCCCCTGAGCAATCCGATGACTAATACAGAGGGCTTTAAAATGGATGCGCTCCCTGATCGGCAACCAGTGCAACATCTCTAAGGCCTTTTTGGAGGGAGATCTTCTGGGCAGCATCAATACCAGGCGTGCAGCAGCATTCTGAATATGCTGCAGTCGCTGGAGACATCTCGCATTTGCTCCCAAGTATAGGGCATTCCCATAGTCCAGCCTGGAAGTAACCAGGGCCCTCCTAGCTGACAATGGGAGCAAATTGAGCGTCTTCCTCAGACTGCGAAGAATGCCAAAGCAAGTTCCGGCCACACGTCTAGCATGATACTCAAAAGAGATTTCCGAGTCAATCCAAATGCCGAGGTTCTTAACCTGATCCTTAGGTACAGGTAGGGAGCCACAACAAGCTGCGTGTCATCAGCATATGTCACTACATCCACCCCATGTTTCTCCGTGATCAATGCCACCGGAGCAACATAAAGGTTCAATAGGGTGGGGCTCAGACTAGAACCCTGCGGGACTCCCTGGTTCAGGGCATTAGCCTTTGACCTATAAGGCCCCTGCTCAACACAAAAACTACGTTTGTGGAGGAAGGATTCCAGCCATTGCCAAGCCTTCCCAACCACTCCGCCCTTCCTCAGACACTGTAGCAGAGTGTGATGTGCCACAGTGTTGAACGCTGCACTGAGGTCCAAAAGAATCAGTGCCGTTGTCTGACCCTCATCCGCATGTTTCCGCAACATCTCCGTGGAGAAGAGTAAAGCCGACTCCGTAAAATGGAGGGCACGGAAACCTGCCTGAGTGGAATGTAGAAGTCGTGAGTTTTAAAATGTGCCGAGAGTTGTTGATTGACCAATTTTTCCGCTATTTTAGCAAAATAGGGAAGGAGTGAAATAGACCGTAGGTTACTCAATTGAGTTATGCTAATCTGAGGTTTCTTCTTAAGAGGAAGCACCACAGCTAGTTTCCAAACTGTCGTTACCCCACCAGATTCAAAAGACAATGTAAGAAGATGCCTAATGTACAGCGCTAGCGTCTCAATGTTGCCTCTTAACATTTTAGCTGGAGCCGGATCTCTGAGAGAGCCAGATTTTACACCTCCAGCTACTTTAATCAGTAGGTCCTCATCCGGGACCGTAAACGCACACAAACTATCAGTTTCCGGAGGTCCCTCCCCTGGCGGCTCTTTGCCACCGGAACAGGCCCTAGCCTAAATAGGAAAACTAGAGTAAATATTCTGCACCTTATTGTGGAAAAAATCGGCTATCTGATTGCAGGTTTGCACAGAGGCCACCACTTGTTCTCCAATTGATGCCAGTGAGGATATCTCTTTGTAGACCACAAAAAGTTCCTTAGCAGAGCTATCTGCCTTGTCAATTTGCTCAGTGTAATAAGCTGAGCGAGTTTTTCTTATCAAGGCATGATACCCTCTAAGACTCAATTTATACGCCCTCTCGTGGTCCGGTAAGTATCCCTTTCTCCAGGTTCTTTCACGACACTTGCAAGCCGTCTTAGCCATTTTTGAATCGTCATTAAACCAGGCTGCGGATTTAGTTCGCCGCGTGGGTCCCCTGTTAGACCATGGGGCAGTTTTATCAAGGACAGGCTTAATGCGAAGGTCCAGTGCTTCACAGGCCCCATCAATGGCTAAGCCAAGTCCTTCCGGTGGCCCCCCCCGCACCAAACTGGCCCTGAAATCTCCCGGGGAAAACCTAGCCCATTTCCTCTGCTTTTTAACGGTGCCTCCCCCTTTCCCTGGGTTATTTCCTGTGGAGCACCTAATTTGGAATCGCACCAGAAAATGGTCTGTCCAAACCATTGGTTCGGGGGATCAATTTTAAGAGTGTCCCAATTGCAAAAAATGGGGTCTAGTAGATGTCCGAGCCGATGTGTGGGTAACTCAGATTTTAATGCTAATTGCAGGGTTAGCAAATCGTGACAAAGCTCTTGGGCCAAGATATTCGAGGCATCATTGAAATGCAAATTCAAATCTCCTAGCAGTGGAAATTTCTCATAACGCATAGCAGGGGGCAATATATTATGTATGAGGAACTACCCCTGACGCCCACAGCCCAGAAAACTACCCCTGACCCCCAGCCCAACAAACTACCCTTGACCCCTAGCCCAGAAAACTACCCTTGACCCCTAGCCCAGAACTCTACCCTGAACCCCCTTACCCAGAAAAGTACATGGCCCCCTGCCCAGAAACCTAACCTGTCCCCCAGCCCAGAAAACTACCCCGACCCCCCCAGGCCAGAAACCTACTTTGACCCCCTGAGCCCAGAAAACTCCCAGACACCCCAGCCAGAAAACTAACCCAGACCCCCTAAGCCCATAAAATACCCTGACCCCTCTACCTACCCCATAATTGAGAAAACTACCCTGTCCCCAGCCCAGAAAATTGCCCCGACCCCCGCAGCGCAGAAAACTACTTTCACCCCCCAGCCATGAAAACTACCCGACCCCCCAGCCCTGAAAACTACCGCTGACCCATCCAGAAAAGTATCCCTGACCCGCCAGTCCAGAAAAGTACCCCTGACACCCCCAGCCCAGAAAACTACGCAACACACCCATCCCAGAACACTATCCCTGACACCCCAAGCCCCGAAAAGTACCCCTGACACCCCAACCCAGAAACTACCCATGACGCCCACAGCCCAGAAAACTACCCCTGACCCCAGCACAGAAAACTACCCTTGACCCCCAGCCCAGAAAAGTACCCCTGACCCCCAACCCAAAAAACAACCCCTGACCCCCCCACCCAAAGAACTACCCCTGACCCCCAGCCAAGAAAAGTACCCCGGCAACCCCTAAGCCCAGAAAACTACCCAGACCCCCCCTACCACATGATTCAGAAACCCCTAAACCCAGCAAACTACCCCTACCCAGCCCAGAAAACTACCTGACCCCCCTACCCAGCACAGAAAACTACCCCTGACCCCTAGCTCAATAAACTACCCCTGACCCCCCACCCAAAAAACAACCCCTGACCCCCCCACCCAAAGAACTACCCCTGACCCCCAGCCAAGAAAAGTACCCCGGCAACCCCTAAGCCCAGAAAACTACCCAGACCCCCCCTACCACATGATTCAGAAACTCCTAAACCCAGCAAACTACCCCTACCCAGCCCAGAAAACTACCTGACCCCCCTACCCAGCCCAGAAAACTACCCCTGACCACCCAGCCCAGAAAACTACACCTGAACCCCTAGCCCAGAAAACTACTCCTACCCAACAGCCCAGAAACCTACTCCTGACCCCAGCCCAGAAAAATACTCCTAACCCCCAGCTCAGAAAACTATCCCTGACCCCCAACCCAGAAAACTACCCCTGACCCACCCCCACACCATAAAACGACCCCAGATCCCCTAAGCCCAGAGAACTACCATGAGCCCCTGCCACATAATTTAGAAAACAACCCCAGACGCCCTAAACCCAGGAAATTAGCCCTACCCAGCCCGGAAAACTACCCAACCCCCCCACCCAGCCGAGAAAACTACCCTGATCCCCACCCAGAAAACTACCTGTCCCCCTAGCCCAGAAAAGTACATGGCCCCCTGCCCAGAAACCTACCCGGTCTCCCAGCCTAGAACACTACCCTGACCCCCCCCAGGCCAGACACCTACTTCGACCCCCCAGCCCAGAAAACTCCCTGACCCCCCAGCCCAGAAAACTACCCCTGACCCACCCCCACACCATAAAATGACCCCAGATCCCCTAAGCCCAGAAAACTACCCTGACCCCCTACCACATGATTCAGAAAACAACCCCAAACACCCTAAACCCAGCAAACTACCCCTACCCAGCCCGGAAAACTGTGGAGAAGTGTGGCTCAATGGTTAGAGGAGGCATACCCGGAAGCTGAGGTCAGACCCGGGACCAGGGTTCAATTCCCGACGCGGCAGGGTCTGAGCCCAAGTGTCCACGGACTCGATAATTCTCACTTCGGTGCCTACTTGAATCATGGGTTCACACTCTGCAACTCTGGGCAATAGCTTGCTTAATCTCCACTACGGCCCCCCGCGGCGGGATGCCTGGCTTTCACCTTGGGGATGCCCAGTACGGGTTATCTCACAGGGAAAAGCCAGGACGGGTTCCCAATGCAAGCGCCGGGACACCCCGTTGGGGTAGCTGTGCGCTATATAAGATACACTAAAAAAAAAAAAAAACTATCTGACCCCCCCCTACCCAGCCCAGGAAAACTACCCCTGACCACCCAACCCAGAAAACTACCCATGAACCCCCAGCCCAGAAACTACTCCTACCCAACAGCCCAGAAACCTACCCTTGACCCCAGCCCAGAAAACTACCCCTGACCCCCACCCAGAAAACTACCCTGACCCACCACCCCCACACCATAAATTGACCCCAGATCCCCTAAGCCCAGAAAACTACCCTGACCCCCCACCCAGAAAACTACCCCTGACCCACCCCCACACCATAAAACGACCCCAGACCCCCTAAGCCCAGAGAACTACCATGACCCCCCTACCACATAATTTAGAAAACAACCCCAGACCCCTAAACACAGGAAATTACCCCTACCCAGCCCGGAAAACTTAAGGCCGAGAAAACTACCCTTATCCCCACCCAGAAAACTACCCGTCCCCCTAGCCCAGAATAGTACATGGCCCCCTGCCCAGAAACCTACCCGGTCCCCCAGCCCAGAACACTACCCGACCCCACCCCGGCCAGACACCTACTTCGACCCCCCAGCCCAGAAAACTCCCAGATCCCCTAAGCCTAGAAAACTACCCTGACCCCCCCCTACCACATGATTCAGAAAACAACACCAAACACCCTAAACCCAGCAAACTACCCCTACCCAGCCCAGAAAACTACCTGCCCCCCCTACCCAGCCCAGAAAACTACCCCTGACCACCCAGCCCAGAAAACTACCCCTGAACCCCCAGCCCAGAAAACTACTCCTACCCAACAGCCCAGAAACCTACTCCTGACCCCAGCCCAGAAAACTACTCCTGACCCCCCACCCAGAAAACTACCCTGACCCAACCCCACACCATAAAACGACCCCAGATCCCCTAAGCCCAGAAAACTACCCTGACCCCCACCCAGAAAACTACCCCTGACCCACCCCCACACTATAAAACGACCCCAGATCCCCTAAGCCCAGAGAACTACCATGACCCCCCTACCACATAATTTAGAAAACAATACCAGACCCCCTAAACCCAGGAAACTACCCCTACCCTGCCCGGAAAACTACCCAACCCCTCCCACCCAGCCCAGAAAACTACCCTGATCCCCACCCAGAAAATTACCCGACCCCCTAGCCCAGAAAAGTACATGGCCCCCTGCCCAGAAACCTGCCCTGTCCCCCAGCTCAGAACACTACCCCGACCCCCCCAGGCCAGAACCCTCCCCGACCCCCCCAGCCAAGAAAACTAACCCTGACCCATCCAGAAAACTATCCATGACCCCCAGCACAGAAAACTACCCTTGACCCCCAGCCCAGAAAACAACCCCTGAACCCCAGCCAGGAAAAGTACACCTGACCCCCAGCTCAATAAACTACCCTGAGCCCCCCCTAAAAAACTACCCCAGACCCCCCCCCCCAGCCCAGAAAAGTACCCCTGGCAACCCCTAAGCCCAGGAAACTACCCCTACCATCCCAGAAAACTACCCTGACCCCCCTAGCCCAGGAAAGTACACAGCCCCCTGCCCGGAAACCTATCCTGTCCCCCAGCCCAGAAAACTACCCCGACCCCCTCATGCCAGAAACGTACTTCGACCCGCCAGCCCAGAAAACTCCCCGACACCCCAGCCAGAAAACTACCCCAGACCCCCTAAGCCCATAAAACTACCCTGACCTGTCTACCTACCCCATAATTCAGAAAACTACCCTGTCCCCAGCCCAGAAAATGACCCAACCCCCATCCCAGAAAATTACTCCGACCCCAAGCCATGAAAACTCCCCGACCCCCCAGCCCTGAAAACTACCCCTGACCCATCCAGAAAAGTACCCCTTACCCCCAGCCCAGAAAAGTACCCCTGACAACCCCAGCCCAGAAAACTACACGACAACCCCAGCCCAGAAAACTACACGACACCCCAACCCAGAAAACTACCACTGACACCCCAAGCCCCGAAAACTACCCCTGACACCCCAACCCAGAAACTACCCCCGACCCCCACAGCCCAGAAAACTACCCCTGACCCCCAGCCCAAAAAACTACCCTCAACACCCCAAGCCCCGAAAACTACCCCTGACACCCCAACCCAGAAACTACCCCGACCCCCACAGCCCAGAAAACTACCCCTGACCCAGCCCAGAAAACTACCCCTGACCCCCAGCTCAGAAAACTACCCCTGACCCCCCACCCAGAAAAATACCCCTGACCCCCCAGCCCAGAAATGTACCCCTAGCAACCCCTAAGCCTAGAAAACTACTGTGACCCCCTACCCAGCCCAGAAAACTACCCCTGACCTATCCCCACACCATAAAACGACCCCAGACCCCCTAAGCCCAGAAAACTACCCTGAACCCAGCACATAATTCAGAAAACTACCACAGACCCCCTAAACCCAGGAAACTACCCCTACCCAGCCTGGAAAACTATCCAACTCCCCCTACACAGCCCAGAAAACTACCCTGACCCACGCCCAGAAAAGTACCCAACTCCCTAGCCCAGAAAAGTACACGAGCCTTTCCCAGAAACCTACCCTGTCCCCCAGCCCAGAAAACTACCCCGACCCCCCCAGGCTAGAAACGTACTTTGACCCCCCCAGTCCAGAAAATTCCCCAACCACCCCAGCGCAGAAAACTACCCATGACCCATCCAGCAAACTACCCTTGACCCCCAGCCCAGAAAACTACCCTTGACCCCACCCCAAAAAACTACCCCTGACCCACAGCCCAGAAAACTACCCCTGACCCCCAGCTCAATAAATTACCCCTGACCCCCAATCCCCACAACTACCTCTGACCCCCCCAGCCCAGAAAAGTACCCCCGGTAACCCCTAAGCCCAGAAAACTACTCTGACCCCTTACCCAGCCCACAAAACTACCCGACCCTTTACCCAGCCCAGAAAACTACCCCTGACCCACCCCCACACCATAAAACGACCCCAGATCCCCTAAGCCCAGATCACTACCCTGAGCCCCCCACCCCTTACCACATAATTGAGAAAAAAAACAGACCCCCTAAACCCAGGAAACTACCCCTACCCAGCCTGGAAAACTATCCGACCCAGCCCGGAAAACTACCCGACCCTCCCTACCCAGCCCAGAAAACTACCCTGACCCCCGCCTTGAAAACTACCCGACCCCCTAGCCCAGAAAAGTACACGGCCCCCTGCCCAGAAACCTACCCTGTCCCCCAGCCCAGAACACTACCCCGACCCCCCCCAGGCCAGACACCTACATCGACCCCCCAGCCCAGAAAACTCCCAGATCCCCTAAGCCTAGAAAACTACCCTGACCCCCCTACCACATGATTCAGAAAACAACACCAAACACCCTAAACCCAGCAAACTACCCCTACCCAGCCCGGAAAACTACCCCTGACCACCCAGCCCAGAAAACTACCCCTGAACCCCCAGCCCAGAAAACTACTCCTACCCAACAGCCCAGAAACCTACTCCTGACCCCAGCCCAGAAAACTACTCCTGGCCCCCCACCCAGAAAACTACCCTGACCCAACCCCACACCATAAAACGACCCCAGATCCCCTAAGCCCAGAAAACTACCCTGACCCCCCACCCAGAAAACTACCCCTGACCCACCCCCACACTATAAAACGACCCCAGATCCCCTAAGCCCAGAGAACTACCATGACCCCCCTACCACATAATTTAGAAAACAATACCAGACCCCCTAAACCCAGGAAACTGCCCCTACCCAGCCCGGAAAACTACCCAACCCCTCCCACCCAGCCCAGAAAACTACCCTGATCCCCACCCAGAAAACTACCCGACCCCCTAGCCCAGAAAAGTACATGGCCCCCTGCCCAGAAACCTGCCCTGTCCCCCAGCTCAGAACACTACCCGACCCCCCCAGGCCAGAACCCTCCTTCGACCCCCCCAGCCCAGAAAACTCCCCGACCCCCCCAGCCAAGAAAACTAACCCTGACCCATCCAGAAAACTATCCATGACCCCCAGCACAGAAAACTACCCTTGACCCCCAGCCCAGAAAACAACCCCTGAACCCCAGCCAGGAAAAGTACCCCTGACCCCCAGCTCAATAAACTACCCTGAGCCCCCCCTAAAAAACTACCCCAGCCCAGAAAAGTACCCCTGGCAACCCCTAAGCCCAGGAAACTACCCCTACCCATCCCAGAAAACTACCCTGACCCCCCTAGCCCAGGAAAGTACACAGCCCCCTGCCCAGAAACCTATCCTGTCCCCCAGCCCAGAAAACTACCCCGACCCCCTCATGCCAGAAACCTACTTCGACCCGCCAGCCCAGAAAACTCCCCGACACCCCAGCCAGAAAACTACCCCAGACCCCCTAAGCCCATAAAACTACCCTGACCTGTCTACCTACCCCATAATTCAGAAAAATACCCTGTCCCCAGCCCAGAAAATGACCCAACCCCCATCCCAGAAAATTACTCCGACCCCAAGCCATGAAAACTCCCCGACCCCCCAGCCCTGAAAACTACCCCTGACCCATCCAGAAAAGTACCCCTTACCCCAGCCCAGAAAAGTACCCCTGACAACCCCAGCCCAGAAAACTACACGACAACCCCAGCCCAGAAAACTACACGACACCCCAACCCAGAAAACTACCACTGACACCCCAAGCCCCGAAAACTACCCCTGACACCCCAACCCAGAAACTACCCCCGACCCCCACAGCCCAGAAAACTACCCCTGACCCCCAGCCCAAAAAACTACCCTCAACACCCCAAGCCCCGAAAACTACCCCTGACACCCCAACCCAGAACCTACCCCGACCCCCACAGCCCAGAAAACTACCCCTGACCCAGCCCAGAAAACTACCCCTGACCCCCAGCTCAGAAAACTACCCCTGACCCCCACCCAGAAAAATACCCCTGACCCCCCAGCCCAGAAATGTACCCCTAGCAACCCCTAAGCCTAGAAAACTACTGTGACCCCCTACCCAGCCCAGAAAACTACCCCTGACCTATCCCCACACCATAAAACGACCCCAGACCCCTAAGCCCAGAAAACTACCCTGAACCCAGCACATAATTCAGAAAACTACCACAGACCCCCTAAACCCAGGAAACTACCCCTACCCAGCCTGGAAAACTATCCAACTCCCCCTACACAGCCCAGTAAACTACCCTGACCCACGCCCAGAAAAGTACCCGACTCCCTAGCCCAGAAAAGTACACGAGCCTTTCCCAGAAACCTACCCTGTCCCCCAGCCCAGAAAACTACCCCGACCCCCCCAGGCTAGAAACGTACTTTGACCCCCCCCCCCAGTCCAGAAAATTCCCCAACCACCCCAGCGCAGAAAACTACCCATGACCCATCCAGCAAACTACCCTTGACCCCCAGCCCAGAAAACTACCCTTGACCCCACCCCAAAAAACTACCCCTGACCCACAGCCCGGAAAACTACCCCTGAACCCCAGCTCAATAAATTACCCCTGACCCCCCACTCCCCAAAACTACCTCTGACCCCCCCAGCCCAGAAAAGTACCCCCGGTAACCCCTAAGCCCAGAAAACTACTCTGACCCCTTACCCAGCCCACAAAACTACCCGACCCTTTACCCAGCCCAGAAAACTACCCCTGACCCACCCCCACACCATAAAACGACCCCAGATCCCCTAAGCCCAGATCACTACCCTGAGCCCCCCCACCCTTACCACATAATTGAGAAAAAAAACAGACCCCCTAAACCCAGGAAACTACCCCTACCCAGCTGGAAAACTATCCGACCCAGCCCGGAAAACTACCCGACCCTCCCTACCCAGCCCAGAAAACTACCCTGACCCCCGCCTTGAAAACTACCCGACCCCCTAGCCCAGAAAAGTACACGGCCCCCTGCCCAGAAACCTACCCTGTCCCCCAGCCCAGAACACTACCCCGACCCCCCCCAGGCCAGACACCTACATCGACCCCCCAGCCCAGAAAACTCCCAGATCCCCTAAGCCTAGAAAACTACCCTGACCCCCCTACCACATGATTCAGAAAACAACACCAAACACCCTAAACCCAGCAAACTACCCCTACCCAGCCCGGAAAACTACCCCTGACCACCCAGCCCAGAAAACTACCCCTGAACCCCCAGCCCAGAAAACTACTCCTACCCAACAGCCCAGAAACCTACTCCTGACCCCAGCCCAGAAAACTACTCCTGACCCCCCACCCAGAAAACTACCCTGACCCAACCCCACACCATAAAACGACCCCAGATCCCCTAAGCCCAGAAAACTACCCTGACCCCCCACCCAGAAAACTACCCCTGACCCACCCCCACACTATAAAACGACCCCAGATCCCCTAAGCCCAGAGAACTACCATGACCCCCCTACCACATAATTTAGAAAACAATACCAGACCCCCTAAACCCAGGAAACTGCCCCTACCCAGCCCGGAAAACTACCCAACCCCTCCCACCCAGCCCAGAAAACTACCCTGATCCCCACCCAGAAAACTACCCGACCCCCTAGCCCAGAAAAGTACATGGCCCCCTGCCCAGAAACCTGCCCTGTCCCCTAGCTCAGAACACTACCCCGACCCCCCCAGGCCAGAACCCTCCTTCGACCCCCCCCAGCCCAGAAAACTCCCCGACCCCCCCAGCCAAGAAAACTAACCCTGACCCATCCAGAAAACTATCCATGACCCCCAGCACAGAAAACTACCCTTGACCCCCAGCCCAGAAAACAACCCCTGAACCCCAGCCAGGAAAAGTACCCCTGACCCCCAGCTCAATAAACTACCCTGAGCCCCCCCTAAAAAACTACCCCAGCCCAGAAAAGTACCCCTGGAAACCCCTAAGCCCAGGAAACTACCCCTACCCATCCCAGAAAACTACCCTGACCCCCCTAGCCCAGGAAAGTACACAGCCCCCTGCCCAGAAACCTATCCTGTCCCCCAGCCCAGAAAACTACCCCGACCCCCTCATGCCAGAAACCTACTTCGACCCGCCAGCCCAGAAAACTCCCCGACACCCCAGCCAGAAAACTACCCCAGACCCCCTAAGCCCATAAAACTACCCTGACCTGTCTACCTACCCCATAATTCAGAAAAATACCCTGTCCCCAGCCCAGAAAATGACCCAACCCCCATCCCAGAAAATTACTCCGACCCCAAGCCATGAAAACTCCCCGACCCCCCAGCCCTGAAAACTACCCCTGACCCATCCAGAAAAGTACCCCTTACCCCAGCCCAGAAAAGTACCCCTGACAACCCCAGCCCAGAAAACTACACGACAACCCCAGCCCAGAAAACTACACGACACCCCAACCCAGAAAACTACCACTGACACCCCAAGCCCCGAAAACTACCCCTGACACCCCAACCCAGAAACTACCCCCGACCCCCACAGCCCAGAAAACTACCCCTGACCCCCAGCCCAAAAAACTACCCTCAACACCCCAAGCCCCGAAAACTACCCCTGACACCCCAACCCAGAACCTACCCCGACCCCCACAGCCCAGAAAACTACCCCTGACCCAGCCCAGAAAACTACCCCTGACCCCCAGCTCAGAAAACTACCCCTGACCCCCACCCAGAAAAATACCCCTGACCCCCAGCCCAGAAATGTACCCCTAGCAACCCCTAAGCCTAGAAAACTACTGTGACCCCCTACCCAGCCCAGAAAACTACCCCTGACCTATCCCCACACCATAAAACGACCCCAGACCCCTAAGCCCAGAAAACTACCCTGAACCCAGCACATAATTCAGAAAACTACCACAGACCCCCTAAACCCAGGAAACTACCCCTACCCAGCCTGGAAAACTGTCCAACTCCCCCTACACAGCCCAGTAAACTACCCTGACCCACGCCCAGAAAAGTACCCGACTCCCTAGCCCAGAAAAGTACACAAGCCTTTCCCAGAAACCTACCCTGTCCCCCAGCCCAGAAAACTACCCCGACCCCCCCAGGCTAGAAACGTACTTTGACCCCCCCCCCCCAGTCCAGAAAATTCCCCAACCACCCCAGCGCAGAAAACTACCCATGACCCATCCAGCAAACTACCCTTGACCCCCAGCCCAGAAAACTTCCCTTGACCCCACCCCAAAAAACTACCCCTGACCCACAGCCCGGAAAACTACCCCTGACCCCCAGCTCAATAAATTACCCCTGACCCCCCACTCCCCAAAACTACCTCTGACCCCCCCAGCCCAGAAAAGTACCCCCGGTAGCCCCTAAGCCCAGAAAACTACTCTGACCCCTTACCCAGCCCACAAAACTACCCGACCCTTTACCCAGCCCAGAAAACTACCCCTGACCCACCCCCACACCATAAAACGACCCCAGATCCCCTAAGCCCAGATCACTACCCTGAGCCCCCCCCCTTACCACATAATTGAGAAAAAAAACAGACCCCCTAACCCAGGAAACTACCCCTACCCAGCCTGGAAAACTATCCGACCCAGCCCGGAAAACTACCCGACCCTCCCTACCCAGCCCAGAAAACTACCCTGACCCCCGCCTTGAAAACTACCCGACCCCCTAGCCCAGAAAAGTACACGGCCCCCTGCCCAGAAACCTACCCTGTCCCCCATCCCAGAAAACTGCCGACCCCCCTGCCCAGGCACCTACCCTGTGGAGAAGTGTGGCTCAATGGTTAGAGAACAAAAGTGGCCCATCTCCTAAGAAGGCAGCTGGTACTCCAACATGCATCAAAGTTAATACAAATTGTTAGCGATATTCCCAATAATTAGACATCCTACTCAATCATTAACTTTTCACAGTATTATGTATATTTTACTTCAAGATACACATCATTATACAGTACTATGTACAAATCATAATCCTTTCATATTACGTTTAGACATTTCAATAATGAATATTTAGATTCCAACCCAATGCATTTCGAGACTTTTGTCTCTTCTTCAGGGGTATATCTGTAGAAAAAAAGAATTGAAATGAGACCAATATTTGATAAGATATTAAATGTCAAGATTAGTAACTCCAACCTACAATTCTGTGACCCAATCACCAACACCTATGTGTGCAACACACTAAAAATATTAACTTACATGAAATCCTTTGATAGTTCCTAAATGAAACAACTGAATTAAGAAATCATAATTGGAATAATTCATTGATACCGAAGACCTCTAAGAATTAATTTGTTCTTTAACAGAAATACCTTGATGTAAACAAAGTTGCTCGAACTTCACAATGGTAGCTGCTCGATAGTTAAGATAAACTCCACGGACAATAGTGTAGCTGCAATAATCAAGAAAATTGTTTTTTTTTAAAAAAGACGCTTCCTAACAGTAGTTACTAAAAACAAGTACCATAAGAGATTCTCACCTTAAAAACTTCTTTGTTGGCTCTTATGATGATAATTTTCTGTAGCCTTGCGTGCTCCAATTATTCATGAACAGTATATTCTCTATTGCAAAAATATAGAATATCAATAACCTCCCTGACGGAGAGTTTTAAGATACACAAACTCTCATCATAATTTCGACGTGCGTAATACCAAAGTAGCGCTCAACATTTAACAAATGAAGTGGTTCACGTAGAACCGCTAAGCTAGTTAGTCTTCTACCATTAAACACGCTATTTTGACTGGACCATCAACTTTCGTTTTAAGCCTTCAAAATCTGAAAGAACGTAGTGTAAGTTATAACTTACTACAAGCTTCCTGGTTAACATGCTGTTTAGCGGCATGTTGAAAGGTTAAAAAGGTTTTGCCCCCAAAAATACGCTCACCTTCTCAGAGAATTCAATAGTCTCAGAGGACCACTTTCACAATTCGTCCACTCGCGCTGCACTCGATGTTAGAAGCTTACGGTCAGCTTCCGTGTTTATTTATCACGTGACCGAAAATTCATAGACATAGAAAAAATGTTCGATGTTTGCGGAAATTTGAATGAATCAAGCTTTAAGTTTGATAAGCCTACGTAAAAGCACACATTAGTGCAATACGTATGAGAATTTAAATGTTATCTAGGAAAATGCCGTAAGCTCGATTGTTTAAATCTATACCAGCCTATTTTCTGACCATGGCTGTTAGAGTCTTTCTAATGTGACCAAGAGTGGAAGAACATGGAGGATATTCTGAATGAATAAAGCTATGCGTTTAATAAGCCTCCCGTAATAGCACAAAAAAGTGTAGTAGATGTGAGGAAATTCAATATTATTTTTCCAAATGCCGTCTACCCAAATTGATAATTCATAGATACACGGAAAGTATTAAATCTTTGCGAACATATTCTTTAAACAACGTTTTCTCTAGTTTATGAAGCATTTAGAAGATTTTAACGAGCGAGCTAAACATGGGTACCAGAGAGATGCTTTTAC
The DNA here is from genome assembly GCF_964263255.1 of Lissotriton vulgaris. Classification (NCBI taxonomy): domain Eukaryota; kingdom Metazoa; phylum Chordata; class Amphibia; order Caudata; family Salamandridae; genus Lissotriton; species Lissotriton vulgaris. The sequence continues at coordinate 714,908,389 of NC_141687.1, read as the reverse complement.
CAACATCCTTCCATAAACAATGGAAATAAAAATAGGACTAATCGAGCCTTAGAAAGACTAATAGTAGCAATCAATAAACAGGATTGATTTATGCAATAGAGGAACATAATCTGCCACTAACGTTTGATAACAGATTTTTGGAGAATGTTAACATTTATGTACAATCGTATATCATATTCATAATGAACTTTGAGATACATTCACTGTCTACAATCAAAATATATGGAATAACAATATTATATCCAAATTAAGACATTATAAACATACAAATAAACAATAAAATTCAATTTTCACAATTTATTCATAATTAAAAGTGATAAAAGAAATGTGGTCAAGGGAGAAGTAAAAAAGTGTAGGTGTGTGTACTGTATGTGTGTTAATAACTATTATGTACTACATCTAATAGATCAGAGTTAATCTGTTGTTTACGGAAAAGAATTTGCCTAGAGAAAACACAACATCTCTAGTTTGTCATTGAATCCGGCCAGATGTAATGTTTTCAATTTTTTAATCCAGAATACTTCTCGTTGAAGTAGTTTCTTTGAGTTGTTACCTCCAGGTTGTTTAGGCACCTGTTCTATTATTTGAAATTGTAATTGAGCAATAGTATGTCTGTGTACCTTCCAGTGTGTAGCCAGTGGTGACTTTAAATTTCCTGTTCTTATTCGACTCTTGTGTTCAGAAAGGCGGGTTTTCATTTTTCTTTCAGTTTTTCCTACATATGCTAACCCGCATGGGCATTTTATGACATATATCACATTTTCTGAATCACAAGTAGTATGATTATGCAGTGTAAGGCTTTCACCCGATTGTGGTTGTGACATAGTTCCTCCCAATATTGCATTGTTGCAATGTACACAATTCCAACATTTAAATGTACCTGCATCATGTGATTTTTTTGGAGTCTTTTTGTTTGTCAACATTTCTTTAAGATTTTTAGCTCTTGTGTAGGTAAACAATGGTTTGTTTTTAAATAATTGATGAAAATATTCTTCCATCTCAAGTAATTCCCATCTTTTCAGTATGATTCTCTTGATATCCCTCGAGGAGGTCGAATATTTAGAAACAAACACTGGTCTGTCGGTAGTTGGTCTTTCTGTTTTCTCTAGTAGATTTTGCCTTGGAATTACACAAGCTTTCTGCATTTGATTGTCAATTAGTTTCTCTAGATATCCTCTGTCCAAATAGTTTTGTTTTTGTTGTAGACAAGATTCTTTACAAGATTCATCTTCGGATGAAATTCGACAGATGTGCAAAAATTGTGAAAATGGTAGGTTATGCACCAGTGAAGGAGGATGCAAACTACTGTAGAGTAAAGCATTATTCTTGTCTGTTGTTTTTTTATATACACTTGTGTGTATTGTTTGATTTTTCAATTCTACTAGTACATCTAGAAAAGACACTTTCTTCTTGTCCATTGAGTATGTGAACTGAATCTTTGGGTCTGCCAAATTCAGTGTATTGATGTTATTACACAGTTTTTCTTCGGAACCCCTCCAGATTAAAAAAATATCATCAATGAATCGATGAAAACAAATCAGATCTTTTTTCCATGTGTCATCATTAAGAATGAAATCATTTTCGAACTTTGCCATGAAAGTGTTTGCATATACCGGTGCTCCCGGAAAGCCCATGCTTTTGCCATTCAACTGAATGAAAAATTTGTTATGCCAAGTAAAGTAACTATTTTGCAAACAGAATTCCAAAATTTGTAAGATGAAACTTTTCGGTGCATCCTCATTTTCCAAACTTAGGAGAGCCCATTCAGCAGCTTCTATTCCACTAGCATGTGGGATCGAAATGTATAGTGACACTACATCAATAGTGCATAGAATTCAATTATCTGTAACCTGATCCTTAAGATCACGGAGACGTCTCAGAAAATCAGTTGTGTCCTAAATGTATGTAATCCATTTCTGAACAAACGGTTGCAGATAAAAGTCTATGTATCTTCCTAGATTCTCAAATATGGACTCACAACCTGCCACAATTGGTCTGAATGGAGGGTCTGTTTTGTTCTTGTGAATTTTGGGTAAAAAATAAATTCTAGGAATTTTCGGTAATGAGTTAGTCAAGTATTTTTTGGTGGTTGTATCAATCCAATTGAATTCTTCTGCTCTGTCCAAATTTTTTTTGAGATTATTCATGATATCCATAGTAGGATCTGCTTCCAAAGTTGCATAAGTTTTGCTGTCATTGACATGTTCGAAAGCTTTTCTGTTGTAAAAATCTGTGTCCATGATTACCAATCCACCACTTTTATCCGCTTTTTGAATTGTAATCTCTGTATTATTAGCCAATCTTTGCAATGCATTATGTTCAGCTCTGCTTAATTTTGTTTGTCTTTTCTTGTAGTTTATTTTCTTTAGATCTTGTTTTATCAGTATCTCAAAAGTGTCAAGAGATTTATGTGAGATTGGTGCCATGAAAGTACTCTTGGCCTTAAATACAGGTGTTTCTTTGGTAGAATCTTGTGGACAAACATTACAAAAAAAGTTCTTTAATCTCAGAATTCTCATGAATTTGAATTGAACATGGCTATCTCATTTTCCAGTTCTGTAGTGTTGTATGTACTCACATATGAGATTCCTTTATTTAGAACTTGAGTCTCAATTTTGGATAATTGTAGTTGTGATATATTTACCACCAGATTCATTTCTGTGTTTGGCTCCTCAGTCCTGTTTTAAATTTTTCTTTTTCTTTCTCTTTTTCCTTTTCCTTTGCTTCTCCTTGTTTTTTGTTTAAGGGTTTGTTTGTGAGTGATTCTGATGCCTCCTCTGGCGGACGTCCTGTTTATGCTGCCGCCTCTAAAAAAGACACATTTTGTGGTGTTCCTGATGTTCCTGGTGTCAATTCTTTGGCTGTCTCCGTTAATATTATTGATCGACGTACTGGTTGTCTAGCGGTGTCTATGTCTGCATCTGATACAACACTTTCTTCTGATGATACTTGAGTTGTCCCATTGGTGAACCAATGTTGGGCGTATACTTCTGCCCAAGTGTACGCCTCATTTAATTTATTATCTATTGTATCCCTTTTGAATTTCCTAAGTTTTATTTCCTGTAATTCTTTGCCATATTTGTCCAGTTTAGTATTTAGCTCCTCCAAAAATTTGTCCCAAGGTTCAGTTTCCATCCGTTTGGACAAGTCATTTTTTAACTTGAAAATGTCTTCCTCTAATTCATGTATTGCTCTTGAAAGCTCTTCTACTAAAAGTAAAATTAAGTCCAGTGAGCATTTATTTAAGATGCTGTACCATTTTTCCATGAATTGTTGATTATTTTTGAGTCTGTATAACATCGGTCATAATCCTCTGGGTATTCTTCTCACGTGGTGGTATTGAACCAGAGTTGAAGCATGCAATCGCTGATTTAGTTCTCTCCTAGTAAGATATTCCAACTGTCTTAGTTGTTGAGCGATTGTGCCACTCTGTGCATCAAATGTTTTGGTCTCCTTAATAAGATTGTAAATTTGGTCTGCTTCTTCTGTTGTGTACACTTTAACAGATGCCCTATTTTCAGTTATGCTTGAAATGCTGTCGAAAGGCATTTTTATTCAAATGGTGCTGCTGTTGCACATGTCAGTAAGGGAAATTATAACAAGAAAAGTTGGTGCACAGCGCACTCGAAATAACTAGTTTAACTGCTATTCAGGTATGTGTGCTATGTTGCAATTATGCCTACTGAGCATATGTGAATTGAAGAACAAAAGTGGCCCAGCTCCTAAGAAGGCAGCTGGGACTCCAACATGCATCAACGTTAATACAGATTGTTAGCAATATTCCCAATAATTAGACATCCAACTCAATCATTAACTTTTCACAGTATTTATGTATATGTAGGCTGTGGGGTTTTAGGTTTAAACCTATAATAACCGATAAAACCCCACTGAAAGAAAAATAGCCCTCACCAGTGAAAACATATAAACACTGAAAAAACACCTGGACAACCACAAACTAAATGCCATTCAAAGAAAGGAAAAAGAGAGTGAAAGAGTAATTTTTTTCTTCCTGAAGCGGTCAATACAATGTAACTTTGTTATACAAGCTAGCAGTAACGTTATTCTGCTTGAGTTGTGTTCTTTAGAGATGCCACTAAAATGTAGTTTCTTCTTCCTTTTACTTTTTTAGTTTTGTGGCCTTTGGTCTAAAGATGCAGGGTTTAGTTTTATGTTTAGGTCTAGTTTAATTATTTTATAAACTACAGAGAATCAGGAAATATCAAACTCATATTTGATATTTTGGCTTCATTTCATTCTTTCACTGATAGGTAAAATGGCTGGTTTCATAAACATCTTTCCTAATATGTGTCATCACATTTACCCACAGAGAATGGGTAAAAACCCTTAATACATCAGGCTATATTTTCTAGTGGGTGAGTATTGATAGTAGGTGAATTGCCAACACCTCAGGCTTTACACATTCAATGCAAGGTATAGTGACAAGTATATATATCAACAAGCATCTGGGATAGTGGTGAAAACATGACACCAGACTTTCGGAAAACATGGAAGGCAGTCTCACTTGTAATGCTCTGCAAAAAAAGGTTCTTTCCAAGTTCAACAAAGATTGGAATGATATTGTTTGCATTTGCAGTGATTCAGCTATGCATATAAAAAAATTTGTGTGATGACCTGTCAAAATTGATAACCGAGCTGAAGTGATTCCCTGTAGGAGATCCTTGCCACTTGTTAGATGGTATGCTGAAAGAATCTTTACCATCTTCACAGTTAATGAGGGATGCTATTGACTTTTTAGACCATTCTGGTGCACTGTTTTCTTATGCACAGGAACTAAAATGCAATTATTTATAATGTTGTGCTTTATGTGGCATCAAAGAAAGAGTCATCCCAACTGTGTCCCTTAGCTGATGGTTCTCAGCCCAAGGGGCTAGGGCTATGAAAGCTGAGAGGGCCTTTGCACAGAAGTTTACATGGGAAGGAAAGAGCAAGCGCACATACCCCAAAGACTTACTGAAGAAGTATTGTATGGTGTACTACAATAAGATTAATTTGAAAAAATCTATTCGGACCTCATATACACTATAAGTACACTGACTATATACCATGTTCTTTCAGTGCAGAAAGCAAGCAATAATAAAAGCAAAACGTTCCATGAACACCGGAAAAACACTTTTTCTGTTGTTTTTAGTGGGGCGAAAATGTGTAACCACTGATAAAAACAGTTTTTTAAGATATTGAAAACACTGAAAAAACCCCACCAGAATTGACCAAAAATAGAAACTGAAAACAGGAAAGCCTATGTATATGTTACTTCAAGATACACATCATTATACAGTACTATGTACAAATCATAATCCTTTCATATTACGTTTTCACATTACAATATTGAACATTTAGATTCCAACCCAATGCATTTCGAGACTTTTGTCTCTTCTTCAGGGGTATATCTGTAGAAAAAAAGAATTGAAATGAGACCAATATTTGATAAGATATTAAATGTCAAGATTAGTAACTTCAACCTACAATTCTGTGACCCAATCACCAACACCTATGTGTGCAACACACTAAAAATAATAACTTACATGAAATCCTTTGATAGTTCTTAAACGAAACAACTGAATTAAGAAATCATAATTAGAATAATTCATTGATACCCAAGACCTCTAAGAATTAATTTGTTCTTTAACAGAAATACCTTGATGTAAACAAAGTTGCTTGAACTTCACAATGGTAGCTGCTCGATAGTTAAGATAAACTCCACGGACAATAGTGTAGCTGCAATAATCAAGAAAATCGTTTTTTTTTTAAAAAAGACGCTTCCTAACAGTAGGTACTAAAAACAAGAACCATAAGAGATTCTCACCTTAAAAACTTCTTTGTTCGCTCTTATGATGACAATTTTCTGTAGCCTTGCGTGCTCCAATTATTCATGAACGGTATATTGTCTATTGCAAACATATAGAATATCAATAACCTCCCTGACGGAGAGTTTTAAGATACACAAACTCTCATCATGATTTCGACGTGCGTATACCAAAGTAGCGCTCACCTTTTAACAAATGAAGTGGTTCACGTAGAACCGCTAAGCTAGTTAGTCTGCTGCCATTAAACACGCTATTTTGACCGGACCATCAACTTTCGTGTTGAGCCTTCAAAATCTGAAAGAACGTAGTGTAAGTTATAACTTACTACAAGCTTCCTGGTTAACATGCTGTTTAGTGGCATGTTGAAAGGTTAAAAAGGTTTTGCCCCCTAAAATACGCTCACCTTCTCAGAGAATTCAATAGTCTCGGAGGACCGCTTTCACAATTCGTCCACTCGCGCTGCACCCGATGTTAGAAGCTTACGGTCAGCTTCCGTGTTTATTTATCACGTGACCGAAAATTCATAGACATAGAAAAAATGTTTGATGTTTGCGGGATTTTGAATGAATCAAGCTTTAAGTTTGATAAGCCTACTTAAAAGCACACATTAGTGCAATACGTATGAGAAGTTAAATGTTATCTAGGAAAATGCCGTAAACTTGAATGTTTAAATCTATACCAGCCTATTTTCTGACCAACGCTGTTAGAGTCTTTCTAATGTGACCAAGAGTGGAAGAACATGGAGGATATTCTGAATGAATAAAGCTCTGCGTTTAATAAGCCTCACGTAGTAGCACAAAAAAGTGTAGTACGTGTGAAGAAAATAAATATTATTTTTCTAAATGCCGTCTACCCGAATCAATAATTTGTAGATACACGGAAAGTATTAAATCTTTGCGAACATATTCTTTAAACAACGTTTTCTCTAGTTTATGAAGCATTTACAATATTTTAACGAGCGAGCTAAACATGGGTACCAGAGGGATGCTTTTACCATTATCCTTCCATAAACCATGGAAATAAATTTAGGACTAATCGAGCCTTATAAAGACCAATAGAAGCAATCAATAAACACGATTGATTTATACAATTGAGGAACATATTCTGCCACTAACGTTTGATAACAGATTTTTGGAGAATGTTAACATTTATGAACAATCGTATATTATATTCATATTGAACTTTGGGATACATTCACTGTCTACAATCAAAATATGTGGAATAACAATAATATATATAAATTATGATATTATAGACATACGAATAAACAATAAAATTCAATTTTCACAAATTATTCATAATTAAAAGTGATCAAAGAAATGTGGTCAAGGGAGAAGTAAAAAAGTGTAGGTGTGTGTACAATATGTGTGTTAATAACTATTATGTACTACATCTAATAGATCAGAGTTAATCTGTTGTTTACGAAAAATAATTTGCCTAGAGGAAACACGACATCTCTAATTTGTCATTTAATCCGGCCGGATGTAATGTTTTCAATTTTTTAATCCATAAAACTACCCCTGACCCCCCCACCCAGAAAACTACCCCTGACCCCCCCACCCAGAAAAATACCCCTGACCCCCCAAGCCCAGAAATGTACCCCTAGCAACCCCTAAGCCCAGAAAACTACTGTGACCCCCTACCCAGCCCGGAAAACTACCACGACCCTCTACCCAGCCCTGTAAACTACCCCTGACCTATCCCCACACCAGAAAACGACCCCAGATCCCCTACGCCCAGAAAACTACCCTGAACCCACCACATAATTTAGAAAACTACCCCAGACCCCCTAAACTCAGGAAACTACCCCTACCCAGCCTGGAAAACTATCCGACTCCCCCTACACAGCCCAGAAAACTACCCTGACCCACGCCCAGAAAACTACCCGACCCCCTAGCCCAGAAAAGTACACAGCCTCTTCCCAGAAACCTACCCTGTCCCCCAGCCCAGAAAACTACCCCGGCCCCCCCAGGCTAGAAACCTACTTGGACCCCCCCAGCCCAGAAAATTCCCCAACCACCCCAGCGCAGAAAACTACCCCTGACCCATCCAGAAAGCTACCCAGGACCCCTAGCCCAGAAAACTACCCTTGACCCCAACCCAAAAAACTACCCCTGACCCACAGCCCAGAAAACTACCCCTGCCCCCAGCTCAATAAATTACCCAGACCCCCTAAACCCAGACAACTACCCCTGACCACCCAGCCCAGAAAACTACCCCTGACCCCCCAGCCCAGAAAACTACTCCTGACCGAACAGGCCAGAAACCGACCCCTGACCCCCCAGCCCAGAAAACTAACCCTGACCCCTAGCCCAGACAACTACCCCTGACCCCCCAGCCCAGAAAACTACCACTGACCCCCACCCAGAAAACTACCCCCGGCAACCCCTAAGCCCAGAAAACTACCCTGACCCCCTACCCAGCCCGGAAAACTACCCGACCCCCCTACCCAGCCCAGAAAACTACCCCTGACCACCCAGCCCAGAAAACTACCCCTGACCCCCTAGCCCAGAAAACTACTCCTGACCCAACAGGCCAGAAACCTACTCCTGACCCCAGTATAGAAAACTACCCCTGAACCCCCAAGCCCAGAAAACGACCCCTCACCCCCAGCCCAGAAAAGTACCCCTGACCCCCTATTCAGCCCAGACAACTACCCTAGCCCTCTACCCAGCCAAGAAAACTACCCCTGACCCACCCCCACACCATAAAACGACCCCAGATTCCATAGGCCCAGAAAACTACCCTGATCCCCCCCTACCACATGATTCAGAAAACAACCCCAAACACCCTAAACCCAGCAAACTACCCCTACCCAGCCCGGAAAACTACCCAACCCCCCTACCCAGCCCAGAAAACTTCACCTGACCACCCAGCCCAGAAAACTACCCCTGACCCCCCAGCCCAGAAAACTACTCCTGACCCAACAGCCCAGAAACCTACTCCTGACCCCTCAAGCCCAGAAAACGACCCCTGACCCGGAGCCCAGAAAACAGCCCCTGACCCCCCAGCCCAGAAAACGACCCCAGACCCCCCAGACCAGAAACTACCCCTGACCCCCAGCCCAGAAACTACCCCCGATTCCCAGCCCAGAAAACTACTCCTGACTCCCAGCCCAGAAAACTACTCCTGAACCCCAGCCCAGAAAACTACACGACAACCCCAGCCCAGAAAACTACACAACACCCCCAGCCCAGAAAACTACCACTGACACCCCAAGCCCCGAAAACTACCCCTGACACCCCAACCCAGAAACTATCCCTGACCCCCAGAGCCCAGAAAACTACCCCTGACCCCAGCCCAAAAAAATACCCTTGACACCCCAGCCCAGAAAACTACCCCTGATCCCAGCCCAGAAAACTACCCCTGATCCCCAGCTCAGAAAACTACCCCTGACCGCCCCACCCAGAAAAATACCCCTGACCCCCAAGCCCAAAAATGTACCCCTAGCAACCGCTAAGCCCAGAAAACTACTGTGACCCCCTACCCAGCCCTGAAAACTACCCCTGACCTATCCCCACACCAGAAAACGACCCCAGATCCCCTACGCCCAGAAAACTACCCAGAACCCACCACATAATTCAGAAAACTGCCCCAGACCCCCTAAACCCAGGAAACTACCCCTACACAGCCCAGAAAACTACCCTGACCCACGCCCAGAAAACTACCAGACCGCCTAGCCCAGAAAAGTACACGGCCCCTTCTCAGAAACCTACCCTGTCCCCCAGCCCAGAAAACTACCCCCCCCCAGGCTAGAAACCTACTTCTATCCCCCCAGGTCAGAAAATTCCCCAACCACCCCAGTGCAGAAAACTACCCCTGACCTATCCAGAAAACTACCCATGACCCCCAGCCCAGAAAACTACCCTTGACCCCAACCCAAAAAACTACCCCTGACCCACAGCCCAGAAAACTACTCCTGACCCCCAGCTTAATAAATTACCCCTGACCCCCCACTCCCCCAAATCTACCCCTGACCCCCCCCCAGCCCAGAAAAGTACCCCCGGTAACCCCTAAGCCCAGAAAACTACCCTGACCCCCTACCCAGCCCACAAAACTACCCCGACCCTCTACCCAGCCCAGAAAACTACCCCTGACCCACCCCCACACCATAAAACGACCCCTGACCCCCAGCCCAGAAAACAGCCCCTGACCCCCCAGCCCAGAAAACTAACCCTGACCCCCAGCCCAGAAAACTACCCCTGACCCCACAGCCCAGAAAGCTACCACTGACCCCCCCCACCCAGAAATCTACCCCTGACCCCCAGCCCAGAAAAGTACCTCTTGACCCCTATTCAGATCAGACAACTACCCTGGCCCTCTACCCAGCCAAGAAAACTACCCCTGACCCACCCCCACACCATAAAACGACCACAGATCCCCTAGGCCCAGAAAACTACCCTGACCCCCCTACCACATGAGTCCGAAAACAACCCCAAACACCCTAAACCCAGCAAACTACCCCTACCCAGCCCGGAAAACTACCCAACCCCCCCTACCCAGCCCAGAAAACTACCCCTGACCACCCAGCCCAGAAAACTACCCCTGACCCCCCAGCCCAGAAAACTACTCCTGGCCCAATACCTCAGAAACCTACTCCTGACCCCAGTACAGAAAACTACCCCTGACCCCCCCACCCCCCAGCCCAGAAATCTACCCCTGACCCCCCCAGCCCAGAAAACTACCCCTGACCCCCAGCCCAGAAAACTACCCCTGACCCCCCAGGCCCAGAAAACGACCCCTGACCCCAGCCCAGAAACCGACCCCTGACCCCCCAGTCCAGAAAACTAACCCTGACCCCTAGCCCAGAAAACTACCCCTGACCCCCCAGCCCAGAAAACTACCACTGACCTCCCACCCAGAAATCTTCCCCTGACCCCCAGCCCAGAAAAGTACCCCTGGCCCTCTATTCAGCCCAGACAACTACCGCGGCCCTCTAGCCAGCCAAGAAAACTACCCCTGACCCACCTCCACACCAGAAAACGACTGCACACCCCTTAAGCCCAGAAAACTACTTTGACCCCCATACCTACCCTGACCCCCTTACCTACCCCAGAAAACTACCAGACCCCCTTCCTACCCCAGGAAATTACCCAACCCCCCCCACCTGTCCCTGAAAACAACAGGCAACCCCTGGTCAAGAAAACTACCTCTGACCCACCCCAACCCAGACAACCAGCCCAGATCCCAAGAAACCTAGTAGAGACCGCCAGCTCAGAAAACTATCCCGACTCCCCCCACCCAGCCCAGAAAACAATTCCGAGCCAGTCCCAGCCCAGAAAACTACCCCGACACCCTAACCCAGAAAACTACCGCCCCTGCCCAGAAACCTACCCCTGTCCAAAAGCCCAGAAACCTACCCTGACCCCAGCCCAGAAAACTACCCCAACCCCCCAGCCCAGAAACCTACTTTGACCCCTAACCCGGACAACTCTCCGACCCCCCGGCCCAGAAAACTACCCTTGACCCACTCAGAAAAGTAGCCCTTACCTCCCCAGCCCCAAAAAGTACCCCTGATGCCCAGAAAACTACTCCTGACCCCCTGGCCCAGAAAACTACCCTTGACCCCCAGCCCAGAAAACTACCCCAGACTCCACAGCCCAGAAAACTACCCCTGACCCCCAGCCCAGAAAACTACCCCTGGCCCTGTATTCAGCCGAGACAACTACCCCGGCCCTCGACCCAGCCAAGAAAACTACCCCTGACCCACCGCCACACCAGAAAACGACCCCAGACCCCCTAAACCCAGGAAACTACCCCTACCCAGCCTGGAAAACTATCCAACTCCCCCTACACAGCCCAGAAAACTACCCTGACCCGCGCCCAGAAAACTACCCGACGCCCTAGCCCAGAAAAGTACACAGCCCCTTCCCAGAAACCTACCCTGTCCCCCAGCCCAGAAAACTACCCCGGCCCCCCCAGGCTAGAAACCTACTTTGACCCCCCAGCCCAGACAATTCCCCAACCACCCCAGCGCAGAAAACTACCCCTGACCCATCCAGAAAGCTACCCAGGACCCCCAGCCCAGAAAACTACCCTTGACCCCAACCCAAAAAACTACCCCTGACCCACAGCCCAGAAAACTACCCCTGCCCCCCAGCTCAATAAATTACCCCTGAACCCCCACTCCCCCAAAACTACCCCTGACCCCCCCCCCCCCAGCCCAGAAAAGTACCCCCGGTAACCCCTAAGCCCAGAAAACTACCCTGACCCCCTACCCAGCCCACAAAACTACCCCGACCCTTTACCCAGCCCAGAAAACTACCCCTGACCCACCCCACATCATAAAACGACCCCAGATCCCCTAAGCCCAGAACACTACCCTGACCCCCCCCCTTACCACATAATTGAGAAAAACAAACAGACCCCCTAAACCCAGGAAACTACCCCTACCCAGCCTGGAAAACTACCTGACCCAGCCCGGAAAACTACCCGACCCTCCCTACACAGCCCAGAAAACTACCCTGACCCCCGCCTTGAAAACTACCCGACCCCCTAGCCCAGAAAAGTACACGACCCCCTGCCCAGAAACCTACCCTGTCCCCCATCCCAGAAAACTGCCGACCCCCCTGCCCAGAAACCTACCCTGTGGAGAAGTGTGGCTCAATGGTTAGAGAGGCAGACCCTGATGCAGAGGTCTGGCCCGGGACCAGGGTTCAATTCCCACCTCAGCGGGTCTTGGGCTCACTTTCCTCGGACCTGATAATTCTCGCCTCGGTGCCTATTCTAATCATGGGCCCAACTCTGCAACTCTGGGCAATAGCTTGCTTAATCTCCACAACGGCCCCAACAGCGCTGGGATGTCTGGCTTCACCTTGGGGGTGCCCAGGAGTGGACATTTCACAGGGAAAAGCCAGGAAGGGTTCCACAGCAGTATGCGTACAGCACCAGAAAAACCCCGGTTGGGGTATAAGTGTGCTTTACAAGAACAAATTAATTTCATTTCCCCCAGCCCACAAAACAAACCCCCCCCAGCCCAGAAAACTACCCCCGGCAACCCCTAAGCCCAGAAAACTACCCTGACCCCCTACCCAGCCCGGAAAACTACCCGACCCCCCCCTACCCAGCCCAGACAACTACCCCTGACCACCCAGCCCAGACAATTCCCCAACCACCCCAGCGCAGAAAACTACCCCTGACCCATCCAGAAAGCTACCCAGGACCCCCAGCCCAGAAAACTACCCTTGACCCCAACCCAAAAAACTACCCCTGACCCACAGCCCAGAAAACTACCCCTGCCCCCCAGCTCAATAAATTACCCCTGAACCCCCACTCCCCCAAAACTACCCCTGACCCCCCCCCCCCCCCAGCCCAGAAAAGTACCCCCGGTAACCCCTAAGCCCAGAAAACTACCCTGACCCCCTACCCAGCCCACAAAACTACCCCGACCCTTTACCCAGCCCAGAAAACTACCCCTGACCCACCCCACATCATAAAACGACCCCAGATCCCCTAAGCCCAGAACACTACCCTGACCCCCCCCCTTACCACATAATTGAGAAAAACAAACAGACCCCCTAAACCCAGGAAACTACCCCTACCCAGCCTGGAAAACTACCTGACCCAGCCCGGAAAACTACCCGACCCTCCCTACACAGCCCAGAAAACTACCCTGACCCCCGCCTTGAAAACTACCCGACCCCCTAGCCCAGAAAAGTACACGACCCCCTGCCCAGAAACCTACCCTGTCCCCCATCCCAGAAAACTGCCGACCCCCCTGCCCAGAAACCTACCCTGTGGAGAAGTGTGGCTCAATGGTTAGAGAGGCAGACCCTGATGCAGAGGTCTGGCCCGGGACCAGGGTTCAATTCCCACCTCAGCGGGTCTTGGGCTCACTTTCCTCGGACCTGATAATTCTCGCCTCGGTGCCTATTCTAATCATGGGCCCAACTCTGCAACTCTGGGCAATAGCTTGCTTAATCTCCACAACGGCCCCAACAGCGCTGGGATGTCTGGCTTCACCTTGGAGGTGCCCAGGAGTGGACATTTCACAGGGAAAAGCCAGGAAGGGTTCCACAGCAGTATGCGTACAGCACCAGAAAAACCCCGGTTGGGGTATAAGTGTGCTTTACAAGAACAAATTAATTTCATTTCCCCCAGCCCAGAAAACAAACCCCCCCCAGCCCAGAAAACTACCCCCGGCAACCCCTAAGCCCAGAAAACTACCCTGACCCCCTACCCAGCCCGGAAAACTACCCGACCCCCCCCCTACCCAGCCCAGACAACTACCCCTGACCACCCAGCCCAGAAAACTACCCCTGATCCCCTAGCCCAGAAAACTACTCCTGACCCAACAGGCCAGAAACCTACTCCTGACCCAGTATAGAAAACTACCCCTGAACCCCCAAGCCCAGAAAACGACCCCTCACCCCCAGCCCAGAAAAGTACCCCAGGGCCCCTATTCAGCCCAGACAACTACCCTGGCCCTCTACCCAGCCAAGAAAACTACCCCTGACCCACCCCCACACAATAAAACAACCCCAGATTCCATAGGCCCAGAAAACTACCCTGATCCCCCCTACCACATGATTCAGAAAACAACCCCAAACACCCTAAACCCAGCAAACTACCCCTACCCAGCCCGGAAAACTACCCAACCCAGAAAACTTCACCTGACCACCCAGCCCAGAAAACTACCCCTGACCCCCCAGCCCAGAAAACTACTCCTGACCCAACAGCCCAGAATCCTACTCCTGACCCCTCAAGCCCAGAAAACGACCCCTGACCCAGAGCCCAGAAAACAGCCCCTGACCCCCCAGACCAGAAAACGACCCCAGACCCCCCAGACCAGAAACTACCCCTGACCCCCAGCCCAGAAACTACCCCTGATTCCCAGCCCAGAAAACTACTCCTGACTCCCAGCCCAGAAAACTACTCCTGAACCCCAGCCCAGAAAGCTACACCACAACCCCAGCCCAGAAAACTACACGACAACCCCAGCCCAGAAAACTACACGACAACCCCAGCCCAGAAAACTACCAGTGACACCCCAAGCCCCGAAAACTACCCCTGACACCCCAACCCAGAAACTACCCCTGACCCCCACAGCCCAGAAAACTACCCCTGACCCCAGCCCAAAAAACTACCCTTGACACCCCAGCCCAGAAAACTACCCCTGACCCCAGCCCAGAAAACTACCCCTGACCGCCCCACCCAGAAAAATACCCCTGACCCCCCAAGCCCAAAAATGTACCCCTAGCAACCCCTAAGCCCAGAAAACTACTGTGACCCCCTACCCTGCCCGGAAAACTACCACGACCCTCTACCCAGCCCTGAAAACTACCCCTGACCTATCCCCACACCAGAAAACGACCCCAGATCCCCTACGCCCAGAAAACTACCCAGAACCCACCACATAATTCAGAAAACGACCCCAGACCCCCTAAACCCAGGAAACTACCCCTACCCAGCCTGGAAAACTATCCAACTCCCACTACACAGCCCAGAAAACTACCCTGACCCACGCCCAGAAAACTACCCGACCCCCTAGCCCAGAAAAGTATACGGCCCCTTCCCAGAAACCTACCCTGTCCCCCAGCCCAGAAAACTACCCCCCCCAGGCTAGAAACCTACTTCTATCCCCCCAGGTCAGAAAATTCCCCAACCACCCCAGTGCAGAAAACTACCCCTGACCTATCCAGAAAACTACCCATGACCCCCAGCCCAGAAAACTACCCTTGACCCCAACCCAAAAAACTACCCCTGACCCACATCCCAGAAAACTACTCCTGACCCCCAGCTTAATAAATTACCCCTGACCCCCCACTCCCCCAAATCTACCCCGGACCCCCCCCCCCCCCAGCACAGAAAAGTACCCCGGTAACCCCTATGCCCAGAAAACTACCCTGACCCCCTACCCAGCCCACAAAACTACCCCGACCCTCTACCCAGCCCAGAACACTACCCTGACCCCCCCCCCTTACCACATAATTGAGAAAAACAAACAGACCCCCTAAACCCAGGAAACTACCCCTTCCCAGCCTGGAAAACTACCCGACCCAGCCCGGAAAACTACCCGACTCTCCCTACCCAGCCCAGAAAACTACCCTGACCCCCTCCTTGAAAACTACCCGATCCCCTAGCCCAGAAAAGTACACGGCCCCCTGCCCAGAAACCTACCCTGTCCCCCATCCCAGAAAACTGCCGACCCCCCTGCCCAGAAACCTACCCTGTGGAGAAGTGTGGCTCAATGGTTACAGAATAACACCATACAAGAGGTGCAGGTACCAAAATTAAATAACAAAATACAGATTCACATGAAAGGAAATTCATAGAGCCAAAGAAGGAAAGAAAGAAGCCGATATTACCAAATTAGTTTCAGAAAAATGCTCTTAATTTATTAAACATATAAATTCAGATAAAACACATTGCAGATAAAACAAACGCTCAAAGAAAAGTGTTGGCAAAAAACAAAGACAATCAACTCATATTACCAAACACGTGGCTATCATACAAACATTACATGTACAAAAGGAACAACAGCAACACATATAGTATGTCCTTCACAAATTATGACCACAAGAAGCGTCAATGGTTAGAGAGGCAGACCCTGATGCAGAGGTCTGGCCCGGGACCAGGGTTCAATTCCCCCCTCGCGGGTCTTGGGCTCAATTTCCTCGGACCTGATAATTCTCGCCTCGGTGCCTATTCTAATCATGGGCCCAACTCTGCAACTCTGGGCAATAGCTTGCTTAATCTCCACAACGGCCCCAACAGCGCTGGGATGTCTGGCTTCACCTTGGGGGTGCCCAGGAGTGGACATTCCACAGGGAAAAGCCAGGAAGGGTTCCACAGCGGTATGCGTACAGCACCAGGAAACCCCGGTTGGGGTATAAGTGTGCTTTACAAGAACAAAATAATTTCATTTCCCCCAGCCCAGAAAACAAACCCGACCCCCAGCCCAAAAACCTACTTTGACCCCCAGCCCAGAAGACTACCCCTGAACCAACCCCACACCATAAAACGACCCCAGATCCCCTAGGTCCAGAAAACTACCCTGACCCCCCTACCACATGTTTCAGAAAACAACCCAAACCCCTAAACCCAGCAAACTACCCCTACCCAGCCCGGAAAACTACCCGACCCCCCTACCCAACCCAGAAAACTACCCCTGACCACCCAGCCCAGAAAACTACCCCTGACCCCCCAGCCCAGAAAACTACTCCTGACCCAACAGGCCAGAAGCCTACTCCTGACCCCAGTACAGAAAACTACCCCTGAACCCGCAAGCCCAGAAAACGACCCCTGACCCCCCTAGCCCAGAAAAATAACCCTGACCCCCCAGCCCAGAAAACTACCCCTGACCCCAGCCCAGAAAACTACCCCTGACCCCCCAAGCCCAGAAAACGACCCCTGACCCCCAGCCCAGAAAACAGCCCTGACCCCCCAGCCCAGAAAACTAACCCTGACCCCCAGCCCAGAAAACTACCCCTGACCCCCCAGCCCAGAAAGCTACCACTGACCCCCCACCCAGAAATCTACCCCTGACCCCCAGCCCAGAAAAGTACCTCTTGACCCCTATTCAGATCAGACAACTACCCTGGCCCTCTACCCAGCCAAGAAAACTACCCCTGACCCACCCCCACACCATAAAACGACCACAGATCCCCTAGGCCCAGAAAACTACCCTGACCCCCCCTACCACATGAGTCAGAAAACAACCCCAAACAGCCTAAACCCAGCAAACTACCACTACCCAGCCCGGATAACTACCCAACCCCCCCTACCCAGCCCAGAAAACTACCCCTGACCACCCAGCCCAGAAAACTACCCCTGACCCCCCAGCCCAGAAAACTACTCCTGGCCCAATACCTCAGAAACCTACTCCTGACCCCAGTACAGAAAACTACCCCCTGACCCCCCCCAGCCCAGAAATCTACCCCTGACCCCCCCCAGCCCAGACAACTACCCCTGACCCCCAGCCCAGAAAACTACCCCTGACCCCCAAGGCCCAGAAAACGACCCCTGACCCCCAGCCCAGAAAACAACCCCTGACCCCCCAGCCCAGAAAACTAACCCTGACCCCTAGCCCAGACAACTACCCCTGACCCCCCAGCCCAGAAAACTACCACTGACCCCCCCACCCAGAAATCATCCCCTGACCCCCAGCCCAGAAAAGTACCCCTGGCCCCCTATTCAGCCCAGACAACTACCCCGGCCCTCTAGCCAGCCAAGAAAACTACCCCTGGCCACCGCCACACCAGAAAACGACTGCACACCCCCTAAGCCCAGAAAACTACCTTGACCCCCATACCTACCCTGACCCCCGTACCTACCCCAGAAAACTACCAGACCTCCTTCGTACCCCAGGAAATTACCCAACCCCCCCCCCCACCTGTCCCAGAAAACAACAGGCAACCCCTGGTCAAGAAAACTACCTCTGACCCACCCCAACCCAGACAACCAGCCCAGATCCCAAGAAACCTAGTACAGACCCCCAGCTCAGAAAACTATCCCGACTCCCCCCACCCAGCCCAGAAAACAATTCCGAGCCAGCCCCAGCCCAGAAAACTACCCCAACACCCTAACCCAGAAAACTACAGCCCCTGCCCAGAAACCTACCCCTGTCCAAAAGCCCAGAAACCTACCCTGTCCCCAGCCCAGAAAACTACCCCAACCCCCCAGCCCAGAAACCTACTTTGACCCCTAACCCGGACAACTCTCCGACCCCCTGGCCCAGAAGACTACCCTTGACCCATCCAGAAAAGTAACCCTTACCTCCCCAGCCCCAAAAAGTACCCCTGATGCCCAGAAAACTACTCCTGACCCCTTGGCCCAGAAAACTACCCTTGACCCCCAGCCCAGAAAACTACCCCTGACTCCCCAGCCCAGAAAACTACCCCTGACCCTCAGCCCAGAAAACTACCCCCGGCCCTGTATTCAGCCCAGACAACTACCCCGGCCCTCGACCCAGCCAAGAAAACTACCCCTGACCCACAGCCACACCAGAAAACGACCCCAGACCCCCTAAGCCCAGAAGACTACTCCTGGCCCAACACCCCAGAAACCTACTCCTGACCCCAGTACAGAAAACTACCCCTGACCCCCCCAGCCCAGAAAACTACCCCTGACCACCCAGCCCAGAAAACTACCCCTGACCCCCCAGCCCAAAAAACTACTCATGGCCCAACACCCCAGAAACCTACTCATGACCCCAGTACAGAAAACTACCCCTGACCCCCCCCTAGCCCAGAAAACTACCCCTGACCCCCCCCCCCAGCCCAGAAAACTACCCCTGACCCCCCAAGCCCAGAAAACGACCCCTGACCCCCAGCCCAGAAACAGACCCCTGACCCCCAAGCCCAGAAAACTAACCCTGACCCCTAGCCCAGACAACTACCCCTGGCCCCCTATTCAGCCCAGACAACTACCCCGGCCCTCTAGCCAGCCAAGAAGACTACCCCTGACCCATCGCCACACCAGAAAACGACTGCACACCCCCTAAGCCCATAAAACTACCTTGACCCCCATACCTACCCTGACCCCCTTACCTACCCAGAAAACTACCATACCCCCTTCCTACCCCAGGAAATTACCCAACCCCCCCCCCACCGTTCCCAGAAAACAACAGGCAACCCCATGTCAAGAAAACTACCTCTGACCCACCCCAACCCAGACAACAAGCCCAGATCCCAAGAAACCTAGTACAGACCCCCAGCTCAGAAAACTATCCTGACTCCCCCCCACCCAGCCCAGAAAACAATTCCGAGCCAGCCCCAGCCCAGAAAACTACCCCGACACCCTAACCAAGAAAACTACCGCCCCTGCCCAGAAACCTACCCCTGTCCAAAAGCCCAGAAACCTACCCTGTCCCCAGTCCAGAAAACGACCCCAACCCTCCAGCCAGAAACCTACTTTGACCCCTAACCCGGAAAACTCTCCGACCCCCCCGGCCCTGAAAACTACCCTTGACCCATCCAGAAAAGTAACCCTTACCTCCCCAGCCCCAAAAAGTACCCCTGATGCCCAGAAAACTACTCCTGACCCCCGGCCCAGAAAACTACCCTTGACCCCCAGCCCAGAAAACTACCCCTGACCCCCAGCCCAGAAACCGACCCCTGACCCCCCAGCCCAGACAACTACCCCTGACCCCCCAGCCCAGAAAACTACCACTGACCCCCCACCCAGAAATCTTCCCCTGACCCCCAGCCCAGAAAAGTACCCCTGGCCCCCTATTCAGCCCAGACAACTACCCCGGCCCTCTAGCCAGCCAAGAAAACTACCCCTGACCCACCGCCACACCAGAAAACGACTGCACACCCCCTAAGCCCAGAAAACTACCTTGACCCCCATACCTACCCTGACCCCCTTACCTACCCCAGAAAACTACCAGACCCCCTTCCAACCCCAGGAAATTACCCAACCCCCCCCCCACCTGTCCCAGAAAACAACAGGCAACCCCTGGTCAAGAAAACTACCTCTGACCCACCCCAACCCAGACAACCAGCCCAGATCCCAAGAAACCTGGTACAGACCCCTAGCTCAGAAAACTATCCCGACTCCCCCCCACCCAGCCCAGAAAACAATTCCGAGCCAGCCCCAGCCCAGAAAACTACCCCGACACCCTAACCCAGAAAACTACCACCCCTGCCCAGAAACCTACCCCTGTCCAAAAGCCCAGAAACCAACCCTGTCCCCAGCCCAGAAAACTACCCCAACCCCCCAGCCCAGAAACCTACTTTGACCCCTAACCCGGAAAACTCTCCGACCCCCCCGGCCCAGAAAACTACCCTTGACCATCCAGAAAAGTAGCCCTTACCTTCCCAGCCCCAAAAAGTACCCCTGATGCCCAGAAAACTACTCCTGACCCCCTGGCCCAGAAAACTACCCTTGACCCCCAGCCCAGAAAACTACCCCTGACTCCCCAGCCCAGAAAACTACCCCTGACCCCCAGCCCAGAAAACTACCCCTGGCCCTGTATTCAGCCCAGACAACTACCCCGGCCCTCGACCCAGCCAAGAAAACTACCCCTGACCCACCGCCACACCAGAAAACGACCCCAGACCCCCTATGCCCAGAAGACTACCCTGACCCCCCTACCTACCCCATAATTAAGAAAACTACCCCAGACCCCCTAAAACCAGGAAACTACCCCTACCCAGCACGGAAAACTACTCTGACCCCCAGACCCCCTAAGCTCAGAAACTATATTGACCCCCATACCTACCCAGACCCCCTTACCTACCCCAGAAAACTACCAGACCTTCCTTCCTACCCCAGGAAATTACCCGACCCCCCCACCCGTCCCAGAAAACTACAGCCAACCTCTGGCCAAGAAAACTACCTCTGACCCACACCAACTCAGACAACTACCCCAGATCCCAAGAAACCTAGTCTAGACCCCCAGCTCAGAAAACTATCCCGACTCCCCCCCACCCAGCCCAGAAAACTATCCCGAGCCAGCCACAGCCCAGAAAACTACCCTGACCCCCTAACCCAGAAAACTACCTGTCCCCCTGCCCAGAAACCTACCCCTGTCCCAAAGCCCAGAATCCTACCCTGTCCCCAGCCCAGAAAACTACCCGACTCCCCAGCCCAGAAACCTACTTTGACCCCCAAACCAGAAAACTTCCTGACCCCCCAGCCCAGAAAACTACCCTTGACCCATCCAGAAATGTACCCTTTACCCCCCCAGCCCCGAAAAGTACCCCTGATACCCAGCCCAGAAAACTACTCCTGACCCCAAAGCCCAGAAAACTACCCCTGACCCCCAGCCCAAAAAACTACCCGTGACCCCCAGCCCTGAAAAGTACCCCTGACCCCCCAGTCCAGAAAACTATCCTTCATCGCCAGCCCAGAAAACGACTCCTGACCCCCTGGCCCAGAAAACTACCCCTGACCCCCCAGCCCAGAAAACTACCATTGACCCCAGCCCAGAAAACTACACGACAACCCCAGCCCAGAAAACTACACGACACCCCCAGCCCAGAAAACTACCACTGACACCCCAAGCCCCGAAAACTACCCCTGACACCCCAACCCAGAAACTACCCCTGACCCCCACAGCCCAGAAAACTACCCCTGACCCCAGCCCAAAAAACTACCCTTGACACCCCAGCCCAGAAAACTACCCCTGACCCCAGCCCAGAAAACTACCCCTGACCGCCCCACCCAGAAAAATACCCCTGACCCCCCAAGCCCAAAAATGTACCCCTAGCAACCCCTAAGCCCAGAAAACTACTGTGACCCCCTACTGTAGTGTAGTTCCTAGTTTCCCACTAGGCCCTGCACATTGGAATAACATAAACAGTAGTATCGACGTGGAACTGCGGATATTCCAGGCCTCCACTGAGTATGCTAAACTTAATTGGGTTGTGTTACCAACTAGCTCAGAGGTCACTGGAAACTTTCTTCTCTGCATGGGACGTGATCAGCTTCCCTGGCACAGACAAGAAGGGATTCAGCTTTCCAACAACCGTGCAACATGACAACTTTGCTCCTCAGATCAAGAGTCAATCTCTAGGGTCGTGTGAAACAATAGACATGTATTTCACTCAGTCAGTCTAGTGCAGTTTACTTTCACGAGATGTAGAGAGTAGAGAGACGGGCGTTTGTCAATAAAGGGTTAACATTTATTGAACAGTCTTTCTTCTCGTACAAGAGAAATGCATTGCCACAATTGCAAGACTTGTTATTATAAAAAGTACGTACAGTAAGATAAGGATTGCGAAATAGAACTGTAAAAGCATTGATATGGTTTCTTAGCCATACAATGGTTTAAAAGTAATAAAACATATATACAGTCATATATACATTAGGCTAACATACTCAACTGGTGCTTCTAACTAAGCCTACCCCAGTGTGCCTGACCTAAGTCTAACACGTGGAAGGGGAGTAAGTAAGTAGCTTTAAGTTAAGTTGGTTTTGCCAAGGTTTGTTTCAAGAATTCTCGTCTAAGGGTTTAGTACACACCATACCTCTGAATAGAATGATGGAGGATTGGTATCTCCTTCAGGGGTCACTCTCGATATCCCAGTCACCCGCGAGGGCAGACCGGAAACGCCGGAGCTGGATTTCTCTGCACGAGAAAGGCAGCGGCTCTTCTTCAGCGCGTCGAGGAAGGAGGGGGGACAGCGTCCGCGGGCAGCTGGAATCTGCTGGATGTCTTCGCAGAGGGACGGCTGTTCAGCTCCTAAGCGTACTGCACCATCGTTCGCGCTTTAGCAGCGATAATGGTATCAGCAGCTTCACCACCAAGGGACAGCAGGCTGCAGCGACAGAGTGCTAGAGTCACCAACACGGGGTCGTGCAGACAGCTAACAACAGGCAACGAGCAACGAGCTATTGCTTAAGGCAACGTTGGTAATATTTATACCTGACAGGTGCCGGGTTTGACGCAAGTTTGCTGGACATAAGACGTCAATTAAAGATGTCACTAGGAAGTGATAGTTATCAGTTGCTCATTAGAGTTCCATTACTAATCAAAACACAGCAAGCGGGGATTTCCAGGTTTGCTGAGTTTTTATCTTGTTGAAGAACTCGGAGTGTTAATCTAGGAATATCAGATAGTGGCTCCTGCCCTGTCATTGCACTAATTGGTCGCAAAGGAAGTGGCAGAGAGCTATGCTGGAATGTGGCTCTGTTCGTGTGAGGCCAGAGATGACATTTCTGAAAATCGCACTTGAACGGTTATGCCAATATAGGGAATAAATGGATTTATAGCATATATATATATATGCATATATATACATATATATAGAATCATTCAAAGAATTATTGCATATGAAAATAATGAACGATTATGCAAAAGGAATTACACATGAAGTATCTCTGACAGAAGAAAGGCGAGATAAATCATCACATATAAATGCATTGTAATAACATGTGTGCTAGAGGCTGGTGTAACTTTGTTATGTCTCTAGATGTGATTAGAAATAGAAGTGTGAAGCTTCTGTTCTCTAAGAATAGTTTTTACGTTAAGCAAAGAATTGTTCGTGCCAAAAAAAGGTCAATATTAAAAATGTTCAATTCAAAAAGAATTAATGCTTGAACGGGGAAATAGAGTTCCAACACTTTCTGCAGTTTTTGTTGATCAAAACTGAAGGCCGAATTCAGAGTTCATGAGAACGCTGTGAGTCGTAAAGCTTCTTAAAAGTTATTGTTTCTGTACTGGTGAGAACATCGTATCAGACAGGCTCTCAAAGAATTGGTCTACAAAATCAGGTGACAGTTCAACCAAATTAGATAGCGCTGTAACTTGGCAGGTGTGAGAATGATTGCTGTCATCGTATTCAGGAGCAGCAATGCTCACAGAAGGCCGTACCTGGGTGATGTTGCTTTTGTCACTCGCTCCACTGTTACCACCTAGTCGTAGTACAGGAGTCTCAACGAATGCTGTCATCAGGATTGGTAGCCGCTGGGGACAACACAATGCGTGAGCCGTTATTGGACTGAGCAAAGTATCGACGTCCGTTGGTACTGCTGATGGAAGTGAAAGACAGATGTCCAACACGCATTCATCGCCGCATAGCATACATCTTAGTACCGGTAAGATACAGTTCTGCCATATAGGTCTGAATGAAAGGAACCAGGTCATGTTTAGATCTCTCAGCCTGGCCAATCCAAGGACGTTAGTTATCCTGTCCCGGTAGCGCATTGCTAGGATTGTCTCTTCCATTCCCATGGGAGCTATGTCTGAGTTTCGGCTTGCCATAACGAAGCAGGAGGGTCAAAAATAAAATCCCTGCGACGAGTCCCAAAAATAATGGTATACCGCCAAAAACAGAGTGTACAAAATTAGGAACGATTCCCAAAATTGCCTGGAAGGGTGTTAGAAGTCCCGTAAAGACTGTCTTAAATATGCCTGGGATGCTTGTGGCACTAGACATGTTAAGGAGTTGGCTGAACATTTCTACGAAATGCACGGGGCAATTTGTTGATAAAAGGTCATGAACTTCAGTAGCTGTCCTTGCAACTAGAAGATCATACGTCTCTTTTGATGACGTTATAGGCACTGTTGTCTGTAAAAGCACAGATTATATTTTGCTTAATGGATCAATTCGTATAGAATAGAGATTCAGACGAGGCCAGATGGGAGTCACTGTGTCTGCAGGCCCACTCGGAAACAATGCTTGCATACAGCATTTGACCATGGATGTTACTTTCACTAGATAACTTTTCCCTGGCACGAGGCCACAACATCTGTGATCCGTTCTAAGAATGTAACTCCCGTTCGAAAGTTGCATAAAGAAGGGCTCTATCTGAGTTGCAGGTGTGACTAGCTGGTGGCATGAAAGGTTGTTAGAATTTCCATCACATGCGCCGTGTAAATTAATACCCTGACACAAAAGTATACCGCTTAGTGAATGTTTACAGTTGTTACCACTAAGAAATACATTTTTGTTGCTGTCACTATAGCAAGAATGAGTGTATGGTAATTTCCATTCAGATTTTACATATCCTTTACCCAATTGTTCATACTGGCCAGCAGGTATGTACTCAAGGCACTTTTTAAATCAGAAAGTTGTTATCGGAATTGTGATAATTCCGTGTATTATCCATTCAATGACAGGACTCTCTGACATTGTCAATGGTAATCTCTCGAGTTTTTTGATGCTCAGGATTGTATAGTCTGCTCCTTTCTGTGCCAAACTGATCTGTTTATCAGTAAGGTTAAAACCGGAAAATAATGACATTGTGTTGATTAAACGCCAAGGCACATAGCCTGAACGAAGATTTTGCAGCGTCCAGCCTAATTCTATAATAGAACGCAATTGAGACTGGCCATGTTGTAACATTAGCAAGTCTCTGTCTATCACATCAAAGGCAGATGATACAATATTGTCCAACGAATATATTCTGGAAGACAGAGTCATTAACCCATTGTCTACCACAGAAAGTGATTTTTCCAAATTAATACGATCAATTTCTCGTATTTTCTCAGCAGTTTCAATTTGCTTTACTTTCCAAGCCTCGTTGTAAGCAGCATAGATACTGGTCGCTATGAAACGCTTTTGACGCTGTTTGCGTGGTCCAAGAATGAAATCGCGCAAATCAGCACCATCTTTTAGTAAAGACAAGTGTTGCTTAATTTCAGCCAGTGTGGATGATGTTAGCCATTCAAGGCAGAGCTTCCCTACACTGTATGTTGTTATAATCCCTGGATGTTGTCTCTGGGAGTATCTTGAGTCTAATCTGGTCATTTTTAACCCCTGTGTTTTATTCAGGAATCTATCTTGACAGCTATTTGTGTCTGTAGGCCAGATTAACCATTTTTTCCAATCAGGATGTGTTCTGTTGAAATGTAAAATTTGTGACACGTCTAACTCAATATCTGCGGTTGCATTCTCAGGTATTGGCTTTGGTATAGACGGTGTTTTAAGGTCTTTGTTCTTAGCTAGGCCAAGACAAGATGTTTGGTGTATTGTGTCATTTAAAAACAACATTTGTTCTGGTATCATGCAGGTCCTAAATAGTGCTTCAATGCCTTGCACCTGCCAATCTTTTGTACCCCAAATTGTTTTCGTTTCAATATTATTTTTCCAATAATCAAAACCAAATGTCATCATTTTGTCATAAAATGCTTCTGAATATATCAATTTAGAATTTGTCAGCATTGTTTTCATTCCTGTTTTATCTAACAGTTTGTAATAAAACGTTTCTGCATCACTGGTGTTAAACCCTGAGAAGTATTTGAATTTCTCAAAAAATGCTTTAGAACTGCTTTTAGGTGGTGTAGAACAATGTTCCCATTGATTATACATAAAAACATTTCTAGGCTGTGCAGATTTATGCAAGTAATGATCCCCATAGTGGGTGTAACAGAATAACTGCTCATAACTAGATGAACCTTGTAAATAATCATGATCTGTGAATCTAGCTGACATTACTAAATCAGACATCATGTCATTAATACTGTTAAAGTCCCAATCATCAGAGAATGTACTTGGTTTTACAAAGTCACTTAAGGAAACCTTTAGTTGATGAGGATACTTCAGGATTTCGACCGGACCATAGATCTCATAGTCTGTTTTCTCCCATACTACCCCACCAGGTATTGGAATTGCTGTGACATTTACTGTTGACAGTTCTCTTTTCTTCACGTGGGATGATCTGTGTGGTTTCAGGACTAGGTTGATGTTCTGACTTGCTGTGTCCATTCAATTGTAATAAACTTTCCTAAAATTAAAACTAGAATTAGGCACAGTAGGAGTATGAATACCCCTGAAATAATCCAATGCTCAATCAACGGTGAATCCAGATATAGTTCTTTGATTTGTTGAAGGAGTCCTGTTGTATTTTCTTTAGAATACTTTTTTGTTTCTGGCATCACTTCGGGGTCGTTTTGATCTTCAGAGAAGTTGTCGAAGTTGATGAAATAACCAGAGGCAGTTTTGTCAATTGATGGGATTGTTCTTTCAATCTGTCTTTCGGTAGCACTTTCTGATGCCACATCATTGTAGACTGGTGTTGTTTCTTGACGAACTGTTTCAATCTGTGTCTCAAGAGGCACGAGTTCCATGGCATTATTGCATAGTCCTTCATTGTGCACTGCAGGCTGATCGAATGTGATTAGTCTTTCAGTTTGAACCTCTTGGATTGTTGCAAGTTTGGGTATTCTGTTATTTCTTGGGAGTCCACTGGGCCTACTGTTGATTATAGGCCACATGCTTGTGGTTTTACCAGATCGATGGACACGACTCTGTTCTCCTTTTTACCAGCAAGGGGCGGTAGCACAACTGATCTTGTTCCGGTGACTGCCAAGACAGGTACTGCTTTTCTGTAAGAAGGCCCAAATTCCTTCTTCACCGCGATCTTTTCTCTGACTAGATCCCCAATCTTTGGAATCCAGACAGGCCTTGCTGGGGCTGTTGCTGGTGGTGCCTCGTCAGTGGTACTTGGCTGTTGCTTTAACTTTATGTTGCTTAAAGATTTTCTTGCTTCATTCAGTTCCTGTAAAACAGCCAAACGATCCTTTACATCAAAGTGCGTTGTTTCTTCTTGTACCACTGACATCTGACTATCGAGGTCCTGAATACGCATTCTAATTCCGAACAATAGTTCGTATGGGCTGAAACCTTTTATGTATTAAATATTTTATTGAGCATAGGCAATGAAATGCACCTCCGAAACATCTGTAGAGCCGGCCCCACTTCCCGGGAGGCCTAGGTCAGCGACCACACTGGCACCCAACACGGGGCCAGCGGGAACATCACGTATTAACACAGCAAGCCGCCTACAACCCCACTGGGCCGGCCGCGTCATAAGAGGTGCTACAACGGTGCAAGCTGATCAGCGCTAGTGCAATTTCATAAAACAAAGAACTGTAAACAACTCCCTACCCTTCCCACCCTAACCCTCCCCTCTCCTTGTCCATTTCCGGGCGTAGTCTAGCAGATGTAGTCCCTGCTTAACAATCAGGTGGTGCTGCGCGCGCAGTGCTCGTGCGCTTGCGGGTGTGCATCTTGGGATCCGGGAGAGGTGTTTCTGCCAGCCGTAGCAGGCGCAGGTAGCGTGGGCAGCTCACCTCCCGAAACTCCCCGGTAAGCAGAGTGAGGAATGGCCGCCAGAGCTCCGCAAAGTCCGCCCCCCTCCCTGCCGCCGCCAGTGACAGCTTCTCCATGCCCAGGATCGCCCATAGCCGGTGAAGCCACCCCAGTTGCTGCGGGGCCTGAGTCGCCCTCCAGTGGGCCACGATGTTTTGGACTGCAGCTCCAAGTGCCAGAGCGATCAAACGGCCTCTCCAGGATTTCAGGGGGTACATGAGGGCGTTCGGGAGGCCTAGAATAATGTATGCTGGGAACCGCGGCAGCTGAGTGTCCAGGTGTGCGTCAATAAGATCCAGGATAGGGTCCCAATAGGGGCGCAGCGCCTTACAGCTCCATAGCAGGTGTTCCAGTGTCCCTTGTTCCCCACATCCCCTCCAGCACCTGTCGCTTACCCGGGCATCCCATTGATGAAGTCGCTCAGGGGTGTGATACCAGTACATGGCTACCTTAGTCATTGTCTCTGTGAGCCCAGTGTGGTGCGCCGAGTGTCTGGCCCTATGGTACACCCCCTCCCACTCTTTCCTAGTGAGCTGTCTCCCCAGGTCCCTCTCCCACCGGGCCTGACCTGCGTTGTATGTGTGTGCCTGGGTGAGGAGTAGCTGTTGATAAAGGTCTGAAGTCAATTTCTTGTCGGAGGTGCGCGTCAGCAGCCACCTTTCGTAGGGTGTGAGGTGCCGTTGGGCCCCGGGCCGGATCGAGGGGTGGAGCACCCAATGGCGCACCTGCAGATATTGCAAGCGTTCCGATTCGGCTACGCCATAATCCGCCTTGACCTGCTGGAACGGGAGGACCCCCTTGATGTCGAACATGTGTCCCGCCGCCCTACAGGGCGTCGTCCGCCACGTTGTGAATGTGCCGGGGACCAGGCCCGGCGAGAAGTCCGGATTCTCAAAGATGGGAGTCATAGGCGAGGGGAAGGAGGTCAGCCCCTTGGCCACGGCCACTCTGTCCCACACTCGCAGGGCAGTGCTAGTGATTTCAGAGGCGTACAGGTTAGGGGGGCGGTGGCGGCGTGGCAGGAAAGGCACGCCCTGGAGGGTACGGCCGGCCACTGCTTGGTCCAAGAAGAGCCAGTGTTTGCCGGACTCCAGCTGGAACCATTCTACGAAGGTGCGCAGCTGTGCTGCCTGAAAGTACAGGGTGAGGTCGGGTATGCCGACCCCCCCATTCGCCGGGGGTAGGGTAGCGAGAGCGTGCTTAAACCGAGGCCGCCGGCCGTTCCAAATGAACCGTGACAGGTCCGATTGGGTTTGTTGAAGCCAGCCCTGCGGGGGGTTCAAGGGGAGCGTCTGAAACATATACAAAATCTGCGGCAGCAGAGTCATTTTGACTGCGGCAATTCTGCCGAGCCATGACAGTGTGAGCGGCTTCCAACGCCGGAGCTGCTCCCGAAGTTTGAGTGTGAGGGCCTCGTAGTTGACACGCGCGGTACTCCTGACGGAGGGGGCCAGGCGGACGCCCAGGTACGGGACGGTTGCGTCCGACCACTGTATCTTGAATTCCGATTTAATCTCGGCCACCACGTCTGGATTCAGGGAGATATTCAGGGCTTCAGATTTAGCTTCGTTGATTTTGAAACCCGAGGCTAGGGCAAAGGTGTGGAGCTCTACAAAGAGAGCACGCAGGGACTGCATGGGGTTGGTGAGAGATAGCAGGACGTCGTCAGCGTACAAGCTGATCTTATGCGTATCGGCACCGAATTTGATACCAGATATGAGCGCGTGCTGCCGTACTCTCTGAGCCATCGGCTCCATGTAGAGGGCGAATAGAAGCGGCGACAGGGGGCAGCCCTGGCGCGTGCCTCTGCCGATGTCGAACCTCGGGGAGGTGTGGCCGTTCACCCTGACCGTGGCATTGGGCCGGCGGTAGCAATTGAAGATACGGTGGCGGAGCTTCTCGCCAAAACCGAAGTGGCGGAGGACCTGGTCGAGGTAGGGCCAATGCACTCTGTCGAATGCTTTCTCCGCGTCAATGGTGAGGAGCATGCAGCCCGGTTTAGTGCGCGACCCGGCCTCAATGAGGTGTAACACTCGCCTGGTGTTATCGCTAGTCTGCCGCTGGGGGATAAAGCCCGCCTGATCAGGGTCTACCAGCTGCTGCATGTAAGGCGCAATGCGGCCCGCTAGAATGCCCGTGTAGAGCTTCAAGTCTACATTCAGCAGCGAGATGGGCCTGTATGAGCTACACGTCGCCGGGTCGCGGCCCGGTTTGGGGATGACAGAGATGGACGCCTCCAGCAAGTCGGGGTGGATGGCACCAGGCGTGTCAAAGGTGTTAAACAGGTCGCGCAAGAGGGGGGCAAGCTGCTGGCAAAAGGTTTTGTAGAAGGCCGCGGTATAGCCGTCGGGTCCCGGGGATTTCCCCACCTTGAGGCGAGCAATAGCAGAGATGACTTCCTCCAGGCCAATGGGCCGTTCCAAGAAGTCCGCTTGGGCTTGGTTGAGTGAGAGGAGCTCCGCGCCCCGCAGGTATGCCGGGCCGGCGAGTGGGTCTAGGTGGTCCGCGTCGTATAGTGCCGCATAAAAGGAGCCAAAGGTCGCCGCAATCGCCGCGTCCTCCGTGATCGGGCTGCCATCAGCCGACCGGAGGGACCGCACCTGCTGCCGTTGGGTTTGCGCCCGTAGTCTGCTCGCCAGAAGCTTCCCGCACCGGTCGCCTCCGGTGTAATAGGCGTGCTTAAGGCGCATAGCGGCGTATTCCGCTACATCTTGGTCCAAAGCCGCCAACATTTTCCGCTCGGCGCATAGTTGGCGCCATGCCCTCGCTGCTCCCGTGCGCTGGTGCATCTGTTCTAGTTCCGCCACCCGTTGGGTAAGCTCAGCACGCTTCAGCGCCCTGTCCCTGTTGTTGGCGGTGGCTATGGAGATGAGTTCCCCGCGGAGGACTGCCTTGAGGGCAGCCCACTGAGTGGCCTTCGAAGTGTCATCATTGGCGTTGTGTTCCAGGAAGCGGTCGATCGCAGCAGTGAGGCGTGTTTGGGTGTCGGGCAACTGCAGGAGGCCGTCACGCAGCCTCCAGTGTCGTTGCGGGGCTGGCATGGCGCCTATACGAAGCGTTGTCACAACTGGGGAATGGTCCGAGAGTGCGGCCGGCAGAATCTCCACTTCCTCGACCTGCTGCGCCAGCTGAGTAGAGCACAGGAAATAATCCAGTCGCGCATACGTCTTGTGTGCTGCCGAGTAGTACGTATATGCAGTGGTCTGGGGGTGCATGTGTCGCCATAAATCTATGAGGCCCAGGTCCGCCACGTGTGTGTGTCCTGTTGCAGTGAGCGCTCCCACCTGCCCGGATCTCTGGCCTGAGCGGTCCGCCGTGTTGTGAAAAACAATGTTAAGGTCCCCCCCTAACAACAAATGCGTGCGCGTGGTGGATGTGGCAGATTCTAGTGCCGTATGCAAGAACCGTTCCTGTCCCTCGTTCGGACCATAGACTGAACCCACTAGCAAGGTAAGGCCTGCAACCTGGAAGCTATAAAGCAGAAGTCGCCCCTTAATTTCGGCCTCTTTCTGGAGGACCCTCCCCTCGAAGAATTTAGCCACTAGGATCGCCACCCCCGCCGTTTTCTTGGGGGAGGAGGAGAAGAACTGCCAGGGAAAGGCGCGTGACTTGAGTCTGTGCTGATCGCTGCGGACAAGGTGTGTCTCCTGGAGGAGGCAGATATCCGCTTTGGAGCGCTCGAGACAGGAGAGGATTGCTTTGCGCTTATTCGGGCTATTAAGACCTCGCACGTTGAGCGAAAGCACCGTTAGGTGACGTGTCATGTCTGGGGTAACAAGGGAGATGCTATTCCCCACCCGGAGGTGGCCGCCACAGACCAACAGGCCGCAGGAGACGCTGCGCAGGGGGTCCTACCGACTCCTACCCTGATGTCACAATCCCTTGGACAAGGAGAGCCCACCCGCCCCTCCCCTACCCCCCCCCAACACCCCCCCATCCCCAACTGTCCCCCCCAACCCCCAAGGAAAACCCCCCAACCCCCCCCCCTCTACCCCCAACTCCCCCCCAACCCCAACTGGTGCCGCTCCCCCCTCCCCCCAAACCCCAATAGTGCAATGCTCGATTCTCTTTACAGGTGCAGGCACCTGTGGAATCCCCCCCCCACTCCCTCCCTCCGCCCCTGCAACCAAAAAGAAGTCCAAATCAACATAGTCCCAGGTCCAGGTGAAAGTCCGCTGGACCCGTGGTGAAGAAAACACTTGGTGTGTGGGCAATGGCGACGGTGTTGTCGGGCACCGCGCCTCTCCACGTGGGTCAGCCATCAAGGGGACGGCGTAGACACAACGCGGGTCAGCGAGGCTTCGCCCCCGCCGCCGGGGTGAATCGTCCCGGCCAGGTCATGTCGTGGCAGCGCCGTGTGACCGTGGTAGAGTTCAATCGTGCTCTTTATTCGCCAGGCCTTGCGCGACCGTCTCCACCGCCGCTCGTTGGCCCTCTGTTATTTCTTTGGTGGCGGGGCGTCGCGGCCTGTGTCGCCTCCGCTGTTGCCGCCATTTCCCCGGCGCGTCCTCCTTGGGTGCAACCCCCGCTCCGGGGTCCTCGGCCTCCGACGGCTCCTCAATGTCTAGAAGGGCGCAGGCCTCCTTGAGGGAGCGTATCTGGTGGAGGTTATTGCCCATTTTAAACACAAGGCGAAAGGGGTGCCCCCAGCTGTATGAGATGTTGCGCTTCCGCAATTCCGCCGTGACGGGTCGGAAGAGGCGCCTCTTCTCCAGGGTCAGTGCAGCAAGGTCCTGATAGAGGGCAGGGGAGTGCGCGCCGAAGGACACCGGTGCCATACTGCGCGCATTAGCAAGGATCTCCTCCTTGGTGCGGAAGTCTTGGACGCACACAAGGATGTCCGCCGGATGAGCCGTGGCCACCCTAGGCGGGCCCGTTCTGTGCACTCTATCCAGTCCCAGGGGTGCATCCGACGGGCGTCCCAGGATGTGGTTGAACAGCTCCCGGGTGAACTGGAAGAGGTCCTCCGTGTCAGGGGAGTGCTTCACCCCCCGGATCCTTATGTTGTGCCGCCTGGAGCGGTTCTCCAAATCCTCGGCGTGTGTTTGAAGGTCCACCTGTTGGTCGTGGATGCGCGCCAGTTCCTGCCGCAGTGCTTCAATCTCCATGTCCCGTGCGTCGCTCTTCGTTTCCAGCTCCGCCACTCTCTCACCAATGGCGTCGGTATCGCGGCGCGCCTCTTTGATCTCGTCCTGTAGTTCTTTCTTTAAGTCCTGAATGTCCTCGCGAAGTCCCATGAAGAGTGACTCCAGGAAGGAGCGCGTGATGGGGTCCTCAGTTTCCGGCTGCCCCTGGGCTGGCGAGGCCTGTTGTTTCTTCTCGGCGCCCCCGCGTTGGCTGGCCGCCGAGGCGTCCGCCTTCTTCCCCTGGGCGCCGGGGGTGAAGAGGTCCGCGATGGAGCGGTCCTTCCTCGTCCTGGCGTTGGACATGGTCCGAGTAGCTTCTCCTGTCCAGTAACTCTCTGGTAGCGGACCACAGGCCTAGGCCGCCGACGCCGCTGTGTCTCTTGGCGCCCAGTCTGGGGAAGGCGGTGCGCTGCGCCGGCTCTCTGCAAGTCTAGTCGGTGCTCCGGGCGCAGCGCGGCCTCCGCAGCGTGGTTACAGGTGAGCGGGTCCGCCAAGGGGTGCCAACTAGATGCGGGATGGGCCCGCGTTGTTCCTCGGGGATCCGGGCCAGTGTCGGGGCGCCGCAGGGCCCGTGGAGCGGGAGCAGCGCAGGCTACCTGGACAGGTTCCCCACTTGCGTGGCGGCTCCGCGCTCGGTGAGCCCCCAGACGCCTCCGCGTCGTAGTGCCGGTCAGTGGTCCAGGAGGGGGGGGAGCTGCAACGTCGGTGCACCAGAAAATGGCGGGCTGCCGCAGGGAATCACCCCTCCCGCGCTCGGGAGGCTCCGGCTGTTGAGCGCGCCTAACGCGCTGATGGAGCCTGGCTCGGCGGGCTGGGTCGCGTGTGTGTGGCGAGGGGGGGGGGGGCGCCCGGTACCTCTTCTCCAACCCCCCCCCGTACCTCCGTTCCAAAGAGCAGCGGGCCGGGACTCCAGTGGCACCAGGTCCGGCGATGGGAGCCAGCGACAGTCCGGGCAGCGTCCTTTCCCAATGTGCGCTGTGGCCGGCAGGTCCGCAGCAGCTTCCACGCAGAGCCGTGGGAAGCCTCGCGCTGTGCCGCGCGGGCCGGACCCGCCGCCTCTGCCGATGCCTGCTCCTCGCGTCCTCGGACGGCGCTGTGGCTCCGCCCACCTCGGCCTCGGTTCCGGCCGCGCTCTCGGCGCCCTGAGCGCGCCAGGCCCCAACGGTCGCCGCCTCCGCAGTCCAACAGGTCACGGGTCCGGCCGTCTCCGAGCCCAGGACCGGACCTGCAGATCACCGCTGTTGCGCTGTCGGCGCCTGAAGATTCTCGGGGCCGGTCACGGCCGGGTAGGTGCTATAATCGTGCTAGATTCGGCGGCCGGCGGCGGGAGCTCAGCAAAGCACGTCCGCTTACACCGCCATCTTGGCCACGCCTCGGCTGAAACCTTTTAGAGAATTTCTTGGCATGTTATTAAGACTAGTCTGGACACTTATTAAATGTTTGACCCACCCAGCGCCTGAACCTAATACCTTCGCTGTTATAGATTGCTTTATGTCCCGGTTTTTTCTTTCTACCACACTGTTCCCTTCGGGGTGCGACGGACAAGAATACTGCAACCCAATTCCCATGCTAGCCATGGCCTCCTTATAGGCTCGAGAGCTGAAAGCAGGACCCTGATCAGAATGGAACGTGGTAATTGCGTATGTGCCGATAAAGACTCGCAAATCTTTTATAACCGTTCTAGCGTCAGCCGAGCGCTGGGGCCTCATTTTTTAAGTGCTTTTCGTCTTAATGGTGTACACTGGGACGCGCTTCTCTTCTTTGATTGCGCAGATAGACCGCCTTATGCTGTCTAGAAGGGATCCTGAAACTACACTGGCCTGTTCATTACTGCGATCTCTGTTGCAGTCTTCACAATTTTGAGCAAAACATTGAATATCTATACTCATTCCTGGCCACCAGTACTCTGATTGTAATTCTTTCAGAGAGGCTTTGATTGTTTGGTGTCTCAGACCCAACCCCATGTGTGCTTCCAGTAAGAGGAAGCCCCTCCTGCTCCTGTTTGGAATTACTCTGTCCCCCACTCCAGGGATTCGAGCAAAAGGAACGGAGTTTGCATCGATTATGTATGCATAATTGAGTGGATAGTTCACGGGTAGTGCTGCACAGTCGCCTTTTACGGTCGTTTTTACTGCCAGCATGGTTTCCCCGTCTATGTATTTATCTGTACGCTTTTTTGTGGCTACGGAAGCCGGGTTAGTTGCTTCCGCGGTGGCTGTTTTAGCCAATGAATTCCCTGCAACGTGAACGCCATCACGTTGAAGACTCCGTGCGTGAATCACGTGAGTCTTTTGTAGTTCTTTACTTAAAAGAGCTACCTCGTTCCAGAGCAATTTATGCTTTATTGTGGCACCTGTGTCATCTTTGTAGTCGTTTTCGATCCAACTCTGCATTTTATTGTTGTAAGAGTTGACGCAAAAATGAGAATCGCACACAATAAGTGTCGGGAATTCACGTTCTGCATTTTCGAGCGCCATCTTTAAAGATCTGATTTCAGTTCTCTGAACCGAACAGTTTCTTACAGATTCAGTTTTTGTTACTTTCGGTGTAATTTTACCGCACAGCCAACGACATTTAATGATCGCACATGCTGCATTGTAGGATTTTCTCTCTACGTTGAAATGCTGTACAAAGCTATCTGTATAGATTATACAGGCGTATTGTGGGAGAGGCAGAATTTCGATTGGCAGAGGATATTCTTCTTCATATTCTAAATCATTCAGTTCTTCAAATTGCGGGGCGAAATAGTATTTCACGTCTTCCGCTCCTAGAGAATCTATTCACTGTATCCATTTCGGATCCAGTGACACTGTAGGCAGATTTACTGGGCTGAATAGCGCCTCGAAGGCGGATTCCGCTGTAAGGATATTAATCCGTTTGCCGTGTGCTAGTTCTCGCTCATTTGCTAATGCGATTTGCACTGCTTTCACAGTTCTTTCTGTGTGACTGAATGTTTTTTCTGCTTGTGTGTACAAGTGAGATCTAATTGAAATTGGTACCTTTTCTCCCTCATTAGAGGTTAGGTATGTGAATCCGCATCTTCCTGGGATGACTCGGATTACAAGATCACGTGTGTTGTCACGTGTATCTAATTTAGTTTTTGCTAACATGTCTGTTTGCAGTGATCTCAAAATTTCTGTGTGTTTTTGAGTCCAATTGATTTGTTTAAAATCAGGTTTAATTAGTTCGTAGAGAGGTTTAACCCTCTCTGCGTAATTTAGGATGTAAGTTCTTCCGAAATTCAGAAAACCTAGAATGGATTGTAAATTCTTCAGCGTTTTTGGAGCTTGGAGTACAGCGCACTTCTCTAAGAAGTTGTCCGCTGAGCTTTTCCCTTCACTTGATAATTCGTACCCTAAAAACAGTACTGTCAGATGGGCAATTCGAGACTTTTTAAAGTTGAATTTGTAACCCTCTGCTGCGAACCCAAGTATAATGGTGTTCACTCTTTTCAAATGAGTATCCAAGTCGTCGTCTGTGAGATAAATATCATCTACGTAAGATAATGCCTCATCATCATAGATTTGTAGTAACTCTGTTACCCTAGCTGAGAATAGTCCTGGGCTGTTCTTGAACCCCTGTGGGAGTCGACAGAATTTTTTCTGCGACCCAAATGCGGAGAAAGCGGTCAAATATCTGCTTTCCGGTGCAATGTTTTGACAAAAGAAACCATTAGATATGTCTAATGTCGTTTTGTATTTTTTCCTAACTATATTATTCATTAGGGCTGCACTATGCGAGTTTTGTACTGCGAAAGTTTTGCAACATGTATTAAGGTGTCTGTAGTCCAAAACTAGACAATATGAATTGTCTGGCTTGGAGACAGGAAACAAAGGATTGTTCATTTGAGAGGTGCATGTTTCAATCACCCCCTGGAACTCAAGTTGATCTAAGATCTCCCTGACCTGTTTTTTAGCTTCTTGCTTTATGGGATACTGCCGTTGGGCAGTTGGTTCACTTTTTAACTGGATTTTGTGAGGAGGAGAGTCCTCATCCCATCCTACATGATTTTTATACAATGCAGGTGCCTGGGCTACTGCCCATTTCCTTGCATATGTATATTTTTTGTGAATCGGAATGTGATTCGAGAAGGCAGGCATAATAACTTCTTTGCCACGAGGGCACTCCCTGACAAACTCCGGGGGCCAATCTTTTTCAGCTAACAGAATATCATAGCCTTTTGAGAGCTTATCCCAAAATAGACCTCTTATTTTCCTAGTCTTATCACCCTCTATACGCAATGTTATTTCGTATATTTTATGGGGCTAGCTAAGTCTGGCGTCGGCAGTTTCAACCTGAATGTATTCATTCGTGTCCACTGTCTCCAGATGACTCATCAAGATCTTGCGCGCTATACTGATTTCTGCTGCACTGTCCAACATTGTCAATGCCCACTCCCCGTTTTTCAACTGTGTCCTCAGTATTCTCGGCATGGTTGATTACTCTAATACTGGCTACCTTCTTTTTCTGAAATTGAGATTTCTTATTTTGAGCAGGTTCCTTGTCTTTGGACTTGGTGTGCTCTCCTGGGTCTGACCGTCCTCTTCTTTCCGAATTCTGTGGAAGAGATCGAGAGGGACGTGTATCAATACTTTGATATCTATCAGGTTTTTTCAGATTATCCCTATTTCTAAGGTTATATCTTTTCTCAGAGGGCTCCCTCTGGGGAGACTGGCGTTCTCGAGTCGGAGTTCTTTCCCTCCGTCGAGGAGACCTTCCTCTGGACTGGAAAACTTTTTCCTTGGGAGTGGATTGTTTATTTCCATCCCAGCTCTTTTTAGTAGTGTTTAAATTATTTTTAATAAATAATTTTTCAGGATTTTCGAGCAGTTGGGGCTTTACTGGTTTCCCACCCAAGCTGTCTCTACCTAATTCTTCATAGCATTTTTCTATGATTTTTGCAAGCTCAACAGGATCTTTTATATCTGTTTCCCTCAACTTTTGGCGGATCGCCACAGATGCTGCTTCTCCTCTTATATTGGCTAATAATATAGCCGAGACCTGCTTGAAGTCTTTCAGTAATTTCATACCTAGATTTAAAGCGGGCTCTGGACCGAATTCATTTTGAATCTGTTTTAGCACTTCTGGTATTACCGCCATAGACGGAACACCGTGTGTTTTTGTGTAAATGGAAGCAAAGACTGTACCCCAAGTGTCGCAGTCCTCCACGTGTGGTGCGATTCCCATAGGAAGGCAGATGGTCAAGATTCTGTGTTTCTCAATAGGGGTAGTGTCAGGAAATACTGCCTCTATTTGAGTGATTTTCTGTGCTAACCAGAAAGGAATTTGTTCCCGTTTTACGGGTGTTTTACCAAGACATGACTGTATGTTCTGTGGTGTAATTTTATTTGTGTTCCCCTGATGAGGGGTCAGCTGTGGTGTATTAACAGCTGGCTGGACTGTTGCAGTCCGCATTACATATTGGACTAATTGCCTATGTATTTTTATTAATGTGTTTAGCTGTACTAACAGCTCTTCTCTTGACATTCTTACAATGTCAGGATGTGGTGTGTAGCTGGCTAGAACCGGCCACGTGGCTCCTGGTCTACCTAGTGGACGGAGCCTGGTAATGTGATCATTGTGTTTTAGGGCGCCATTAAACCAGAGCAGGTGCTCTTGAAATTTAAGTGGAATTTCAATCTCCTCGAAAGGAGCGTACTCTTCCGGAGGTTTCTCTATTTTGTAATAGTGAAACTCTTTTGTTCTAGCGTTTACCGCTGGAAAGTTTATCCATGAATAGAATACCTCTGTCTGCCGATACTCGTGAGCCTCTATCACGAAGATTACTGTACCACCTTGTGGTGTCAGTCCGTTCTCTATAAGTTTTAATGTTATAGATCTTCTTAAATGTGCCCGGATGATTATTGCACCCGGTACTATATCGTCGGAATCCTGCTGAGTTGCATTTACTGCGGCCCCAGTGGTTCCGTTATTTTCTACCGACATTTGTTAAAATGCAAGGTTTGCAGAGTAGGTTTCCAAGGAGACAAAGATTAGGTGCACAATATTTTGGAACACTGTATCCTTCAACGTTGAATAAACCAGAGCTTTACATAGGAATCTCTTCCTACTAAGGTCGGGCGGATTTTAACCTTTCACCCACTCCAGACGTCTATTGGAGTATTTACGGGAGAAAGGGGTCTGTGTGAAATATGCACGACTGAGTTACTCTACTGTCTTGCGTTAGTTTATCGCCTTACCAAACGTTGGGCGCCATGTAGTGTAGTTCCTAGTTTCCCACTAGGCCCTGCGCATTGGAATAACATAAACAGTAGTATCGACGTGGAACTGCGGATATTCCAGGCCTCCACTGACTATGCTAAACTTAATTGGGTTGTGTTACCAACTAGCTCAGAGGTCACTGGAAACTTTCTTCTCTGCATGGGAAGTGATCAGCTTCCCTGGCACAGACAAGAAGGGATTCAGCTTTCCAACAACCGTGCAACATGACAACTTTGCTCCTCAGATCAAGAGTCAATCTCTAGGGTCGTGTGAAACAATAGACATGTATTTCACTCAGTCAGTCTAGTGCAGTTTACTTTCACGAGATGTAGAGAGTAGAGAGACGGGCGTTTGTCAATAAAGGGTTAACATTTATTGAACAGTCTTTCTTCTCGTACAAGAGAAATGCATTGCCACAATTGCAAGACTTGTTATTATAAAAAGTACGTACAGTAAGATAAGGATTGCGAAATAGAACTGTAAAAGCATTGATATGGTTTCTTAGCCATACAATGGTTTAAAAGTAATAAAACATATATACAGTCATATATACATTAGGCTAACATACTCAACTGGTGCTTCTAACTAAGCCTACCCCAGTGTGCCTGACCTAAGCCTAACACGTGGAAGGGGAGTAAGTAAGTAGCTGTAAGTTAAGTTGGTTTTGCCAAGGTTTGTTTCAAGAATTCTCGTCTAAGGGTTTAGTCAACACCATACCTCTGAATAGAATGATGGAGGATTGGTATCTCCTTCAGGGGTCACTCTCGATATCCCAGTCACCCGCGAGGGCAGACCGGAAACGCCGGAGATGGATTTCTCTGCACGAGAAAGGCAGCGGCTCTTCTTCAGCGCGTCGAGGAAGGAGGGGGGACAGCGTCCGCGGGCAGCTGGAATCTGCTGAATGTCTTCGCAGAGGGACGGCTGTTCAGCTCCTAAGCGTACTGCACCATCGTTCGCGCTTTAGCAGCGATAATGGTATCAGCAGCTTCACCACCAAGGGACAGCAGGCTGCAGCGACAGAGTGCTAGAGTCACCAACACGGGGTCGTGCAGACAGCTAACAACAGGCAACGAGCAACGAGCTATTGCTTAAGGCAACGTTGGTAATATTTATACCTGACAGGTGCCGGGTTTGACGCAAGTTTGCTGGACATAAGACGTCAATTAAAGATGTCACTAGGAAGTGATAGTTATCAGTTGCTCATTAGAGTTCCATTACTAATCAAAACACAGCAAGCGGGGATTTCCAGGTTTGCTGAGTTTTTATCTTGTTGAAGAACTCAGAGTGTTAATCTAGGAATATCAGATAGTGGCTCCTGCCCTGTCATTGCACTAATTGGTCTCAAAGGAAGTGGCAGAGACCTATGCTGGAATGTGGCTCTGTTCGTGTGAGGCCAGAGATGACATTTCTGAAAATCGCACTTGAACGGTTATGCCAATATAGGGAATAAATGGATTTATAGCTGAATAGGGGCATAAGGTCACAGTATCGATCAGGAACCTAGATAAACACATAACACTACCCTGCCCGGAAAACTACCACGACCCTCTACCCAGCCCTGAAAACTACCCCTGACCTATCCCCACACCAGAAAACGACCCCAGATCCCCTACGCCCAGAAAACTACCCAGAACCCACCACATAATTCAGAAAACTACCCCAGACCCCCTAAACCCAGGAAACTACCCCTACCCAGCCTGGAAAACTATCCAACTCCCCCTACACAGCCCAGAAAACTACCCTGACCCACGCCCAGAAAACTACCCGACCCCCTAGCCCAGAAAAGTACACGGCCCCTTCCCAGAAACCTACCCTGTCCCCCAGCCCAGAAAACTACCCCCAGGCTAGAAACCTACTTCTATCCCCCCAGGTCAGAAAATTCCCCAACCACCCCAGTGCAGAAAACTACCCCTGACCTATCCAGAAAACTACCCATGACCCCCAGCCCAGAAAACTACCCTTGACCCCAACCCAAAAAACTACCCCTGACCCACATCCCAGAAAACTACTCCTGACCCCCAGCTTAATAAATTACCCCTGACCCCCCACTCAACCAAATCTACCCCTGACCCCCCCCCCCAGCCCAGAAAAGTACCCCAGTAACCCCTATGCCCAGAAAACTACCCTGACCCCCTACCCAGCCCACAAAACTACCCCGACCCTCTACCCAGCCCAGAACACTACCCTGACCCCCCCCCCCTTACCACATAATTGAGAAAAACAAACAGACCCCCTAAACCCAGGAAACTACCCCTACCCAGCCTGGAAAACTACCCGACCCAGCCCGGAAAACTACCCGACTCTCCCTACCCAGCCCAGAAAACTACCCTGACCCCCGCCTTGAAAACTACCCGATCCCCTAGCCCAGAAAAGTACACGGCCCCCTGCCCAGAAACCTACCCTGTCCCCCATCCCAGAAAACTGCCGACCCCCCTGCCCAGAAACCTACCCTGTGGAGAAGTGTGGCTCAATGGTTACAGAATAACACCATACAAGAGGTTCAGGTACCAAAATTAAATAACAAAATACAGATTCACATGAAAGGAAATTCATAGAGCCAAAGAAGGAAAGAAAGAAGCCTATATTACCAAATTAGCTTCAGAAAAATGCTCTTAATTTATTAAACATATAAATTCAGATAAAACACATTGCAGATAAAACAAACGCTCAAAGAAAAGTGTTGGCAAAAAACAAAGACAATCAACTCATATTACCAAACACGTGGCTATCATACAAACATTACATGTACAAAAGGAACAACAGCAACACATATAGTATGTCCTTCACAAATTATGACCACAAGAAGCGTCAATGGTTAGAGAGGCAGACCCTGATGCAGAGGTCTGGCCCGGGACCAAGGTTCAATTCCCCCCTCGCGGGTCTTGGGCTCAATTTCCTCGGACCTGATAATTCTCGCCTCGGTGCCTATTCTAATCATGGGCCCAACTCTGCAACTCTGGGCAATAGCTTGCTTAATCTCCACAACGGCCCCAACAGCGCTGGGATGTCTGGCT
Organism: Lissotriton vulgaris; assembly: GCF_964263255.1. Taxonomy (NCBI): domain Eukaryota; kingdom Metazoa; phylum Chordata; class Amphibia; order Caudata; family Salamandridae; genus Lissotriton; species Lissotriton vulgaris. Next base: position 714,865,718 of record NC_141687.1, on the reverse strand, counting down.
TCACCTTGGGGGTGCCCAGGAGTGGACATTCCACAGGGAAAAGCCAGGAAGGGTTCCACAGCGGTATGCGTACAGCACCAGGAAACCCCGGTTGGGGTATAAGTGTGCTTTACAAGAACAAAATAATTTCATTTCCCCCAGCCCAGAAAACAAACCCGACCCCCCCAGCCCAAAAACCTACTTTGACCCCCAGCCCAGAAGACTACCCCTGAACCAACCCCACATCATAAAACGACCCCAGATCCCCTAGGTCCAGAACACTACCCTGACCCCCCTACCACATGTTTCAGAAAACATCCCAAACCCCTAAACCCAGCAAACTACCCCTACCCAGCCCGGAAAACTACCCGACCCCCCTACCCAACCCAGAAAACTACCCCTGACCACCCAGCCCAGAAAACGACCCCTGACCCCCAAGCCCAGAAAACTACTCCTGACCCAACAGGCCAGAAACCTACTCCTGACCCCAGTACAGAAAACTACCCCTGAACCCCCAAGCCCAGAAAACGACCCCTGACCCCCCTAGCCCAGAAAAATAACCCTGACCCCCCAGCCCAGAAAACTACCCCTGACCCCAGCCCAGAAAACTACCCCTGACCCCCCAAGCCCAGAAAACGACCCCTGACCCCAGCCCAGAAAACAGCCCCTGACCCCCCAGCCCAGAAAACTAACCCTGACCCCCAGCCCAGAAAACTACCCCTGACCCCCCAGCCCAGAAAGCTACTACTGACCCCCCACCCAGAAATCTACCCCTGACCCCCAGCCCAGAAAAGTACCTCTTGACCCCTATTCAGATCAGACAACTACCCTGGCCCTCTACCCAGCCAAGAAACCTACCCCTGACCCACCCCCACACCATAAAACGACCACAGATCCCCTAGGCCCTGAAAACTACCCTGACCCCCCCTACCACATGAGTCAGAAAACAACCCCAAACACCCTAAACCCAGCACACTACCACTACCCAGCCCGGATAACTACCCAACCCCCCTACCCAGCCCAGAAAACTACCCCTGACCACCCAGCCCAGAAAACTACCCCTGACCCCCCAGCCCAGAAAACTACTCCTGGCCCAATACCTCAGAAACCTACTCCTGACCCCAGTGCAGAAAACTACCCCCTGACCCCCCAGCCCAGAAATCTACCCCTGACCCCCCCAGCCCAGACAACTACCACTGACCCCCAGCCCAGAAAACTACCCCTGACCCCCAAGGCCCAGAAAACGACCCCTGACCCCCAGCCCAGAAAACGACCCCTGACCCCCCCAGCCCAGAAAACTAACCCTGACCCCTAGCCCAGACAACTACCCCTTACCCCCCAGCCCAGAAAACTACCACTGACCCCCCCACCCAGAAATCTTCCCCTGACCCCCAGCCCAGAAAAGTACCCCTGGCCCCCTATTCAGCCCAGACAACTACCCCGGCCCTCTAGCCAGCCAAGAAAACTACCCCTGGCCACCGCCACACCAGAAAACGACCCCAGACCCCCTAAGCCCAGAAGACTACTCCTGGCCCAACACCCCAGAAACCTACTCCTGACCCCAGTACAGAAAACTACCCCTGACCCCCCCCAGCTCAAAAAACTACCCCTGACCACCCAGCCCAGAAAACTACCCCTGACCCCCCAGCCCAAAAAACTACTCCTGGCCCAACACCCCAGAAACCTACTCATGACCCCAGTACAGAAAACTACCCCTGACCCCCCCTAGCCCAGAAAACTACCCCTGACCCCCCCAGCCCAGAAAACTACCCCTGACCCCCAGCCCAGAAAACTACCCCTGACCCCCCAAGCCCAGAAAACGACCCCTGACCCCCAGCCCAGAAACCGACCCCTGACCCCCCAGCCCAGAAAACTAACCCTGACCCCTAGCCCAGACAACTACCCCTGCCCCCTATTCAGCCCAGACAACTACCCCGGCCCTCTAGCCAGCCAAGAAGACTACCCCATACCCACCGCCACACCAGAAAATGACTGCACACCCCCTAAGCCCAGAAAACTACCTTGACCCCCA